>NC_059351.1:8882500-9625000 GCF_019703515.2 Myxocyprinus asiaticus | reverse complement strand
TTCCTGGTCATGTGATGTACTGTTTTCCCTCCATGTTCATATATCTTGTTTTCATTGGTTCATTGTTTGATTATCTTGTTTAGAGTTCTGTTTGTTCATTGGTTTATGTTCTCTCATGTCCAAGTATTTAAGCCCTCATGTTTTCCATTGTTTTTTGTCAGGTATTGTGTTTGGTAACGTTGTTCAAGTCTAGTCAAGTTTATGTCTAGTCAAGTTTAAGTCTAGTCTAGTCAAGTCATGTTTATCTTTATTTTTCATGTTTGTAGTTAGGGTTTTGTGGATATCACTTTTGTTAATAAATTATACTTGGGTTCTTCAATCCATCGTCTTTGTCATTGTCATTGCCAGCGTCAGCAGCCATCATTTCAGAATACCTGACCGCCCATAATGAACCCAGCAATCCAACTCATACGGCTACGTCAGGGGAATCATCCCCTGGAGGATTTTGTGGAGGACTTCTGCGCTCTGGCCTGCCAGGTGGACGTTAATGAGGTAGCCCTCAAGGACATTTTCTGGGCAGGTCTGAGTGAGCCAATCTCCATTTTGATGTCTAGCAGTCGCAGTTCCCTCAGCCTGGCTCAGTATATCGACCTTGCCCTGAAGATTACTCGTTCACTGTGGGGCAGGCGGATGCCGAGCCGGAGTCCCATGTCATGGTCGACGAGCCAGCGTCCCACGTCATGGTCGACGAGCCAGCGTCCCACATCATGGCTAGTAGCGTCACATATGTGTGTTTCTGCAACAGCCAGTTATGTTACAAGCTGCCAGACTCAAATTGGCTTTCGCGCCAACACAGGCTGCGCTGGTCAAGCGTCTGTTATTTATATTAGCCCAAACAGGTACTCGTACAGTCTTTTAAACCAGTTAATTTTATATACATACATCCAACTCGTCAACAAAGTACCATGATAAAAAGTTTACAGCTCTTTTACGCACAGTCAATACATAAAACGCTATCTTCTTCCAATGCGTGCTGCCATTTGTTTACGTTAGTAGCGGTTGTCATTCGTCAAGCAAACAGCTACTCAAAGAGTCTTTTCAAGCACATAATATTTTTATGTAACAAACAGCCAAATTGTCACCAAAGTACCATGATAACAGTTCACAGCTTTTACTGTATATGCACAGCCATCATATCTAAACGCGATCTTCCTATGCACGCAGCCACGTCTGCTGATTAGGTGCAGATGTGGTTTTCATTCACACAAACAGCAACTCAAACAGTCTTTTCAGGCATATAATACATTTGTTTTCTGAAACAGACAACCAAACTATCACAAAAGCACCACAATAACAGTTTAAAACTAGCATACTCACAATGAAAACATGCTGATCGAGTGCAACTATCTGATGCATGTAGCCAAGTCTGTGTACATTAGCGCTTGACACACACACGCATGCGTACACACACACACACACACACACACACACACACAATGTCTGAGATGTCAAAGTGCATAGGCAAACTTCTTAATTTATTTGTTCATTTGTTTTTTATAGTTATAAAAACAAAATAAATAAAACAAAAACAGTACAGCAGACATAACCCATTTGTTCATGTTTCCTATATTATATACAGTATTTTTATGACAAGAAATAAAAAATTAAAATAATAACAAAAAAAAATACTCGTCTACACTCTGCCCCCCTCTACAGGTTGTGCAGTGTCACGAGCAAAAATAACTCACTCCAGGGGATACTGCAGAGGAATTTAGACCATGAAAAGGTTAATGCACTATGCAGAAATTCTACTGTTCCAGAAACACTTTACGATATGTTAAGCTTATCTATTGAGCAGACATTGTTGCTCATCTGTGGTCTCCCCCTCTATATATCCAGGCAATCACATCTTTTTGAACACATGTCTGACCTGGTGGTGGGTCTGATTCTGCTGGCTTGATCTTTGCTCGTCTTGTGCACTTGCCTCATTATGATTGTAAAGCTTCTCAACTCGATGCTCCAGGGCCAGGTTGCTGTAGTCATCAAGAAGATAATTAACACTGGTGAGTGTCTCAGAGATACTTTGTAACCACAGGACTGATTTACTATATTTTTTTTCATTAAAGAAGAAAAAGGCTATCCCTGCTAAAAAACAAAAAACAAAATAAAACATAATCCAGGCTCATCTGGTTTAAGATTGTCTAACTGGTCTCCTGACCTAGCCAAACAGGTGTTCAACTGGTTGAGCTGCTGGCCAGTTGGACTCAAGTGACAAAACCCCTTTGAAACCATCCATTAAGCTGGGATAAGCAGGGATAAGAATCAAGAAACAAGTAGAGTCTGAAGGAAATTGTAAATGTTATTGTTTAATATAAAATCTTATGTGACACATTCTGAGAGTTTCTGCATTCTGCAATTGTTCTTTTCCTTGCTTTAATGTGAAAGGCATACATTTATTTTTAACAACTTGAGGTCGTAAAAAAAAGGTCAACTATTACAAAAAACGTTGGATGTAAAATCTGATCTACATCAGAATTTACATTTGATATGTGCATCATCTTCCATATTTCTTAGTTTCCCTTTATTTATCTGAGTATACTTTATCAAGAGCCAGGCAACACTCCCCCTCAATGCTATCTCTTCCTATGATTCTTCTTCTCAGACCCTCATATCGGTTGTATCTCCTCTCTTTTCCTTGTTATCAAACAGACACATGATGTCTCAAAAAAATGTATGGCCAGTGGGTAGATTTAAGATCATGGATGCAAGCTTTGCCCCAACTTCTCCCAACCTTTGTCAACTTGTTTATGATGCCCTACTATTTCAGGGCCATCTTCAGCCCCAGAGTTAAAAGTGGTGAAGGAGGATGTTACAATGGTTAATAAATTGATAAAACCTGAAATAAAGCGAGCTGCGGCATAGCTGGATGGAGATGAAATTAGGTGAGGGGTTTTGTGCTTTAGTCCATGCACATGTTATCCAGCATGCTTTAAAATTGCACTGTCAGAGGAATTTATATGACTTTTTTTTTTTTTTCATTTTCATTCTAGCTTTCATTTTTGTATATTTATTTTACATCAAAATGTGCATATTCACAAATACAGCAAAGTGAAGTTGAGGTGGGGGCAGGTAAAAAAAAAGAAAAACATAAAAGTGAAATAAAGTTATTAGAGTTTTGTTGATGTGCTTGGAAAAATGTCGACATTAACACATAGCAAAAAGTAGGCATCAGCTATTCATCGTCAAACTAATTTTTTACACGTACTGTAAAAAGTGGTAAAAAGCATGTTGTTTCACTCTGAAAACCCCCAAAAAGTTAACTTTACTTTATTCAAGTAAAACATTATTTAGCATCACTGAATCAACCTGAACACATAAAGTTACACCAACAAAACTACTTTTGAGGGTTAGATCAGGTAAACTTATGGTAACAGTCAGTTGGTTATCACCAAAACATTTTTACAGTGCAAATGTATAAGAGGGAATGGCACCCGTATTGTAGAATTAACCATATATATTTATATATTAATTTATATTATGAAATATATTTAGAGGGCTTGGACTAAATGAGGTCAAAATGTGCACCGCCATAAGAGTTTTATCCTATGATCTCTTATCTTGGTTAGTTACCATTGAGTTTAGTAATAGCAAGACTTACACAATATATCAATAACAGGGCCTCTCCTAGAATAACTTTGATTAAAGCTTTGTCTAAGGACATTTGGTGAAAGTAAAATATTTGAAATTGTTGTTGCTGCATGTTCACCCTCGTTCCTTGAGAACCTTAGGTGAAGTAACATTTTGACAAGTAGTTTTGGTTCTCAACCATTATGCCACTCTCATTCTAGTGAATAGGGTGCTTGTCATATATTTGTAGTGTTTGAACACACAATGTTTTTTTTCTCAGGAATCTTGAAGAGAGAGATTGTGATTCAGACATTTGATATCCTACTGAACTGACTGCAAACTTTATACAATTATAGTGTCACGTCGTCATCGTCCTTTTGTGTTCTGAGACTTATGTTGAAGTGTTTTCCCTGAACTACATTTCCCATCATGCACCTTCCATACATCCTCATCACACACACCTGTTCCCCATTCCCTCTGATTGTTGTTCCCAGGTGGTCATTGTAATGCTTTAGTCCCCATGTGTATATATAGGCTGTGTCTCGTTTGGAAGGATGCGTCCCCCGGAGGTCGCATATGTCGGCCGCATACGTCATCTAGGCTGTCTTGTTTCAGAAAAGGGAGTAGGACACTTCGAATGCAGCCTTCGAATGCGACCTTCTTTCACGGGAATTCTGAGGATGCATGAGGTGTATCCTTCGTGGGCACTCACAACCCACAATTCTTTGCTTCAGTGGAAATGTCTAAACAAATTACGCCAATTTGCCCGTAAATATGATGTTTAAACGCAAGGAATGTTAATTCCCAAGTTGAAGTACCTCAGTAGATGGGTGCAGAGTATATAATATGTATAATTATATTCATATATAATTAAAATAATGAAAAAAAATTCTCTTTACATCATTATAACTCTCCTAAAATGTACATACATTCCCTTCCAGAGGGACTTTGTTCCCTTCTCACTCAAAGCGCTCGTGCTTGTTAAAGAGTGGCGTGCTGTCATAGCAACCATGTTACGTTACGTTTCCATTTGTCCTACGAAAGCCATCTCGTTTAAACGAGGCTTGTTGGTATACAGCAGCCTTCAAAGGATGCGTCCTACCTAGCATGCAGCCTTCCAAATGAGACACAGCCATTGTCCTCTTGTTCTCCTTCCTCTTGTCCGTTCTTGTTTGTATGGTTGTGAGTTTACAAGTTATGTTATTTCTCCAGCCTACTGCTGTGACTTATAGTTTTTTTCTTAGCGTTTGTTTCATATTCATCATCTTTTGTTTTCTTTGTGAATAAATCTACTGCATTTGGATCCACACCGTTCCCGACTCTTCCTAAACTGAAGTGTGACATAGTTTGTAGCAGTCATATATCTATGATGAAAACCAGCTACCATCTACATCACCAACTTATAGTATGTTTATCACTTATTTTCATAGTTATTTTGTTTATTAATTGTGTATAGCCAAGAGGTTCTTCTACACTGGATTCAGTACTTATGGATTGAGTAAGTAATATTTAGCCAACTTTTAATAAAAGCTCTAATTTCTACATGCTTGAGTTAAGGACAAGTTCAGATTTTGTTTATTATAATGTTCAAGCCTGAACTGACTTTTCTTTCTTTTTTTTTTCTTTCTTTTTTTACATCTGAATTCACCAAACCACCTTTTTTCTACTTTAAACAATTAATTATATTCTTAGATGTTTAGTATAAATTAAGTGGAACCTTTCTGAAGCAATCAATAAAATTGAATGGCAGAAAAATACATTCTTTTTAGCTGCCCTTGAGATGTTACACAATCAGGGCTATCCATCTGAATTATTGGCTTCACAATTCAAAACATGTCTGCAAATAAATTTAAAAAAAATAATAGAAAATAAAAATACCTAAAACAGTATCAAATTAAAGGTTCTTTATTGGCATGCATGGTTCCAAGAAGAACCTTTAACATCCAAGGAACTTTCCCATTGCACAAAATTGTTCTTTAGATTTTAAAATGGTTCTTTAAAAAATGGTTATTTCACTGAAAGGTTCTTTGGGGAAACAAAAATGGTTCTTTTATAGCATTGCTGCGAAAACCCCTTTATGGAACCTTCATTTTAAAGAGTGCAGCTTTAACTCAAAGAAGTGCAGGAATATGTCCCAAAACAGAAACTACAAATTGGTGAAATAAACCTCGACTAAAGTCCTGACCACGTATAGTCACAGTGAACACTGTCACGCCATAGAGACAGGAAGGACACACCGACAGACCCAAGGAAGACAGGCTGTACATAGAATTAAGTGGAAATAGAACTTCATTTCTTGACATCATGTCCTAATTAAGGACCATTCCTGCTAGGTGAAACCCCAGCAAATTCAAACCTGACTGCGCATCACACTCTCAAAGCAAAATCGTGAGGATTCGTACGACTTTTCTAAATTTGGCTAATTTGTATGATATCGTACGACTGCACTCATATGAATTTGTATGAATTTCACTGTAGCCAATGACGTCGCTGGACATCGTTTTCATCTAATACGTGACAATTACTTGCTTATGTCACACACAACAGCTTCCTATCATGTTTACACACTCTACTGATCAGTTAGGTTTAGATAAGGGGTTTGGGTAAGGGCATAATATTAATAAGCATGTCCTTGACACCTCGTGCGCGGAACTTGTGATTCCTCATTACACATCCGGGCATTTGCACGTGATGAAATCGTATGAATTCATACAAATGAAATCGTACGAATGAAATCATACGAAATCATATTAAATAGCCAACTCGTAAAATATGTACGAATTTTCGTGAGATCGGGTTGAGTTTTTTTTTTCCAATTGATCATAAATTGCATGTAAATACGTATCCATTGACTCTTAAACGTAAAATGTTGATTTTACATAAAAAATTTCAAATGTCCTGTATATTTATCCATACTGTGTTTACTACAATGTACTCAATCCCTGAACTCATAACTTATTATTATGTTCAAGTAATGAAGGAATAGGAATATAATCATTAGGTAAGTAATCACTGATTAAACAGGAATATCCGTAGTGTCCTACAGTACACTTATTACAGGTTCATTCCCTCTTGGAGTAACCTGCGGTTAAGTGCATTGTTCAAAGGCACAGTGTTGATGGCTCATGGTTTACTCTTTGCGGGGATCAAAATAGCAACCTACTAATAATGATCCATAAATTTACTACATTACTTTTGGTTGGGTGCAAGACAAGTTGTGACAAGTACAGTGCATGTCAAGGGACAAAAATTATTAGATTTTTAAAACATTTTTGCATTTGCTCAACATTGCAGAATTGAGTTAAATGCACTCAAGAAAATCTGATCAGACATTTTTAATTAAAAAGGTAACACTTTACAATAAGGTTCCATTTGTTAACATTATTTAAGTACATTGGTAAACATGGAATAACAATGAACAATTCTGTTACAGCATTTATTAATCTTGGTTAATAGTAATTTCAACATCCTCATACATTGTTAAAATCAAAAGTTGTATATACATTTGATAATGCACTATGAACTGACATGAACTAACAATGAACAATTGTATTTTTGCAAAGTAACATTGGGAAAGATTAATAAATGCTGGAAAAATGTATTGTTCATTGTTAGTTCATGTTAAATAATGTTGTTAACTAATGTTACCTAAAGGAACCTTATTGTAAAGTGTTACCAGTAAAACAAAGAAACTCAGTTTCACCATGAAACATGTATTTGACAAGTAGGTTCAATAAAATTGTTTGTATTCATAATGTATAACACTTTTATTTATTAATACACCTATATGTATTTATATGAAACCAACAACAGTTATTTCCTTTTTAATGTGTTAGGGTTTCAACATCTTTTGACCAATGAATTTCCATTATATTTTTTCATGATTTTTGCAGTTGTTTGTGATTTTAATGTATATTTTTTAAAAATCATTTTGTAGAAATTGTAGTCACATAGAAACTAAACATAACTAGAAATGCTGCTATGACAGACAGTTTACTATGTAGCCGAAACAAGAAGATGTAGGCCTGGAAATAGAGCCGTAGCAAGGTAATCTGGACCCCCTGACTGTATATTGCTCTGGGCCCCTTTCCTATTAAAAAATACAGTTTAGAATTTGTTGTGGGGCCCCCTGGACTTTTGGACCCATAGAATCATTACCACCTTTCACCCCACTAGCCAGTGTGCATAATGTTACTAATATTAATACTCTGAAGCTTCATTTGATATATCTACAGCATGATGGATATGTGCAGATGTCTGTTTTTTCTCAGTCACCTACATCTGATCGCTTTAGCTATACAGTAAAGTGAACTGTCTGACGTAGCACCATTCCACAGTGAAGCAATACTACCATCTGGTGATGCCAAGACACTTTACAGTGCACTAGGCAGTTCCATCCATTCTGTTTAATCTTGTAATGTGTAGGTTGTCAAGTGCTCTCACTAAGATTGTTGGAATTTATACAGTGGAAAGGGGTGAAAACTGAACCAATAATTTTCTGACATTTAAGACTTCAATCAAGACTTTTAATAATAACATTCGTTTGGCATCTTTGGTTTTAAACTGCTCCCCGTCAGATCCATATTTCCTGGAGTCGGCGCATTAGTTCCCCGGCTTCCTTCCTACTAGAAATCTTTTCTCACGGCCCGCTCGAAAGGTGCGGTCTCTCTCTTCCCATCGTGAGAACTTTCACACGCGCCTGGCTGGCACTCGTCCGCAACACACTCTCGCGATAACAAAAAAACGGATCCCATACGCTTCAACGGCAAGTTTACAGGAAGTCTCGCGTGACTTGAGAACTTTCCCACGCTTGTGCACCCCCCTCCCCCCGCGTCGCTACGCCGGCCCCTCCCCCTCCTCCTCCCTCAGTCCAGTCTGTTGTTGTGCGGTGTGGAATCTCGCGATTGTTGGCGTTATTAGAGAGAGTTGGTGAAGATGGCGCCTGTTGTGACAGGGTAAGCAGCGAAATTACCAACGGACGGGACATGGAAAAGTTGGGGTTAAAACAAGTTTCGCCTGTTTATTTTAAATAACTCGCTTCAGTTTATTTCTGTACACTCCTGGCGGTCTGTCTGTGTGCTGGCGGGTCGTTTCGCCGTACTTTTGTCTTGTTTTGTGAGCTTTTGAGCGTTGGCTCTTTTATTCAGGTAGCCACTTAGCTTTTAGTTAGCTTATAGATTTTTTTTTTTTTTTTTTTTTTTTTTGCAGTTTTACTTAAACGTTGAATGCAGTGGCGAGCAAATGATTAACCTTACACACAGTAAAACTGAAGAAAAGATCTGTATAGAAACTTTAACGTACTTTAGTATTTTTTTTAAAAAGGTAAAAATTAAGACAGACTCGCGAGTTGGTGCACAAGAGAAAACAGTTCAGCAAATGTTAGCAAACTAAGTTAGCCAGTCTAGTCTAATGCCATGACTGAGGTTTCAGGAGGATTCCGACTTCTCTTGTTTATTTCATGTCAGACCTCCTGAGGTAAAGCTATACTTAACTCTAAAAATGTTCTGAAAGTGCATTTGCGGTCCCTCGTCACAAATATGTGAAATATTAGTGTCTCCTTTTATTAATATTTTATTTTTTATTTTCTCCCAAATTTGGAATGCCCAATTCCCATTACTTAGTAGGTCCTCGTGATGGCGCGGTTACTCACCTCAATCCGGGTGGCGGAGGACAAGTCTCAGTTGCCTCCGCTTCTTATCACGTGGCTCGCTGTGCATGACACTGTGGAGACTCACAGCATGTGGAGGCTCATGCTACTCTCCATGATTCGCGTACAATTTACCATGCGCTCCATTGAGAGCGAGAACCACTAATCGCGACCACGAGGAGGTTACCCCATGTGACTCTACCCTCCTTAGCAACCGGGCCAATTTGGTTGCTTAGGAGACCTGGCTGGTGTCACTCAGCACACCCTGGATTCGAACTCGCGACTCCGGGGGTGGTAGTCATATTAGTGTCTCTTTCAACTTTTTGGGGGGCTGTACTTTGATGAGTCTCAAGAGCTAGTAAACTGCCTGCATGTTTGAAGGAACCTATGATGTTCAAAAATGCTGTCTCTGTAGGCAGCTCGCTAAGTGTTGAGTCACAGCCAAAGAAACTTGTCTTGATCGGATTGTTTGTAGTAGATCCCCAGCAGAAGTTATTTAGCAAATTAAATCAACAGTGATGCTTGAAGTTGTAATGCCACTGTTTGTTGTATTTTGTTTTTTGCAGGAAATTTGGGGAGCTCCCTCAGCCAAAGCGTTTAACGAGGTAAATGCACTGTAAACGTATAATTTATTTTTGTGATCGAATGTTTATTTGGAAAACGCATAAATGAACCTGGTGTGATTTTACAGAGAGGCAATGCGCAATTACTTGAAAGAGAGAGGAGATCAGACAGTGCTCATACTGCATGCAAAAGTCGCACAGAAATCGTATGGCAATGAAAAAAGGTGAGAATGTGTTGAAATTCACCTGTCAATGTTTTAAGGTTGGAATATGATTAGCTGTTGATGTTGTGTTTTAGACTTATTAAAGTCAACATGAAATTAAAATAGGCCCTTCTACTTCCTCAATGCTTGTTTTTGGTCTTACAGTGAACTTTTTTTTTCATTGAGTATTCTGTTTCACTCAACATGCATCACATTACGAGGGTAAAACGGGTTGCAAATGCCTGTTTATGTTGACTGTAAATCAAGTTTTGGTTGGACCCCATTTCTTTCTTAATTTCGTTTTTTAATCAGTTTAAATTCGCTTTGATTCTGCATTAGATTCTTCTGTCCTCCACCATGTGTGTACCTGATGGGCTGTGGCTGGAAGAAAAAGAAGGAACAGATGGAGAGAGAGGGCTGCTCAGAGCAGGAGTCTCAGCCTTGTGCCTTTATCGGTATTGGAAACAGTGAACAAGAGATGCAGCAGCTCAACTTAGAGGGCAAGGTGCTTTACAGATTCAAATTTACATATGTTTTAACTGCCTTCCTAAAAATGTATTGGAAACCATGTTTGAAAGATCACTGCATATCTTGTCGTCTTTATCCCTGTCCTTTTTGCTTCTGCAGAATTTTTGCACAGCAAAAACGTTATACATTTCTGACTCGGACAAGCGAAAGCACTTCATGCTGTCGGTGAAGATGTTCTATGGGAATAGCGCAGATATTGGTGTCTTCCTCAGCAAACGCATCAAGGTCATCTCCAAACCTTCCAAAAAGAAACAGTCGCTGAAGAATGCAGACTGTGAGTCGAATTAATTTCAGTTGCAAAATTTATGTTGTAGAGTACTGTTTTTTTTAGAGTATGAAATCTTGTTTGTGTATTTTAAATGTACCATTTAGTTAAAAAAAAAATTCGAATGGGTTGTAGAATAAACCAGATACATTCTAAGATGCATTAGCATTATGTTCAGAGCTATGCAGTATATAGTGTCCATTATATTGGGATGGCCTGCATTGTTTGGAGTTAATCACTTTCATCTTCATTTTGACTCTCTCGTGTAGTGTGCATAGCTTCTGGGACGAAAGTGGCTCTTTTTAACCGCTTGCGGTCTCAGACTGTCAGTACGCGGTACCTTCACGTGGAGGGGGGAAACTTTCACGCCAGCTCACAACAGTGGGGTGCTTTCTACATTCATCTATGTAAGTCAGTCACCTAACAAGTCTATTAAAGGGGTCATGACATGAGGAATCAAATTTTCCTTGATCTTTTAACATAAAAGAGGTTTTTGTACTATAAAACCGTACTGTAAGTTTCAGAACTCAAAACATCCTCCTCACTGCAAAAAGAGTATTTGTTGAAACCAATCTGCCAAAAGGACTCAATCTCTGCTTCCTCCACATTGTGATGTCAAACTGTAATAGACATTAGCATCTGACCGCCTCCACAATAACGCATCGATGCCTACTTATCACTTGATAAGTGAGATGATGAGGAGAGAGCAGGTCAGTCAAGAGCGAGAGCCAATCACAACAGTGGGTGTTTACTGTCAAGTCTTAAAGGAGAAGCAGCACCAAAACAGAGCGTTTCTGACAGAGGGTCAGAATTGAGGTGGAAAATGATCATGTTTTACAAATATATGACTTTGTTAAAAAAACTTTAATATTATACAGTTGTGCTCAAAATTCGCATACCCTGGCAGAAATTGTGACATTTTGGCATTGATTTTGAAAATATGACTGATCATGCAAAAAAACGGTCTATTATTTAAGGATAGTGATCATATGAAGCCATTTATTATCACATAGTTGTTTGGTTCCTTTTTAAATCATAATGGTAACAGAAATCACCCAAATGGCCCTGATCAAAAGTTTACATACCCTTGAATGTTTGGCCTTGTTACAGACACACAAGGTGACACATACACAGGTTTAAATGGCAATTAAAGGTTAATTTCCCACACCTCTGGCTTTTTAAATTTCAATTAGTGTCTGTGTATAAAGTCAATGAGTTTGTTAGCTCTCACGTGGATGCACTGAGCAGGCTAGGTACTGAGCCATGGGGAGCAGAAAAGAACTGTCAAAAGACCTGCGTAACAAGGTAATGGAACTTTATAGAGATGGAAAAGGATATAAAAAGATATCCAAAGCCTTGAAAATGCCAGTCAGTTCTGTTCAATCACTTATTAAGAAGTGGAAAATTTGGGGATCTCTTGATACCAAGCCAAGGTCAGGTAGACCAAGAAAGATTTCAGCCACAACTACCAGAAGAATTGTTTGGGATACAAAGAAAAACCCACAGGTAACCTCAGGAGAAGTACAGACTGCTCTGGAAAAAATTGGTGTGGTTGTTTCAAGGAGCACAATACGACGATACTTGAACAAAACTGAGCTGCATGGTCGAGTTGCCAGAAAGAAGCCAATGACACAAAAAAGCCCGGTTACAATATGCCTGACAACACCTTGACACGCCTCACAGCTTCTGGCACACTGTAATTTGGAGTGACGAGACCAAAATAGAGCTTTATGGTCACAACCATAAGCGCTATGTTTGGAGAGGGGTCAACAAGTATTGTACTGTAAATGATCCTCATGGAACATATTAAAATAATAATAAAAAAGGCATGTCATGACCCCTTTAAACACAACATCACACGTCAAATCCGTAACAGCACCAGGGCTCAATGTTAAGCTTTTCCAGGTACTCGTTCTTCAGAACATAAATAACTGATAGTTTAGTACATCAGTTAAACATTGCTTGTTTTTTTGTTTTGTTTTTCAAAGTCTGCAGACTTTTTGTTACATAGTGATAAAAATAACTGAGATTTTGTTCACCCTAGTGGATGATGAAGAGTCAGAGGGAGAAGAGTTTACAGTCAGAGATGGTTACATCCATTATGGTCAGACGGTAAAGCTGGTGTGCTCTGTTACCGGCATGGCTCTACCGCGACTGGTAAGCTGTTATTCACCTAACATTCATCCTGACAAAACAGAATGACTGAGGTTGTTCATGATTAAAAGGCAACACATGTTGGTCTGGGGTGAGTGAGTGAGTGAGTGAGTGAGTGAGTGAGTGAGTGAGTGAGTGAGTGAGTGAGTGAGTGAGTGTGTGGTGCAATGAAGGGATAATTTATTTTTGTGTTTGCTCTGATTTTAGAGCATATATTTTTTTTATGCAAACAATTTGTCTTGGCAGACTTACTGTGTACATTGCAAGAATGTTTTCAATGGGAAAGTCTCTGTGTGTATAGATCATTCGTAAGGTGGATAAGCAGACAGCGCTAATGGATGCTAATGATCCTGTGTCCCAACTACATAAATGTGCCTTCTATCTTAAAGACACAGAGAGGATGTACCTCTGCCTTTCACAGGAGAGGATAATACAGTTCCAGGTAAGCCTTCGTATGCTTATAGAAAAGTTCTTAGATTAATTTTGATCAATCCTTTGTAAGCTTGTCTTTTAAATTAAATTATAACATGATAATTGTGACTTTACTTTTGAAATATAAACAATTGATATATTTTCCTCCTAATTCTAAACCTCTCCCAGGCCACACCCTGTCCCAAAGAAACGAACAAAGAAATGATCAATGATGGGGCGTCATGGACAATCATCAGCACAGACAAAGCAGAGTATACTTTCTATGAGGGGATGGGCCCTGTACCCTCACCTGTCACACCCGTGCCTGTCGTTGAGAGTTTACAGGTAACGCACACAGACACTCAAGACTTTAAAGGTGCTTTAAGCATTTCCAGATGTTATTCTCACTGGAAATGCTGTTTTTCATGGTATGATGCCTTTAAGAATGTGAGAATTGCTTGTAAAATCCATTTGTGAAAAACTATCAACAAATCTGAACCCCGAATGTTGTAGCTGAATGGAGGAGGAGATGTTGCCATGCTGGAGCTGACAGGCCAGAATTTCACACCTAACCTCAGAGTCTGGTTTGGAGATGTGGAAGCTGACACTATGTACAGGTGACACAAACATACCAATCAAATTTCTGTACAGTTCAGTAGATATGAAATGATTTACTGCTGAATCAGTCCTGCCATAAAAGGGTGGATTCCTGCTCTCCATCTGTACTTGTTTGTGCTTGTCTACCTTTTAAATGTGCCCTCTGTAATTAATAAAGTTTTACTCCTTAAGAAATTAATATTAATTTTGAAATAATGTGTAAAATCATGGCCACGGACATGACTCCAGATCTCATTAACCTTATAAAAGCTCTTTTGTTCTACATGGAGAGGGTCCCCTCATGGGGGCTGGCATGATGATCACATGGTCAACTGAATACTGCTTTCTTAATCTCAGTAACCGCCCTTTGATTAAGACACTTTTACTCATGGATTAAATTAACCATGGCTAACTGTAAATAGTGAATTTCTATAATGACATTGGTAACTGAATATTTTTGAGTTTGAATGATGCTTCATCCATGCTAGATGTCAGTGTTAGTCCAAGAGGATTTGCTTTGAATTTGTTGAAGTGCACCTTCAACAAACGGACATAAAAATAAATAGACATAAAATTTTTATTTGTGTTGAAACAAATTATTATGTGAGGAGAAAGAGACTACAGTGCAGAGTGATATAAAGATACTAGCACATCAGCGTGGGAAATCCCTGCCTGGGCAATGGTCAATTTAACAGTTTAGTGGTCATGTACAAAAATATTTGAAAGCAGAAGGCTGTGATTGACAGTCAGAATCAACAGGGTTCCCACGGTCATGGAAAACCTGGAAGTATCAGGTAATTTAAAAAAAATTATTTTCCAGGCCTGGAAAAGTCACAGAAATTAGCAAAATAATAAAAGTATTGGAATCAGAGATTACATCTGCTCTGTGCTGCCCGCCTCACTGGGCTCACTGCAGTTTGCATACCACAACATCCACTCCACTGATGATTCCATTGCATCTACACTACACACTGCTCTCTCCCACCTGGAAAAAAAGAACTTGTTTGTGAGAATGCTTTTTGTAGACTACAGCTCAGCATTCAACACCATAGTGCCCTCCAAGCTTGATGAGAAACTCCGGGCTTAAACAGCTCGCTGTGCAGCTGGATCCTGGACTTACTGTCAGGCAGATGCCAGGTGGCTAGAATGGGCAGCAACATCTCCTCATCACTGACCCTCAACACTGGAGCCCCGCAGGGCTGTGTTCTCAGCCCACTCCTGTATTCCCTGTACACACATGACTGTGTGGCAACATATAGCTCCAATGCCATCATTAAGTTTGCTGATGATACGATGGTGGTAGGTCTGATCACTGACAATGATGAAACAGCCTACACAGAGGAGGTGCACACTCTAACACGCTGGTGTCAGGAGCACAACCTCTCCCTCAGCATCAGCAAGACTAAGGAGCTTGTGGTGGAGAAAAGACAGAGAACACAGTACCATCACCATCAGTGGAGCACCAGTGGAGAGAGTCAGCAGCTGCATGGGGGTGGGGGGGGTGCAGTGCATTTTTATTGTATACAGTCTTATTTTGTGTATACTGTGTATTTTATATAATTTTTTTTTTATTTTTTTTTTTATACAGTCTTATTTTGTGTATATTGTATATTATTAGGTGTATATTGTGTTGTGTAACCGATGTGTAAACTGTGTTATGTGTAAATCAGATGTTTATTGTAATTGTCATACTACTGCACCCAAGACTTTCACCCACTGTTGCACTTGTGTATATGGTGGAGTGACAATAAAGGGATTTGATTTGATTTGAGTGCGAGCGCGAAAGCGAAAGCAACTAATGACAGATAGAAATAACCACAATGTGAATTTTACAGTTTTAATCCGTTTTAAAATATAACCTTGTGAAAGTGATCCGAACCATGAAGAAACTGCAAAAGTTTCTAACTATTTTAGCCCCTGTTTCAGAACAAATCAAGCAAGCTACAGGTTTAAAAACGGCCTAAATCACAATTGTTTATGCTCACGCGGTACTCCTGTTGTTATTTCGACAAGTTCCACGTGACAGGGAATCAGAGAGAGAGAGTTGCAGTGTTGGTATGTTTGTCACCCCTGCACCATTTTGTATTGGGAAGTGTGTCATACCGCCGACTGAAGAGAGCGAGATCCCAGCAAATCAGTCTGCAAATGTGACACCTTCAGCCAAAATCGAGATGTTTGGAGTCTGCTAGTGTGGCAACGGCTTTAGTGAATCAGTCTGAATTAGGGCTGGGCAATAGGATGATGTTATTGTATATCGACGATATCTTACAAAGATCTCGATGCCGATTGCGACACTCAGTTGACAGACGATGATTGACAATATCAGGAAATGGCAAAACCATGAATCTGGCAAGTCAGCAAATATATTGAACAGTAGTCCACAGTGTAAAACTAGCACCTGCCAACCGCAAAATGTGACTAGGCTGAATCCAGTTCACAAGTGTCCAAATCTCCTCATCCAAATGTATTTCATGTGCGGGTCATTTTGCCCATCTACCCGTAACGGGTGGGCAGCCTGTAAGATGTCTCGGAGTGACACATGACAAGAAATGCTGTTAGTCACAAAGACATTTGCTTGAAGAAACACACTATTATATTTTTAAGAACAGACAAAAGAAAAGCTGTCAATGCTTGTGTCTGATTCACTGTTTGTTTTGAGGTGCGCAGCCTGTGCCTGTCCTGTGGTACACACACATGTAAAGAGTTATCACTCTTTTTTCTGTTTCATTCGTCTGAAAAATGTTTGCAAGAATAATGTCGAACACACATTTGGGAGCATTATTTTGGGAACACAAGGGAATTTGTTAGGCTTATTATTATGATAATTATTATATTTACATATATAATTGTCTTTGGTTCTTAATTTGATCACTTCATTATTTTATTGCTTTTATCGTTTAAAGTACAATTTGAATTTAGAAATGTATTTGTTTGTTTTTCATGTTTCAATCAATTTAATTTTTAAAGCAAAAAGCAAAAATATTCACCGACCCTCGGCAGGGGGGTTGAATATATAATCGTATATCATTATAGGTTTTTAGGCGATTATCGATAACATATTTTTTACATATCGCCCAACCCTAGTCATTATTTCATTTTAAAAATCGGTCTCCAAAGAAATCTCAGACGACTAGAAAATGTATGGAAATTAATTGGTCAAAAAGGGTGAGAACCTTGAATCAAGTATTCCAGAGAGTCATGTAATAATGTTTTGAACCAATTGGTCTTTCAAAGTGGTCTAATTGTATTGGCAGTAATGTTGTACAAGTGGATTTTATATTATATGTAAATTTCATGTTTCTGGCAGGTGTGGCGAGAGCGTGCTCTGTGTGGTCCCTGACATCTCTGCATTCCGTGAGGGGTGGCGTTGGGTTCGTCAGCCGGTGCAGGTTCCCGTAACTTTGGTCCGTAACGACGGCATCATCTACTCCACGGCTTTAACGTTTACCTACACACCAGAACCAGGACCACGCCCTCACTGCAGCGCCGCCGGAGCCATACTGCGCACCAACAGCAACTCATCACCATCATCTTCATCCTCCAGCCTACTGCTGCAGTCAGCCGTCGACAGCCAGGCAGGATATGCAGCTGGGAGCGTGTCTTCATCTTCCTCTTCCTCGGCTATGTCTGTTTCCTAACCTGGGGATCTTCACGTTTGGTTGCGTGTGTGTGTATGTGTGTGTGTGTAAGTGAGCCTGCTAGAGAGATGGTGATTTCGTCAGCTCTTAGACTCTCCAGCAACGATTCATGGAATAAGGATCTCAAATCATGGAAAATGGTGCCACAGAGAGAGAAGCAAACGAGAGATAAGACTTCACAGAAGACTGGACAGAATAAATGAAGATGTCTCTTTTCTGTTCTCTCTCTGTCTTTCTTTGTTGCGGTTCTTTTTCTATCTGTTTCCTCTTGTTTGAGGATACGGCAACAGAACTGATGCGTGCCATGGATCAAGATGCCACAGGATCAATGCATTAGCCTTAAATGAAAACAAAAAAAAAACAATCAGTCACAAACACTTTCTCTTCAAATCAAAGCCTCTTCTGTATGTAAGCTTTGAGAGATTTTGTTTTCTACTAAAAGGCTCAATGCACTGGTTTTCCAGGCTTGAAGAAGAGTTATCATAGTAATATAGTTTTTACGGACCAAGGAATATTATTATTATTTTTTTTTTTTAATTGATATGTAATTTTATAAGCTTTAGCTAAGGTACATTTTTCACCTTTTTCAGTTTTATAACATATAGTAAACTTTTGTTACCAAATAGTTTTGTATATTTCTTGTGAGCGTTTGGGCTCAGAAGGAGAAGTTTCATGCCTTTTGAAAGGCTGAACTCATAGCTGCCTTGTCTTGGCAAATGCCTTAAATCTTCTGCAGTTTTACCTGACCTTTTCTCTTTTGTAATAATATTTGTATGTCATGTATTTTGGTCATTCCCCCCCCCCCCCCCCCCCACTAAACTCTGAGGTGTATACAATATTGATGCCGTTTTTCGTATTTGGGAGACAGTGGCTCTTGATTGTTTTTTTACTTTTTCATATGAAGTCTTTAACACACAAAAGCTTTAACTGACTTTGCCAGATGGCCTTACTCGCCATATCTTACTCCTCAGAAACAAACTGCCACTGACCTCTGGTCCTTTTTCATTGGCTATAGATGTTCAAGCTGCCAACACAATGGCAGCAATATCTAATTAAGTGCTTGACTCAAAGCCTTTGGTGGGGAAGGTCAGTACTGATCTGGTTTGTAAATCATTCAGTGCCATGTTTTTTATTTATAGTATCAAACTGAAAGCAACATGTAGGAAAAATGCTGCTTTGTTGTCATTTGGATCATACCATGAGGAAAAGAGGTTTTGGGTGAAGCACTCTTGATGCTATAACAAAAAAAAAGTTTTTTTTTTTTCCTGTGAGGGAACTGAACTTGCACCCTGGTATAATGTTGAGATTTTTTATGCATTTTACAATCCCCCCCCCACACACACACACAAGAATGATGGCATTCTTGTTGCCTAAGAATGCCATCATGCCCTTGCACATTGTCACTGTACCACAGGGATGCCGGTTTGAATATTGGTGTCACAGTGTGAACATGAAACGTTTGAGAGTTTTAAAGTGAGTGCTGAAACCATATAGAAAACAAGTAGAAGTAGGAATGCTGCAAGTATAGCCATTGCTGTTTTTGCCAGTCTAGGAATGAATGGAAAACAACCAGAAAAAGCACTTGTTATTGCATTGCAGCGCATAGATGTTTGAGGATGGTTTGTAGATCACAGAATCTTATCCAACCATTCATGTGTGACAGCCCATACTGCTACAAACAAATGCATTCTTTTTAAAATTGTTGAGGTGTTTCATTGTGATGTCATGTCACATCTTCAGTTTTTGATGTGCTATTTTAATTTTTAATTTAGCAGATTTACGCTTTAGTAATATTTAGCACCAAAGTTCACTTTTTTTTTAATAGCTATAGAGCAAACTAAAACTGAGGCCTTAAACCACTACTGGTTCAAGTAATTACTGGAACTGATGGTTGGATATAACACTAAAAATCATACCCTTTTGTGAAGAGGGAATGAACATTAGTTTCTGCCTTTTTAAAGATAGATCACAGACCACATAGAAATCTCAAGAGTCTGCACTGTTTTTTGTTTTCCAAGTCTGTTTAGACTCCATATGCATCATCATTATAATTTTGTAAGGGGAACTTGTACAATAACATGCTCTTGATTTTGCTTTCAACTGGTATGGGCTGTATTTTGTAATTATACAGGAACTGCAAAGGTTGTTCCTCTGTGATTTTTATTTTTTCAGTTGTTTCATGAATAATATTGGTATAAGATTCTAAGTCAAAATATTATATCTAAACATTAATATTCTGTTATTAAATTTTTTATATTAATGTTTAAATATTAATATTAATTATTTCTTCTTTGATTGAGGGAAATTTTTATTTGTTGCATTTTTGGAAAGAAGCCCTTGGTTAATAGGTCTGCATTAGAAATTGTCACTTATGGAAGACATAAAAGCTAAAACCATGCATGCACAAAGCCATTATCTAGTATCTACTGTGAGCTGTTTTCAATCAATTCCTCAATCAGGGAAAAATATTAAACTGTCATTTGCAAGCACCGAAATGGAAACTGCCAAATCTAAAGGTCAAATTGTGGAGGTCACACATTACCTTTCAATGTGTTTTCAGTGTTATTTCCTCTTGCATCCCGGTGTCTTCCAGAATATTCTGAACACAGAGGACTGGTTAATTGATTGATTTTAATACTAACCGTGGTGAATTTCATCATCTCTGTCATATCATTTAGATAGTTTCGTGTCATCTGTGCTTACACTGAGCAGAAACTAGTGTATTTAGATCACTTATCTTTGTCAGTTTTTGGTATGTTTTCTCAACCATTACAATGAATTGTTTTACATTTGGATGTTAACCAGCATTTGCAAAGTGGCTGCCAGCCATTCTGGTTTTGAGTGCATGCTGTCTAGAAGATTTTAACTGTGTTGGTGCTGTCTAGCTCTTAAAGGGCCAGTGTGTCTATTGCTTTTGAAATGGATCACTAAACACAGTAATAGATGCAAAAAGTGTAATATGAGTGCAATGAGAAATAGAAAACCTGTTGTTCTAGAAATTGAAGATCAAACAGAATATGAGAATTCTAAAAATATTAGGCTGAAAATGAGAACATCTTCAAATAATGCACTGCCCATGGTAAATCCATTAAAGATGTGCTCTACATACATATTAATGATATTATTACTATGTATAATTTATATCAAATCTTTCAACAAATGGTTTATAGAGTAGTATGTTGTTATATGTTGCATGTTTAATCTAGTGAGTGGCAAATTATCGTGCTGGAAATAAATTGGGCGGATTAGGGTCAGATGTTCCAGTGGATAAACTGTGCTGCCTCTTTAAAGGAATATTCCAGGTTCATTACAAGTTATGCTGAATTGACAGTATTTTTGGCATAATGTTGATTACCACAAAACTTAATTTAGACTTATCCCTCTTTTCCTAAAAAATAAAATAAAAAGCAAAAATCTGGTTTAGTGAGCCACTTACAATGGAAGTGAATGGGTCATTACTTGCTGTAAATTTTAAAATACTGTTTCAAAATTACAGCCACAAGATATAAACAATGTGCACGTTAACCTTATTTTAGTGTGATAAAATTATTTAATATATAGAGGCAGACAAAAAATTATGAAGAGAGTTTGCTTTGAATTACAATGACAGACACCTGTCACTTGTGCATGCTCCAAGGGCCAAACGTTTCCCCCAACCTTTGGCATCCACCCACTCAAGGCCCAGTTTTTATTTTTAGACCATATGGGGTTGTTGAGGTGTAACTTGAAGCCTTCTTTCTGTTGCTGTTTCTGAGTATAGGAGTCCTCAGTTATGTAAATGTGATCCTGAGGTCAGGGATTGTGTGTGGATGCATGTAGAAATGAAAATGTGTGTAACCATAAAAATAAACATTAAACTAGTTTGAACTGTTTTCCCCCCGGCAGGGTGGTTGATATAATTTAGCCTCAACAGAAGCGCGTCGTAATTCTACAGTAGCCAAGTGAAGTCAAATTTATTTGTATAGCGCTTTTCACAACAGTCGGTGTTTCAAAGCAGCTGTATATGCAATTATGGTATAACAGAAACTTAATAGATATAATGCTAGTTGATGTTTTCAACATATTCGTTATGTTTAGTAGCGTATGAAGCGATTTTACAAAGCGTGTTCTTTCCCACGCTAGTTCAGTGGTGCGTGATTAGAGCGCCCTCTTTCTGAAAATGCGTAACAACGTCTGATTCAGAAGGCACGGCTCATTAATATTAATTACTTGCCGCTGTTTTAAAGTGTACGTTACCTAAACGTAACCTTATTAATATTCATATCCCGTGTTTAGCAACGTCGTCCACTCAGCAAATCAGAAAAGCTTACTAGCTGAACGTCGCTCAAGCTAATTAATATTTATTACTCAGGCTCCACCCAGGTGGGATTTGTAATTTGCATTTGGCACTGGAAAAGCCGACGCACGCGAAATGCGGGTGAAAAAGTTTGTTGACATTTAGTGCGTAGAGCACTGTTATCGACACATTATCCGGACTTATTATAAGATAGAAGAAGAGAAAGTATCGCAAAAGCAGCTTTACTTCTTTGATAAGGAACTGTTCTTTCTTTTTATGGATTGTATTTCAACTTTTCCCGAAGGATTTCTGGATTTTAGTTGTCATCGTATTTTTTTGTAACGATTTCTTTGTTCTTTTCTTTTTTCTTTTTTTAAGACGTTTATAAATTTGTGATTTTAAAATAATTGTATTTATTTAATATGTTTGTTTTCCCTAAATTTCGCATTTATTAAATATAGGAAATCAGTATTTGAGAAGTTAACAGAAACGTACATTACTTTGGGACGCTCTACATTTTTTAACAAGCTATAATGCCGTTTTTTATTCTTTGGTGCTTTACATAAACACCGGTTATTTTTATATTATTTACTTATTTATTTAAAAAAAATTATTTCTGAAATAGCTACTCTTATTAATCCACTTCTAACTTGTGTATACTTGGACGACACATTTCCCGGGAGCTGTTGCTGTTTATAGCATAACTATCACGTAACCTGCTGGATGTACATCTGTTTTTTGAATCATCCTCATAAACAGCGGTGGTCCTTTAACCCCTGCGATGCACATATTCTGCCTCACTGTACTGCTCGTGCTGCGCGGGCTGGTCTTCTGCGATTCTTCCAGTGACGAACCGCAACACACTGGTATATACAAGGACACAACTGCAACCACAGGCACGTGTGCACGACAGAATTATGTGTTATATTAGTTACTAACAAAGAGTTTAAAGGTGTTCCTCTCTCTCTCTGAACTCATGCACCATCTCCTAATGCTCCTTCATGTATAGGCTATAATCGACACTACTATAACTTTAATTAAATGTATGTAATAATTATAAAGTATATTTAAATGTTTGTCAACCAAATCAAATTCATGGGATGTACCCAGCATGTAGGTTGCCATTCTGTTGTCATGTGACAAAAACAGAGAGGACCCCTTTAAACCCTTTAGACTGTGTGTGAAGTTTGGGTGGTGAGGAATCATTATTTTGTCACATCATTAAATAATATTTTGGCATTTTATGAAAAGGCACTTTTTCTTAATGTCGTTGGTGTAACTTAATATTCTTGATTAAAAAAAAATCATGATATATATATATATAAACTTTTAACCTTGAAAAGTATGTTTTAAAACTTTTTCTAAATCGATAATTTAATTCAAAATTAATTAATTAATAATTAGTTGTTATCACTCATGTGTTTTCAAGCTGCAAGGAAGGTATTTAAAAAAAAAATGTAATGGTTATACCACATGACATTTTTAAAGTCATCAAATCAATCCCCACTCTAAGCGGTGTTAGCTAATTTTATCTGGTGCATTATTAGTGCAACTACAGTGTTTGTGTTACAGTGTAATTACATAAGCACAGAACAATAAAAATCAACAACATGTACTTGAACTGTATGTAATGCTTTAATTTATTAAAATGTGTCAAACACTGTAATGCACTGTAAAACCATGAATTATTTATTTATTTATTAATTTTTTGCCATAATGACAATTATTTGAATATTCTCAGAAGAGAACGTTGTTTCAGATGTTTTTATTAACATTCTTTGGAAGAAATAAAAATAGACTCAATTGAGACCGTTGTTGTAATACAGACATTGCAGACATTGGTATCTTGGCTACTTTGAGTACAGTTTGAGATATTGTTGAGATTTCTTCCTAAACTCTGCAGGAGACACGTGATATTGGGGAACTTGTGAAGAACAATGTGAAGGAAAAGTATTTTTCTTCATTTAATCTCATTGCTGTCTAGTAGAAAACAAACTGAGATACTACCAAGAAGTCATATGTTTTTTTTTTTTTTTTTTTTTTTTATTTTTTATAAGGGATACTACCACTTGGTGAAACTGCCATGTGGTCATATTGTAACATGTTGACATGGCAAATGTTTAATGATTGCCTGACTCATCTTTGGAACTGCTGTGTGTTCACCACAGATCCATGTCTGCAAGTGAGCCCTCCGTGTGCAACGGATGCTGACCGCTTCAGTCTGGAGGCTCTTCAGCACATCCACAGAGAGATGGATGATGATCAAGATGGAGGCATTGAGGTGGAGGAGAGTGTTGAGGTAAGTTTCCCCACCCTAATGTGAATGCAGCAGGGTTCCCACACCATGAACAATACATTTCCAAATTGCACTTTACAAAAAAACAATTTCTAGCCTATGAAATATTGTAACACTGAGCTTAAGTAGTAAAAAGTGTAGAAAAAAAGCAAAAAAAGAAAAACTAGAAATTTCAGACTTTTGAAGCCTGAAAATCACAATTTTAGAATTCCCGGATATTTCCACGTTCGCCGTGACCAAAGTAACCCTGTCCCGATTGCCTATGTGCGATCAGATTGTGTTGTTCTAAATTGGAACAACTGGTGGAGCAACATATGGTTGTAAGGTAGTAGCTGTGGGGTTAGAAGGTGTGAACATTCCCTACTAAATCTACACTCTTTGCTACCAGTTGTGTGAATGTCTGTGCTGGAGGGAGAGTGTTATTCTAAAGCACCCTTAGGTTCCTCGGCATCGACTGTTGGTCAGTTTAGAAACACATGTTTCCACCCGGTGCCTAAGACAAACTGTTCAAGCCTAGCACTGGTAGAACATTGCAAAAGGGGATGAGTTTCACAGAGATGTTCTGCAAGATGTCTGTGTCTCTGGCATTGAATTTCTCTTCGTTGCTATAGACATGGCTTGGGTGGAATGAAGTAACCAACAGGCTGGTGAAGGCTGGCATCACATGGTGCATCTGATTTCAGCACAGACAAATGCCAAGACAAGCACGCAGACACTTGAGTCTGTAACTCTTTAGTTCTTAGATGTTTACTCAGCTGTTGTTTCAATTAAGTGTGTTGATGAATGCGGCTGGATTCTTAAGGATTTGTGTGGGGGTCTTCTTGTCTTGCAGAGGTTATTTAAATAGCTTGCCCTGTTTTCCTTGTCTGGATCAGTTTGTGTGTGAATACGCATAATTTCTTCTTTTGCATCTTACTGCAGTTCATCATAGAAGATATGCAGCAGCAACAACAGGCAAACAAGCACAGTAAACTCCATCAAGAGGACCAGCACATCACTTTGGAGGAGCTTTGGAAGGGCTGGAAATCCTCTGAGGGTAAGATGGTATCCACAGCCATGTCTTGGCAAGATCTCAATGTAAAACCCTAACGTTATAGACATTATTCACTCTAGCGCCATCTTTGATTTTTAGTGGGAATGACAACGAGGTTGTGCAGGACAGACTTACTATCTCTTCAATGGCACGAATGGTATAAAGCTGTATAAAGCGCCTAGATCACATCGGATTTTCCACAACTCATGTTGTCTCTAGTTCTTTGTATACTGAATATTCTTTGAACAGATATTTTATCAATGTTTTGTACGTGGAACAATCCAAAAACACTTTAAACTGCAGTACAGCCCATTGAAGAGACTGTAAGTCTATCCCTCATAGCCTCATTGTCATTCTCATTAAAAATCAAAGATGACACTAGCGTGAATAAGATCTATACCCCTCCCTTTGCCATTTTTTCCCTGTGATTTCTTTATCCTCAGTGCATAACTGGACTCAGGATGACGTGTTAAGGTGGCTGACAGAGTTTGTAGAGTTGCCTCAGTATGAAAAGAGCTTTAAAGAGCTGAATGTGAATGGGAACACCTTGCCCAGGTGAGACAAATGCAAGACTGAAACAAATAGTCAGAAAATAGTCAGAAATGTTTGATATAATTGGTTGCCTGAAGAGTTTGCAGGTACTTCCTATAATTTATTGAACTTATGCATAGACACACACGTATTTCTGGTCTATTTCGACACAATTTGAGGCCTATTAATAAGGGCTGGTGCAGAGTCTGCATCAAGTTTCAGATTCAACAAGATAGCTTCAAGTGTGAAGCACTCAGATTACAAGGATCTTTTCAAAATGGTTAAAAGGGGCCAATTTTAGACTGCAAAGCTCTCAGAATAACAATAAGCTACATAACTGTCCTTTTAAGAATCTTAATGGAAAAGGCATGTTCAGATATTAATTAATTACATCAACAGGACACATTTATCCAAAGACTTGCATTGCATTCAAGCTACATTTTATCAGTACGTGTACATGTTAACATACAAATATGCTCCATGTGTTAACATCTAAATTCACTTCAAGTAAAAAAATATTGTAACATGTAACATATTATAAAAATATAACAGGACTGAATTAACCTAAATACATTAGGTTACACCAACAAAATGTATTTTTAGGGTTAAATTAGGTAAAAATAGCTCCATGCAGTTTAACAATTTTTAAAGTGCATATTACCTGGGACTCAGACCCATGACTTTGGCAGTGTTAGTACCATGGTTTACTTATTAAGATACAGGGATGGAATGAATGAATGCAGTCTTATGGAATCCTGATCTTGCTTGATTTGTGTTAACAGGATTGCTGCCAATGAGCCATCATTTATGAGTACCTTCCTGAAGATCCAGGACCAGCAACACAAACAGAAGCTTAAACTCAAAGCCCTGGATGTGGTACTGTTCGGACCCACCACACGTATGTATGCATATAATTAAAATTCTGTGTGCATAACACTTCCAAATATAAAAATTTCAGGCTCAAATCAACAGAAGCTATTGGAGTATTAGCTAGTTGTGCATATTAGTAATTAAAGGGATAGTTCACGCAAAAATGAAAATTATCTCATCATTTACTCACCCTCATGCCATCCCTGATGTGTATGACTTTCTTCTGCAGAACACAAATGAAGATTTTTAGAAGAGTATCTCAGCTCTGTAGGTCCATACAATGCAAGTAAATGGTGACCAGAACTCAGAAGGTCCAAAAATGACATAAAGGAGGCATGAAAGTAATCCATGTGACTCCAGTGGTTAAATCCATATCTTCTGAAGCGATATGATAGGTGTGGGTGAGAAACAGATCAATATTTAAGTCCTTTTTTACTGTCAATCTCCATCTTTGACCAGCCCCAACCTAGGTGGCTGAATATGAAAGTGAAAGTGTAGATTTACAATGAAAAAGGACTTAAATATTGATCTATTTCTCACCCACACCTATCATATCACTTCAAAAGATATGGATTTAACCACTGGAGTCTTGTGAATTACTTTTATACTGCCTTTTGGGTCTTCAAAGTTCTGGTCACCATTCACTTGCATTGTAAGGACCAACAGAGCTGAAATATTATTTTAAAAGTCTTCATTTGTGCTCTCCAGAAGAAATAATTTTTTTTTGGTGAACTATCCCTTTCTATCCAATCTATTGAGCATGCTTAAAAAAAAAAAAAATAATAAAAAAATAAAAAATAAAAACACTAATGACTGAAGCCACCAATGCAATTAAATTATAACATTTGATACAAATAGCCCTATCTATTTAAATGTCAATATGTCAAATGTACAAAAATAGCTTTGACTGGTGTGTGACATTTAAGAACCTGCGAAATCAAATATCTATCCAGTCAGCACACAAGATAGACATCAAGTAATGTTTCATTGGCTGTTTGACTCAAAACCCCTCCTACCTGCACTCTAGGTCCTCCACACAATTGGATGAAAGACCTGCTTCTTATAGTGTCTGTGGTGATGGGGGTTGGTGGATGCTTGTTTGCACAAGCACAGAATAAAGCATCCAAGGAACATATTTCAAAGATGATGAAGGACCTGGATAGCTTGCAGAGAGCTGAACAAAGCCTCATAGACCTACAGGAGCAGTGAGTACACCTTCTAAGATTCCAAATCTCTGATTATTCACCAAAATCTACAAACCCAATAAAAACTTATTTTATCTGCTCCTGATCCAACAAGTGCATTATTTACTTCATAATGCACCTATTTCCTGCAGAAAGCATCCACCAAGCAATGGAACTGTCAACTCTTCTCATGCAGTATTGGGAAAGATACTTTAAAACTGTAGAAGCTAAACTACAAATGCTACTAGCAAAAAAAGAAGCATACTACATTAAAGGGGTATTTTACCCCAAACTGAACATTCTCTCATCATGTACTCACCCTCACATTATCCCAGATGTGCATAACTTTCTTCTGCTGAACACAAATTAATATTTATAGAAGAATATCTCAGCTCTGTTGGTCCCTTCAATGCAAGTGAATGGTGGCCAGAACTTTGAAGCTCCAAAAAGCATATAAAGGCAGCATAAAAGTAACCCATATGACTCCAGTATTTAAATCTACTTCTGAAGTGATATGATAGTTGAAGGTTAGAAACAGATCAATATTTAAGTCCTTTTTTTTTCTTTTTTTTCCCTATAAATTACCATTATAAATTATATTATAATTATAAATTTTTTTCTATTACTTACCCAGTAGGTGGTGATATGCACCAAGAATGTGAGCCACCAAAAACAAAAGAAGAAGAACGAAGAAGTGAAAGTTGAGATTTATAGTAAAAAAAGGACTTAAATATTGATCTGTTTCTCAAGATATGTATTTTACCACTGGAGTTTTATGGATTACATTTATGCTGCCTTTATGTCCTTTTTGGAGCTTCAAAGTTCTGGCCACCATTCACTTGCATTGTGATGACCTACATAGCTGATATATTCTTGTTAAAAATCTTAATTTGTGTTCTGCAGAAGAAAGTAAGTCAAACACATCTGGGATGGCATGAAGGTGAGTAAATAATGAGAGAATTTCCATTTTTGGGTGAACTATCCCTTAACCCCAGAGACCCTTTGCAACGTTCAGCTAACACACTGAACTTTATCACAACAACAGTTTTGATGGGGGGGAAAAAATGCATATTGAATGTTACAGCTTGATTAAGTCACATAATAGTCACCTCAAAGCAAAATGTGCTGAAAAATAAAGATTTGCCCATAGATTGCCATTGTTTTTTGAAGTCACACAAATCTGTGCTTAAAAATCACTTATAATAAGTGGCTTTCTAAATACATTATCAAGAAGAAAAAATAAAGTTTATAATCAATCTCTATGCTTGGGTCTCAGAGAGTTTAAGCTATTTCAAGTGACAGTATTTTTATAAATGGTATATCTGCACAAAATCATCTCAAAATCTCAATGGGGTAAAAATGTTACATTTATACACATTAATTTGAACTGCTTTCCACATAAAAAATAAAAAACAAATTAGGAAACATCTTAATTTATATAATGTAATAATAATTAAATAAATTATATATACAGTCGAAATCATTGTTGAATTCAACAAAAAATTATGTGCATTTTGTCACAATACACCTACTACTTAAAAAAAAAAAAAAAACAGAATTACTGGAAAAGCTACTGTACACAATTTTGAAAACAGATGAGCTTCTGTCACACTACTGAAAAATGTTGATACTTTTAGTTAGTTACTCCCAACACTGTCTCATGACATGCAAGTGGCTCTGCTAATACTAATACATGTTTGTTGGAAAGGTTGGAGAAGGCCCAGGAAGAGAAGCGCACAGTAGCCGTAGAGAAGAAGAATCTTGAGGAGAAGATGAGGGACGAGATTCAGGGTGCTCAGGAAGAAGCCAACCGCCTACACAAACTCCGGGCAGGAGCCGTAAGTGAACTCAGCCGTCTTCTGTATGCAGAGGAAGAACTTGAACAGGTATGGATTTGCATTTCACCCATTCATACTTGAACCTCTATGACTCCGCTACACCTCCTGGCTCTCTCTACACCTTGTATAGGTGCGTGATGCACTGAAGAGGGCTGAAAAAGATATGCAGTCCCTCTGGTCACTCCCTAAATCTTTGCAGCTGTGGCTACAGCTCACCCATGAGGTCGAAGTTCAATACTATAACATCAAGAAGCAAAGTGCCGAACAACAACTAATCACTGCTAGAGACGAGGTACTATAGAGATGAATGAGTCAGACCCAAATAGAATCTGTATTATTGATGAGAGGGCTGTGGAATCTCTCAGCTCACTTAAAATAATTTAATCATATGGTACTCTTGCATAGGCTGAGAAGATCAAGAAAAAAAGGAGTTCAGTATTGGGTACACTACATGTGGCACACAGCTCTTCATTGGATCAAGTAGATCAGAGAATCCTGGAGGCTAAGTAATTTGTTTATTATCATTCAAACCTGATTTATGAAAATGTTTGAACATTTAAGCCAAACTTAAAATTGGATGAATGTCTTTGCATTTTATTACAAAATATCAAACAAAGTGGCATCTGCAAACATATTATGAACCTTGGCCAGTTGGCCTTGGCAAGTCAGTTACCCTCAAGTTCACTTCAGTCATTTATTGTAAAGAAAGGCAAACATAAGCACATTTTTCAAGCAAAGCATTTCACAAAAAGGCTAAAAAAAAAAAGTATAGTTCATCATTAGTTTGCAGATGCCATTTAGCCTTTAGCACCAATTCTCCTAGGTATAATTGTGCACAGTCTTTCACGCTTGTTGGCGGATAGGTTGTTCCTAGCATCTTGGAGAACTTGCCACAGTTTTATGTATTTAAGTGTCTCAATTGCTTCTGTCTCTTCATGTAATCCCAGACTGACTCAATGATGTTGAGATCCGGGCTCTGTGGGGGCCATGTCATCTGTTGTTGGGCTCCTTGTTCTACTTCTATTCTATCTGCAAAAGGAATGTTTGGAAATCTAAAATGGATATTTCCTATTTGCACACTAAATCAGAAGATTTGAAATAACCTTCTCAAGACAAATGTTTATTTTTGGGAAGACGTTTACACAATACTATATATTTTTGAGTTTGGCTTAAGTGTCTGAATACTTTTTGGGGCCACTTTATCTATGCTTTCTTTTGCTTGGCTGTAAAACAAGTTTTATATATTGCTTAACCCATATTTTGGCATTTAAAACTGAATCATGAGTACACTTAGGGTTGGGTTGCATTGACTCCAGCACAGTGAGCTGTGTCCTTATTGTTCCATGTGTCTTTTGTTACAGGAATGCACTAGCAGAGGTGACTGCTTGTCTAAGGGAGCGTCTGCATAGGTGGCAGCAGATAGAGAGCTTGTGTGGTTTTCCAGTGATAAAAAATGCTGGCCTACCCAGTCTTACCGCTACTCTCTACCCAGACCCCAATTGGATGCTAATGCCCCGGGCTGCAATGCAGTCCTATCAAGTGCCCATTGCAGTGGAGGACATGGAGGAAGAAATGCCACAGATTATACAACAGATTCCTGGTTAGTACTTGTTAGCATGTGCTTTTTCTCTCTAATGCTACCTACCCAGCCACCCACCTACCTACCTACCTACCTACCTACTAAACATCAAAACACTATTGCAACTGCTTAAGAAATGCTGTAGTTACTACCTAGAACACCCCATCAAACACTCTGAACATGTTAGAAATGACTTGGTAACATAAATACGCAAGAAATATATACTGTAAGTTTGTCTTTAATTGTCCTCACTTTACTTTTCAAGTTTCAAATGTTATGGTATTGAAACAGACTTGAAATTTTCTTGCATTTTTTTTAGTCACAGTTACACCACTGAAATGTTCTCCACGGTCTCTGGTTCGCTCTCGCCGATCTGGGCACAGTGTGTCATCACCTGTCATGATATCACCTGATCCTGATCTGCTGATACCCATTCGAACTCCACTACGCAGATATGGAGATGACGATGAAGACCATATCAGATACTCCACACTTATGAATCAGTATGTCAGCATGGAACTTTATCTTGTGTATATTGTGAAGTATTTATTCGAAGTATCGTCAAAAAGAATAAGGTGCTGTTGTAACCGGTCCTGCTTAACCCACTCGGAGCAGGATCTGAACTGGCGTCAGCTGGCATGGTAGGCAGGCACGCTAACGAGGAGTCTAAAGGCTACAGCCTCTAGCGTCAGTCGCTAGTGTGCCTGTTGAGGCCAGGGGAGTGAGGTTTAAACATACCGAACAGCTATCACGTACCAGCGGACTCTCGTTACACTGGTATTTCAGTGCTAGAGCAAGAAATCATAACTGGAAGGAAGTGTAAGCAGATAGTACAGCCTGAAACATTAAAGGGACAGTTGACCCAATTTTTTTTTACAAATCTGTCATTATTTACTCACCCTCATGTTGTTCGAAAATCAATAGGACCTTTTCCCCCACAGCATACAAAAGGAAATGTTTAACAGAATGTCCAGACTGATCTTTCCCATACAGCAAAAGTGGTTGGTGATTGATATTAGCCCCTTTCCAACATACAGTCTTGAAACTTTCCCCTTAAGATCTGTCTACATGAGAACTCTTAAGAGAAACTGCACACCTGAGGAGACTTTTCCCTCTTGCATTCGCACTTACAAAAGGAACCCCCATTGTGACATCATTTAGTGTTGACCATTTTTCTTTTGATGTTGCTTGCATGCGCAATTCAATAGCAACAACAAAATCAACAACACCAATGGAGGAAGTCAGGATCGGAGCTGCACTTTTGTTAGAGCTGTTTAACACAAACCGTGTCTTCAGGTTACAGTCTTTACACTGGGCGTATGAGCCACGCAGTCCTGTATCCCTGAAGCCACAGTGAGAAGAGATATAAGGCGCTCAGCCTATAGGCTTTTATGACAACATAAAATATTGTACTGAACTACTCACCCAATGACTTAAAAAAAAAGATGTCTTGATGCTAGTTAACCACGCAAAAATTTCCTCATGTAAATTAGATTTCATGGTTGTCCGGTCAAGTTTATAATAGATTTCAATTGCCCACTATTGTTATACATCTTATTATTTATGTCCATTATCCAAGGAAAAATGTAATGTAGTAGCCTAATCTAGAAATCACTTTATTTTCTTTATTGTCACATGGTACACACAGTCACACAGTACAGATGTGATGAAAACTCAAACCATGTCTCCAGTTGAAGTCAAGCAGCAGCTCTGCTCACCCTTCTTTTTGGCTCGGAGCAAAGAATGAAGAAGAACTTCTCCGTGAGGGTGCTGGAGGTTCAAATGTACTTAAAATGGGCTTTAGTTCTTGCAGTGGGAAAGGTCTTATTGTCAAGCTTGAATAGCACCATGAAGGTAGTCCATATGACTCGTGAACGAAATTCCAACTCTCCCAAAGCTTTTTTTGACAACTTGAAAAACAAACCAAATTTTTAACTAACTGAAAATCTTACATTGTTAAATGGATAAAAAGCAGCCTGGACATTCTGCTTTATACTTTCTTGTTGTGTTCCATGTAAAAAAAAAAAGAACATAGGTTCCGAATGACGTGAAGGTGAGTAAATTATGACTGTACTATTTGTTTACACTCCCTTTAAATTATTGCTGAATATTCAGTTCATTTTCCCTCTTTCTTACAGGGAGTCCGTGGAAGCTTCCTCTGATACAGAGTCCATGGGGTCATCCATCAGCAGAAAGTACTCCAGCCTTGATGTTCCTCCTCGAAGAAAATACAAAGAAGGCATTTTCTCTGATAAAATATCCCGAAAGATTTCCCTGGATGGGCAAGAGGACAGTCCCTCCCACAAGATCTCACAGGAGGAGATGGATGAGTCTTTGAAAAGCACCTCAAGGAAAGTATCCAGAGAGGAATTGGACATTGATTATCCATCAAGAAAGACATCTAGAGAGGAGTTAGACACCTCTATGGACCTTTCTAAACAACTGACAGGTAGAGGAGATACTGAAGCTACTGCTGATTCAAGGAAATTACCCAGGGATTTGCCATTAGATTCTACAATGAGGTACTACTCTACAGAAAAGGTATATTCCCCTACAGGGATCAACATGGAAAGCCAGAGACAACGGACATTCAGTGACAGAAAGGATCATATGGTTGACAGTTTTTCCAGAGTGTTTCCCAAAAGTGAGCTTGACGCAGATACAACAAGTGGAAATAGGTATTCAGATGGCTTAAAGACCACTTCCATAAAACTTAAGGATAATCTGGACTTTCCAACCAACATCCAGCGAGGAAGGGAGTTTAGGGACATTTCCTTTGATGCAACTTTTGAGAGTTCAGTGGAAAGCTCAAAAAAATTTAAAATGTTTCCGGGAAAAACAGACTTGTCCAAAGACATCTCTTCACGCATGATGGCGCAAGATGAATTTGATATGTCCCCTGATTTAGAAAGATTCAAAGTTAGAGACAATTCTACAGAGACTGCCTCTAGAAAAATGGTGAGAGATGAGTTTGACACATCAATAGAAACACAGAGGAGAAAGTCCTTTAAGGAGAGCAGGGATGTCCACATGGACATTCTCACAAAAAAGCTCTCTCGAGATGAGCATGATCTTACCATTGAGACCCAAAGAATTCAACGTAATAAGACAGATAGCTCTGTGGACATGCCCACTGTTAAAATACAGAGAGAGATGGTGGGTTTATCCATGGAGGCTCCAAGGCGCAAGATGTCACAGGATGAATTTGCAGTTGAAAACCCAGGCCAATTTGGCCCACCTGACCTCACTGTTAGTTCCTTGATGCTCTGGAATCCCACCTCAGACCCACTCAGCACGCTAGTGTACGACGGAATTCTGGAAAAGTCCTACGAGAACCCTCTTACGTCCAGTCCTGGGGATCTCATTTATGCAGCTGCAATGTCTAACTCTACCCAAAGCCTCCTTTCAAATGAAGGTAAAACAGCACATTCATCGTCTTCAGAACCTGGTAGCAAAGACAAGGGCAAGAAGTCTTCTAAGCTTAAGAATTTATTCAAGAAGAAAAAGGATAAGGAGAAAGATAAAGACTCATAGAGACCAACAATGAGGAAGGCTGAAACTTGGACTGTCCTTTAAATTTGTTCTTTAAAGCTGGCTTTGTCTTATAAACCCAAGGGATCAGTATAACATAAGCAAAGTTAAACATACTTACAGGGAAGTAGCCTTGGATTTTCATGGAAAAAAAGATTTGTTTTAGATATGCTGGAAGCAATTTAAGCCTGACAGAGTGTCACTTTCAGTTTCATAATTTAAAATTATTTTCAATGACATGGATCTGTGAGCTTTTTGCTTTTTTGATAAACTGAAAGATTTTTGTATGTGTGTACAGATTAACAGATGCCATTGTAGCATAAAGAGACAATTGCAACTTGCTTAGGTACTACTTATTTATTTGTTTTTTTTGCACAGAGAAATAGAAAAAAATTAATAACTTAAAATCATTACTAACGAAGGCTTTAGTTTACTCTAACTACAGTTTATATATAAGTGATCTTATGAATTACAGAATGTGCAATATTTGCATCTAAAAAATATAAATCTATTTTTAACATCGGGGGACTAAAAACAGTTCATGGAATGGAAACGAAAAACGAAAACGAACAAAATTCTTTGCAGAACAAAGTGATTTTCAGTTGTTCCAGAGTGAAAACGTTGGTAACCGATTCATTTTGTTCCAATAATTTTTCATGAAACTAAAGGCCAAAGTAAATTTTTGGAACTACACCACTTCATGTTGTCTGAAAAAATGAAACAAAAATGAAAATGAAGAAATGAAAATGTGCTTTGATCCTGAAGGAAACTGCTGCATCACATATTTCTTTGCCTAATTGCCTTTTGTGGATGAAATTTGATGTTTGATGATCTCACTGACATTTATTTTTTTATGCAGTTTACCTTTTCAGGCTTTTTTGTCAGCCTATATCTGTTTTACTGTGATTTTGTGTTGAGAGTAAGGAATGGCCTATGTATTATACAGTAAGTATTAACAGGAGTTAATACTTTTTCTGGGAAGTATTTTATTGGTATTCAGTTCTAATTCTATTGTGCATCACTTTGGGCAACATTTCTTGTTTTAAAAATGTACACTAAATTTAACTTGATTTGGGAAAACAAATATTTTTTAAATGACATTTCTGCGAAAGACATTTCTACTGACACTTAATTGAATAGGTGTCCTGTTTCCTCTTTGTTTTCTCTTTTAGTTACTAGCTGGTGAATATTTTCCTCATCTTTAATTTTTTAGTTTCAGCTTAACAAAAAGCTAAACGTTCAATAATCAAATGTGTTTTCCTTTATTTATTTGTTCCCAAATCTAAGGTTTGTTTTTTCAAATAATTAAATAAAACAATATTAAATTATTTTAAAAATGATTTATAATGATTAAATAAATAAATAAATAAATAAGGCTATTAACCACTGCATTAGAAAATTAAAACAAGAAGACATTGTAAACGAATTGCTTTGATTTACCCTATACGAATTTCAAACATGAAAGCCCCATATATTTGCAGAAAATTTGCAAGACAGCAGTGTACGAGTGTCCCCTTGATTATTTCACTTCGTTACACAGTAACATTTATTGTTGAAGCATCAGTTTCATATTAACCAGAGGTGGGTAGAGAAGCCAAAAACTGTACTCAAGTAAAAGTTCAATTACTTTAAAAAAAATAATTACTCAAGTAGAAGTACTAACACAAATAATTACTTGAGTAAGAATAAGAAAGTATCCAATTAAAAGAGTACTCAAGTAGTGAGTAACTCGTTACTTTCACAAATGACATAATAGACGTTAACTCCCCTATATTCCATTACATAATACACATTTAACATGTATTACAGAATTATTATAATTATTAATGGAAATTCTGTCATCATTCACTATCATGTTGTTCCAAACCCGTATGACTTTCTTTCTTCTATGCAACACGAAGTAGATATTAGACAGAATGATTGCCTATTGAGTCACTATTTACTTTCAGTAAAAAAAAAATTCCTCTATATGTTGAAAGTGAATGGTGTCATTCACCATTCACTTTCAACATATAGAGGAAAAAAAAATATCAGTCCCTAACATTCTGTCTTAACATATTTTGTGTTCCACATAATGCAAAGCGTCACACTGGTTTGGAACAACATTAGGGTAGGGAAATGATGACAGAATATTAAATTATGGCTGAGCTATCACTTTAAAGGGGTACTTTACCCAAAAATGAAAATTCTCTCATCATTTACTCACCCTCATGCCATCCCAGATGTGTATGACTTCCATTCTTCTGCAGAACACAAATGAAGATTTTTAGAAGAATATTTTAGCTCTGTAGGCCAAAATGTTGATGCTCCAAAAAGCACATAAAGCCAGCATAAAAGTAATCCATAAGACTCCAGTAGCTAAATCCATATCTTCTGAAGTGATATAATAGGTGTGGGTGAGAAACAGATCAATATTTGTCATTTTTTGCTAGACAGCAGGTGCAATATGCTGAGAATGTGAATCACCAAAAACACAAGAAGAATGTGGAGGTGATCTGTTTCTCTGTTTCTCATCCACACCTATCATATCGCTTCTGAAGATATTGATTTAACCACTGGAGTCTTATGGATTACTTTTATGATGACTTATGTGATTTTGTTTAGCTTTAAAATGTTGCCACCCATTCACTTGCATTGTATGGACCTACAGAGCTGAGAAATTCTTCTAAAAATCTTCATTTGAGTTCAGCAGATGAAAGAAAGTCATACACATCTGGGGTGGCATGAGGGTGAGTAAATAATGAGAATTTTAATTTTTGGGTGAACTATGCCTTTAAGGGGTCTTGTCAGATCTGGATGAATTTGTCAATAAGAGAGGTTTGGAAACATTTCTATTAATTATTACGGTGAAAACGTAAACATTATATATAATGCTGAAATATAAACCAAAGCAAGATCAAGCTTTATTAATGCCTTCATTCGCTATTTCATAGCTTTAAAAGTCCTGCGCGGATTCTTATTTCAGTGTAGTTACAGTTTTCAGTGTCAGAATAATTTAGATAATTAGTTCTGTACAGCAGTACCGCCGCTCTCTAAATGCAGAGTACGCAGCCTAGTGCAAAGGGCACCAATCCCGGTCGTGGAACACTCGCTGTGTCTGAAACCACCCCCCTATCCACTATATAGTGCACTATTTCGAGTGTCCGCCATTTTGTAGGATTGTCTGAATTCTGTGTGAGCCACTCATTCTTTACTTTTGTTCACTCATTATTACCCACAATGCACTCTAATTTCGAGTGTACATCAAATGTAATTAATTTCCCACATTCCACCACGGAGAAGACGTACGAGCTTGGAGTTTACTGCTTCCTTCACTCCTACAATGTTTTCTTTCATGCTGAATGTATTAAATTACTTTTTGACAATCATTACTTGATTAAGATAACATAATAAAATATAGAGAGGCAAAACATACAGATACATTTTAAAATGTACTCTTTATTTGATCAATTGTGTTTACTCTTTATATTAACATACAGTATATATTAAAAATGACAAACAGAATAAAGATTTATTGTATTAATATATTATATAATAAGAATAACAAGTAAGGCCCAAGTATTTTAAAAGTTCATATGTGACATTGTTTCTGCGACAGCCCCAGAGCTCCGACGCTCAGTGTATATGTCAGCATCCGAATTCACTCACTCATTTCGTTCACTCACTGCTGAGATATAGTGCACTAACTGCCATTCACTATATAGGAAATAGTGAACGAGTAAACAATTTCGGACACAGCCACTCTCTTCGCCAAACTATCGCCTCGCGCCCGCACATCTCTCACGCGCGTGCCCCGCTCACCTCGCTGTGCACACGCAGAAATGCTGTCTGTTCGTGCGTCAGTTGTCAATCACGCGAACAGCAGAGCCAATGCATTTATTTACACTTAACTTGGATGTTTACATGGATTTATAGTTAATCCGCCTGAAGTAGCTGCGATAGTTTCCAGTACCCTCGCGAGGGCGCGTGGTAAATGTACAAATACATGACATGCAGGACGTGGTACAAAGCTGCACAGATTTAAAAATGTACACATAAAAGCTGATGTCATAAGAGCCCAGTTACAGAATCAGCCTGAAAATTACCATAACATTCACACAGAAAAGCCCGCGTTAGGATTAGAGCCAAAATTTACCTCAGCGTGCTGCCTTAAATGGAAGTTGTGGTTTTAATCTTGAAATATCCGCGTGTCTTGGTGTTAAATGAAGGCACTGCATGACGAAACTATTCTTTTTTTTTTTTTTTCTCACTGTGAGGAGCGAAGAAAGTGTTTCACTTCGAAGAGTTTGATGCTGCAGCACTGATGACTTGAGTGACAGTCTGTCACAGCAGCACGCGCCGCTGTGTGAACTCTCGTAAAAGTCTCATTCAATAATCTCTCAATAAATTACACATTAATCGAAATTAAACCAGTAATGTAATGACAGGAACGCCGCCCATTGTAAAGAAGTAAAAGTAAAAAAAAAATCATTAGAAATTTACTTGAGTGAGAGTACCCACTTTTAAACCTACTCTAAAAGTATTTTTTTTTTTTTTAGTAAATGAGTAAATGTAGTGTGGTACTACCCACCTCTGATATTAACTTACCCCTAAATGTCATGTGTGTGTGTGTGTGTGTGTGTGTGTGTGTGTGTGTGTATATATATATATATATATATATATATATATATATATATATATACATACACTGGCAGCCAAAAGTTTGGAATAATGTACAGATTTGGCAGTTTCGGGAGGAAATTGGTACTTTAATTCACCAAAGTGGCATTCAACTGATCACAAAGTATAGTCAGGACATTACTGATGTAAAAAACAGCACCATCACTATTTGAAAAAAGTACTTTTTTATCAAATCTAGACAGGCCCCATTTCCAGCAGTCATCACTCCAGCACCTTATCCTTGAGTAATCATGCTAAATTGCTAATTTGTACAAGAAAATCACTTGCCATTATATCAAACACATATCTGGTTCATTAAATGAAGCTTAACATTGTCTTTGTGTTTGTTTTTGAGTTGTCACAGTATGCAATAGACTGGCATGTCTTAAGGTCAATATTAGGTCAAAAATGGCAAAAAAAGAAACAGTTTTCTCTAGAAACTCGTCAGTCAATCATTGTTTTGAGGAATGAAGGCTATACAATGCTTGAAATTGCCAAAAAACTGAAGATTTCATACAAAGGTGTACGCTACAGTCTACAAAGACAAAGGACAATTGGCTCTAACAAGGACAGAAAGAGATGTGGAAGGCCAGATGTACAACTAAACAAGAGGATAAGTACATCAGAGTCTCTAGTTTGAGAAACAGACGCCTCACATGTCCTCAGCTGACAGCTTCATTGAATTCTACCCGCTCAACACCAGTTTCATGTACAACAGTAAAGAGAAGATTCAGGGGTGCAGGCCTTATGGGAAGAATTGCAAACAAAAAGCCACTTTTGAAACAGAAAAACAAAAAGAAAGGGTTAGAGTGGGCAAAGAAACACAAACATTGAACAACAGATAATTGGAAAAGTGTTATGGATCTTAACCCCATTGAGCTTTTGTGGGATCAGCTAGACTGTAAGGTGCGTGAGAAGTGCCCAACAAGACAGCCACATCTATGGTAAGTGCTACAGGAAGCGTGGGGTGAAATGTCACCTGAGTATCTGGACAAACTGACAGCTAGAATGCCAAGGATCTGCAAAGCTGTCATTGCTGCACATGGAAGATTCTTTGATGAGAACTCTTTGAAGTAGTTTAAGAAGTTCAGAATTTTTCTTTCAAATTGTAATAGTAATTTTTCACGTTATTAATGTCCTGACTATACATTGTGATCAGTTGAATGCCACTTTGGTGAGTAAAAGTACCAATTTCTTTCCATATGAGCAAAATCTGTACATCATTCCAAACTTTTGGCCGCCAGTGTGTGTGTGTGTGTGTGTGTGTGTGTGTGTATATATATATACTGTGGTTTGTTGTTTACATTTACATCAGACGACCCTGACCTGTCTAAGCACTGGTTCATTGCTAGAACGAACTTCAATGTGTTTTATGTGTCACTAATGCTGACATTTACCCATAAACATTAACTGTTTAGGACTGAGGTCTCTGTCAATTCTATACATTTTTGATTCTATCACATAAAGTGTGTTTTCTGTATGTTTTCATGATTTAGTGCTGTTCACAGGTTCTCTGTGAAGTGGTAAAGAGAGTCCTATGTTGATCTTTGTTTGTCTAAGGTGTAACCCCAAACCACAAATGTTTCCAGTGACCTTAGTAACTGTCTTCTTGAGAATTTGTCTCTGTGTGTAACTGTTTGTATGTGTGTTCAAATATATCTATGGTTTCAAACATTTATAATAATAATAATAATAATAATAATAATAATAACAGCTTTGGAACAGCTCTTTCTTTGTGGTCGTTTAAATGTGTTACTTAAAAAATTAGCCATTCCAGTTGTCATAACATGTAAATTAAAGGAATAATCATAATTTACTTATGTGCAACACAAAAGATGTTTTCATGAATATCACCACCTTTCTTTTCAATGTAATGGTAGTGGATGGTGCCTCACTTGAAAACTTAAAAAAGGACCTAGAACTATCATAAAAGAAGGCCAGTGCAGATTGTGCATCATATTCCAAGTCTTCTTTAGGCATATAATAGGTTTTGCTGAAACAACTTCAGATTGAAGTCATCTGTTTCTGCGTGTTCATGAGTGAGAGAAGGATGTTCACAGTGGCACGCATGTTCACGCAAGAACTCATTTCAAGCACTTAACTACATAAATTCTCATGTGAACACTGTGAATGTGTAACGGCAAGACATTTGCTGAAAAATTCACAAATTTAGACTCAAAATTGTGTCATATTTTAGGTAGGCCTACTCCTTAAAGGAATATTCTAGGTTCAATACAAGTTAAGCTCAGCATTGACAGCATTTGTGACATAATGTTGATTACCACAAAAATTCATTTTGACTTGCCCCATCTTTTCTTTATAAAAAAAATGCACATTTATTTAAGACGAAATTTATTTTTGTGGCAATCAACATTATGCCACAAATGCGGTCGATTGTGCTTAACTTGCATTGAGCCTGGAATATTCCTTTAAGGTAGATCTGTGTTGTTCTGGATGAAAAGTAACGTACCTATAAAATTACATTTCATGGATGCAATAAATTACAAAATATAAACACTTCAAATGCAGTTTACAAAATGTTTAGAGATGTTTAGTTTCTGTTATAACTTATAACTGCTCAATTTTTGTGATGCTCATTGCTGAATTACTACACTTCTGTATGTATGTTCACTCTTCTTTCACTTTTTCACAATCCACAACCTGAAATCAATAATGAATCACAATTATTTTCTAACCAAGCACTGTTTTGTATGCTGCACATTTGAAAAGAGCCATGATGTCACTTAAAATTCAAAACAGTGAAAACTGTCAGAGCTCGACAAATGACACTACAGAATGTTCGTAGACAATTTAATTAAATGCATATTGCACATCATGGCATGGGTGTGATGGTGAACACTGGCATGTACTTACATTCAGTTTCTAAAATGAGGAGGCTGAATCATCATAATTTCTTGCAAACAGTCTGATTCTGAAACAGGAAACCGACCGCCTTCACATCGTCTTGTTGCACAATGTTTCAGTTAAATGTTTTTTTAGAGTACACAAACCAGAATGGAACAATTCGTGGTTAGAGACAGTGTCTGCGGAAACATATAAGTTTACAACATCTTTTCTGGATCCAGAGCAATACACATCTCAAACAAATACATTCATATTATACACTCAAAACATAAACATATGAACTAATTCAGCCATTTAGAGGCCAAAACAAACATTTTTATCTTCAGCTGAACAAAGAGGTTAGACTGTCCACAATATGCTATGACTCTAAAACACTTTGCACACTACATTTTAACCCTGGATTAACATGCATTTTTAAACCCCTGGTTGAGGCTTTTTGCTGTGCTAAAACCCTTATCGCAGTTTATGTATCAATAAGTGTTCTGGGCTTTGGGACATGACAGGATGTGAATGTTGGTTTCCTGTTATGGCCTTCTCCAGTGCCAGAAACCTCAACACATTACCCATAGATACACTATTTGGCCTTCAGAAAACAAACAAACAAACAAAAAGTGTTAGGCATGAACTGGCACAAATGATTTTCTGTGATGTGCTGTGTGAATAAAAATATAAAGATGATAACGTTAGATCAAATTCAAAGTGTACTTTGACAATTTAACTTTGGATAGTTTTACAAAATTCAAATTTGCTTTGGCTGTTTAACAATCAGATTAGATATATGATAATAATTCAGGTATTAATTCATATACACACATCAGAGAGTCAGCAGATTTAACACAAAACGTAATCAGGATGATATACCCCTCAATCTAGAAAACCCCCCAAAACAAAACAGTTTCAAACCCCAAGTGCACCTGTAGCAGAAAGACCTCCCACCGCTCTGAACCAATCAGATAAGAGTTGACATCTGCATTGAAGACCCTCGCTCTTATCAGTCACTATCAGTCAGAAACTGAGATGGAGCGAACAAGAGTAATCGTCATCACACTTGTGTGTAAGTCCATTTGTGTTTTAGCACATGATATAACAGCTGCTGTATATGAGGAAAGATACATAACTAAATAAATATATAAAAAACTATTTTTCATTTGAGCTAGTGTTATGTTTTTGCAGGCATTTTGTTCTTTGAAGACCAGAAAATCTTTGGGACAGGAGTGGACATTGTAGTTAAACCAGGAGACAACATCACTCTCTTCTGTGATCATGTGATTCCATTTGGTTCATACCTCGTTTGGATCAGAAATAGCTCACATGAAAATCAATCATCTCTATTAATAGATACTGATTACCTGTTCAGGCAAACCTTTCCACATTTCAGTTTTGTTTGCAACAGCTCCAGTAACTCTTTTTGTGATCTACATATTAAAAACATCAGTGTCTCTGACCAGGGACTGTATTATTGTGGAATAATGGAAAGAAAAATAAGTAATGATGCAAATGGCATCATAATCTCTACGGATGAGTACCGGTATGGAAACAGGAGAACACGTCTCTCTGTGTTGGGTGAGAAAGCATTTTTAAATTATTAATGTTGCTACTCCTGGTAAATTCTGGAGAACCTATAGGTCCTACTTTACACAAAAAGACAAATTATTAAGACAAGACCATATATTGTTAACAGAAAGGTTTGCACACATAATTGGCACTTTCCACAAGAGCCTGAAAGTCTTCAGTTTTTTCAATACATTTTTTTATTTTATTTTTGAAATCCTGTCAAAATTTGAGACATGTCTAAAAACAGCTAAAATTTACAGTTTGATTTTGAAGAACAATTTCTCGTTAAACACATAAATTAATGTCTTGGTAACAAAAAAAACAAAACAAAAAAAAAAAAAGCTATTGAACATTTCCACCGTTTTGTCCAGGAAAAAAGACACAGTTAACACATGTTGACCTCTTGTGACAACATGCTCCAATAACGGGCATGTCTCCCCATCACAATTTCAAATTGGCCAGCAAATATTTTATATATGATTTTTTATATTGAATACATTGTCTAAATTTCTGAAATTTAAAACATGTGACAACCTGCCCCAAGAAAATGTGACAACTTGCCCTGATATATATATATATATATATATATATATATATATATATATATATATATATATATACAGTTGTGCTCAAAAGTTTGCATACCCTGGCAGAAATTGTGAAATTTTGGCATTGATTTTGAAAATATGACTGATCATGCAAAAAAACTGTCTTTCATTGAAGGATGAAGCCATTTATCATCACATAGTTGTTTGGCTCCTTTTTAAATCATAATGATAACAGAAATCACCCAAATGGCCCTGATCAAAAGTTTACACACCCTTGAATGTTTGGCCTGGTTACAGACACAAGGTGACACACACAGGTTTAAATGGCAATTAAAGGTTAATTTCCCTCACCTGTGGCTTTTTAAATTGCAATTAGTGTCTGTGTATAAATAGTCAATGAGTTTGTTAGCTCTCACATGGATGCACTGAGCAGGCTAAATACTGAGCCATGGGGAGCAGAAAAGAACTGTCAAAAGACCTGCGTAACAAGGAGAGGGGTCAACAAGGCCTATAGTAAAAGAAAACCATCCCCACTGTGAAGCATAGTGGTGGCTCACTGATGTTTTGGGGGTGTGTGAGAACTAAAGGCACTGGGAATCTTGTGAAAACTGATGGCAAGATGAATGCAGCATGTTATCAGAAAATACTGGCAGACAATTTGCATTCTTCTGCACGAAAGCTGCGCATGGGACGCTCTTGGACTTTCCAGCACGACAATGACCCTAAGCACAAAGCCAAGTTGACCCTCCAGTGGTTACAGCAGAAAAAGGTGAAGGTTCTGGAGTGGCCATCACAGTCTCCTGACCTTAATATACTATCGAACCACTCTTGGGAGATCTCAAACGTGCAATTCATGCAAGACGACCAAAGACTTTGCATGACCTGGAGGCATTTTGCCAAGACGAATGGGCAGCTATACCACCTGCAAGAATTTGGGGCCTCATAGACAACTATTACAAAAGACTGCACCCTGTCATTGATGCTAAAGGGGGCAGTGCACAGTATTAAGAACTAAGGGTATGCAGACTTTTGAACAGGGGTCATTTCATTTTTTTCTTTGTTGCAATGTTTTGTTTTATGATTGTACCATTCTGTTATAACCTACAGTTGAATATTCATCCCATAAGAAATAAAAGAAATGTGTTTTGCTTGCTCACTCATGTATTCTTTAAAAATGGTACATATATTACCAATTCTCCAAGGGTATGCAAACTTTTGAGCACAACTGTATATATAAAAAATATATGTGTGTGTGTGTATATATATATATATATATATATATATATATATATATATATATATATATATATATATATATATACATATATACACACACACACACACATTTTTCCTTGGAACACAGTTCAAACTTGCATTTAAAATGTACCTTTTCCTGAATGTATGCCAGTTTGGTTTAAAAAAAAAAAAAAAAAAGAGAGAGAGAGAGATGATAATGAAATCACAAAATTATATTAATGGGTTTTCAACTAGAAGTTTGGACCCATTCTCTCTCTCTATATTTATTGTGGAGTAACATGTAGGACCTTTTCTCTATGCTTCATGTAAATGCTGTGATTAACATAACATCATATACATTAAGTAACTTCTAAAAAATGGCTTATATGTACTGTACATGTTCTGTTCAGAGCCAGCGTCTCCTTTTGACGAGTCCTCCACCATCACCACCATCTCCGACCATAGTGTATCAATAACTAGCCTCTGCTGGAAGCTGCTGTTCAGCGTGTGTCCTCTGTGTGTTCTCTTCTTCTCCATCTTTGTTTACTGCCTCTGTAAGAAGAAAACTACAGGTACTTATTCACTCCTGGACTCAATTCCTAAATTTAAAGGAATTGATCAATTGCTAACTTAGTCACTGCTATGATGCACAGGATAACAGTTGTGGTTCATCAGACATCCTTACAGCACATGATTGACTTTAAAATGATACCCATGTCACAAAATGAACAGTGAAAAATGTCACATTCAATGTTATGAAAACTGTATAAAGTGTCTATGACAGGTCAGCTGAATTTAGAGCTTTGTGAACATTTGGAATGGAATTTTAAATCTCATACATTAAGTTTATTTTCTGAACCAGGTTTAAATGATGTTCTCATTAAATTTCCTGTAGGTTCTGGAGCAGATTGTGGGGAGAAAGCTGAAACACAGACTGAGACCAGACATGATGAGGTACTGCATTAAATGTGCAAAAATTGAACCATTACAAGACTTTCCCATATGCATCTTTCCACAGTCAAGTTAAAACTGCTCTGAGCAGGCTCTGTGTCAGCTCTAAATTTTGCTTAGAGATGTAATACCATATAAAAGCTGTATCAGAGTTGACCTACTTTACCCACATCAGCCTCTATCAAAGGTGGCTCAGATGCTTCTTTGGTTATTTTTTAATGAAATGCAGCCATCATTGCAGCCTTAACCTTTGTCTTTGTCATGAATGAACATATATGTTTTTTGTTTATAATTTATAATTGCATATTTTATGAATACTTTCATATATTTCATAATAATGTTTGTTCATAATTTCAAAATCAACATTGTTACTGCAATTGTACAGTAATTCTTGCGTGATCATATTTTTGTAAATACCACCACTGAATGCACATTTTTGTAGCTTATGCCACTTCAGATGCGGCTTCTGTGCCACGTTTTATTACAGTGTAAAGACGGCATTTTTCTCTTTATTGCATTAACAATGAAGATTTTACAGATTTGAAAGATAATGGCATTATAACTTAATATGCTTATTTCTCCCAAGATAAACAGTTAAGTAAACAAATTATTAAAATTCTTTTTTCAGGGTGGAGATGAAGTGTATTATACTTCATTAAACATGGCTTCCATACAACAAAAACAGCTGAAGAAAAAGAGATTGTCCAGTGACTTTAGTGCTTATTCTGAGCTCAGATTTAAAAGAACAAACTTCTAAAGAGGATTCTGGAATTCTCTGTGAGCTCAGCTGTTTTGAATATGATCATCAGGGTTAACAGTAACTGTGTCATTAGCAGTTATAGTTTCGCTCTGTAACAGTATTAATGAAGTAAGCACTGAGTTTAAGAAATGATTAAAATACATTTTTTGAAAAAGCCTGTAATTTCAAACCTGTAATCATCAAATTATTGCTATCATTAATTATTAGTATTTGTAAAATTAAACCATATGTGTGGATGTGGTCACTGTAAATAAGGTGTTAATAAAAAATAAATAAAAAACATGTTTTGCAGAATGTGCTCTAATATTATAATATATTATTGATATATTGCAAATAGAATATTTCACAATGGGCTGTAGAGCTTCAAGGCAAAATCTTGGGAGTGGAAAGTTAGTGCATTCTGTCATTTTTTCATTTGTCTTACACAAAACAGTGGGTACAAAACTTTTACTTCACTCAAAAGATGGAAACAAAAGACCATAATCATTAGCTACCTCAAAATATTAAAAAATCCATTATGCATCTCCTATATATATAATCTATTTTTGATTATTTATAACTGCATTAAAATTGCAACCATGTTAGAGGATCTACTTTTATTCTATTCCTGAATAGAACTTTTGTTTTTTAGAGCTCCCCTGGGAGATTTTCATTAAGCCATTAGTAATCTGAAATACTCTATAAATTCGGCTCTTTTGTTTGTCTTGCACTATCTGTGTTGCTTGTGGTATTGTATTGTTGACGCACTCTCGGTTTAGGTGACACTAATTTTTTCTTAGTCAGGAAGGTTAAAGTACAAACCACAAAGTTTTCCACTTCTGCAACAGATTGGGCAGCATAAAAATAAATGTGAGAGGAAGTATGTTTTTAATTGACTGGGGGAGTTACCATTTGTATTGCCTACAGTCTGACTGTAGAGGCCTTGTTTACTGTAAACAGAACATTATATGCAGTAATTAATATGAACACAATGGAACGACTGAAACTAATTTTTCCATTCATGTTTTATTTATATCGAAAGTAAAAGCATTCTTATGACACCTCGATTTTCTAGTCTAGTCCATGATAGAGATGTCTATGACTTTCTTTCTTCTGCAGAACACAAATGAAGATATTTAGAAGGATATCTCAGCTCTGTAGGTCCATAAAGTGCAAGTGAATGGTGATCAGAACTCAGAAGGTCCAAAAATGACATAAAGGAGGCATAGAAGTAATCCATTAGACTCTAGTGGTTAAATCCATTTCTTCTGAAGCAATATGATAGGTGTGGGTGAGAAACAAATCAATATTTAAGTCATTTTTTGCTATCAATCTCCTCCTTTGACCAGCCCCAACCAGTAGGTGGCTGAATGTGAAAGTCACTTCTACACCAGAATGTGGAAGTGAGAGTGAAAGTATAACTGATCTGTTTCTCACCCACACCTATCGTACTGATTCAAAAGATGTGGATTTAACCACTGGAGTTGTATGGATTACTTTTATACTGACTTTTGGGCCTTCAAATTTCTGGTCACTATTCACTTGCATTGTGAGGACCAGCAGAGCTGAAATATTCTTTTAAAATTTTTCGATTGTGTTTTGCAAAGAAAGAAAGTCATACACATCTGATGGCATAAGGGTGACTAAATGATGAGAGAATAAACATTTTTGGGTGAACTATCCCTTTAAGAGCCCAGAAACACAAAATAGTCAAAGTCTGAAATTTTGGTGAAAATATGAGTGCAAGTTTTGCTTCCAAATGGACAAGTTATATGAGATGTAACACAATAAAAATTAACAAACTCAACCATTTCTCCATTTTTGGAACACAATTCTTGAATAATTGTAAGAACACTCGTTACTATGCACCAGAAAAACCATTTAAATTTTATCTTGGTTGTTGTAGCTATAAATTAATTTACTAATTAACTAATAGGTTATTTTGACCCATTCTTACAGTGCTGTATGTCTATCCTCATTGTTTTTTATGACAAAATAAATTCAACATGGCTGGCGAAAGTGGTAAGACAAGTCCTTCTAGAAAAATCTAAATCTATCTTTACTATCATTACAGGAGATCTAAATGCGTAAAAAAAAAAAAAAATCCATTCATCTTAACTATGACCATTTCTGACTATTCAAAATAAAATAATGATGAAAATTTCACAGGGATTTTATACCGAAAAAAGAAGAAAAAAGAAAAGAAAAACACATATTTATCAGTTTTGGTAAACTTGCTTATACAGTATTTGCAAAATTAAAGCAACTGGGATTTACAGTATAGACACAATAGGGGCATGTAAAGTACACAAGCATGATTAAGAAAAATACAACCCTAACCACACCTTTGGAACACTGTATGCAATGTTATCACTTTTATTTGAAGTCTTGTGCATTTTTAATAATGTAGTTAGTAGTAGCAGCACCACAAAAATGCCACACACACACACACACACACACACACACACACACACACACACACACACACACACACACATACAAACACTAGCCCTGTTGGGGTCTCAGGATCACATGAGAGTAACCCGGACCAAACTCCAGGCGTGTTTCGCTGACAGAGAACGCCTGCAGGTCCCCTACCCTCTTGATGGAAGTGAGCGCAGTCAGGAAGGCAGTCTTCAAAGAGAGTGCCTTTAGCTCCACTGACTTTAGGGACTCAAATGGATCTCCCCGTGGGCCCCGAAGGACCACAGAGAGGTCCTACAAGGGGATGAGATGCGATCTGGGGGGGGTTTAACCTCCTAGCGCCTCTCAGAAACCTGACGATCAAGTCGTGCTTCCATAAATACTTACTGTCTACTGCATCGTGATGTGCCAATATAGCGGCTACATACACCTTCAAGTGGAGGGGGACAGCCGCCCCTCCAGCCTCTTCTGTAGGAAGGAAAGCACTGATCCGACTGCACATCTCTGGGGGTCTTCGCATCAGGAAGAACACCACTTAGCGAAAAGACGCCACTTCAGAGCATACAGGCGCCTCGTAGAGGGAGCCCTGTCCTGAGTAATTGTGTCTACCACTGCAGGTGGTAGGCCACTTAGGTCTTCCACGTCCTATCCAAGGGCCAGACATGTAGGTTCCAGAGGTCTGGTCGCGGGTGCCAGATGGTGCCCTGTCCCTGAGAAAGAAGGTCTTTCCTCAGGGGAATTTGCTGAGGGGGGCTGTCACGAGGAGCGTGAGGTCCGAGAACCAAGTCTGGGTGGGCCAGTAAGGTGCTACTAGGATCACCTGCTCCTTGTCCTCCCTGACCTTGCACAACGTCTGTGCAAGTAGGCTCACTGGGGGGAATGCATACTTGCGTAGCCCCGGGGGCCAGCTGTATGCCAGCGCGTCTGTGCTGAGGGGAGCCTCGGTCAGGGCATACCAGAGCGGGCAGTGAGAGGATACCCGGGAAGCGAACAGGTCCATCTGTGCTTGACTGAATCAACTCCAAATCAGCTGGACCACCTGGGGGTGGAGTCTCCACTCTCCCCTGAGCGTGACCTGCCGTGACAGCAAGTCCACTGTGTTGTTGAGGTTGCCCGGGATGTGAGTGGCTCGCAACGACTTGAGTCGCTGCTGACTCCAGAGGAGGAGACAGTGGGCGAGTTGCGACATGCGACGAGAGCGCACACCGCCTTGGCGGTTGATGTACGCTACCATTGCCATGTTATCCATCCGGACCAACACGTGCTTGCCCTGGATCAACGGCAAAAGCCTCCGCAGGGCGAGCAATACTGCCAGCAACTCGAGGCAGTTGATGTGCCAACGCAGTCACGGACCATTCCAAAGACCAGCGGCTGCGCGCCTGTTGCACACGGTGCCCCAGCCATGCTTGGAGGCGTCTGTCCTAACCACGACGCGCCTGGAGACCTGCTCTAGGGGAACCCCTGCCCATAGAAATGGCAGGTTGGTCCAAGGGCTGAACATACGGTGGCAGACCGGCGTGATGAGCATGCGGCATGCGCCGTGGTGCCATGCCCATCTGAGGACTCGAGTCTGAAGCCAATGCTGAAGCAGTCTCATATGCATCAACCTGAGCGGCGTGACAGCCGCTAATGTACAGATTTTGCTCTTATGGAAAGAAATTGGTACTTTTATTCACCAAAGTGGCATTTAACTGATCACAATATATAGTCAGGACATCAATAATGTGAAAAATTACTATTACAATTTGAATTTTTTTTAAGAACTTCTTAAACTACTTCAAAAATCCTCCATGTGCAGCAATGACAGCTTTGCAGATCTTTGGTATTCTAGCTGTCAGTTTGTCCAGATACTCAGGTGATATTTCACCCCACGCTTCCTGCAGCACTTGCCATAGATGTGGCTGTCTTGTCGGGCACTTCTCACGCACCTTACCATCTAGCCGATCCCATTAAAGCACAATTGAGTTAAGATCCATAACACTCTTTTCCAATTATCTGTTGTCCAATGTCTGTTTCTTGGCCCACTCTAACCCTTTCTTTTTGATTTTTTGTTTCAAAAGTGGCTTTTTCTTTACAATTCTTCCCATAAGGCCTGCATCCCTGAGTCTTCTCTTTACTGCTGTACATGAAACTGGTGATGAGCGGGTAGAATTCAATGAAGCTGTCAGCTGAGGACATGTTAGGCATCCATTTCTCAAACTAGAGACCCCAATGTACTTATCCTCTTGTTTAGTTGTACATCTGGCCTTCCACATTTCTTTCTGTCCTTGTTACAGCCAGTTGTCCTTTGCATTTGAAGACTGTAGTGTACACCTTTTATATGAAATCTTTATTTTTTTTGGCAATTTCAAGCATTGTATAGCCTTCATTCCTCAAAACAATGATTGACTGACAAGTTTCTAAAGAAAGCTGTTTCTTTTTTTGCCATTTTTGACCTAATATTGACCTTAAGACATGCCAGTCTATTGCATACTGTGGCAACACACACACACACACACACACACACACAAAAGACAATGTTAAGCTTCATTTAATGAACCAAATAGCTTTCAGCTGTGTTTGATATAATGGCAAGTGATTTTCTAGTACCAGATTAGCAATTTAGCATGATTACTCAAGGATAAGGTTGGAGTGATGGCTGCTGAAAATGGGGCCTGTCTAGAGTTGATCAAAAATGACTTTTTTCAAATAGTGATTATGCTGTTTTTTACATCAGTAATGTCCTGACTTTACATTGTGATCAGTTGAATGCCACTTTGGTGAATAACAGTACCAATTTCCTTCCATAAGAGCAAAATTATTTGAAACTTTTGGCCACCAGTGTTAAATTTATTATTTTCATGCTGCCTTTAAGTGCTTTTTGTAGCTTCAAAGATCTGTTCACCATTCACTTGCATTGTATGGACCTACAGAGCTTAGATATTCTTCTAAAAATCTTCGTTTGTGTTATGCAGAAGAAGAAATTAATATACACCCGGGGTGGCATGAGGGTGAGTAAATGATAAGAGAATGTTCATTTTTTGGGTGAAATATTCTTTAAGTCGCTTTTGATTACAAAGCTACAGTGGTGGGATCCCTCTGACTGAAAGAGTCTATACGTCCTATATTCGTCCACGAATCATTTATAGCAATATATTTCTATCTGCAAATTAAATACAAATTTGTATAAAATGTCCAAACTTTTGTGAATCGAATCAAATACAAAATAAGATGTATTTAAACGTATTTCCTTTTTTTATTTTATTTTTATGTGATTGTCGATTACCACACAACAATTTTGTACCTATCGAGCGCGAGACACACGCATAAAGAAAAGAAAAAAAGACTTGCACTGAAAGCCTAGTGGGCAGCACTGCGTGTAACTATGAAAAGTGTGTGAGACTGAGAGCTAAAAAAAAAAAAAACAAAAAAAAAATACTTGCGTTTATCCGCGCGAGAATTCCGGGATATGACGTAAATCTCAGACCCACTGTATAAAGGTGCCTCTGTTTGTTCTTGACAGACAGCAGTTACCCTAACCCCGCCCTAATCCTGAGCTTGTAGGCTGAGTACCTTGCCAGGAACAACCTGAGGCACCTTTTCCCCATCGCGAACTCGCCGTGAAGTACTTCCTTGTTTACAAGCGTTTAAAAGGATAACCGCACACTTTTAAAAAATCAAGGAAGACATATAAATATGTGTTCTTATACTAATGTCGAGTTGTAAACCATTACACTTTTGTTTTGATTATTGTTATTGTATTTTTCTAATATTAAAAAAGTATCTAATATTTGGAGCCTTTCTATTAATAACACTTCTGTTGTGTCATTTACATTTTCAATTAATGATCTTGTTCTTATATTCTAACACTGGCTTCCCAATAATTAATAAAACTTAATTATATCTTACTACCCAGCAAACATGTAAGAAATACAATCCACCCTTTACCAAGATCCATATCTACCATGGGCATCACAAGAACTGCACTTTGATGGTTTGAGTCCTGTCACAGGTAGAAGTCATATTAAGTAACTGCTGGGCTATCTAAGAAAACCCCAAAATGACAGGCCTGATCAAGTTCTGATTCAAATCTGAGGTTTCTGCAGACATTTTCAAAAAATAAATGTGATTATAAATACTGAAATGGGATCACATAATATAAAGGTAGATCATTTCAGAAATACCATTCAAAACTATACTTTATTCCCATTTTAGAAATGTATATGCAACAATTACAAAACACTTTTGATTTGAATGTTCAAATTACTAATGCGGTTAGTTTACAAAATGCATAAAAAACAGTCTGAAAAATATTCCTAACATTTTTATCACACTTGCAATTCGGCCTTTCTGCAGTGCTGTCCTGTGTGATAAACTTTGTCTTGTGGTATGAAGCAGGAACCGCCAATGGAGAAGCTGAGGACGGAGCAGGAGGGGATCCACAGGTGGATCTGAGGGGAAACCGAGGAAGGAGCCGATGAAACTGGTGCACAGTCAGACCTTTTCTGAGAACCTGTTTCTGTAAGCTCTAACACAAGCTTCTCTAAGAATGCCTTTCTGGTCAAAGCATTCTCTTTCTTGTCACCCAGTCCTTGCAAGATGAATGCATTCTCTATATCGATATCCAAAAAGTGATAAAAAATGGACTGGTACCACTTTTTTGATTTATTTAGAAGTCTATAATATCCAGTAGCACAATTAGATGGATCCACTGCCTCCATGTTCCTGTGTGGTAATATAAATGGCATATATTTCAAACTCTTTAAGTTTTTTAATAGTTCTCAAAGTAAACACATTAAAGACAGAAAACAATAGCACAAATAAAAGTGCTTGAACACAACTGAATAAGTTCTACTAACTTACTGTAGTCCAACACCGCAGCTGGAATGGGGACGTCCACAAGGGTCCGACGTCTGTCTTCTCCCTTCACCTTCCTCTGCATAGTGTCACCTCCATAGGCTTTATGGAAGGTGGAACACATCTGCACTCCTGTAAGTCTTTCCACTTAACAAACAGCAACTCGTTGTCCCTAATCCAACGTATGCTGTCGCGTGGTGCGTTCTTTGACAATCTGTTCACAGTTGTTTTGGGTAACCTTTCCTGCTTGCCTGAACAGGCCCACAAGCCCAGATATCCTTACAGAGGAGGTCTCTGAAAAGAGAGGGGCTGGTCAACAACTAAAATTTGTCAACAAATAGCTTGTACCCAGTGCCCAACCTATTTTCATCCACCAATGCCATCACTGACTCATAGCTCAGCCCATGTCTCTGTGATGCACTTGACCTTCCCTTGTAAACAAAGATATTCCAAGTAAAGCCGCTGCTGCAGTCTTCCAGTGCAAACAGTTTGTACCCATTATTTGTAGATTCATTTTTCACGCATTGTTTGAGCCCCTTTCTAGCCCATAATGTCACCATTCTTTCATCAATGGTGATGTTCTGAAAGGGTTGAAAATAGATTTTGCACGCATCCCTAATGACTTGATACAGTGACTGAATTTTACCCAGGCGTTCATAGTCTGATGTTCCCCTCCTCACTTTGTTCCTCTCATTGTCCTTGGTACCGCTTAGATGAAGAACACTGGAGATAGTCCGAAATTTCTGGTAAGATATGATTTGTGCAGGAAAGGACAGACTGAAGTACTCGGACTCCCTCCAATAGTCTGTCAGTGAAGAGCACTTCACCAGACCCATGTAAATTACAATTGTTATGAATGACTTCAAGTCTTTCACACAAATGTATTGCCACAAATTGTCTTTTTTCTCCTGATACTTGGCCCCATAGAAATTTGTTTGACCTACAATTGTCTGCAGCACTGTTTTTGGAATGAAAAGATTAAAAAACTGCAGAGGGCTGCTGCATAATTTGGGTAAAGTCTTTGGCCCAGGTTTTTTGGATAGGTGAGAAGTCTGGAAGAGGTGGTTCAACATCATCCTCATCTGTGCTATGCTACCTTTCTTTAGAGACGCCAGACAAAACTTCAGATGAGTACTCAATCATTCTCTGTCCCATTTCCTTCAGCAGCAGGGGCAGCAGACTCTTTCTCAATGTTGCGCTGGCCTCTGAATCCCATTCCTCCTCTGGTGAATCAATGTCAGCTGAAACCCTATTTCAAAGCAAAAAACTAAAACAAAAACAGAATTAGCAATGTACTACATCACAACACCATTGACCAAGCTTCATTCATAGCAGCTGGCCTGCAATGTGCCCCCATACCTATTCTTTTTTCTCTTGGTGTTAGATCCAGTTTTGTTACCAGATCGATCGATCAGTATCGATTGATCGATCTCTATCTCTCTCTGTCAGGAAAATCAGATTTTTTACATTCTGCCCCACCAATTAACTTTTACTTTAATTTACTTTTGCTTTTAAAATACAACTTTATCTGGAAGTCCAACATTTGGTGACTCAAAAGAAGACCACTCCAAGCAACTTAGTGACAAAAAGTACAAGGCAGGGATACAAGGTCTTTCCAAGTCATAAAATACAGTATATACCTATGAGTACAGTCAAAATAATTAAGAAACAGAAACAGTATGGCATAAATGTAACTCTACAGCTTTGGCCGGTTTTTAACCAATCTGTGCCTGTCCACAAAAACTGAGTGACCGTGCGAGGAGAAGACTGGCGAGGGCGGCCTACTTAGAAACCAATGAAGGAGATACAACCAATTCTCAAACTAATGGTTCAATATTGTAAAATGTTGTAAAACAATAGAACATGAAAACATCTAAAAAAAGGGGAGTGGACACTTTCTATAGGCACTGTAGATTCCCCCCGCCTACTCAATTATTTAGTATGAATCTACAACTTTCCTAAATACTACAGTTGGTTTTGTAATAGCAAAATCTTAAAGGGTTAGTTCACCCAAAAATGAAAATTCTCTCATGATTTTCTTACCTTTAAGCCATCCCAGATAAGTATGACTTTTCTTCTTCAGCAGAACCGAAATGAAGAATTGTATAAGCCCATTTCATCTCTGTTTGTCCATACAATGCAAGTAATCGGGTGCCATCAGGCTGCTGGCTGTTTGACGGTCCAAAAAGCATATTTAGGGTTAGGGTTAGGCCACCAACACTGGATTTCATCATGTGCATTAAATATGATATTCAAAGTTGATAACATCATGTACATCAGTGCTAATTAAGGGATAATCTACAGTGAGTCAGCTATTCTTGAAAAATAAATCATGACAGGGGGGTCTTGATACACCTTGAGAGGGTTTATTTTGAGATAATACCCAGCAGACTTTAGAATATCCCGCTTAATACATGGCTACATAAAAAATAAATAATTAAATGGACATGAAATAATGATTTGATATTAAGTTATTATGTGAGAAGACAGAGACCACAGAGTCTTCAGGAACAACTGAATTCCACAGCCGGTTTGCATCAGAGTTCTGTTGGCGTTTATTTTGTGAAAGTGACTTATCATCTTCTTATTAGGGGTTGGTAAAAATATAAATTTTCCCTTGCATCACAATCTTCATTTGAACAGTCTCTATTTCAGTTCTTAAATTCAAAAATCTTTTACTCTATGTCCAACCGTCTACTACAATGAGAGGAAATAACGCGCATTTGCAACCAATTTCACGCTATGTGATTAAAACCTCTATATTTTGCAACTGGCTGGTAAATATTCAGATTTCACTCATCAGTGATTGTGTAGTATGGTGGTGGTGTATTTACCTAGATCCTTTCACAAGGATAGTGTTCCGAAAAGTGTACGAAAATGTTCCGTGTAATTAATGTGTGTCCGAAGACGAGATCCACACAACCCATTTGTCATTGAATAATGTCTTTTTTAATACCCTTTCTTTTTTTACAGTCAGTTGTTGATCAAAAAAAAAAAAAAAAAACATTTTTATTCTAATCACACATTGCACAGATGAGATAAGGCCCTTCCAGTCTTTACAGAAATGCCAGTTTTCTTAAAGAGACAGTGCCAGTTTTAAGCATGTGTTCAACAAATCAACTAAAATACCTGAAAATTTTACAAATTATGCAATTAAACAATAAACATATAACAACATATAACATATGCAATATTATATCATATTTATTGATTGAATACATGGATTTGTTCATTTGAAAAAAGCTAAAATGTAGCCAAAATGGTGAAAAACTAACAAAATCTAATTTGTGCAATCTTCGGGACATTTTTGTCTTTTTTATTTTTGTTTTTCGATCATTTTGGCTGTGTTAATGCCAACGGCATAAATTTTGCCAAAGGTGTGTATTGTGGGGGGAATTTTGATATTTCAACCTCAGTTCCTAAAATACATCTATAATACACTCTGTACACAAAATAGTTACACTCAGGACCTTCAAGACAAAAATGTCCCCATTGAAACCCATTAAAACTGCAATATTTGATCCCAGTGCCATTAAAGCATAAAATCATGAATTCTATGATTTTATGCTTTCATTCCGGAGCCCTGGCTTCAAAATTATTTAAAAAAAAAAATTTTTTTCACCAGATGGTGCCATTTTTCTCATGTTTAACCTATGGAGCAAATACAGTCTTTTTTCTTATTTTCTGTTTGCTGAATTATAGAGCATTGCAGGCCAATTGAATAAACGATGCAGCTAAAATTGTGTGGGTGTGTTGGTATGGATGTCAGAGTGCGTTTTGTACAGTTGAAGTCAGAAGTTTACATACACCTTAGCCAAATATATTTAAACTCAGTTTTTCACAATTCCTGACATTTAATCAAAGAAAACATTCCATGTCTTAGGTCAGTTAGGATCACTTCTTTATTTTAAGATATGAAATGTCAGAATAATAGTAGAGAGAATGATATATTTCAGCTTTTATTTCTTTCCTCACATTCCCAGTGGGTCAGAAATTTACATCCACTGTTAGTATTTGGTAGCATTGCCTTTAAATTGTTTAACTTGGGTCAAATGTTTTGGGTAGCCTTCCACAAGCTTCTCACAATAAGTTGCTGGAAATTTGACCCATTCCTCCAGACAGAACTGGTGTAACTGAGTCAGGACTGTAGGCCTCCTTGCTCGCACACACTTTTTCAGTTCTGCCCACAAATTTTCTATCTAATTGAGGTCAGGGCTTTGTGATGGCTACTCCAATACCTTGATTTTGTTGTCCTTAAGCCATTTTGCCACAACTCTGGAGGCATGCTTGGGGTCATTGTCCATATGGAAGACCCATTTGTGACTGAGCTATAACTTCCTGGCTGATGTCATGAGATGTTGCTTCAATATATCCACATAATTTTAATTCCTCATGATGCCATCTAGTGAAGTGCACCAGTCCCTCCTGCAGCAAAGCACCGCCACAACATGATGCTGCCACCCCCATGCTTCACTGTTGGGATGGTGTTCTTCGGCTTGCAAGCCTCACCCTTTTTCCTCCAAACATAACAATGGTCATTATGGCCAAACAGTTCAATTTTTGTTTTATCAGACCAGAGGACATTTCTCCAAAAAGTAAGATCTTTGTCCTCATGTGCACTTGCAAACTGTAGTCTGGCTTTTTTATGGCAGTTTTGGAGCAGTGGCTTCTTCCTTGCTGAGCAGCCTTTCAGGTTATGTTGATATAGCACTAGTTTTACTGTGGATATAGATACTTGTTATCCTGTTTCCTCCAGCATCTTCACGAGGTCGTTTGCTGTTGTTCTGGGATTGATTTGCACTTTTCACACCAAACTACGTTCATCTCTAGGAGACAGAATGCATCTCCTTCCTGAGCGGTATGATGGCTGCATGGTCCCATGGTGTTTATACTTGCGTACTATTGTTTGTACAGATGACAATGGTATCTTCAGGCGTTTGGAAATTGCTCCTAAGGATGAACCAGACTTGTGGAGGTCTACAATTTTTTTTTCTGAGGTCTTGGCTGATTTCTTTTGATTTTCCCATGATGTCAAGTAAAGAGGCACTGAGTTTGAAGGTAGGCCTTAAAATACTTTTAAATGCTTCATGGCTCATAGTTCATTGCCTTATAAATGTTCCCCGTTTTGGGACTAAGAGTTTAAGGTAAACACTGTCTGTTATAATTGGCTAACATTTAATGAAAACATAAAAAGGCTTATTGCCAAGGCTGTCTTCAGAATAAAATACAACCTTATTACTCATACCATTTCTACATAACATCTAGTAATCTAGTATACCAAACCAAGCATACATCAACTGTTTTTACCCTATTGCACACGTTGTACATCGTATTCAATACACATTACACCAATAACAGATTAAACATTAGAATGAATATGCGTTTTGTTACTTTCGGTTTGTCGGATTGCTCTCGGGTCCAATATAGTTGGCACAGAACCACTCGTGTGCTCCGCAAAGCCAGCTTCATATTGCTACTGGTTAACCACACAATCCGCGGTGAAATGTCGCAGGCAAACAAACAAGTACGGACTGACGCGCTATGGCACTTCATTGAAAATAAACTCCAGCCACACTTTTTTTTTTTTAAGATCGGGATCCTTCGGGACTATATGCAGGAACTCGGTATTCTGACTGCCAGAAACAGCACAGCGTTTGGAGCACCTCGACGACATATTTAATCTTTAGTTACTGTGATAAAAGTATCTCTCCTACTTCCTCGCTATTACTTCGATAGGACGTGACGTAACCAGAGAGTCTTTAACGCACAATAGGTGCTATGCTGCCATCTAGTAATAGTTTCGAGTTATATGAAATTAAAAGAATGGTTCACCCAAAAATGAAAATTGTCATCATTCATTCTCCCTCATGCTATCCCAGATGCGTATGACTTTCTTTCTTCTGCAGAACACAATCAAATATTTTTAGAAGAATATCTCAGCTCTTTAGGTCCATTCAATGCAAATGAATGGTGGCCAGAACTTTGAAGCTCCAAAAAGCATATAAAGGCAGCATAAAAGTACTCCAGTGGTTAAATCCACGTCTTCAGAAGCGAGATTATAGGTTTGGGTGAAAAACAGATCAATATTTAAAGGTGAATTAAGTAAGATTTTAACAGGCTCTTACTCATCCGATTGGCCCCAGTAGTAGGGGAGAACGGGGCACAAACTAACACGGGGCTAGTTGTTACACACATGGTTTAAACGTTTCCACATTTGTTTCATGTTGCCATATCAACACAGTGTTGAGGAAAAAAATTGCGGCAAAAAAATAAAAAATGATGTCACCAAAAGTGAATTTTTAAGTAGCAAATGTTCAAATTTACAGTGTTTATTTAAAACGAGACAAACCTGGTATCATTTTAACCTCCAATATGATAGCTATCATCTTACAGAGTCTTTTCATTTTTAGCTAGCCAGCAGAAGTGACGAGCCAGGTTTAAATCCCAGTTGCGCTGACGGGGCACGTTGTAACACTGCGTTACAGTGTGCCCAAATTAGAAAAAACTGTAAGCAGTTCAGTGCAGTCAGATATGTAATATACATCATTCCCCTTAATGCATGTGTGTGTGTGTGTGTGTATGTGTGTGTGTGTGTGGGGGGGTTTGGGTGGTTTACAAACAGGTAATTACAATGGTAAATGTGGTTTTTGAGGACATTTCTAGTGTTGCCATAATTCAAATCGCTTAAAAAACATACTAAACGATGTTTTTTTGAAAATGTAAAAATGCAGAACGTTTTTTGTGAGGGTTAGGTTTAGGCATAGGGTTAGGGGATCGTTCTTACAGTATAAAAATCATTATGTCTATGGAGTGTCCTCATAAGGATAGCCTCACAAACATGTGTGTGTGTGTGTGTGTTTATACCACATTGTAGGGACCAAATGTCCCCACAAGGATAGTAAAATCTGAGATCACCCACCTTACTGCATAAAGACCCTCATCAGACGGAAATGGCTTATTAAATATACTAAACAATGTTTTTTTGAAAATATAAAAATGCAAAAAGGTTTCTGTGAGGGATATGTTTAGGGGTAAGGTTAGGGTTAGGGTATAGAAAATATCATTAGATCTGTATAAAATTCATAAAATGCATGGAAGTCTATGGAGAGTCTCCACAATGATATAAAAACAAGTTTGTGTGTATGTGTGTGTGTGTGATAAATCCATGCATTATTTCAGCCAATGCTGTGGCTTTGTTGTGTATTTATTGTCAAGTGATATGATCAAAATGATTGCTATAATATTACATATCTCTTTAGTGTCTGTGTTCAGTCACAAGCGGTTAGATGTGTGGCACCGTTTGTGCCTGTCCCTATATATGCAATGCCACCGGATGTACTGCTTTGTGGTTAACAAGTGAATTCTGACAATATCCATGATCTTTGGTTTGTTATCTACTGTACATGTGAAGTGAGATTTAATTCTCTAATTGCTTGATTTCTCAATCCTTTGATTTGGCTTAGTACTGTTCTCATACAAAACCAATCCAGATTCTACTCAAGGTTACAACAATGTGACCATATGTTGAACTGGAATTTGGGTTATATAAGACATTTTGTCTTTAAGACATGCTAAGACAACATGAGTAACACATTAAGACATGTCGCTCATCATCTGAACAAAGTTGTTCAACATTTTGACACATGATGCGATGTCTGCCAGCATCTCATTGGAAGTGTCAATTCAGTCTCTCTGATTCAAATTTTTTGTTTTCTAATTTCTAGAAAATGATTAAACTATACAGTAGGAAAAAAAATCTTGTGTTTAACTGCATAGTGCATGAACTACTTTGAGCATGCTGCCTGTCGTGCCAGTACATGCATTCAAGCCAACACACAAAACCACATTTGGGCCTACAGGCTACAGGAAACATTTCTGCTTGGTAAACAGTGATGAACTGAAAGATATGAAAGATGTAATGAGAGTTCAGCACAGATAATGTGTTTAAGCAAGACATGAGAAGGGCATTCAAAGTGGTTAGAATGAAAGGGTTGAAGGTGTCCTGTTTTGTCATTATCAGATTTCGGATCTATAAACCCACAAAGAGCCTTATGAATTCAACCCATTTGTTTCTGGAAGACCTTCACATTGCACATTTTGGATGTCTTATTATCACACCTTTTTCAAATGATATGAATCTGACCTGAATTGTGTGTGTCAGATTAGTGAGGCACCTAAAATGTTAAGTGATTGGGCTTAGACCTGCAACACCAGTTTCCTTTCACAAAGTACACTGTAAAATGCTAACTGGCAATTGTGACCTCATGGAGTCGTTTTACCTGATCAAACCCTTAAAATTAGTGTTGTTGGTGTAACCTAATGTAGTCAGGTTTATTCAGAAATGCTAAATAATATTTTTGACTTTTTTTTTTTTTTTTAGATTATATATTTTTTTTTCAGTGTAAGACACAGATGTCTTCAGCAAAAGATCTAAAGGACGCTGGTGATAGGTCGACACACTCTCACATTACATATCAATGTCCAGCCCACTTCTGTTTTCAAGCATTGTATTTAAAATGCTTCCACGGATGTTAACCAATCAGATGAGTGCTGACAACTGCATAAAGACCCTCACCAGACCGAGTTATTCACAATAATGCACTATTTTAGTTTGTGAATCACCATTAAAAAGAAGGAAGTTGTACACAATTACTCATTGAGATGGAGAGATCAAGAGTTACTGTCATTGCACTTATATGTAAGATTTTTTTCCCAACAAGTTATTGAAATATTACTATGAATCATTTTGTAATAATTGTAAGTGCTCAATAAAGTAATTTTGTGTTTTCAGATGTTTTATTGCTCAGTCAGAAAAGAATCTACGCTGCAGAAATGGAGATGAATGTCAGACCAGGAGACAACATCACTCTCTACTGTGACCGTCCTTTAACTCATGGGTTCAGCATTTTATGGATAAGAAACTGCTCTCATGAAAATCAACCCTCTCTCATGATGGACTATAGGACAGTGGACCAATACACTTTCAAACGTTTCAGCTTTATTTACAACCCCTACAACAGTTCCCATGATCTACACATAACTAACATTAGCGTCGCTGACCTGGGACTGTACTACTGTGCAGAAGAAGAGACTCAGGTACACAAAAATAAAGATGGTTTCATATACTCAGTTAAAGTGTACTACTATGGAAGCCGAACAACTCGTCTCTCTATTGCAGGTAAGAAAACACTGCTAAATGTTATTTTATCATTACTTGTGTAATTCTGGAGAACAATAAGTTTGACCTTTCGCAGTGAACAAACAGTACAAACAGAACAACTATAATTAGTCCTTAACATGTATTGATATGTTTGTTTTATTTCGAGCCAGTGAATTCCTCTTCTGGACCCTCCACCACCATCTCACCGTCTCTTGTATCAGACTGTATCCTCTGCTGGAAGCTGCTGTTCAGTGTGTGTCCTGTGTGTGTTCTCCTTTCCTCGCTTCTCTCCTCCACTTGTGTGTACTCTCTCTGTCGTACTCCAACAGCAGGTACACATTTACTGTTCCTACCCTTGACACCTTTATTTCAATGATTTTCAATTAAACTGAGTGTTTTTGGTCCTTTGTGAGTAGTTAAAGTTTCAAACCAATTTTAAATGTGTAAAAAACTGCAGTCTTACATTTCCAGTTCTCAAAGTTCCTTCACTGCTTGACTTCTTTTTTCAAGAATTTATATATGGTGGCCCCAAAAAGTATTTGGACACTTAAGGCACACACAGAAATGTATTTGCATTACAAATAAAAAATATCATCATACGTATGATTTTGCAATACATAAAAAAATATCAAACAAATTGGCATTTATTTATAAGACATATATGTAGCAAAAACACACTTTTCAAGCAAAATATTTCACAAAAACAATCATTGAAGTTTCTTAGGTTTTAAATGATTAAACAATAGATATTTTATTAAAAATGAAGACAAACTGTAATTGGACACATTTCTATATGTCAAACTTTGTGGAATATGTCCATCGTTAACCTGGGGTAACTCTGCTCGGGGCATCCGTGTGATCTTGAGGGGAACTGACTTTCACTAAACTGACATTCACTACAAATTACCTTCAGACCAGTTAAAAGTAATCACAAAAATGGCTAAGAAAAGTAAGTTCTAAGAAAACGAACATTTATTTATTTTTATTTTTTTGCGGATGCCACTTGGTTTGGTATTTTGTTTTGAATGCATTAAATTAATATCAATGGACTTAAATATCCAAAAATGCCTCTTTTAATAGTTTTTATGGCCACAGTAGTAAAGTGTTTTAAACTTGAAGATTGTTATTGGATAGCTGCCATAGAAATCATATACATATATTACTACAGTTACAAAACATGACCTTACCAATTGCTGTTTAGTTATTTTGAAAAGAATGATAAAATATATTAAAAAAATTAAAATGTTTGATGACTAATAAAGCTGTGTATTTCAATATTCCATGTTGCATAGTGTTATAGTATTTGTGTTAATGACATGTTACGTATTTAGGATTACAAAACACATTTATTGAAGTTCCTGTGTCAGACTTGCATTATAGACTTGACAGTGCTGACATATTTTCATACTTTTTAGATTATGAGCAGAGTGCAGAGATACGCACAGCAAAAGTTTTAAAGGTATCTTTTTTGTTACATGTTTTCAGTAAATTTTAAAGCTTCACCATATCAAAGATAATGGATAAGATTGCCCGTCTCTATTATTTATTTCAGGTGGATCCTACAGACAAACATCAATGTGAAATGAGTAAGAATGGAAAGTTCTGCCTCCACACCGAAGTCACTTATAGATTACTGACATCTACACATCCCTATGCAAAGATGTGACTCTTCCTGTTGAATTTATACAAGCTCAGCTGTTGCCAGTGATACGTGTAATTGCTAACAGCACCCTTTTTGTTCTTAGCTATTTCAGTTATTATTTCTGAACGTGCTGTTTCTCAAGCATTAATATTAACATTAGGTACATGTACATAAACAAGCAAACACACACATGCAATATACACAACACAATTACACTTTTTGTAAATCACAATAGAAATTATTATTAAACAATTTTAAATACAATTTAAATAATTTCATTTTAAATGTTTGATTAAAACCTAGTAAAATAGAGAAAAGTCTCTTTATTTTTAATTTTTTTTTCAGTATTGCAACCAAACGTTTGAGTCTTTAGGTGATCCAGGGCTTTTTTTTTTTTTTTTTATGTTAAAACTGGTATCAAAATGGCTCCCATGTGGCTTCAAATGATAACTGGGTGCTCTTTAGCCTTATGATGTAGTTTGAGTTTAATTCAGATATACTATACTATGAAAGTTCAACAGGGGTTTAACAATATGTACAAAGTCAAACAGATAAAATGAGTGTCCACAGCATAAGGCAGATCTCCATGTGTCTTTGCAGCCCTGATTCAGAATGGCTATGTTTGACGTAGAAGAGACAAGTGTAATACATTAGGAATTAACTATTGAACTATTGTAGACAGTCTGCATTCTTCGAAGACTTCACAAAATAAATGCTAGAATAGTACTTTGTCACTTATTTTATTGTCTTGTTGTGTATAATAGAGCAGGCTGGGGTTTGAATAAGAATGTTTTGATGTAACAAAATGCAGCTGACCGGAGCAACAGGACGTTATAGTGGGTTTCTTTTTATGTTTGTCAACCACTCTGTCTCTCTTTCTCTTTCTCTCTTTTATAGCCAACTATCAGTACCAGCTACAAATGTTTGATACCAAAAAAGTTGTTTTTGAAAGAAAGACAGTAAAGGGAACAGGAGGAAAGAACAAAGAGTTATTTAGCACCATGGACAGCGAACAGCTCTGATCACTGAATTGCCTTTATGTAAAGTCACAGATATCAAAAACTTTTTTCCTGAGGTGCCCTAATAGTGCACTGTAAAATGAAACTGCAATTGTTAGCTTAAGGAATTGTTTGTCTCTTTCTGATCTGAACCTTAAAATTACTTTTTTTTTTTTTTTTTTTTTTTTTTACAATTTGCTGTCTGTATGGAAAACAACACATGCAGATAACATCAGTTATAGCAGGTCATAAACCAACAACAAGGCTAATGTAAAAATGTTGCACATCTCACTCAAACAGTGTTACCACAATCAGACCAAGTGGACCGAGAGACAGGATGTTGTTGGTTTCCTGTTTAAATTTCCTTGCTTCTGTTGGAGCCATAGCTCAGTGGGTATTGCAAGTAATTATGTCTTGTAAAGAGCAAATTTCTCACAGGGTTACGGTTTGAATCCGACTTGTGTCATGTCCTGAACCGGTCCCGTTCTCAATCTTTTCCCCCAATATTTTCCTGTCTTTCTCGCTCACTGTCTGATTTATAATGGCATTAAAAGCCCAGTAATAAACAAAAGAAACATTGCTTCTGAACTTCTCACAGACTGTTATCAAAACTCACCTTTGTGATGCTTTCTATCTAACATGTCTTGCAGCATATGGACCCAAATACAGAGTCTAAGCTGCTAGACTTTGTATTTGCTAACCATGCACAATGGCTGAGACAAATCAGAAATGTTTTTAATGGCTGATTCTCAAAATAAAGATATAAGCATTCAAGAAAACAAAATAAAATCTTCTCAAAGTCTTCACTGTCCCGTGGGAAGATCGCATGGACGAGGCCTTTGAAAGGAAGCTCTCTAAGTACGCAGGACTTGTCAGCAAATGTCAGCAGGCTGGATGGAGAGCGAGGTGTCTTCCAGTGGAGGTTGTATGCAGGGGATTCACAGCCCGTTCATTAGCCAGAGCCTTCAGCAATTTGGGCATTGAGGGAGAGAGGAAGAGAAGAGCTATCTGCAGTACCACTGAAGTGGCAGGGAGGGCCTCAAGATGGCTGTGGCTCAAAAGAGGAGAGCCATGGAGTCATAAGTAGCTAGCCATTTGGACACAAGCTCGAGTCTGATCAGCCCTGGCTGGGTCACCTGTAGGAGGGTGTATGATTTTGAAATACCCAAATCACCTGATGATTCCAGGCACATCACTGAAGATGTGTCCAGAGGCATCAGTAGATTTATGTACAAGCAGATGAATGTCTTCTACAAAGGTAAAGGAAACTAAACACAGCAAGATTAGCTTAAATTTTGCAACAAACAAGGACAATCAAAAAGGACAATAGATTATCTCAATATATGAGGAAATAATGAACAGATAGGAACACAAGACTCAATAGCTCTGTCTAGTGGAATTTTTTTTACAGTATCTATTTCATACCGGATGCCATTCATTGCATCAATGATTATCTTACAGTCAGCATATCCTGGTTAACAAAAGGCTTTGAAAAAGGCAGGCATTGCACACTGTTATGTAACTTGTAGATAGGCACTTGTTTTTGTTAAGTCTATGGCATTGATTCACCTGCAAGGCCCAAATAAATGGCTGAATTAGGTTGAAGATGCATAGTTAGTGCGACCAAACTTACAACTTTACACCGAGGTTTCTTTCAGTGATGCACTTGGTTTGTGAAAACAAATATTGCTAAGTCTTTTTTAGCATGTCAGTCTACTCGGCGGCCATCCTTGGAATGCTCTCAGGCAGGCTGGGCAGCTAATTTTCTATGTAAACAAGTGCACATATAAGTCCAGCTCCTATCTACTTGAATGGGGAAAGACCAATATCTCCAAAACGGCTGGTCAAGATTACGATCAAAGCACATATTTCAAATCAGCAATAAAATCTGACAACACTGGTATTATAAATTGTGCGTCTTTACCTCTGATTACAAAAAAACAAAACAAAAAAGAAGCCATTTTTTCAGGCTTGTCTAGCTAATGCGATTGCGCGTTCTGAGTTGATTGACAGGCGATGTCTGTATGTAAAAGGCGATTGGCTCTTTTAATCTTTCACTCTCTTGTAGACGTGATTCATGTGAATGTATTAAATTACTGACAACATGTTTGGTTGTGGTTATTACTGATATTTGTCCACTGTTTGTGGTGCTGAAACTCTCTTTTGTTCTGTTTTTCATATTTACTCTTCTCTCACTTTTATTCCACAGCCTAGTCTTCCAACCCCTTTGAGGCTGTTTTTCAAATGCATGTAAATCCCCCCAATTTTGAGAGACTATTTAGAGACAGTCTCTCTCAAACTCTCTCACTGGGTTCCTGGGGTGTCAATTCTGTCTCTCTAACTCTCATTTTTGCACATAATTGAGAATTAGAGAATTCGCATAATTGCACATTTTGAATGTCTTCTTGATAATCTTCACACTATGAGAATTTTCCATGACCTGAATTGTGTATCATATTAGTAAGACACCTAAAATATGCCGTGCATTGCTTTGACCCACAAAACCTTTCCTGTTTCATTTTACATACACTGTAAAAAGTGGTAACCTGCCTTTATTACCTTAAGGAGCTGTTTTTACCTGATCAAACTCTTAAAATAATACTTTTGACTAGTATCAAGGTTTTTTTAGGTTTGTGAATCACCATTAAAAAGAAGGAAGTTGTTCACAATTACTTACTGAGGTGGAGAGATCAAGAGTTGTTGTCATTGTGCTTATATGTAAGAACAAATGTTAACAAAATTATATACTGAATCTAATGGCTCTCTGAAAATGCCACACAGCTCCTTGTTCAGTCGCTTGTTATATCTAGACTGGACTACTGTAAAGCTCTTTTAGCTGGCCTTCCTGCATGCGCAGTTAGGCCTCTGCAAATGATCCAGAATGCAGCAGCACAACTGGTCTTCACAACGAACCCAAGAGAGTGCATGTTACACCCCTCCTTGTCTCTCTACACTGGCTGCTGGTTGCTGCACGTACCAAGTTCATGATTCTGATGCTGGCATACAGAACAGTCACTGGGTCTGCTCCATCTTACCTACAATCATTCCTGCAGAGCTACGTTCCCACCAGAAGCCTGCGGTCTGCAAATGAGTGGCACCTTGTTGTACCAACACAAAGAGGCACTAAATCCCTTTGCCGGACTTTCAGTTTCAACAGTGGAATGACCTTCCCAACTCCATCTGTGAAGCAGACTCCCTCTCTGTCTTCAAAAAATGGCTAAAGACACATCTTTTCCATGAGCACTTGACCATACACTCATAAAAAAAGAAAACTAGATATTATACTTGTTGGACTCTAATCTCTGTCTTGGATAGTGCTTATAATTATAATGCTTATAATTCAATTAATTATGTATTGTATAATGACATAAAGCTATTGCCTCATTTAGTGGCATTTGCAAGTTATGATCAGACTAATAGTCTGACCTTAAGTTCAGATTTTTTCCTTCTAAGTAACACAATGAAAACGATTGTATTTTACTACAACACATTAACACTGGCTGGAAAAACATTAAGAAAATAGAAATAAGGTCCCAGTTCCCAGCCCAAGGGAACACCAATCACTGTAATAGTGACTAAGATAAACAAAACAACTATTTAGGATTAAAAAACAAAAAAACAAAACACTAAACAGTGCTAAGAACTCTTAATTCTGAATTAAAACTTCTGTACATGTCCCCATAAAACCCTGATGCAACCCAAGCATATAGTACTTATTCAAGCGTAAGACCTGATCTGTATTTCACAATTTTAGGATCCCACAATGCAGTGCAATACTGTTATTTTACATTTATACAGTATTTTTTTTAAAGGTTTAATTATACTTTTTTAATTGCATTTAGACAAGTGAAGAATAAGGGTGACAGGGTTGGATCCAGTATTGTTTTTATGTGTCAACAGCATGAACACTGACAATAAGCCACAGATCTATACTACACTTTGGGTTTTTAAATATATGGTTCAAAATGTCACTAGCTTTCACTGAGATGGCACTAGGACTATGGCACTTTTTAATGTTCATCTTCCCAAAATGCTTGGCAAATAACAGCTTTTTACTGTTAAACTAGTCACTTCACAATGAGCCTGCTCTTTATCTCCCAGAATGCAACATTTTTACAGCAAACTGTTGTATTTAAGAATGGCAGTAGATTGCAGTTAGAATATGGCTGTAAATTTACAGAAATTATTAACAGTGTAGTCTAGCACATTTTGTTTGCAGATGCCACTTGGTTTGGTATTTTGTTTTGAATGCAATAATAATAATATTAAAAATAATTTAGTGTGACTAAAGTATCCAAAATGGTCTCTTTTATACTTTTCATGGCCACTGTAGTTAGGCTTTTTAAACTTGAAGATTGTTACTGAATAGCTGTTTTAGTCTTCATATATACTGTATGTGGTAAACATTTATATTTACAGTACACTGTAAAAATAAATGTATTTTAGTGAAATATGCTCACTGTAGACATTTTTAATTTAAGTTTCCTTAATCCATTTATGTTGGGATTTCTATAACTGTAAATAATTTCTGTAATTTAACAGAAAAAGAATATAAAAATGCTACAGTAAAAAACAAACAAACAAACAAACAAAAAAAAAAAACAAACAAACAAAAAAATGGATTGGTTTACAGGTAGTTACCTTAACATATACAGTAAAAAAAAACAAAAACGAGATAATATAAAATATAATTATATTTAATTTATAAAATAATGTAATTTTGCAGTAAAAATATTGTAAAAGTGCAATATAATTAATGGTAAACATTGATATTATGTCTAAGAAGAGACTAGATGTACTTTTACCAGTAAACTATTGTTAAAATCATGGTGAAAAACAATAATTGGACATTCCCAGAAGTCCCAGCGTGAGCAATCACATTTAATTATATTTTATGGAAATAGATATGCTTTTTTCTTATTTATTTTTTTATATCAAAAAAGGGTTGTTTTATGCTATATTTTATGTAGCTTAGTTAATGTTTATTACATTATTTTAGTGTCACGTGTTACCGGGGTGGTGTTTTGTGTTTGTGTGAGTAACACTGTGCACTGTCTATACATGTATATTAATTTAATTTTTGCTTCTGGAAAGGTCATTCTTGATGAACTTCACGTCATCATGTGGCCTTTTGTAGTTATGGTGTTTAACAATATAGATAAAAAAATAAAAAATAAAAACAGATATAGTGAAAAACAGATATTTGTAGTTTGAGAGGGCTCATATATAAATTTTTTACATTTAATAATATAAACGGTAATGAACTGTACATTTACGGTATTTTACCATGGATTTTTTCCCCAGCATGCTTTGCATAAGACTTGATGGGCAGAGTAAATGTTAAAATTAAGAGCAATTATATGTGTTTTTGTGCAAGATCAATAAAGGGGGATATTTGTTTAAGCTTGAGCTTAAAAGCTCCTGAAATTTCCATGTCTTACAATTATAAATCTAAATAAATGAGTTTAAAATGCAAAGTGGAGTAAACCTACTTTAACTCTAGGGTTAAACCACTGAAATGTATTTGTTGGTGAGGCACATACAGTGAAAACATGTTGTTTTTTTTTTTAATGATTGATCTAACAGTGTTATTTCTAATTACAGTCATACCATATTTTTTAACGAACAATATTACAAATGTTAATTTTTCTAAATAAACAGTCAAAACAAATAATTTCAATTTATAGTTGAAACATGCTCTTTCAAATGACATTTTAAACATGTCATTTCAACTTAAAGTGTCAACAGGATATTTAAAATTACTATTTAAACATGGTATTTTAATTATGGTTGAAACACCTATTTCATTTTACAGTCTAAACATGTTAATTCACTTCATGGTCTAAAACTGTTATTTCAGTTTATGGTAAACATCTGGCACCCTGTGCTGCCATGCATTTACCATTATTTTGTGTCATTTTTTTTACAGTATATATATATATATATATATATATATATATATATATATATATATATATATATATTTTCGTACTTTGTGATTCTTTAGATGCTGAGCAGAGTGCAGAGATAAGCACATCAAAAGTTTTTAAGGTATCTATGTTGTTACTTTTTGTCAGTAAATTTTAAAGCTTCACCATGTCAAAGATAATGGATAAGGTTGTTTGTCTCTATTATTTGGGTCAGGTGAATCCTACAGAAAAACATCAGTGTGAAATGAGTAAGAATGGAAATTTCGGCCTCCACACCAAAGTTACTTATAGATCGCTGACATCTACACATCCCTATGCAAAGATGTGACTCTCCCTGCAGAATTTTGTACCTGTAGTTGCATACAGCGCTCTTTTTGGTCTCAGCCATATCAGTTATTATTTCTGAACATGCTGTTTTCTTAAGCATACATTAACCACATTTAGGTAAAAATACATAAACACACAGGGGCAGACTGGCCATAGGGAACACCGGGCGTTTTTTCCAGTGGGCCGCTGGGTAATTTGGGCCGGCCCGCTGCTGCACAAGTACCGGCCCGTCCTACAGACAATATAGTGCGCAGACCTCTTAACAAAGCAATAATTTAGTAAACTCTGCAAGACAAGACAATGGCTTTTATTTTGAAATAATATAATGGTTTTTATTTTGAGATTATTTACACATCGGAGCGCATATCAGTATGAGCACATTAATTTTGTACCACGTGTGGACCTCATTATTTGACATACAAATCACAATAATGTTGACAACCAAAAACAACATATTAAGTATAAGATGAGCTCTAAATAATCACTAAATGACAAATAACTGTGTGACAAAGAGGAGGGCGGGGCAGGGCCGTGAGTCCGCACAGCCGGCCCCCAGTCAGACTAATCAGCCGAGGAGAGGGATAAAGCCGAGCCGGATGCGGCAGTTCGAGAGAGAGAGAGCCACACGCAGCTGCTGTGTGTTTATGTTTGTGTCTTTTTAAGTTTTCATTAAACATTATTTTGATGGTTCGTCCAGTTCCCACCTCCTCCTTGCCCACATGCTCAGGATGTACATCTTCATCAGTATTCAGAAAATACAGAAAGACAGTAAAGTGAACACGAGGAGAGAACAAGGAGTTATTTAGCACCATGGACAGCAAACAGCTCTGACTGTTAATTTACCTTAATATAAAGTACCTGTAGTGAATGTAGGTGTTATGTTTAGTTTGACCAGTGGAGGGTGCGCTACAGTTAGACATGCAACATTAACTCAGGGTCTGTAATCCTGAAGGAGAGTTCTCAGTTGTTGGCGCTGTCCCAAATGGCGCACTTCATGTGGACTTGCGGTCTCAATGGCCTTCAGTTGCTTGTGAAGTCTACGAGTCCGTAGTGTGTCCCATTTGTGATTTTAGCACTTGCGAGGGGTCTCGCGAGCGCCCCTTTGCGCCCTCGCTGCGGTCATCGTTGAAGCCCGCACTGCTCCGGGCTCATGGTAGTCCGCTACCCAACAGTCCTTGCGACAGACCAATCAGAAGAACTCCAGTTTCTGAGCTGGAGGAAAAAACGGCGGACAAGGCGATGTTCAATTGCAGATTCAAAATGTATTTTAGTAATCGCTTTTTCCTGATTGTCAATGGCGGATCACTTGCTTATCATGGGTACAGTATATAGAATCACTTTTAAGTCTGATGTGTAGAACTTGTTCAAAACTTTGTTTTATTTAATTTTCCAGAGATATGGAATTACTCCTATTCAATTTATTGTTATTGTTGTTTCAAAGAGGATTTTAGAATTATTGTGAGTCTCAATACAGGAAAGAATAATTTAATGCACATGGCTGTAGCTTGTAAGATTGCTTATATTTATTGATAAAGCAACATTCGGTCTAACAGTGCTATTTCTACCTGCAGAAGTGTGGCTGTGTGTATTTTATAACTATTTTTGCGAATATATGGTGGACAAGAAGAAATGGCTGCACTTGTAGGAACGGTGAGTCCGATTGATAGTGAGTCACAATTATGGGAGGAATACAGCAGAATGATGGATTATTTTTTCCAAGCAAATTGTATTGAGGATGCAGATAAAATGAAAGCTGTTTTAAGTGGAGTCGGTGCAGCCACATACAGTTTACTGAGAAGTTTACTGTGTCCTGAAAAACCAGCGGAAAAAACGTATGAGGAATTGATAAATGTACTCAAAGCTCATTACAACCCTAAGCCAAGCGAGACTGTACAAAGATTTAAGTTTAACTCACGAACATGAAAAAATGGAGAGACTATAGCTGACTATGTGGCTGAGTTAAAAAAATTAGCACAGCACTGCGAGTACGGGGCCACACTGCCACAAATGCTGCGAGACAGACTTGTGTGTGGAGTGAATGATGACCGAATGCAAAGATGGCTGCTGGCTGAAGTGGGATTGACGTTTGGCAAAGCGCTTCATATATGTCAAGCTATGGAATCTGCAAACAAAAATGTAAAAGATCTGCAAGGACTGCTGATAGAGGAGACTGGACAGGCCGTGAGATCAGTAAAAGGGCAAACAGCAGTACACAAAGTGTATTCATCTGAGCAGAAGGTACGGCACAAAGACCAAATGTGTTACAGATGTAAAGGGCAACATTCTCCAGAGGAATGCAGGTTTGCTAATGAACTTTGCCATAAATGTGGAAGGCACGGACACATAAAGAGGGCATGCAAGACTAAGCCATTAGCTGCTGTGGTTCAAAAAGCGTTGCACAAGGGGCAGAGAGGAGAGAAAAAGGAAAAAGGAAAAGGTAGGAGGACATTTCTTGTGAGAGAGGAAGGGGTGAATGACAAAGATGCTGTTTTGGCAAGAGTGAGGGAATATGTCATAAGAGGTTGGCCCAAGAAGTTGGAGGACCCAGCTTTTCAGTCATATGTAAAAAAAAAAAAAACAGGTCGAACTCAGCATACAGGGAGGCTGTGTGTTATGGGGGCCCCTGTAGTGATTCCGCCTCCGGGCCGTGCGGCTCTTCTAAGACAGCTGCACCAAATCCATCTGGGAATTACCAGGATGAAAGGCCTGGCACGGAGCTATATGTGGTGGCCACACTTGGATGCAGAGGTGGAAGCATTGGTTAAATCCTGTGCAGTCTGTCAGAAGAACAGACACGCTCCGGTGAACGCGCCACTGCATCCGTGGGAGTTGCCCGAGCAACCATGGAGAAGGATTCACATTGAATATGCTGGTCCATGGATGGTAGAATGTTCTTGATCATGGTAGATGCATATTAAAAATGGATAGAGGCTTATCCGTTCAACAAGTCTACATCCACAGTTACCATTCAGTGCTTAAGACAAACCTTTAGCCAACATGGGATACCAGAATTAGTGGTGTCAGACAATAGCAGTTGTTTTACCATTGCTGAATTCCAAGAGTTTATGGAAAGAAACGGCATCAAACACATAACTACAGCACCCTACCATGCATCTTCCAATGGTCTGGCCGAAAGGGCCGTTCAAACATTCAAAACACTGATGAAAAATAGTGCTGGATATTCCACTGAAACAAAGCTAGCCAGAGCTCTGTTCAGTTACCGAATTACGCCACAGTCTACTACTGGCAAATCACCCGCTGAACTGCTGTGTGGAAGGAAACTGTGGTCTACACTGGATCTCATTCATCCTGATTTTAAAAGTCAAGTGCGTAACAAGCAATTGAGACAAAAATGGTATCATGACCAATATGCAAAAGAAAGACATCTTGTGGAGGGTGACCCAGTGTATACTAGGAACTTCAGCTTTGGAGCTATTTGGATTCCAGGAACAGAAAAAGACTGGTCCTGTATGATGCACAATAGCATTGGGAAGTGGGCAAGTAGTGCACCGACATATTGATCAGGTTAGAGACAGGCACAATGCAATGTCCATAGCACCAGCACCAGAGTTGTTAGACACTTCATTGCCAGATGTTGACATTCCAATGCCATCTACAAAAGACTCAGGTTCCTCACTCTCTGAGGAAAGTCATGTAAAACAAAAACTGGGAGATACTTCTGAAGTGGCTTTGTCAGAAACTTTCCTTGGGATAGAAAAACCTGAGTTGAGACATGTACTAAAAAGACTCCAAGCTATCTGAAAGATTATAATTAGAGTAGTGGTGAGTTCCCCAACCGCAGGGAAAGAATGCGCCCTGGAACTCATTGAGGTGGAGGTAGTCTACCCAAAGTCCCTAGCTCAGTTCTGTGAGATATTCATGTAAAAAAAAATAATTAAAATAAAACATTTGAAGACATTTTGTGTAGTGATAAGTGTTTGAGAAAATTGTGATATTCTGATACAAGTAAGAATATTACTGGTATGGATAAGTCTAATTTAATTTTGGACTAGTTGTACCAGGGGGAAGGGGATGTATACTGTATTGTATACTGTACAGTGTGTTATTATTTGTATATTGTTGTGTGTAATTATGTGTATATCAGACGTTTAAATTGTGCTGTGTTAATTTGATGTTATTGTAAATTGGTATATGTCTCACCTATGTCTCATCACTGTCACAACTGCTATGTTGATCGGAACTGCACCCAAGAATTTCACACACCACTGCACTTGTGTATATGGCTGTGTGACAATAAAGTGATTTGATTTGATGTAGTGAATGTAAGTGTTATGTTTAGTTTGACCAGTGGAGGGCGCTCTACAGTTAGATATGCAACATTACCTCAGAGTCTGTAATCCTGAAGGAGAGTTCTCAGTCTTTGATGCCAGCTGCCTTGTTCATGTTTGGGGGGGGTCTGTGGAATAAAAGACAAAGTTAATTCCCCTCTGTGTCTCATATGTGAGCTGCATCCAAGAATATTACAGTACCAGATATCAAATATTTTCTTTTATTACACCTGAGGTGCCGTATTGTTGCACTGTCAAAAGACTGACTTTAAAAAACAAGTTGATGTTACCACATGAAATTTCTTTAGGTTACCTGCTAAAACATGTTTTTACAATGTGCTTTCAGGAGGGGAATCAACCCACATGCAGAGAGCTTAAATAAGCAGGCCATAAAAAAGCATAAGGCATTGGAAACTTCTCACCTCACTCAATTTAACTCAATCAATTTGTAGACCGAGTGGACTGAGTGACAGGATGTTGTTGGTTTCCTGTTTATATACCATTGCATCAGTTAGAACCACAGCACTACAAGAACTTATGAAATGTAAAGAGCAATTGGTTCATGGGGACACTTTGAATCTGGCCAATAACCTAACCACTTTCCCCCTCCCCAGTTTTTCTTATCTCACTCGTCTGTGAAGGAAATCACAGCCCAAGTAGGAAAACAAAACATTGCTTCTGAGCTTCTCACGGACTGCATTCAAGACTAATTTTGTGTTCGCTAGTTCGCTAGTTCGAATCCCAGGGCGTGCTGAGTGACTCTAGCCAGGTCTCCTAAGCAACCAAATTGGCCCGGTTGCTAGGGAGGGTAGAGTCACATGGGGTAACCTCCTCGTGGTCGCTATAATGTGGTTTGTTCTCGGTGGGGCGCATGGTGAATTGAGCGTGGTTGCCGCGGTGGATGGCGTGAAGCCTCCACACGCGCTATGTCTCCGTGTCAACGCGCTCAGCAAGCCACGTGATAAGATGCGCGGGTTGACTGTCTCAGACGCGGAGGCTACTGGGATTCATCCTCCGCCACCCGGACTGAGGCGAATCACTACGCCACCACGAGGACTTAGAGCGCATTGGGAATTGGGCATTCCAAATTGGGAGAAAAAGGGGAAAAATCCCCCCCAAAAAAAGACTAATTTTGTGTGAATCTGTGCATTGCAACTGCTTTCTAATACAACAGAGGTTGCAGGTATGGATCCAAATACAGAGAGTTGAGAAAATATAAACATCACATTACATCTCAAGGACATGAACTGAAATCAAAATTAGGATGGCAAGGACTGTTAACAAAAATGTTGGAAGTTCAATCTCCAGCAGATATGCGAGGTGGTGAAACTCTTTTAATATTCACTTGTTATCCACAGTCTACTCCTGAAACCTGTTCAGGGCAGTATGTCTAATTAGATCTCCCAATTCTGAGATACAGTAGACATGGTGAAACAGGAAACCACAATATTTGTATGTTCACTAAGTGTTGAGCTTATGCTTGTTTAAAGTGCACAAATGGAATGGAACAATTTATGGTTAAGAGACAGTGAAAAAAGGTTTGCAACAACTTTTCAGGACCCAGAGCAATACAGATCTCATGAGAAAACACACACACACACACACACACACACACACACACATCATTATGAGGACTCTCCATAGACATAATGATTTTTATACTGTACTAACTACAGACTCTATCCCCTAAACCTAACCCTCACAAAAACTTTTTTGTTAAAGTGTTAAAATTTTTTTACATTTTCAATAAAACATCGTTTAGTATGTTTTTTTTTGTTTTTTTTAAGTGATTTAAATTATGGGGACAATAGAAATGTCCTCATAAACCACATTTATAGAATAATACCCTTGTAATTACCAGTTTGTAAACTAAAAAAAAAGTCCTCTCAAACCACATAAACCTGCCCACACACACACACACATTTTATATATTTATTTATATCAACTCGACATAGAAATACAAAAAGGATATACAGTAAATAGTTCAGATACATGTTTGCGAGAAACTTGCAGGTTTCACGTCAGTATTCAATCATTAGCATCAAGGATACAAATAACAATGCCTCCTCCACACACTGCGACTACCAATATTGGCTTATACAGAACAGTATCTGGCCAGCTGTCTGGTCTGATCTTCCTTTTTGGACATACCTGTAACCTGTAACCCCCTCACTACAAGCCTGTGTACATGACCTAGACTCCCAAAAATAAAGATTAAGAGTTGACACATACTCAATTTTGTTAATACACTGAATAAGCAGTTGATATTTAAACAGTTTAGTGAAAAAGACCTCATCTAGACTATGGTCAAATGCACACCCCACTTCCAGCACAAATACTCTCTGCTGCATCTCGTTTACAATGATGACATCTGGGGTGTTTGCTGTTAAGTTTGAGAATACATCAGGATCTATACACATTTAAACAGATTTAACAGTAGAGTGTTTAAATATACAAGAAGCAGAGATAGCACAAGGCACATTTTCAGTCAACAAATCTACAATTCTGTCATTTCGGGAGATGTAAAGGCCCTTATATGCTGGACAACCATTTAATACATGACTCAAGGATTCAATTACTTCTTTATTATTGTGGTGTAAACAGGTGGAGATATGTATATCTGGAAACTATATAGAAAGATTCAACCTTGTTGACACACACACGCACACACCAATTCCAATTCAAACCGATTCACTCATACTTTTAGCAGGTTTATTTAACCATACTCATGTCAGCCCTTGACCAGCCACAAAGCATGCTGGGTACCCAATGATCTTACACTGACTGCCCCCACCTGAAGAGGCTGTCATTCCCAATGGTTCTTAACAATTTAGTCCTCTGACATTACATAGTCCCATAGGAACCCAGGCCGTCGCCGTGCACACCTTTGACACTTCATCCATCAATGACACAGGGCTCGACGGGTATCCATAGTCCTCAGAGCCCTCAGTCACCAAAAACTAAATCCATGGGCGTTCATAGTTCATGCCCAAACATGAGAGCCGCAGTGGTACATCTGGTCAACTCCTGCGCCGCTGTCTGTTATGCCTACAGGATCAAAGCCAGATGTTGGTCCCAATCACGCTGATGCTTGCTGGTGAAAATGGCAAGCTGAGTGGCTAGGGTGCGATGTGCTCCACTGGGCTGTCACTCTGCAGATGAAGAGGACTGTTATGGGTGATTCGTATCTCCAACCAGGGCGCGAATTACACATTTACTTCTGGGGTGGAAAAAATTCTGGTATTTCACATTAAGCACAATATGTGAGTGAAGAAAAACAATGGCATAAAAAAATTTGCAGAAAAACATTATATGCCTTTTTGGAGAAAAATAAATAAATAAAAATAATAGATATAAAGATAAAAAAGCCCCATGTCGTCTTATTTTAACATTAAAACTACTCAGTTTTCTGTTTTGTGCTTACATCTCTATACTCTTTGCACATTTTTAAACAATATAGACATTAACATTCGAGACATTTTGATAAAAACAGAATTTCTATCATTTTCGAGACACACTATTTGTTTCGCGCATCTATAAGTGCCTGACTGACTTGTGTCTAACTGGCAAGTTTCTAAAAACTTTAAACTGTTTAGGTGCTGCTGAACACAGGCCTACCTCTTCGCTGGTGTTTGCATTTCATGGCGCTGTAGCACTCAATTAAACTCCACCATACAAACAGGGCAAATTAGATTTTAAATGCATGTGTGTGTGAGTGAGCAATCGAGAGAGAGAGAGGTCGAGAGAGAGGGAGGGAACAGCGATGCTTCGATCAGGTTTTAGAAAATTACACCGAACAGAATGGAACATTTAAATCAATTAAACATATGCATTTCTACAGCGTTAAAAAAATATCTGAGCTAAACATCGTATGTAATTAATTACATGATTTCAAATGAGACCCCACAAGAATGCGCAAATTAGTTTTCCAGGGGTCTCCTGTTGCATTTAGAAGGTCTGAGATCCCCCTAGACCCCCATAAATCACACTGTTCCCCAACCTCCAAAAGACCTCTGTGAACACTTCCACCTCGAAGTTTCGCCCTTGACGACTGTGGCTCTCCTCAGGTACTCCGAACGAGCAGAACATCTTCTCAACCAACTTCGCTGTCGTTTTAGCACTTTGGGCAGGAATCACATATGTCTCCGGACACTTCATGAAATAATCCATGGCCACAAGAACGTAATGATTCCCAGCCTCTGAGATGGGAAATAGCCCAAGTATGTCCACCCCAATGCGATCCATGGGAGCACCCACAAAGTACTGTTGCATGGGGGCATGTGGTCCTTGGGATGGCCCTTTCTGAGCGGTGCACATTTTGCAGAAATGCACGTACAGTTCCATGTCTTGTCGTCAACCCGCCCAGTGGAAATGAGCCAGCAACAATTTCAGTGTCTTTGTTATGCCAAAATGACCCGCCCCCACCGATCCATGCACCGCCTTTAGTACTTGCAGCCGGAGTGATCGAGGAACCAACAACTGGAATAGAAAACTTTCATCGACTGGCGACTGCCAGCACCAATACACCAAGCCATCCTGCAGAGCCAGAATGTCCCATTGTGAGCAGGGATGGGCAGTATTTCAGATACATGTATTTGAATACTATAAATACTATTTTGAAAAGAATCTTTTGAAAAAAATCAAATGTAATTTATATCTAAATACATTTAAGTTTGGTATTTGTGTATTTTCAAAATACATAAAATACTTTTTGCCAGTCAACCTCTTTATTAGCTGCTGATTTCCTGTATCAACTAGTTCAGGCATGCCCCCCAAGCCCAGCTTTCATGTACGCAAGATGCAGATGTCAGAGACAATGGCTCCATCTAGTATTGGGTGAGCGAATTTTCTGCATTCCTGCAAGGAAATATGGAGTAAGATAAGGTGAGGATGTGATTCTACTTGTTGCAAAAAAACATAATAATTGCTGGCAACTGTTATTTAATTTCCATTAAAATATTAAGGTAGCTATGATACTTCTCACCAGCCAATGCAATGCATGTCAACATTGAGGAAATCAAAACAAGTCAGCAGCCAGCTAGCGTGCTAGTCTAACTATCGTAAGCGAGTTCACTAGCTATCGTTAGCCAGATCTGAATGCAATCCAATCTCTGGACATGATCATTTCAGAGTGGCGATCCCAAGTAGGATTGCCACCCATCCCATAAAATGCGGGATCGTTCCGTATTTAAAGATGAAATGATGTGTCCCATATGGCTGGTCACCGCGATGGCGTCACAGCAAAATCGTTCAAGAGCATTCATTTAACATTGATATTCGTTGAAAATTGTGCCTACAGTGGGTAAGGGACCATCTGAAAAGTCCTCACATTGTGCTAAAACGTGCTAAAACTGGAGGGTGTGGTAAGGAACTGTCTGAAAACTTCAGCTTTCAGCACCAATGTTACAAATTACAATACAAAGTACCTGCTAATTTATTCCTCCAAACACCCAAAAAAAGTGGGTCGCAGTGGGCAAAACGTGGAGAAACCCTGAGCTAGATCACTAGCTAGCAAGTTAAGATGGAACATCATTCAGATTTGCCTTCAGTTAACATGAATACATGATACTTGCTCTCACTTTTTCTTTTCTTCTTCTGTGTGTATAGGCGTTATGTTAATGAAGTATATGTGTATGTATTTATTTTTCTCCCCCGACGGGTAGTATCATTTAAACGCATGTTATATTACATTAACACTTACAACATAATATACAACATAATCCTTACACTATACCACATAATACACTACGTAATACTTATACTACAGATAGGCTCCAACTTATAGACACTATGAAACTTACAATTCACCATTACTTCTAACCTCCAAGAATTATAGCTGAATTATCAATGACCCACAGATATACTGTAGATATAGACATTTCAAGTTCACTTCTACCCCTTGACCCACCCAATTATAACCTCACAATTACTGGCCGGTATTCTTTATTCTTTGTTGATGACCTTGGACTGCTGTGCGTGGTGTTGGTATGGGGCGGGTGAGTTCCGGCTGTGGTCGCATGAGCAGTTGGGCCCGCTCTGTGTGATGGGCCTCTGCGGCGAGTTACTCCTGAGTGGTCGGGGTGGTGGAACCCTGCTTTAAATCTCTTATCTATTTCAATTAATGACCTAAATCTGCCAGAAGTAAATGGCCTCCACACTGATATATATATATATATATATATATATATATATATATATATATATATATATATATATATATATATATATATATATTATAGAACAGTGGACCTGCCCTATTATGTTCCCATCCTGTGAACACAAGCCTTGCAACACCTGGGTCGTATAAATGGAACTCTTCACCACTTGGCGATGGTATTGACCACACTGGTTGCAGTGACCCTGGAAATAAGTTGAGTACATTTCGCCCAGGTAGCAATGGTAATGTCCACACCAACCAAAAGGGACCTGAAAGGCAGAACTTATTTCTGCAAGGCAGGACTTATGGCCTTTGTTCTGGGAGTGGGTTGCTGTGGGGACACAGTGTGTGGAGTCCTGGTATTGCAGCTGGGGACGGGTTTGTGGACCCTCGCTTGGGTGGTCGCAGCAGGGGGAGCGTGTGCCCTGGATCGCCGCCACGCACGGTAGCCTGGAGCTAATAGTAAATACAGAATTGTCCAAAATTTCCTTCGTATTCCACATCACATAAATATTCATACACACCCCTTGTCTACTGCAAAGCCAACGTATACATAGTTTTTTCCCCTTATTATTACATCTCTACACATATTAATGTTAGTAGACATATATCAAAATACATATACAAAAGTTAATTTGCTAAAGTTGTACCATATACCTAACTTTTATTTGTTCAACAGGTTTCTTAAAGATATATATATATATATATATATATATATATATATATATATATATATATATATTAATCTTTATTCACTGTTACTCTCTTACCTTTTTCCCCCTTATCTTTTGAAACTATATCTATTTATTAGCTGCACATATATTGCTGTTCTTTATTTGTACTATCAATCTCATGTGTTTACCTCTCTTTTTGTTCTCACTTATTTATGTATTCTCTTTTTTTCTTTTCCCTCAATACGTTGTAATTTTCTTCACTGTAGTAAATTTCTTGTTTGTCTCTCTGTATGTATAGATGCAATAATAAAAAATAAATAAAAAATAAATAATAAAAATAATAAAAAATAAATAAAGCCAGAGGTAAAAAAAAAAAAAAAAATGTAACATGAAGGAATAGCAAGGGGAAGCACTGGCAAGGGAAAAATAGCTTTAGCACTAGCACTGGACATCAGCTAGTCAGTCTTGCTAGCTAATCGGTTGTTGGTGTTAAGGCAATGTCTCACTAGCTGATTTTTCCAAGAATTTTCAGGTGTTAGCTTCATTAACATAATCACTGGCCAGGCAGAGGGAGACAGAGCGTGCATTACTGTCTCTCAGCGGGAGGTGTTAATCACTTGACTGTCGGGACTCCCTGCTGAGATAATGGCTTAAAAGACTGAAAAAACACATCCGGTTTGTTCGAAAAAATCATTCTGTCACTGAGGCGGGGTCTTGTTTCAAATGACCAATGAGCTTCTTCTTTTACTGAAGAAAGGACAAGACATCAAGCTGATGTGAATATTTTCATTATACTCAGATTCTGTAACCAAGCTTTTTTCTTGCACCAAAATGAGCCACATAAGTGTGGACATACATTCTACGACAAGCCTTGATTGGATAAGTAAACAATCTCGCACTTTCACAAGGAAAAGTTACTCCATCTTCATGATCACTTCTTTTGTATTGCGGCAGAAAAGACACAGGGAGAGAGAGAGAGAGAACTCAGTCACTTTTCAATCAGAAATAATGCAAAAGCAACTAATGATGGATAGAAATAACCACAATGAAAATTTTCCAGTTTTGATCCGTTTTAAAATATAACCTTTCGAAAGCCGGCTGTACCTGCATTTGGATGAGAAGCTTCTTGTTCTTTGGAGTCAACAAGTATGTTTGTATGATATATCCATAGGCCATATCATGACAGACTATTAAATGAAAAACATTTCTGCTGCTCAGATCTTTGCACAACGTGACTACAAATGTGTAAAACCTTTTATATTTGGGTCTTATATTATTTTATATAATGTAAACATGAGCTTATATAATAATACCTAATATTGATACTTCATTGAATGGCCAATTTTACATATATTTTGTGTATTTCAAGATACAAAATACTGTATTTTATTTTACACATTTTGTCCACACAGTATTTGGTATTTTATTTTGATACATTTAAACTGAGGTATTTTGTATTTTTATTTTAAACACATTTTAATTTATTTGTGCCCATCACTGATTGTGAGTAGTAGGGTTTTACCTCAGGGTCCAGCCGAGCTATTACCTCCCGCTCCGGTCGTTGCCCGTCTTCCAGCCAAGCCAAACATCGTGCTCAACGCTTGAGCAAAACTTTTTCCATGGAGCATGGCTCTCGCACCAGTCACTGTCCGCATGCACTTCGGCGTGGAAGCCCAGCCAGCCGGCTGCGGTGCCAAGTAGAACACCCGGCCGGACACCAGAGATTGTGGAGTCGGTGTCCACGAGGGCTTGGTAGAGGTAACCGTCCGTAGTGCATGAAATGTAGAGGCTATAATCCTGACCCGCCATCGCATATTTCCTATGGAGGGGGGTAGTAGGTGAGGTGAGGCGCAGTCCCACCTCCCATCCACTCTCCTCCAGTTTCCCGACATCAATGTCGAGGCGCCGGAGCCAGGCAGCTCCGCACCACGTTTACCAACTCGCCACAACAGTAGCAGGACTCCCCCATTGCCATCCTTGCCGGTGTACCTGGCTTGCCGCACCCTCGCAGGGGGAGGGGGGCGAGACATGGGTGGCTGCCGAGCTGTGCTGAAGACGGCCTCCGCACGCTCCTCCTACTGGAGCACTTGCGCCAGGGACTTGGGCGCAGGCCAAGGCAGACGTGTCGTGCTGCCGGAGCGCCAGCAGGAAAGCTTGGAAGGCCGACTGGACCTTCAATTTAAAACAAGCACTACTTGGCCACAAGCACACAGCTGTGTCAGCTCACTGCAAGAACAGCACCCGGAAGTGAGAAATGCATAATGGTATTGAAAGCAAAATAATTATATATATATATATATATATATATATATATATATATATATATATATATCACTGACTGTATTCAAATCAAGAATCTTTTTAATGCTATCTGTGATGTAATCAAACAGGTCTTGCAGCATATGGACCCAAATACAGAGAATCTAAGCACAATGGTTGAGCCAAATCAGAATGTTTTAGTGGTTAAGTCTAAAAACAAAGATATAAGTATTCAAGAAAACAAAAGAAAGTATTCTTAAGCAGAAGAAAGTCTTCTACAAAAGCAATGGAAACTCAACACAGCAGGAAAAGCTTAAATTGTGCAACAAATAAGGGCAAATTAAAAAGGATAATAGATGAACTTAACAGAAGAGGAGATAATTAACCAAAAGGAACGTAAGACTAAATGGCTCCATCTAGTAGCAAATATTCCAAGTTGATTCCAACAATTCAGTTTGGAATAGATACTATCTATTCCAAACTGAATGCCTTCATTGACGCCAAACACTTTATTTTAGAGTCAAGAGATTGTGATTTTCTTGGTAACTGGAATGATAACTGAAGAATTTGAAAAAGACTGGCATTGCACGCTGTTATGTAACATGAAGATAGTAGGCAATTGTTGTTGCTAAACTCCATGGCAGCCAAACATGCCTATACACTGTATATGACCTTATCTGGAGTTATTGCATGTATTGACTCATCTGCCAGGCCCAAATATAAATTATCATATTTGGTTGAAGATGTATAGTACTTGAGCCATGTTGGTTTTTCTTTACACTCAGGTTTGTTTTATTGCAGCTCTTGCTTTTTGAAAACAAATAATGCTAAATAAAACTGAACATAAAATGAGGATGGCAAGGATTGCTAATACAAATCTTGGAAGTTCATCTCCTGTAGACGTGATTCACGTAAATGTTTCCTTATATTAAAATGTTAACAAAATATAGTTATTATATGTTATTTAATGTTATCGATATTAAATCTTATTAAACTATGGAAAACAAAGTATAGGGCCTATTGCCAACATGTTGTGGTTATTTCTGATATTTTTCCTCTGTCTGTGGTGCTAATACACTCTTTTGTTTTGTTTGAATATTTACTACTCTCACTTTTAGTCCACAGTCTTGCGACCCATTCAATGCTCTATTTTAAATGCAAGTAAATTCTTCCGATACTGAAAGACCATTTAGACTGGCTGAAACAGGAAACCACAACACTGGAATGTGTTTGAGCTAGTGCTTGTAGATGGAATGGAACAATTTGTGGTTAGAGCCAGTTTCTGTTGAAAAAAGGTGATCTCCATTGTCACACATACAGTTTGAGCTAAGTTTCTCACACAAAGTCTTACAGAGTGAAAACCTCAACACACCTTTAAAAATGTCCATTTAATATGCAAAGGACAATAAAACATTGGACCCTCTTTAAATATTGCAAAGATTGTCACTTTATGTCTTCAGAATAAACACTGCATAAACTGTTTAATAATCAGATAAAAAATAGAGTTATTTAATGTGTCTGCCTGGTTGATTTGGGATATACTTTAAAGAGCACCTATAGTGACCAGAATGATATGATCCTTAATCCGTAAACAAACAAACAAAATAAATCCAATCCTAAACATTTTAACAGCCTTTTGCAGAAAGACCTCCCACTACAGTGAACCAATCAGTCCAGCACTCAAATTCGCAGTGAAGACCCTCACACTTATCAGTTATCATCCCTTACAGAGATGAAGCGAGCAAAAGTAACCGTCATTACACTTGTGTGTAAGTCCATTCATATTTAATTTAATTTAACATTTTATGTTGCATGCTGTATGGCATTATCAAAAGATGCCATATAGGGCAAAGATTCCTATTGAAATATTTAGACTTTCAACTGTTTGAACATGTGAATGCTTTTACAGGTGTTTTGTTCTTTGAACATCAGAGAGTCTTGGGGACAGAAGTGAACATCATAGTTAAACCAGGAGACAACATCACTCTCTTCTGTGATCATGTGATTCCATTTGGTTCATACCCCATTTGGATCAGAAATAGCTCACATGAAAATCAATCATCTCTATTAATAGATACTGATTACATGTTCAGGCAAACCTTTCCACATTTCAGTTTTGTGTCCAACATCTCCAGTAACTCGTTTTGTGATCTACATATTAAAAACATCAGTGTGTCTGACCAGGGACTGTATTATTGTGGAATAATGGAAAGAAAAATAAGTAATGATGCAAATGGCATCATAATCTCTACGGATGAGTACCGGTACGGAAACAGGAGAACATGTCTCTCTATCTTGGGTGAGAAAACATTACTGCTTTTATTGCTTTTGCTCATTAAATACTTAAAAACATTTTCTTTACTCCTATTCTGAAAAGAAACAATTGCCACCAAAAAGAAGAAAAGACCAAACACAACAACTTACTGGAACCATCACTAGACAAAAATGTATCATTTAAAATCAAAATGGTTTTCAATAATTATTTATATTTATGGAAAAATGTAATTATATATATTTTGTATATTCACAATCAAATAAAAAAAAAAAAAATGGAACAATAAGCCACACACGATTAAACTTGTATGTATTTATGTTATGAATGAGCGATTAAAATTGTTAAATATAGAGGTGTAAATATGGAGGTAAGTAGACTTAGCCTTATTAAACAAATCTAACTATATGGAGGTGGGAAGCTGAAGCATGATATTTCTATAACTTGACAGTAAACCTGGCCTCCAGTAAAATGCAGAGTCTATTGCACATTGGTGGAGTCAGTTTGCAAATGGCTGTGTGAGTAATTTGAAGATGGAGCACATATTATATCATCGCATTCAAAAAGTTTAGAAGAATTTAATGTTTCTTGTTTTTTACCTTTTTATATGTGTTCTCTTTGGAGACTGTGGCCAGCCCCACATTTCCCCCCAACAAGGACAAATTAAATGACAAAACATGAATGGATTGTCTGTCTTTTTAATTCAAGAGTGCAGGATAGGATTATTAGCTTAAGAGTGCACAGAGAAAATGTTACCTATGCTGCATACTGTAGAAAGGCTTCAATACAAAATTAATTTAAGTATGCTGTATGCCCTTCAAAGAGAGTTGGTGGTTCATGTATACATTCATGTTTTCAGAGCCAGTGTCTTCCCATGCTGAGTCCACCACCATCCCCCCCCCTCTTGAATCAGACTGTATCCTCTGCTGGAAGCTGCTGTTCTGTGTGTCCTGTGTGTGTTCTCCTCTCCTCACTTCTCTCCTCCACCTGTGTGTACTGTCTCTGTCGCTCTCAAACTAAAGGTACACATTGCACAATCACTGATCCTTCCATTGTCATCATTATTACTAGCAATTAAGGGTTTCTGGTGTACAACCGAAGTCGTAAGCAAATTTGTGAACTGCAAATTGAACAAATGTGTTTACAGCAGTGCATCATATAATTTAATATGGCCAATTTTACATGTTTCTCCACTGCATTACTAAACACTTGTTCATATTATTATGTTGTAGAATATTTAGGTGTAGCTACAATTAATGATTAAATGACTGGACAACTATAAATGAGGAATGGCTTTTAAAGCGTTAAAATAAACTAGGAGGCAAAATGTAAGAGTGTTTTGTTTTATATTAGAACGCACATGTACACTTGAAGCTCCTGTGTTGGACCTGCCAAGACAAACTTTCAATCACTTGCATATTTTTTTTAGGTTCTGAGCTGAGAGCAGAGACATTCAAAGTGAATGTTTTTAAGGTATCTATCTTGTTTCTTATTTCCAGTAAACTTTACTATGTCAAAGATGATTATTTTATTGTCTGTCTCTCTTTTTCATTTCAGGTGGATCCTGCAGAGAATCATCAGTGTGAAAAGAGCAAGAATGGAAAGCTCTGCCTCCACACTGAAGTCTCTTATAGACTACTGACATCTACTCATCCCTATGCCAATGTGTGACTCTCCTTTCTGAATTTATACAAACTCAACCATTGCCAGTAGTACCTGCTGTAATTGCTTACCACATTCTTTTTGTATACCCTAAACTATCATTAGCAGGAAAATAAATTAATAACATGCAATAACATTATCTAAGTGGGTTATTAATATTATTAAGGATTATTATACATACATACATATATATATATACACATTACCAGTCAAAAGTTTTGAAACACTTGACTGAAATGTTTCCCATGATCTTAAAAATCTTTTGATCTGAAGGCGTATGCTTAAATGTTTTGCAGACAAAAATATAATTGTGCCACCATATTAATTTATTTCATTTTAAATATAAGATTTAATAAAATAAAAATAAAAAAGTTTTTGAAATTGATGACTTGGACCAAATAATAAAGAAAAGCAGCCAATAAGTGCCCAACATAGATGGGAACTCCTTCAATACTGTTTAAAAAGCATCCCAGGGTGATACCTCAAGAAGTTGGTTGAGAAAATGTCAAGAGTACATGTCTGCAAATTCTAGGCAAAGGGTGACTACTTTGAAGATGCTAAAATATAACACAGTTTTGATTTATTTTGGATTTTGTTTAGTCACAACACAATTCCCACAGTTCCATTTATGTTATTCCATAGTTTTGATGACTTTACTATTATTCTAAAATGTGAAGAAAAAAAAATTATAATAAAGAATGAGTAAGTGTTTCAAAACTTTTGACCGGTAGTGTGTGTGTATATATATATATATATATAATTAATTAATTAATTAATTTAAATAATGATAGCATTTTAAGCATTCATAAGATCATTTTAATATTTCTTGATGATGGATTCTTAAATCAGTAATCACTTTTTTGAGTCTCTTGTTAGGCTCCTCCTATATGAATGAATTGAAAGTGCAAATTAATAAATCATGTGCACAATTTTCAATTATTTTCTTGGCTTCTTTGAGGCTCTGCACAGAAATTGCAAAAGAAAAGTACATTCATGAAGCACAGTGATCAAGATAAAAAAAAAGTCTTGAATACTCAAGTACCTAAAAGTGCTAGTAAGTTTTGAATAAAATAATTTACTGTTTATTTACCGACATAAACATATAAATCGACAGCCCCTTTGCATTACATCTGTGGCCCACAGTGGGGCCATGGCCAACAGGTTGAAAACAATTGTGCAACAGAAATCCTTAGCAGTTGCTACTTGCAGTGATCACATATGCATGAGATCAGTACTCTTGTGCAATGAATTGTCATCATAAGCATGGGTTAATACAAAAAGTTATTGGTCTGGTCTTCAATGGTGTATAGAGGAATAATAGAATTGTCATATTGAAATGACTTTTGGAAGATAATATGGTACAAAATAATAATAAAAATAATAATAAAAAATAATAATAAAATAAGCTTTGTATAAATATTATAAAGTAGCCTACAGCACTGGCATTTAGGTGTCACAGGATGTGAGAAGTGGTTTTCATGATTGTGTGAATTCATGTGAATTATTCTCATGCTGGTGAAGAGAGTATGGCCTTCTCTTTGTGTTTCAAAGGTGTGTGTCCAAACCACAAATGTTTCCAGAGGTCTTTTTGACTGTCTTCTTGTGAATACATTTACATAATGTGTGACTTTAACAGCTGGTCTTTTTGATACAGGATTCCAATGATCTTCATTCAAGCATGGGTTTCCCTGCACCCTGGTTCTTCTCAAAATTACATCTTTACAGGGTGGATTTCATTGCTACTCTAAGAAACTGGTTTGTTTTACTGCTAAATAAAACTGCCAAAACCTGAATTCACAACTTGAATTTAAAATAAATCATGCAATAAAGGATTAAACAATGCAGTAAAATTAACAATCCAGTAAACAGTGTATTGGCAACATGTTTGATTGTGTTTTTTTAATACTAATAGTTGTTCACTGTCTGTGTTGCTGAAACACTCTTATGTTCTGTTTTAATATTCGCTTTACTGTAACTTGATATCCACAGTAGTCTTGCAAAGTCTGCCTGAAAGGCAGTATTTTTCAACGAATCAAGTAACTTCTTTCAATTAAGAGAGACAGCTAGAATTGTTACGTGCTAGATGAACAGGAAACCACAACCTTCTGATTATGTTTGTTCATTAAACGTTAATAAGTGTTTAGCTTGACTCTTTTTTACTAAAATTCGAGGACACTCTAGGAACGCCTCAAATAAGGTTACTTTGATCATGCAAACTGAATATTATAACATTTAGTTATAATATATATATATATATATATATATATATATATATATATATATATATATATATATCTTAATTTCTCTAACTACCCTTCCAATGTGTATCGTAAATGACCCATTTACCATGAAGTGTTTGTGGTATTCAATACAATGAAACTGGTGTTTCACTGGTAATAAACTGATTAATTTTTTATCTGTTATTAGATTAATGTTATGGTAAATATCACGTTCTTGGCATATTTATTTGCAGTATGTAGTGTAAGTATAACAAGTTGTAATAACAACAAATAAGAGAAGTTTGCTGGGGTAAACTTTGATGTTGGCTTGACAAAGCCTTGTCTGAAATTTAGAAATGTTTAATTAGCCTTTAAGTTAGACATGATAGGCAGATAGATAGATAGATAGATATGTACGGACAGAAAGAAACTGAACAGGAAAAAGAAAGAATTATAGTGACTGAACAGAAAGAAGGAAATATTTTAATATATGCCAAAGCAAAAAAATAAAAATAAAAACGAGCCAATGAGAGCAAGCTATGGGCGGGGCTACCCGTGTCGCTCCGCCCATATGAGTTGTCCCACCCAGTTGCCAGCCAAGTCCTTCTCGCTTTCGTCTAAGATAGTTACTGTTGTTAGGATTTTCCCTCAGGTTTAGCTGAATTCGCACACCAGAAACAGCAATGGCAAGTCACATCAAGAGCGATGCATCTGGTAATTTTCTTCTTTTCATTTGGTTACTTTTAAAAAGAAAAATCAAAGGTCATTGTACGGAGTGAGTGTACTGTATGTTGGTCTGGTTCAGTTTCCTTGTTCCGGGCACCTGAAGTAGCTGGAATCACTAAAATGATTCACAAAGTCTCTGCGATTATACAGATGATGAAATATGATTTATAACCGAGATACTCCTGAATTAACCCTTGAATTAATACATCTTCTTCATCAAGTAATACAAATGTTTTTCATTGTTCTCCTTAGGACATGTGGAGAAGGACAGCGCTGTAGCAGCACAGGCAGGTGGGACTGAATCTCATTACTCAGTATTGACCCAAGTAGCAGAAAGAGAGAGAAAGAAAATGAAAGTAGTTGTATAAAGTGCACATATAGCACTTGACAGCAGCATTACTGTGTTAAATGCTGTGCTTGACAACCTATTTGTAAGGCCATTGAAATCGAGTCCGGTTAGGTGCTCAGAACACAATACAGGCTTAACCTCAGTGTCAGTGTACTTCAGATCTTCTTGCTAAAATACACCCCTCATTAGAGCACACTGAATTGTATATCTGTTCTATAGGACTGTGGTTCAAAATCACACCAAACATTTAGTGCTTGTGTTGATTTTGTCTGTTCTTTCAGTCGGAGAGAACATTACCGAGACTGATGCCTTCAGTGAAAGGTAATGCTATGTAGAAGTTAAACTGTAACCTGTTACATACAGGAATTGTACAACTCTGAGTTGGTCAAGCAAATGTATTTTGTGTGTCAGTTTATTTTCTCTGGATCCTAATGAGGAGTATAAGATGGACCACAAAAGGCGTGGAATGGTACTGATTTTCAATCATGAACGTTTCCACTGGCAGCTCATGATGAACAACCGCTCTGGCACGAATGCAGACAGACACAACCTCATCCGAAGGTATTTGGAATATCTGTCAAAATGCTGGATTGAGAGTGCTGATGTATTTTTATATTATTAAGAGTAAAGTTACACTCTAGCAGTCACCTGACCACTGGCATTGAGCTCAGATCAATGCTTGACATACAGTCATGACCATTATTGCATTTATAAAGAAACAGTACCAAATGTTATTTATTTTATTCTGTTTTATATTGGTTGTCAGATTTCAGGAGTTGGGTTTTGAAGTGAAGGCTTGTGATGATTACAAGCGGGATGAAGTTTTGAACACAATCACAGAAGGTACGTATGTACTACACTGTGATTTCAATATTTCCTTTTTCAGAAGTAGTGGAAGCCAAATTTACATAAAAGTCCCAGGATAAATACAACTTAAGCCCAGTTGTTGGAATGGCAATCGTTAAGAAAAAGAGATATTCATATTATACTGTATGTTTTTACTTTATTTAATTGTTAATTTTTTTTAAATCATTCGCATCTGCATTCTAAACAACATGTTGTGGTAAACCTTTATTATCTTCACACAACCTGTTTTATTCAGTTATGATCATTATGGAATCCAAACTCTAAAAATGCAACAAAACAAGCTGAGTGGAAAGCACTGTGCGGTTGAGTTGGAAGGTGTGGTTTAGTCGACACATTTTGCTTTCAGAATAACACTTTTAACAGAAGAGGAAAATTGGGAAAATGTTCTGATAGATTTAATTGTTTTTACAAACTAAAACATGCCATAAGGCTATTTGCAATAAGTGTGAAAGATGCAATGGATGCTAACAAAATCCATCTTTGCACTTAGTGCAAATAATGTTAGATTCTATTTTCACCCCTAATTACTGTAAATACTAACATGCAGTATAGGGCATTACAACAGGGTGTTTATTTAGATTCCCATAGACACCCTACACCAACCCTACCTCTAAACCTAACCCTAACCTTACCTTACAAAAATAAACCATAGTTTTACTACAGTAATCAGAGTATCACCATGGTATTTTGTAGTAAAATCAAAGTCAACAGATTTTTTTCTCATTTCACCAGCCAGTGCTGTGTTTCTCAAAAGCATCGTAAGCTTAAGTTGATCGTAGAGATCATTGGCTCCAATGGTTTCTATTATCTACTTAGGCTTACAATGCTTTTGCCCAGATGAATAAAGATGAAAATTTAAAAATGGCACTTTATGTCAAAGTAACCACAAAATTAAACATGCTTAATATATTAACACCATATTACTTTAGTAACACCATGATTAATTGTATTGAAACTGAAACCTGGATACTACTATATTACTTTAGTAAAACCATGGGTAAATTTAGCCAGATCATACTTTTTTCTAAACTCTCTGACCTTCACAGTGACCAAATCACTGCTAGACAATCTACCTCCATATTCAGTTTTATTTATTATTGTAAGTAGTATTAAAGGAAATAAAAAGAGTAGAGACAGGAAACAGGATGGGGAAAAAGTGGGACAAATCGTGGAATCGAATCCAGGTCATCTGCATGAGAAAAGCACATCTGCTACATCGTTACACCCCACGTCATTCCAGCGATGCTAGGGGTGTAGTTTGCCTTAAATTTCTGTGTTTCCACCAGACTATTGGAGTGCAAATAGTTGTGCTGTATGGCAGGTGCTATTTACACCTTGTGCAAATAGTCACTCTTTCTTTCCCCCTCAAATGAAGCTGACTATTCAACAGATTTTTTTCTCATTTCACCAGCCAGTGCTGTGTTTCTCAAAAGCATCGTAAGCTTAAGTTGATCGTAGAGATCATTGGCTCCAATGGTTTCTATGATCTGCTTAGGCTTACAATGCTTTTGCCCAGATGAATAAAGATGAACATTTCAAAATGGCACTTTATGTTCAAAAGGTTTCCAACTCCTGAAGCTCTATCAACAACATCTGTGCCACACTGATGATTTAACAAAACCCCCCCCCCCCCCAAAAAAAAACCAAACATTTTTTTCAATATATTTAAAAAGACAAACAAAACACGTTTACATCAGCGCACCTCACTAAGTCTATTAGGTAATCATACTGCTCCAGAATAAAGGTTAAAAATAACCATTTCATCACACTGGTTTGCACGAGACGTGATTAATGTAAATATTAATTTTATTTTTTGCAAAATTATTTTCAGTGGTATCACAGATGCTGTGAATAGAACTTTGGTTCAATTCAATGGAATATTCTGGGTGTAATACAAGTTCAATTAACTGCTTTTGTAGCATAATGCTGATTACCACAAATTTAATTCAGACTTTTCCTTACTTTTCTTTAAGCAAAAATCTGGGTTATGGTGATGAACTTACAAAGGAAGTGAATGGGGCTAATCTATAAACATTAAAAAATACTCACTCTTTCAAAAGTATAGCCAGAAAAATTTAACAATATACATGTTAACAAGATTTTAGTTTAATAAAATAACGTACTAACCTTTTCTGTGTAAAGTTATATCCAATTTACAGCTTTGCTGCCATGATGATAAACCCCCAAATCCTAAAATGACCATAAAGATGATCTGTACAGCTCAAATTATACACTAGTTTTAACAGAAGAATTAACATAAGTGGTTTTATAAAACTATAAGCTTCACATTTCTATCTTTAAAAACCTTCCAAAAATTGGCCCCTGTAAAGAGGATGAGGGCGTGGCCGGGCCGTGATGGAGCACGGCCGGTGCTGAATCAGCTGATCACGCTGCACGTTTGTTTATGTTGGTCTTAAGTTTACCATTATACTTTACATTGAATGTTCAGCTGGTTCCCGCCTCCTCCTTGCCCATCCTTGATCAGTTACAGTGGTGCCGAAACCCAGTAGGGAGGAGGGATGCGCTGTCGCGAAGTCCTCGCCGGCGAGCAAGTTCTTCTCTCTCTCTCTGTGTGTCTACGCTCACTCTTTCCCTCTCCCCACGCTTCCCCTCGTATCTCGCCCCAGGTTCACAGGAGGTGCGGTGGTCCACCGGCTGACAGAATGGCTGGAAGGGCAGTGTCTCCCCCCCAGAGATGGGGGGGTGGGTAGTCAGACCGGTGGCATGCCGGCCTGACTTGGGCGGGGGAGGAGTGTGACGAGGAGGAGGGCGTACCCGGGCCGTGATGGAGCATGGCCGGCACTGAATCAGCTGATCAGTGGGAGAGCAGGACAAAGGGGTGGCCGAAGATGCCGGTTTGAGAGAGAGAGATACACACGGCTGTGCTGCACATTTGTTTATGTTGGTTTTAAGTTTACCATTAAACTTTACGTTGATAGTTCAGCCAGTTCCCGCCTCCTCCTTGCCCATCCTTGAACTGTTACAGCCCCATTCACTGCCATTGTAAGTGCCTAAATTTTTGCTGATTTTAAAGAAAAGGCTGAATCAGCTGATCAGTGGGAGAGCGAGACAAAGGGGTGGCCAGAGGCGCCGGTTTGAGAGAGAGAGAGAGACGCACGCGGCCACGCTGCACATTTGTTTATGTTGGTTTTAAGTTTACCATTAAACTTTACGTTGACACTTCAGCCGGTTCCCGCCTCCTCCTTGCCCATCCTTGAACTGTTACAGCCTCATTCACTGCCATTGTAAGTGCCTCAATTTTTGCTTATTTTAAAGAAAAGGAGGGACAATTCTTAGTAATGTTTTGTTGTAATCAACATTATGCCACAAATGCTGTCGATTGAGCTTAACTTGTATCAAACCTGGAATATTTCTTTAAATCTGAATTTTCCTTAAAGCTTCAAATAGCTGCAATCCTTTGATTACAGTTGCTGCTGCTAATCACGCGGATGCAGACTGTTTTGTCTGCATCTTTTTAAGTCATGGGGAAAATGGCCAAGTCTATGCCTATGATGGGAGCATTGATATTCAAGACATCACTGCTCTTTTCAAGGGGGATAAGTGCCGTAGCCTTGTAGGAAAACCCAAGATCTTCATCTTGCAGGTAATTTGTCCTTCATTCTCAAAATGTCATTTGAGTGTAATCAAGATAACTGAAGCTTAGATCAAGCTTTGGTCAGTTTTATACCTTTTTGTACATAAATAAACGTCTTTTAACTATAGGCTTGCCGTGGTGACAAACATGATGAACCTGTGGCACCAATGGATGTGGTGGACAGTCATATGATCAATGATGTGGTAGTGGATGCGGGGGTTCTCTACACTCTTCCAGCAGGGGCAGATTTCCTTATGTGCTACTCAGTGGCTGAAGGTCAGTATGTCTGAGAATGTCACTTTAATGTTACTTTAAATAGGTAGTGACTGGTTGTTTTCTTCTTTTAAAAGGATACTACTCTCACCGCGAGACCATAAATGGTTCGTGGTACATCCAGGATTTGTGTGAAATCCTAAAACGTTATGGTTCCACACTGGAATTTACTGAGCTCCTGACACTTGTTAACAGAAAAGTTTCCTACCGCAGCGTAGGCAACTGCAATGATCTCAAAGCTATAGGCAAAAAACAGGTGCCTTGCTTTGCATCCATGCTCACTAAAAAGCTGTTTTTCAGGGCTAAGAAAGAATAGCAGTGTTAGGGCCTTTTGCAATAAGGGATTCAGGGATTCTTTTATTTTATCTGATTTATTTAGATTCCTAATGATCATATATCCATTCTTTTAAAAATAAAACATGGAAAACATGCTCTTTTGCTTGTTTTAGCCTGGAGGTTTGACATGGGTAAGGGTTAAAAAGTGCAAGTACATTTGTAATTTTATAGGTTAATTTCTGACCCATTTATGATTTCCCAGAATTAAATTCATAATCAGCAGATTGATGTACTGCAGCAGATTTTATATTCACAAATTAAACAAAATAACAACAGGCCAAGTCCCCAGTTATTTAAATCCATCAATCCATCTATTTTCTATACCCGCTTATCCTATGTAGGATCGCAGGGCTGCTGGGGGCTTATTACAGAAAACTTCCTATCTTAAGTCTTAAGTTAAGATCTGAGTTAAGATTTTTCTCAAATTAATATTACAGAAGCAAATCCTAAGTGTAGCTAAGATAGGATAATGCATTTAGGGAATGTTATTCTGTAATAGCTTTCGTCCTAAATGAGATCCTATCTGAAATTGCCATGGTTACCAAACAGATAAGATAGGATCCTAAAGTTAGGATCTTTCTGTAATATGCCCCCTGGAGCCTATCTTAACTACCTCAGGGCAAAGGCAGTGAAACCAAAGGGAACCAATGAAAGAATTAAAAAGAAAGCCCATAAAATATTGAAACTTTGACACACATTAATGCCAGATGTCAAGCAACTACATTTAAACATTATCACAAAGCATTATCAGTGATATTATCACTTCCATCTGTGGATGAGACATGTTTTAGTAAAGAATTTGAAGATCCAGGACTTTTGAGAACTTTTTATTCTGAAAGGGAATGACCGAAACAAGAAAATCCATTTAGACAGCTAATTCACTTGAATATCATCTTAGAAAGTGTATCTACCTACCTACTTACGCCTACTTGATTTTCATACAAACGACTTGCTCGTTTCCATTGAATAGTTAGAATTATGTTTTTGCTTGCGCTGTGAAGCTACATCTTTACACACTCTAAGGTCTAACTATTCTTTAGCCAGAGGCCACAAAGAACACTTTTCTGGTGTATCAAATATTTTTGGTGATTGGAACAGGGCATGTCTTGTGACCTGTCATTTATTTGTGTAGTGTTATGTTGCATCTGGTAATTATTAGTATGTTTTGTAAGGCAAGATTTAATTATTTGTGACCATTAATAAATGTCCATTTAATATGTTCTTTGCTCAGTTATATTACCTCAGAATGAAGTTTATAGAATGACACTCTTTTAATGTATGAACAAAACTCATAATATGCATATCATGGCCTCTTTGTTATGGTTGAGGATGTATGAGTTTCACTGACTGTTTTATGCTCTGGTGCAATATGGATAATTGGGAAATTGTGTTTTGTAACATAATAAAAGATATAACTACTTATGAGAATTTTGGTGGATGAGTAATTGTCAGTGTGAATAGCCAACCAGTTTCCGTAAACCAACATCACACTAGATTATTTTTTCAGCCGATTTCCAATCTAAGAACTCAATGACATATTCGCTAGAGAATAGTGACACTTGAAATAGTGAAAGCCTGTATGTGTATGTGACACCCCCGACCAAAATCAAGTTTCAAATCGGGTAGCGCGATGATGCCTCTAATATACAGTATAATTTGTATCAAGGATGCTTGTGATTAATAAGTCTGTAATGATGCCATTGATTAGAATCGATGTGGTAAAATGTATATACAATTTGTTTGCTCAGAAATTGCAAACCTTTTTTGTTGTTTTTTGTTTTAATAACTTTGGTACTGTTTTCACATGTAAATGGGATGATTTATTGATTTAGCATATTTATTTTAACTTTTGCAAAACTTAGTACTAGTCTCCATATCGATCATCAAAAGTGCAGTCTATTCTATTTTTAATGATATAGTACATTGGGATGTCATACTGTACCTTTTTTTTTTATCACACCTTTTGATAACATAATGGATCGATATTACAGGCATTATGGATTTTTTTTTTTTTTTTTTTTGTGTGAATTTGATTATGTAGGTGTTTTTTTATTTATTTATTTTTTATATGAGACGACTGTAGCCTACGTATTGCATTACAGTTACAAATTTTATTTTAGAAACTCTAAAGGCTTTTTGATACATGTATCTTATATTGTTTGCTATTGAATTAAAGGTGCACTCCCTAATTTTTTCCCCATGAAAAAAGTTTTACTCCTAAAGAAATTATTTGTAATTTTGAAACATATATATATATATATATATATATATATATATATATATATATATATATGTGTGTGTGTGTGTGTATATATATACATATATATATAATATAAAAAAATCATGAGTGCACAGAGATGAGGACTCTAGTCAGGGGTGCGTTTTTCCCAAAAGCATCGTTAGCCAACTACGGTCGCAAGTTTCATCGTTTCCAACGTATTTCAACGATTTGGCGTTTCCCGAAACCGTAGTTTCAACAAACATTCGCAAACATTGTCACAAAGTTGTGTAGCTCTCTACCTGTGGTTAGAAGCATAGTTCCTTGTTAGTTTGTTGTGTGGACATAATTGATTTGGCCACAGATGAGGTGTGTTCTATTCAGACTTATCACTCCTATGCCCCATTCCTTTCAAAGACTTCACCATCCACTCTGAGAGCTTTGAAAGGCTTGAAGTTGTGGTACTCAAAGTTATTTTTTGGGAAATTTGAAACGATCTTCCAGTGTGACTGTCACAATTGTTCTCCCTTCGAAGTGACCTCCTAAGGCAATATTTATTCCATTTGGAACGCAGAATTGGCTTCGATTTTGCGTAGAAAAGGTGAGCTATTTTATTATTTACAAGCGAACATCTTTGTTACAAAGACAAATTTCACATATGACTTTAGGCCTATAGGTAAAACATAATATGCTTGTTAATGGTTTTCACTGATATAAAAAATTATCTGTACTGTGCATACAGTAGGCTATATGCAACATATCTGCAGTACTTTGAGTACATTGTCAGAAAAGTGCTATGTAAGTGTAAAATTCATTCATTTATATATTTCAAAATATTACACTTTCATATATGTAAAACATAATTTCCCCAAATCACAGTGTAATTTTATTTAGCCAATATGCCCAAATAAATGAACAATAATTGCAGAAATATACATGTATGGCCATATATCTGATTTCTGTATTGGATAACGTCTAAGTGGTTTTGTGTTTATTGTGAGGTGTTCACAGAAATAGAATATAATAGAATATGGAATATTCTCAATAGGATATGTTATAGAAAACAAAAGTATACTTCTTGTTTGCAGTAATCTTTCAATTAATGTTTACAGGCGAAAAAACACATAGTCCAAGTGTGACGAGTAGGAGGGCGGGGCTGGGCGTAATCGGGCTAATCAGCCAAGGAGAGGGATAAATGCAGCCGGATACGGCAGTTCGGGAGAGAGAGAGCCACATGCAGTTGCCCTCTGTGTATTTGTGTCTTTTTGTTTCATTAAATAATACTTTGACTGTTCAGCCGATTCCCGCCTCCTCCTTGCCCATTTAAACCCTGTTACACCAAGGTAGGAAATTACACAAAATGTTTATTATGTTAGTCAGATGAAATAATTGAAAATACAGTAACCAAACTGTATTTAAAAATGAAAAAAGGAACCAAACATTTTCTAAATTAAATGTTCTCTGACTTCTGATCCTACAGGATGCATTCTGCCTTGATGTGAGTTCAGTGGATCATCATCATCAGTAGTAGCAGCAGCATCTTCATCAGCAGCACCAGCATGACCCCCTCTTTCTCCTCAGGAAGTTGAACAAATTTCCATGACTGTAATGTTGTGATTGGATTTGAGGCGTTTTGGGGAAAGTCAGTGTGGTGTTCATAAGCTGTAACAGCAAAGGTGTTACTGCTTTCACAGCCTTGCTGAGCCACAGGCCATTACCAACCACCTCCATAAAACTTCCCACAGCATAGTAATGCAGTGCAGCTAAAAACTGGACTTATGGTGTAGTTTCTTCTTGTGGCCCTCTGAAGGTGTTTTCACAACTTGCAGCAATTCAAGGATCTTGGTCCTTGGAACCCAGAATGTTCTTATGATGTCCTCATCAGATAGAGAGTCAAGTAGGAAGAAAATTGTCCTTATGTAGGCATTTATATACACTACCTGACTTCTGCATCACCTTCTGTATAGTGTATTTATTAGAGTTATTAATACACTGCTACTGATGCACCTGAGGAATGGATAGAAACACCTGGGTGGCTAATAATCATCTAAATTAACTAGCTAAATATGAGTGTTTCATCAATGATTTGTGACAGTAATAGGGCACAGCTTAATTTGATTAAGCCCCCATAGTTATCATGCTGTGGCTTGGGAAAAATGAGAAGGCCTCTCTTTAGAATTGTCTGAGGATTTAAATAAAGGATGTGTTTTGTATCATGTTTGGCTTATATTATCATGGCTGTTATTTGTGTATTGATACAATCTTTACATAGCCAGCTTTAGTTACTTGTTCAAGATTAGACTGTTGTAGTGTATGTGATGATGGGTCATCGCCACTGCAAAACAATAAACCAATAAACCTTTTGTATTTCATTCCATACATAGGATTCTTAATCACACTTACAGTATATAGTTTATTAAAGACATTATTCTGGTAGCTGATAATGAAGTAATGACATTGCATGACATAATTCACACAATAATTGCTTACATTTGATCTGGCATTCCAATGCTATTGTGATGCACTAAGTCAGAAGTATCACCTATTATGTGCTCATTTCTACATATTAAACTACTGGATGAATTCCCAGTGTATTAGAAAAGCACTAACTCAAAACACCTGTTAAAAATGACTGTATTTGTGGTCATCAAATGGGATATTATATTTAGTATTTAAATTCAGATTGTGAAGGGTTTTAACTTCTGTCACTGAAAAGCAACTTGAAAATCATATGTTTGTTGCCATGCAACACCATACAGCTTCACCAGAGCCCCATTTGCCAGACCCAGTCTTTATCTTTCACTCCATATATATTTAATTTTATATCTTTCATTGTGTCAAGAATAAAAGTGGCGTTCTTATTGGTTTTTGAAAAAGTGTGCATATGTGTGCTCAAGTGCCCCGGAGATAAAAGGGAAACCCCACTATTGCAGCTCAATGCTGCGAGAGGTCACAATGAAAACAAACACACCAGCAACAGAGGGGCATGTGAAAATAAAGCAAAACAACGGAGAACAGAAAATAGAGAAGTAGTCCTCGGATGCTATGTTCGTTATTTACAGCAGCATCGTGTGGAAATAACGTTGCTGTGGAGCTGCTTACTGACCTAACCGCTTGTATACTGTAGTAAAGAGTACGCCACAATGTACAAACAAATGTAAATGTCTGTTTCATGTCTTAAGCAGTTTTTTCACAATAAATGGCTTTCTGTCCATGTAAATGAGCTGTTATAAATTGATATTCATTCAATCTCTGCAGAAGTTATTACTCCACCCCCTGAGTAACGTCATTAACGACAGCTCTACATTGTTGAACCAACGTGGTTCGAACGATGGATGTGCGACATAGTTACTAGGGTTTTGGGAAACAGTCGTGACAAGCTAGTTAGTTTCTCTAACGATGCATCGTACTATGGCGGTTAAGCAGTGTTACGTCGTTGTATGGGAAATGCACCCCAGATCAGTAACCTTATAAAAGCTGGTTTATTCTACATGGAGCAGGGTCACCCTCTTGGGGGCGGCCATTTTAGAATCACATAACCAGCTGAATACTACTCGCTTAATCTCATTATCCGTCTTGTTATTGGGCACTTTCACTCTTGGATTAAATAAATCATGGCTGAATGTAAATAGTGAATTTTTACAATGGCATCTGTAACTGAAAACGTCCTGGTTACTTGTGTAACCTCCGTTCCCTGATGGAGGGAACGAGACGTTGTGTCGATGTAGTGACACTAGGGGTCACTCTTGGGAGCCCGAGACACCTCTGGTCTTTGATAAAAGGCCAATGAAAATTGGCGAGTGGTATTTGCATGCCACTCCCCTGGACATACAGGTATAAAAGGAGCTGGTATGCAACCACTCATTCAGGTTTTATGCTGAGGAGCCGATATAAGGTCCAGCCATTTCAGCGGGTAGTTCAGCATTGTGGCAGGAGGGACACAACGTCTCGTTCCCTCCATCAGGGAACGGAGGTTAAGCAAGTAACCAGGACGTTCCCTATCTGTCACTCACTCGACGTTGTGTCAATTTAGTGACACTAGGGGTCCCTATACAAAATGCCACAATTGGTTGAACTGTGTTATGTGAACTGGCGGTGTGTGGTGGGCAGACTATTGTGTGCCTCATAGCCAGCACACCAGGTCAACACGTAACCTCCCCCAACATAGTTATGAGTGTCGAACGGCCCTTTTGGGGACAAGTCGACTACCCAAGAGATAGAGACAGGCTTAAATCAGTCGTGGCCTCTTTTCCCCTTCTCTTTTTTCCACTCCCTAAAAAAGAAGGGGGATTATCCGACTGGGCCACCAGGTCTAGTCGGGGGGTGTCCCTCCCAAGGGGAAGACACAGCGGAGACCACACCTCGCCCAAAGAGGGGGGGGGGATATTTAAGTGGAAGGATACGTCACATGGTCTTTCCAACCATGTGGAGAGTCTTCAAGGTAGATCCTGCCCAATGTAGGAAGGAGTTACTACAAACATGGAGACTGGGGCAGAAGAGCTCTGCCCAAGGAAGACGCAGTTTGCCAACAGGGAAACGAATTAGCAGAAGATATATATCGCATGGGGTTAGCCTTACAGGGAACCGCCACATGCGGAGCACCTACCCCAGAACAGGACTCTTAGCACGTGTTCTGGGCCGGCAGCGAATCTCTCCGAAAACTCAACTGCCACAGGGCTCGGAGGAAGTCAACCAGGGAACAAAGTTGTGAACACTACTGGGAATTAATGGCGCACGTCTTCAGCTCAAAAGGAGGTGGAAGGCGCTATGTGCAAGCGATATACCCGGCCAGCTATCCCGGGTTTAACCGCTTGTGTTGCGTGCCTCTACCTGGGACGAAACCGGTTCCACCCGGAGGTTGTAGAACCTTGCAAAGGTGTTGGGTGTTGCCCAGCCCGCTGCTCTGCAAATGTCTGTTAGAGAGGCACCTCTGGCCAGGGCCCAGGAAGCCGCTACACCCCTGGTAGAATGGGCTCGTAGCCCTACAGGGGGCGGCATGTCCTGGGCGAGATATGCCATAGTTATGGCATCAATGAGCCAGTGGGCGATCCTCTGCTTGGAGACAGCGCTTCCTTTCCGCTGTGCACCAAAGCAGACAAAGAGCTGCTCAGAGATTCTAAAGCTCTGCGTGCGATCCAAATAGACGCACAAAGCAGTTGATGTTCCAATGCAGTCGCGGACCCGTCCAGAGGCTGGCGGCTGCGTGCCCGTTGCAAACAGCGCCCCAGCCCATTTTGGAGGTGTCTGTCATGACCACGACGCGCCTGGAGACCAGTTCTAGAGGAACACCTGCCCGTAGAAATGAGAGGTCGGTCCAAGGGCTGAAAAGATGGTGACAGACCGGCGTGGTGACCATGCGATGTGTCCCGTGGCGCCATGTCCATCTCGGAACCGTGTCTTGTCGGCCTTGCCCATCTCGACCAGGTTGAGCCAAAGGTGGCGCTCCTGGACCACTAGTGTGGCCATCATCCGCCTGAGAGACCGCGCCGTGACCTTCGTTGCTCAGAGAGTGAGGTCGGTTACCGAGCGCAGTTCCTGCATCGAATCTGGGGCGGAACTACCCTCGTGCAGTTCTTTCAATGCCTTGGCTTGGTGGACCTGCAGGAGAGCCATGGCGTGCAGGGCAGAGGTGGCTTGTCCAGCAGCACTGTAGGCTTTAGCCGTCAGGGATGACGTGAGCCTACAGGGCTTGGACAGGAGCTTAGGGCGTCCGCGCCAGGTGGCGGCACTCTGCGGGCATAGGTGCACTGCGAGCACCTTATCCACCGGGGGAATCGCCGTATAGCCCCTGGCCGCCCCGCCATCGAGGGTAGTGAGAGCGGGGGAACTGCGGAATCGGGGCCGGGCGGTAAAAGGTGCCTCCCACGATTTCGTCAGCTCCTCGTGCACTTCCAGGAAGAATGGCACTGGAGTGGCGCTGCGAGCCCTGGAACCAATCATCAAGCTGCAAGGGTTCAGGGGAGAGCAGAGGGTTCCACTCTAACCCGATGCTCGCGGCCGCCCGGGAAAGCATGTCCGTCATTTCAGCATCGGCCTGTGACTGGGCAATTGTCCCCGAAGGGGAAGCCCAGCTGAGGCTTCTGCGTCCGACTGGACAAGTCTGCTCTCCGATGCTGTGCTCGATAGCTCATCATCTTCGTGGGCTCTGAACAAGAAGCCAGACTCGCCTTGAGACGAGCCGGCGAACTCATCCGGAAGCCCGATTGGGGCAGACGAGCGTGCTGGGGAATGGGAGGTCCGCGGGGGGATACCTGGAAATCCGGGATACCCCAAATCGCCCCCAGTGCTAGCCGCGCTGGCCTCATACCCGTAGGTAGAAGGACCGAGGCGGGGAGCCGCTGGGGTGGCTTGCTTTCTTATGAAAGCAAGCCGCGACCGCAACGTTGCCATGGTCATGTTCTTGCAATGAGAACATGAACCATCCACAAACGCTGCCTCCGTGTGGGTCGTGCCCAGACACGAAAGACAGCGATCATGAAGTTGAGAAATAACGACCGCAACCAGGAATAACACACAATCGGAAAGGCATCTTTAAAAAGACGTTCCGTGTGTGCCGCTCTTTTAGAGAAATATATACTCTTTTAGAGGAGAAAAAAGCTCTTTCAGAAAATATACTCTCTTGTTTTTCTGCCGAAGCGCCCAGGGGCGTAACGTTCTTATTTTACTAGTTTATTTCTAAACTATGCCAGAAAAATTACATCCTAGTCATTTGTACTTCTATGTACAGTATGTTTTTGTGTAAGACATTTCATCTGTACAAATCAATGTAATTAATTTGCCTTGGAAAAAAAAAGTTGTTTTAAAAAGAATAAGCTTCTATTTTAATTTTTTTACCTGGGTCATTTTTGACCCACATGTGCTATACCCACTGTATTCACATATGCATTTTAAAATGACTGTCTCATACAATTACAGTAAAGACCTCAAGTTGCCCCCATTAACACCATATCAATTCATGCCACTTTATTTATCTTCTGTAATAAATTGAGGTCTATTACACATTGGATGGCCTTTACATATTGTATAGATGATCACATTACAATATTGAAAACTGTAAAGACGGCTTAACATTCAGATAAGAAATGTGTAATTCATATATCACTATGAAGTTATTTAATGCTTCTGCCTGGTTGATGAGGAAAATTCCTTAAAAAAAAAAAAAAAAAGTTAAAAGTTTCCATTGCTGTGGGCTAGTGACCAGAATGATATTGTAGAGCCGAGGAGGGCGGGGCCGGGCTGGAATGATGCACGCCCGGTCCCCAATCAGCCTGATGGGGCGCACGAGGGATAAAGGCAGCCAGGGACGACGGTTCGAGAGAGAGAGAATTACAGGCAGCTGTACTGTGTGTTTATGGTTGTGTGTTTTTGTTTAAGTTGTTTATTAAATTAAGTTGTCAAGCCGGTTCTCGCCTCCTCCTTTCCACTGAACCCCCTTACAGATATAAACTTTACTCTTAAAAAAGAGATGCTATTTATTTTGAAGAATCTCTCCCTCTCAGATACTGACAATCAATCACTGTGATGGAGCGAGAAAGAGTTACAACACTTGTGTCTAAGTTCATGTGTGTGATTATTTTTATATTTAATGTTGCACGCTATACATGGGTAATCTAAATATTTAAACAACATAATCCTCTTATTTTTATTTAAACTTTTATTATGCTTTTGCAGGTGTTTTGTTCTTTGAACACCATGTCTTTGGGGCCAAAGTAGACATCAGAGTTAAACCAGGAGACAACATCACTCTATTCAGTGACTGTGTCATACCATTTGTTTCACATATCATTTGGATCAGAAACTGCTCACATAAAAATCAACCATATCTATTTATTATATCTTCAAAAAACTGTTCAGGAGGATCTTTCCATGCTTCAGTTTTGTGCCGAACAGCTCCAGTAAGTCTTATGATCTACATATTGTGAACATCAGTGTCTCTGACCAGGGACTGTACTGTCCTAAAGCAGAAAAATAATATGCAAAGATGTAGGCGTCACAAGCTCAAAGGATGAGTACCAGTATGGAAACAGGAGAACTCATCTCACACTCTTGGGTAAGAAAATATTTTTACTTCATGTTATTTTTATAAATGTTGGTACACTGTTATCCCTGATGTTGTTTTAACTCAAATAAATTAAGTACAATAAACATAAATCCTAACAAATTACCTCCATTATGTAAGTGTTTTCAGTTACAGCAGGTGGATGATTTTAATGATTTCTCTCATTCTACTGGACTTCTTCAGTTCAATCAGTTTATCTGAGAATGTTTTAGTCCATTCTCATTGAATCAGTTTGCATACTTCAGTTGAATTAAAAAGTGCATTTGCCAAATCAACTAAAAACATTTGTTGAATCAATCAAAACCAGTGTCAGTTGCATCATTTATCGCAAAATCTTTTATACGGACAAATGTAAATTACTTTGAATCTATACACATGTTAGACAAACAATATCACCCTAAATGTTGTCCCAACTAGCTGAACAAATTTGTCTAAAACTATTTAATATTGAACAAATTTTGCCAGATCCCAGCATGCATTGCGGTATGAATATATTTTTATGGTTAGTTTTTGTGTTACTTGCTTATGTTTGCTGTTTGCAGACTTTATCTGTGAAGCTTTTGTTGTTTTTGTTATCACTGTTAGTTAATAGTTGCATGATGATGTTCTGAGCTCATCTTTTTATTAGATGTATGTTGATTGTCATCACTACTGCAGTGGTTTAGCAATTTGCCAATGCTTAAAAAGGCAAAGCTTGTACTGTGTACTTTGCATAAAGTATGCAGTTAAAATGCAAAAGTGTTTAAAAAATAGTGTAATTGGGGGCCTGGGTAGCTCAGCGAGAAAGACGCTGACTACCACCCCTGGAGTCGCGAGCTCGAATCCAGGGTGTGCTGAGTGACTCCAGTCAGGTCTCCTAAGCAACCAAATTGGCCCAGTTGCTAGGGAGGGTAGAGTCACATGGGGTAACCTCCTCGTGGTCACTATAATGTGGTTCTCGCTCTCGGTAGGGCTCGTGGTGAGTTGTGAGTGGATGCCTCGGAGCATAGTGTGAAGCCTCCACACGTGCTACGTCTTCGCGGTAACGCACTCAACAAGCCACGTGATAAGATGCGTGGATTGACGGTCTCAGACGCGGAGGCAACAGGGATTCGTCCTCTGCCACCCGGATTGAGACGAGTCACTACGCCACCACAAGGTCTTAGAGCGCATTGGGAATTGGGCATTCCAAATTGGGAAGAAAAGGGGAGAAAATAAAAAAAGAGTGTAATTATATTTCTATTATTTGAACAAAACAGGTCACTTCTTTAGTTAAAAATATGCAGTATATATATTTTATTTCAATGTAGCTTGAGTCAAAGCAAAGATAACAAAACTAAAATAAGTTGTATCAACCCAAAATTTTTACCACAGAAAAATTTACTTTTTTAGGGCAATGAGTTTCCATAAATTTTTTTGTTCAATGAACTTGTCTGGGCTTAAAGTGTACATACTGGACAACCTTTGCTTTAGACCGTACTTAAGTAAACAATATGAGCAAAAAAAAAAAAAAAAATAATAAAAAAAAACTATTCTAATTAGGTAAGGCCAAATACAACAACTCATGCACAACTGCAACCATTGCTTACCTATCATTGGAAATCTAGAGAAACAGATCAATATTTAAGTTATTTTTGTTTACTATAAATTCTCCTCCCTGTCCAGTAGGTGGCGATATGAAAATTGCATGACACAGTCACAGAAGAGAGTGATGTTGTCTCCTGTTTTAACTCTGATCTACACTTCTGTCCCAAAGACTTTCTGGTCTTCAAAGAACAAAATGCCTGCAAAAGCATAATACAAATGAAAACAGTTGAAAGATAATGATGGTATTTAAATATTTAGAAATGGATCTTTACCATTTGTGGCATCTCTCAATGCCATGTCATACAGGATACAACAACAAGTTAAATTAAACAAAAGTATACAGAGACTTACACACAAGTGTGATAACAATAACTCTTGCTCGCTCCATCTCAGTGACTTATGGTGACTAATAAGGGTGAGGGTCTTAAAATGTGCAAATGTGAATTCTCATCTGATTGGTTCACTGTAGTGGGAGGTCTTTCTGTTAAAAGGCTTTATTATACTTAGGGTAAAAATTTTTTTTTTTTTAGATTGAGGTTTTTGTTTCATTCTGGTCACTGTAGGTGCTCTTTATTGTGGATATAACCACCATCAACCAGGCAGACATGTTAAATAACTTCAGAGTGATACTGAATTATTTTGTATCTGATTATTACTGTAAACATTTTATATCATTTTGGTTCTGAATACATAAAATGGTAATCTTTGCAATATTTAAAGATGTCTAGTGTTTTATTGTCCATGGCATGGACAATCTTATCATGGCCAAGATAAGAATCAGTTTTCACGTTTTGTATAATAATGCATTTGCTTGAGATATCAATTACTCTGGGTCCTGAATTCTTGCAAACCTTTTTTTTTTTTTTTTTTTTCAAAAATCAATCAGATGAAGGTATCTCATGTGACATGAGCACTGGATTCTGATGTGCCTTGGTCTCTTCCTACCTCCATATACAGCCTCCTGAGGCAGCATTTTCCTGGTTTCGGACGCAGCCTTGGTCTCTGATTCTCCTTTAAAGACTTCAATGTAAACAGCCACTGTAATGATTGGTTTACATTCATAGCAAATAAGCATCTGCCCCAGCAATACATGTGAAGTCCAAATTTTAATGGGTACAACCCCTCGATTACTCTAACCACAAATGGTTCCATTTCATTTGTGCGCTTTAAACATGTCTGAGTTGCCTTAAGGTTCCTTTCAGGAGGAAAAACAATATACATACAGAGAGCTTAAACAAAGCAGCAATAAACAGGCACACAAGGCTAATGGAAACTTTGTGTTTACTTAGCTCACACAAACAATGTTACCACAATCTGTGCAGAGCAGACCAAGTGGACTGAGTGGATGTTGTTAGTTTCCTGTTTAAAATATCATTGCTTCTGTCAGAGGTGTTGCACAGGAGGTAGTACAAGTACTGACGATGCTCCCCCAGGGCACAGTTTGGATCTGGCCTATGTCATGTACTAATCCCATTATCCCTCTTGCTCTCACTGTGTTGTTGTGAAGGCATCACAAGCCCATTAATTAAATAAAATGTTAAATAATTTATTTTTTACACACACTGTAATCAGGACTTGTCATTGTGATGCTATTTATTTCAACTGCTCCCTTATCCAGAGGTTGGGGGCCTAAATATATAGTTAAGTACAGTGGTTGAGACAAATCATAAAAATTTTAATGACAAAGATTTAAAATAAAGCTCCAATGACACTCAAAAAAAAAAAAAAACCTAGGGTACACTCAATAGATTCAGAAAATAATAAACAAAAATGGAAAACAAGATTCAATGGCTCCATCTGGTGGCTAATTTCACTAAATGGGCTGGTCCTCCTTAAAGGGGTAGTGACTTTTTTAATAATTTTGTGTGTAGTCAGCTTATAATGGTAGTAAAGTTTTTATTTATTTTTTATTTTTTATTTTTTTATTTGCACCATTATAGTCAAATATTATAATCAAATAATAGTGATAATATTTCACCGTGTCTGTGGCACTCTGACTGAAATGCTCAGTTTTGGGCTGTGTCCGAAACGAAAGGTATAGTCAATGACTCAACAGACAGCATTTGTGTATGCAGGCACCTCCAGTCAAGGACGGATTAACCACCGGGCCAATTCGGCCGTTGCCCAGGGGCCTCTAAACCCAAAGGGCCCCGAGCTCTAAATAAACTATTCATTTATTTTGAGATATCTATTTTAAATCCACATAAATGTCAGCCTTATGTGAAATACCAATTGTTCGGCCGAATACGTGATGGACAACAGCAGCATGAGCACAGACACTCAAGTGTGCATTCAGGGAATCTACGTCTCACAAGTGCATCATGTTTATATGAAGGACTACAGAAACAGCGTCTGATTTACAAAACGCTTTCAAACACAAGGATAAAGTGCAGTTTACCCTGGCTGTCTACAAAGCTGATTGTTTAAATTGATATAAGCGACAGAATTCTTGCAACAGTATGGAGGACTTTAAAATGTTTAAGTCCTGCATGCATTTAATGTTTAATGATTAAGCGAAAGATGCCTTTATACCCTAAATATGTGCATGGTAACCGTTCGTAATATTTTGTTAACCGCCAGAGTTCATGAACGGTTATTTTGTTATTTGTCGGGAGTCAGACTCGGGAATAAGGAACATTTATTGCCATGGATGCGTCAAACACAATCTCAGATTAGCAGGGAATAAAGTGCACAGTGAGCTATGAGCCTAAGCACAATAAATAGATCTTCAGATGATAAAATCACATTAAAGTTGAACAAAAATAATCTCTGTCACTGCCTGCATCATAGTAGGCCTATTATTAATCAATGGAAAATGTGTAATTCTGCCCGAGCAGGTTCACTTTCCGTGAGGCAGCGCACGCTACGGTTTATAAACCTCTTCGGGATGCTTTGATTTGAAAAGATTTACCCAAACTTGTGCTATTATTGTCTGCACACCAGAGTCTGAACTTCATCAGAATGTTGATGTGTGACATTAGCGCTGATGCAGTGCAACAAATAATGAAACAGAACACAGGTGTCATGAGATGCATTTATAAATATTAAAGTTCTTTTAAATTTAATGCAGTGTCTAAAAGAAATGCAACCGTCCTGAATTGTGGTGATGTGCAACAATCAAAGACATTCGTCCAATGTGTGTTTACATAGAAAAACAAATTAAAAACAGTGCAGACGCAGGTGTGAACTGCTCATAACTCACCCTATATCCTGCTTGAAAAACGGACCCAAACCTGGCCCAAAACCTGTTGTCAGGTATTGTCAGACTCCGATAGGGTTGAAGACCTCTAAACACGTGCAGAATAACCAAATAGTGATTTTGGTATTTGAATACCGTGCACATCCCTATTAATAATACATGATTTTGGATCGGTTCATAATTAAAAAGTACATATAACTGGCCGTGTCAGACATTGCTACAAACTTTTCTTCCGTCTATTTGAAAAATCCAACCAAATCTGCCAAGCGTCCTGTAGTGCATAAAGGTGAACATAGTCATGTCATGGGGGGCCTCCATGGTGTACCGGACCATGGGCCTCTCAGGTCTTAATCCATCCATGCCTCCAGAAACTGGTTTTGGACAGGCTACTGAGGCAGCATAACCTCACATCGTTGTTAGGATTCCAGCAACTGATAATCACCATCTGGTGCACACTAAAAATGCTTCTGCTTTATTCAGTCCAACCAAACCACAAAAGTCTAATAATCTAGAGCAATATTAAGAGAGTTTTGGTGATAACCAAGTGTATATTTAATAACTACAATACTTACTTTATCATTAGAAATGGAATCAAAAGTTGGAAAAGAAAAGTTTTTTCTTCAGCTCAACAGTTGTGGAACGGCAATTGGAGATCGCGAACAGGATTGGGGGATTTCATAGGCAGCGAAGGATACATCTATGCTGCCTTCAAAAATCAATCAGATGAAGGTATCTCAGTAGACAGGATGTGAAATGAGCATTGGATTCTGATGTGCCTTGGTCCCTTCCAACCTCCATATACAGCCTCCTGAGGCAGCATTTTCCTGGTTTCGGATGCAGCCTTGGTCTCTGATTCTCCTTTAAAGACTTCAGTGTAAACAGCCACTGTAATAATTGGTTTACATTCATAGCAAATAAGCATCTGCCCCAGCAATACACATGAAGTCCAAATTTTAATGAGTACAACCCCTCGACTACAGCCATATATACGTTTGAAACTCAATCAGAGGAGAATGAACCAGATGCACAACCACAACAAATTATATATATATATATATATATATATATATATATATATATATATATATATATAATATATATATACAGCTCTGAAAAAAGTTAAGAGACCACTGCAAAATTATCAGTTTTTCAGGACTGACTGTTTATAGGTATGTGTTTTTATTCTATAAAGTACTGACAACATTTCTCCCAAATTCCAAATACAAATATTGCCATTTAGAGCATTTATTTGCAGAAAATGACAAATGGTCAAAATAACTAAAAAGATGCAGTGTTGTCAGACCTCGAATAATGCAAAGAAAAGAAGTTCATACTCATTTTTAAATAACACAATACTAATGTTTTAATTTAGGAAGAGTTCAGAAATCAATATTTGGTGGAATAACCCTGATTTTCAATCACAGATTTCATGCGTCATGGCACGCTCTCTACCAGTCTTTCACATTGCTGTTGGGTGAATTTATGCCACTCCTGGCGCAAAAATTCAAGCAGCATGACTTTGTTTACTTTAGAGATTAAAACAAAAATTTTAATTTTACTCAAACAAATACCTATAAATAGTAAATCCAGAAAAACAGATTATTTTACAGTGCTTTCTTAATTTTTTTACAGAGCGGTATATATATATATATATATACTACCGGTCAAAAGTTTTGAAACACTTGACTGAAATGTATCTCATGATCTTAAAAATCTTTTGATCTGAAGGCATATGCTTAAATGTTTGAAATTTGTTTTGTAGACAAAAATATAATTGTGCCAACATATTAATTTATTTCATTATAAAACTAAAATGAAATTTAAAAAAAAGTTTTTGAAATTGATGACTTGGAGCAAATAATACAGAAAAGCTGCCAATAAATGCCCAACATAGATGGGAACTCTTTCAATACTGTTTAAAAAGCATCCCAGGGTGATACCTCAAGAAGTTGGTTGAAAAAATGTCAAGAGTACATGTCTGCAAATTCTAGGCAAAGGGTAACTAACTTTGAAGATGCTAAAATATAACACAGTTTTGGATTTTGTTTAGTCACAACATAATTCCCATAGTTCCATTTATGTTATTCCATAGTTTTTTTGACTTTACTATTATTCTAAAATGTGGGAAAAAAAATTATAATAAAGAATGAGTAAGTGTTTCAAAACTAGTGTAATGTACCGGTAGTGTATATAAATATATATATACATATATATACATAAATATATACTGGATATATCCATCCATCCATCTTCTATAGCCGCTTGTCCTATGCAGGGTCACGGGTAGTGCTGGAGCCTGTCCCAGCTGTCTCGGGCCGAAGACAGTAATGAGCACAATATTAAAAAAAAAAAATTCTCCCAATTTGGAATGCCCAATTCCCACTACTTAGTAGTTCCTTGTGGTGGCATGGATACTCACCTCAATCCAGGTGATGGATGACAAGTCTCAGTTACCTCCTCTTCTGAGACAGTCAATCCGCGCATCTTATCACGTGGCTCGCTGTGCATGACACCGCGGAGACTCACAGCACGGGAGGCTCATGCTACTCTCCGTGATCCACGCACAACTTACCACACACCTCACTGAGAGCGAGAACCCCTAATTGTGACCACGAGGAGGTTACCCCATGTGACTCTACCCTCCCTAGCAACCGGGCCAATTTGGTTGCTTAGGAGACCTGGCTGGAGTCACTCAGCACGCCCTGGATTCAAACTCGCGACTCCAGGGGTGGTAGTCAGCGTCAATACTCGCTGAGCTACCCAGGCCCCCAATGAGCACAATAATAAAAGTTTAACTTTTATTATTCTGCTAATTTTTACCAATAATTGTGAATAATTAAATATGATAATGTGTATTAATTGACATAACATTTCTTGCTAAGAGTGAAGACATTTAAAAAAAAGATACAATGTTTTCTTCAAAAAAAGGCATGTTTTCTTCAAAAAGATAGAATTAAATCAGAATTTTGGTTTTACTACAGTAGAGCATCTCAGTCCTCTCAGTCAAAAACATGCACTCAAACATACAAATGTATGGTCAATGGAAAAATTTGTGCTTGGCAACCAATGATGAACCAAGCTTTGTTAAGAGAGAGAGAGAGAGTCTGATGTTATATACATATCAGTACAAGAGAAAAGTGTTGTAAGTGGCCTGATGAAAGGATTGTGGGTTTCCTGTTTAAACATGTTCAGATTTACTTGTCTAGTAACTTATTAATTGGACCCACCAAAAATAAAGACTTTTACCATAGCCCTTCAGTTGAACTTTTATTCAAAAGACCATATTGCATGTGAATAAAGAATAAACAGATAGTCCCGCCCCAAACTCGCACCATTGGTTGAGCCAGTGTGGATATGTCAGGTCAGCCAGGATTCTCACTCCAAACAGAGCACCATACAGCCACAGTTAACACTTTCAAGGAAATCAACTTACCTATGGCTTAGCCTAATTATTGTAGTCTCTGCCTAATAAGCTTGGATGCGAGACTAACATTACTAACATTGTGTAGATAGACAGGAGAAGTCGAACAGTTAAAAGCTCTGAGTATCTTTTCTTTTGCTTGCATTTTGAGCTATGTACTGTACACCACATGGCTAATCAAATGATGTTCAACCTCATGTTATTGGTCTCAGACCAGTTAATAACTATGTTATTATTACTTGTAGTCTTGTTACTGTATACAAAGGGTAGTCAAGAATAAAAATTCAAATTAAATTAACATTGTTCATGTCTGAAATACACCATAATTCAGTGGTCAGATCAGCCGGTGAGTAGAGTTTTAATAGTGGGCTGAGGGGGGCAGTGTGGGTTTGTGTTTGTAAAATGCAATGGCAAATGTGAGCAATGTTCTTAATCTGTCAAATGCTTGTGACATTTCATATTTATTCAGTTATTTTTATAGAGGGATTGCACAAAATGTGAAGGTCACACACATCAAATAAATTAAATATGATGCATAATATCAATCTGTCTTGTGATTCAATTGATTCAACATCCCCATGGATTATGAAATGTAACTTTGCAATTGTGCAATGGCCTACATTCAAATAAGTGATAAAAGAATACAACAGGGAAGAAACCTCTCATTATATAGGGTATATTGCATATAGGGTTATTATTACAGTAACTGTGTTTGATGTTGAATAAAATAAGGCATGTGTGGGTGATACTGAGGCAGTAACATGCATTCTTAAATCCATTCAATCATGAACTATATTACAAAAGTAATTCTTTTTTCCACAATGTCTCCTGTATTTGATTTCCAAGGATGCAAAACAAAATGAGTGACATTAAATATCTATAATATCCATTTGCATGACAATAAAGTTCAACAGTCAACTAATAACACATCAGCAATTTTAAAAAGGTAGGGCTGTGCAGCGAAGCCATTATCTGTATCTGTATCTATTCCTAATGCAAAAGTACCTGCATTCGGAGAGAACTGGACATGGGCGGTGCTTAAACCGAAATGAAACACCCATGTTAAATGTTACCAAAGTCTTTCTAGCAAGTCAGTCCACTGGCGGCCATCTTTGGAACACTCTCCGGAGGCTATTTCCAGTCATGACAGTGCAGCTCCCATCTACTTGAATTGTGAAAGACCGAAATCTCCAAAACGGCTGGTCAAGATTACGATCAAAGAACATATTTCAAATCAGCAATAAAATCTGACAATACTGGTATCATAAATTGTGATTCTTTACCTCAGATTACACTAAAAAACAAAATTTTCTGGCTTTTACAGCTAATGCGCATGAATGTTCTCGATATGACTTCCTTTCTACATCCATTGACTGTTGGGCGCTAGAGCTTTTTGTTTGGGCATTCCATTTTCTCCCATTCATTTTAATAGAAGTGACCCGTCACTGCTAAATAGTCTCTAATGTTACTCTATAACATTATAGTCTCTATAAATAAAATATGCCTTGTATATGCCTATTCATAATAATAGCATAATAATAATAATAATAATAATAATTAATTAATTAAGTTATTATTTAATTGAATTGGAATATGTTGTTAACTGTGGTTTTCCTCATATTTCTGACATTAATATCTGATGAAACCGAATTTTCTTTTATGTCTGTGCATGTATAACAATGTTTTTCTTGAGGCACGATGTCGAGGTGTCAGGCAATTATTTAATGTCAGTCACACATTTTGCAGTGAATATTAGATACAAATTCAAACATTAAAATAAATGAAATTAAATCAATACAACATACAAACAGGTGAAAGGCCCATAAGTCTATCAGGAATTTGTACGATATACTTGAGGCTGATTTGTGTGCACACAGGTTTCAGGTTCTTCATATCACATGAGCAGGAATATTCTGAATGGATGAACACTCTATTTAAAGCATTTAAAGGGGTAGTTCACCAAAAAAAAATCTCATTATTTACTCACCCTCATGATATCCCAGGTGTGTATGACTTTCTTTCTTCACCAGAACATATTTGAAGAAAAACATAAAAATATCTCAAGTCCTTAAAATGGAAGTAAATGGCGATTTCTCTTTTGAAGCTCCAAAAATTATAGATAGTCAGCATAAACATCATTGATACGACTCCAGCGGTTAAATTAATGTCTTCTAAAATGATATGAAAACTTTTGGTGCTAAAAAATATAAATATTTAAGTAATTTTTAACTATAATCCAACGCTTCCGAGAGGGAAGTGGAGTTCAAGCGGTCTCTCGTGACGTATTCGCGTTGCCATGATACAGAGGTAATCTCACGTTCTCCATTTGGTTGAGACATCCAGGATAAGCACACAAATGCACCATTGTGAGTAAAGAAACAGATAAATACAGATCTAAACCAAAACCAACCAAGCTACTGTACAGCGTTTCTCCTTCTCACTTGTAAACAGCGCTGCTCCTCCGGCTGTGACGCACATGCTTCAGTTCTCGAATGTTTCAAATGCCAATGTGATTACGTAACGCACGTACCGGAAGCATGATTTAGATTTAAAAAAGTACTTAAATATTGATCTTTTTTTTGCACCAAAAGTGATTGTTTCGCTTTAGAAGACATTAATTTAACAGATGGTGTTGTATGGATGACGTTTGTGATGTCTGTCTGTGATTTTTGGAGCTTCAAAAAAGAAATCATCGTCCATTTGCATTATAAGGACCTACTGAGCGAAGATATTATTCTATTTTTCTTCAAATGTGTTCTGGTGAAAAAGAAAGTCATACACACCTGGGATATCAAGAGGGTGTATAAATAATGAGAGAATTCTCATTTTTGGGTGAACTATCCCTTTAAAACTTATTTTTTAATAAAGCCTTAGCCAGATAAGTACTTTAATCGCTGATGTGGATATAAATGTGGTTAACTTTAAGAGACAGATAGACGAGCTCTGCTGTGAAATCATCACTTAATGTCAGGAATTCAACATTGTGCTCTCGTTTTTAAATGAATACATGGGAATCATTACCTGTGAATCATGTAAAAAATTAACACAGACATTTCAATAAGTGTAAAATGGACATGATGTAGTATCTTAGTTAATGTTACTCTTGACAAGCTCCAGACTGCAACCATCCGATTTGAAATCACACCCTCACTGTGAGCATTTTCATTGATAAGGTTTACACTTTAGTAATATTGGCTTCATAGACTCATAAATTTGTTGTAATTTTGGAAATGTTTATTTAAAATGATACTTCCTCCTTGTGCTTCTTGGATAATCAGTCAAACTAATGTTTTTTTCTTCTTCTATTATTCGGATGAATTCGTTATTCATATTGAAGTCATTTTTCGTGCTTTTCCAAATACGGTATTAGGATTTGGGCAAATCCCTATAACAAAGTGCATTCTTTTTTTTTTTTTTTTTTTTTTTTTTAAGAATTATTTCTAGCTCACCATTTTCAGCATCTTGACAACCTTCAGTTTAGACACCCAAATCTGCACATTCTCTTAAAAGTGTGAAGTCATGTGTCACCTACTGTATTACACATTACCAAAGGAATAGGATGTGTTTACTGTAGAAATCTGCATGCACCCCATAACCGAAGTAACCTCTATGACAGTCGAGAGCCCATATTTCATTGTGTTACCTCAAAACCTCTGAGAATAATATCTTTGAGCCTGGAAGTTGGGTTGCCAGCAAAGGGTTGCAATGTAAGACAAAAAGGTCCCAAGTAAATAAAATAAATAAATAAATAATAATAAAAAAAAAAGCAGAGTGGTACTAGACACTATGTACAAAAATGTGTGCTATGTGGCTTTTACCATTGGCCCCTAACAGAATGAGAACTGAATATTGTCTTTGGTTTAATTCAAGGGTATAGGAAAAATAAGGCTTGACCTTAATTTACATTTGCCATTAAGTTTCTTCGCCCTTGCGGCATTAATTTCTGTTTTCACATGAATAGATTTCAGATGTTCTTCCAGCTTAACAGGAATATACTCAAACATAGACAATGTCAATGTTGGTCAAATGAGGAACAGATGATTTCCTCACCGGTTGTGCCAGCTAATGTCTAGTTCATACTGTGTAAACATGTTTTGTCTAGTAACCTTAAAAATATGCTTCATGTGGTTACATGTAAATTAACTGGTTTTATTCAAGTCAAAAACATATGACTGAATCAACAAAAATGTATTAGGTTGCACCAGTGAAAGTACATTTATCATTTAGAAATAGCTCCTTAAGGCAACAATTGCACCATTCCAGGAAACATTTTAAATAAATGTTCCCTCTGATATGTGTTTATAAAGGGGTACATTAATGACTAAAATTAAATTTGCAAATGCATTTTAAAAATTGATATGCATTTATGACAACATGCATAAAAAGGGTGACTTTGTGCAATACCTCACCTTTTACCTCACGTTATACATGTCTTATAACATTTATTCATTATTTGAAAACCTTTAAACTTTCAGTGGACACATGTGAAGCATTTATTAAGAATCAGGCATTATGATATAATACAGTAAATGCTGTGAATGTGCATGAAGACCTGAAAAGTATATTTACAGAGAACTTTAGGTAACTAGGACTAGGTAAGTTGGGACACCACTCGGAGTAGCACCATTCTTTTGACATGAACGTGACATAAAAGTGTCACGTTCAAACAAAAGTTAGCCAAGACATTACAATGAATATAAACACAAAGCGGACTGTTGCAAAATGGCATAATCCCTCCTTTTAATTTCACTATAATAGCTCATATTTTCTGCATTGTGACATAAATCTTGAATTAGGGTATTTTCTATTTTTGATTAATTTAAGAGTGAAAACGTTTATTTATTAAGCATTTATAACATGAAAGTTAAATTGCTCAATATTTGGCAAATATTATATGGCAGTCACTCTTTTATTCAAGTTGTTTTAGATGCATATCAATTATTTATAATGCACTAATAAATGACCTATTAGTCCTAAATAAAACCTTTATAAACTCATAACAAAGGGATCATCAATGTAATGTTTCCCTGAGTAACTTTAGGCATTTGAAGACCATGTTGCTATTTTGGACCAAAAAAAAAAAACAAAAAAAAAACTGACCAGACATTCACATTTTGCACACTTTGTACTCTTTGCACATGTTTATGTTAGCATTTTGATAACAGTTTTGCATACAGAAATATGGGTATAATAATAATAATAATAATAATAATAATAATAATAATAATAATAATATATATATATATATATATATATATATATATATATATATATATATATATATATATATATATATATAAAATAGCCAGCATACTGTCAACCAGAGGCACTATTCTCTGCTTCTGTCAATAGATGTTTTAGCTCTTACAATATTACAGGACTGTCATTTGTCAGATCCCCAATCACTGGAACACAAACATACATTCCTTTTATAAGGGTATTTCATTGTCATATTTCAAGTAAACAAGCCAATTTGATCATTTGATTTAAATAGGTTGCATGTGATGCCCAACAGCTGTTCTTTTTTTTTTTCTCCCCTTTTCTCCCCAATTTGTAATGCCCAATTCCAATGCGCTCTAAGTCCTCGTGGTGTAGTGACTCCCCTCAATCCGGGTGGCGGAGGACGAATCTCAGTTTCCTCTGCATCTGAGACGTCAATCCACGCATCTTATCACGTGGCTTGTTGAGCGTGTTACCATGGAGACATAGTGCGTGTGGAGGCTTCACCACGTGCCCCATTGAGAGTGAGAACCACTCATCGTGACCACAAGGAGGTTGCCCCATGTGACTCTAACCTCCCTAGCAACCGGGCAAATTTGTTTGCTTAGGAGACCTGGCTGGAGTCACTCAGCACACCCTGGATTCGAACTCATGACTCCAGGGGTGGTAGTCAGCATCAATACTCGCTGAGCTACCCATGTCCCGCCCAACAGCTGTTCTAAATATACTGTGCAATTCCAGCTTCCCTGCTCTTAAACTCACAAAAGAAAAACTGACCTGGGGTGCGTTTCCCGTACAATAACATAACTCACTGTGTTACCACCATAGTATGATGCTTTGTTGTAGAAATTAACTAGCTTGTCACAACTGATTCCTGAAACTGTAGTAACTATGTTGCACATCCATTGTTCAAACGACGATGGTTGAGCCGTCGTTAATGACGTTACTCAGGGGGTGAAGTAATAACTTCCGCAAATATTCAATAATAATAGCTCATTGACATGTACACCAAAAAGCCATTTAATGCGAGAAAGCTACTGAAAACACACAAGCGGCATGCACTTTGTCATGCAACAGATGCATTGCGCTGCAATAGTAAGGTTTCCCTCTACATCAGACTTAGGTGTTCCCCCAATGCACTTGAGCACATATGCACATGCGCACTATTCAAAACATATTACACTTATGCTTTAACATAAACTCATAAAATCTGTGTTCTCCAACAGAAACTGTGTTTGATAAAGCACTTTCTCTTAAAAGACTTTCATTCCTTAAATGGCTGCATTTGCGTTTAATAAATCATTTTCTTAAATGCATGTAAACATGCCTAAGTTGTGACAGAATGAATGATATATATGGAATAACATATAGAAGCCTCAGTGAAGTTAAATTATGTCCACACAGCAAAGTGATTCAAACCACAGGTAAAGAGCTGTAGTTCCAACCACACAACTTTGTGATGCTGTTTGCGAACGTTTGTTGGAACTGCGGTTTCGGGAAACACTGTTGAACTATGTCGATAATGATGGAACTTACGACCATAGTTGGCTAATGATGATTTTGGGAAATGCACCCATGATCTGTGAATCTCTGATTCAGTCTCCGATAGAGATACAGTAAAACAGACACTCAAAATTCTGAATGAGGATAATAAAAGACACTGAGCTTATCCATAAAGAGCTGGAGGGTTTGAAATAGCTGCTGTCAAAAAAGAGGCAACTTTTTAACTTGAGCAGCATTTTCACTCCACTCTATGACCTAAAAATTAGATTCATGTTCAGACTCAGTTTCTTCACTGTGGATAAGCTTTTGTAGGGTGAATTCCATAGTTCAAGTTCAAAAGTTTGTAACTTGAATACTCTATAATAGTGACACACAGGGAAATCCTTTCTTTGAAAGACCCCATAAAAATAACAGTTTGCTGCCCTGTGTAAATGTATTATATTAAACAAGGACGTAGGATTTTTTTTTTTTCTTTTCTTTTTTTTAAGCCAAGGCTTTAGTTTAATCATAGCTATGGACTATTCATGGACATTCTGATTCTAGTGAGCATTTAATTTGACAAAAATCTGTGTAGTGAGTCATCAATATTTTTGGTCAATTTCCTGGAAGATAATTCCTAATAATTTATGTGTTTATTTACTAAAAGGAAATTGTATCAATGTTTGGGAATAACCTAGCACTAACAAAGGATGACCTCATAGCAAACATAGAATAAAACCCACAAACCTCTAATTTAGATTTCATGGAACCTTTAAATGCAGTCACAACCAATTTAGGAAAAAACATACTTTTAAAAACTGAACAGTGCTGAATGTTTGCACATTTTCTGAACTACATTTAAGTTTTTGTAGTTTGTACAGAATTAAGCAGCCTATTGACAATAGTGTAATAAAACCTCTTTAAATATGACTTAATGGTGATCATGTTGCGAATGACTGCACTACAGCAGCATTTAATTAAAAAGTAGCCATATCTTAATAATAAATTATAACATATAATTAGGCACCATTTCACTGCTGGAGGACATGGTTCATATGCTGTTGTATAATGCAACATAGAGTTTCTGTCAGGATAGGTAGAAGAGAGGGCGAGGACTCATAGAAAGTTAAAAGAATGGGCTTTTATTTAACACTTAAAAAATAAACAAATCAAACAAAAACTACCCCGAGGGGGAAAACGCAAAGGTCCAGGGCAGAACACTGCAGAACAGACTGGGTTTGATGCTCTGGGCTGGAACAGACACGACAGGAAAAGACAAGAACCGACACGGGAGAACCTAACAGGGTGAGAAACCACAACGAACTGGCACAAGACAAAAAACACAATAGGGTTAAATAGGAAAGAAAACGAGGAGGGTAATAAGGAAAGCAGGTGAAGTAAATTAACTAATAATGAGGTAACAAGGGGACTGGGTCAGGATGAGAGACAGGAGAGCACATGGCAAACAATTTAACAAGAACCATGTGTTCACAAAAAACACAACAGATCAGACAGGAAAAGCACATGGCAATGAAGCCATCATTAGCCATGTGCTCAAACAAAAAGACAAGACCAGACAAGAGTGCATGGCAAGAGACCCGAAACTGAACACAAAGCCATCCGCTCACAAAGACAAGACATGGAGCATGAGTGTCCGGATCTCGACTCAGAAACAAGACCGAACCAGACCGAAGAGTCAGGATCCAGGCACCATGCTCTGAACATGAAACATAGACTAGGCAGAAGAGCACACGGCAAGGAAAACAACAAAAGCCGTGCGCTCACACAGAGACATAGAACATACGTGTCAGGATCCTGTCACCACAATAAACCTGACTGACAAAGGTGACAGGATCCTGATATTATGCCCATTCAAAAGAGACACATCCTGGCATCCCAAAGGGAAACAAACACAAAACAAGACCAAGCACAGAAACAAAAACAAACTAAGACAGGCTGGAAACACAGACCAGGGTGCAGCAGACATAACCAGCCAAGGGAGAGAGGGTGTGGGAAACCAATGGAGGTGGAGGCACAAAGGGGCAGAGGACGGAGGCCTTGGAATAGGGTCAAGGTAGGAGGTGGGGTCCAGAGGCCTGGGATGTGGCACCAGTTAGGGGGCAGTATCCGGAGGCCTGGGAAGAGGATCTAGGTAGGGGGTGAAGTCCGGAGGCCTGGGATGTGGCACCAGGTACGGGGCAGGGTCCAGAGTCCTAGGAAGAGGATCAAGGAAAGGAGTGGGGTCCGGAGGCCTGGGAGGAGGGTCCAGGTAGAGGGTAAGGACCGGCCATTTTGGCAGAGGGATGAGTTCAGGAAACCTCGGAACTGGGACGAGGTCAGGCAGGGTGATGGTTGCTGAACAGAGGTCTGGTAGGGTGGCGGCTGCTGAACAGATTTCTGGTAAGGCGGCGGCAGCCGCTGGAGGCTGGACTGACTCATCGAAAGCCAAAGGGAGCTGGACAGGCTTGTCAACAGCCACAAGGAGCTGGAAAGTCTCGTCGACCACCACAGTAGACAGGACAGACTGGGCGCTGACTGCAGGAAACTGGACGGTGGTCACTGGTGAATGGACAGGCTCGTTGACAGCCACAGGGAGCTGGAAGGGCTCATCGATGGCCGAGAGGAACTGGACAGATTCGTGGACAGTCTTAGAGAACTGGACAGACTCATTGATGGCCAAGGGGAACTGGACAGACTAATCAACAGTCTCTGGGAACTGGACAGTTTGGCACATGGCAATCAAATGCGCTCTAGAATTAGAATGTCAATCCAACTAATATCACCTGCAACCAAATTGTAATTAGCAAATCACAGTTCATGGCTGAGAAATGTAAAACCTATTGGCTATTAGAAAAAAAAAAAAAAAAAAGAGCCCTCTGATTTGTCTCGCCAAATTTCCATTTCATCATCAACACAGTACACATGGGGCTTTTCACACTGTGCTTAACCCCAGGTTATCGTCTTTGTAGACCCAGGTAAAGCAACATTTCACACTTGTAATTTTGAAAGGGGGTTAGCACCGATTTTAACCCTTGGTTATGAAACTTTGCTCCGGGGTTAACCCTGAATTGTGGTTCCAAAGGCAAACTGTGTGGAATGATGATGTGTTACAATGTTACGGAAAGTTCCATACCTCCATTGACAGGTTGCGTGTCCGTTGCAAGATGTATTCATCCAATCACTGTTATTGACATCGCAAATATGCAAATAAGAAAGATAACCTAGGGTTTATAAAGGTACAATGTGAATACATGAATACCCATAATTCATTATTCAACCAGGGTAAAGTATGAACACTGTGAAACATGAAACAAGATAACCTAGGATTTCGTTTACCCAGGGTTAAGGATGACCCTAGGTTAACAATTTCAAATGTATGAAAAGACATATGAGTTCTTTAATGAAATTCTCAATTTTGTCCCTTTTTTATATTCTAGTGTAAATAGTCATTGGATACAAGTTTTTGGTACATTGTTACAGTGTTTTCCATAAGCCTTCACAGGAGGATGCAAGCATCTGGGGAGTAGGACAGTAAGGCCTAAAAGATCTATAGTGTGTGTACTACTGATGTTGCCTCAAGGAACATACCAGTTCATTCACATCAAATTTCTCATCAAAGCAAATGCCATTCAAAGGAGTGCACATTCTAAATCTCATGAATGTCTATATTTTTAACACACATTTTATTGAAAGTGACTTACAGTTAAATTAAAGCAGTCTGGGATTTAGTGGCATGCTAAAGTACACATTACTGAAAGAAAGGATCTTGATCACGGCTTCTCTCCCGAGCTGCCCTTACCTTTTGAATGAGCACTGTTTATGTCAACATCTCAAAATCTCAGATTTTAGGACATCCTCCAGTTACAAATGATGCTTTCCATTTTCTAGGTCAGCTTATCTTAAGCCTGAAGGTACCACAAACCAGTTGCTTCATGCTTCATGCTATGGAAACACAACAAACAAAGCAGTTCAATTTAATTATATGTTGACTTAATTTGCACTTGGCACTCTTCCAATTGTCTGCATGCATTGTTACTTAGTTACAATAATTGTACTTGTTCGCCATGTGCGTAATGTTAGGCTGGTGCTGGCAATGACAATGCAGATGAAGATGACGATGAAGTGTAGAACCCAAGTGCAGTTTATTATAAATCATGATATCCAGAAACCCTAACTCTAAATGTGAACAAAACATAAACATGAACTTGACTTAACTAAACTTGACATGACTTGGTTAGACTATGAAACAAAACATAAACATAATATTGACTAGACTTGACTTGATCATGGAACCAATGTTACATTAACACACACAATACCTGACAATGGACAATGGAAAACATGAGGCTTAAATACATGGACAAGGGTAACAAGACAAACAAGTTAACCAATGAAAAGACAGAACTGATAACAAGATAACTAGACAATAAACCAATGAAAACAAAACACATTAATATAGAGGGAAACATGAAAAACATGAACCAACAGAATAAACATGACATATCCCCCTCCCCACTACATGAACAAACACATTAAACATGGCATAATCCCAAAGTTTTGTAGGGAGATGGGGGGGGGGGGTGGTCTTGAGGCGTGGCTTGGCAAGGCGTGCAGCATGGGATCAGGGCAATGTCTGTGGAAGGTGGAGCCATGAGAGAATCGAGGGGTGGAGCCTTGAGAGACTTGAGGGGTGGAGCCATGGAAGGCGGAGCCGTGAGAGACTTGAAGGGCGACACCAGGGAACTTGGTACCCGGAGAGTAGCCGATGGCTCGAAGGGCCAGGTTGGAGCCGGAGGCAGGGAGGACCAAGGTGGTGCTGGGGGATGGAGGTCCCCGGTGGAGATGAAGGATCGGAGAGATGAGTCGTAGCCAGAAGATTGGAGAGCCAAGGCGGAGCCAGGTGACCAACAGACCAAGGAGGAGCTGGAGGTAAAGCCGACAGGCTGAAGGACCGCAGTGGAGCCGAAGGAATGTAGAGCTGAGGTGATGTCGAGGGATCGACAGGCCAAGGTGGAGTCCAGGGCTCGGAGGGTCTAGGTTGGGTCGAAGAGTCGAAAATTCCCTTTGCCTGATCAGGAGAACTAAGGGTGGGCACAAGGGCGGGAACCAATTCCAGCTCAAATAGCCCAATGAGAGATGGCTCTGGAAAGAACAAGGCCTGCAACGCTGGTTCATTGGCCAGAGATGAGCCTGAGACCTTGCTTGGAGCATACTGAAGCAGGCTCAGACGTGGGTGTGACATGGCATGGAGCAGGCTCAGGTGTGGCTGTGACATGGCATGGAGCAGGCTCAGGCATGGCAGTGACACGGCATGGTGCAGGCTCAGGCATGGCTGTGACATGGCATGGAGCAGGCTGAGGCATTGCTGTGACATGGCATGGGGAAGACTCAGGATCCGGGGCAAAAGATGGCCATGATGTGGAACTCTGGCTCATTGACCATGACGTGGGACGTTGGCTCATCGACCATGATGTGGGACACTGGCTCATTGATCATGACGTGGGACTCCGGCTCGGCATCTGCCTCCCCCACAGTGAACGTAGAACCAATAATCTGCAGGGCAAGGTCAATATACTAAGCCAGATTGAGGGGACTGTGACCGCCAGGCATCAAGGAGGAAATTGGCTCACTCATGCCAACCAGGAAAATGTCCTTGAGGGCGACCTCATTAAAGTCCACCTGGCAGGCCAGAGCGCAGAAGCCGTCAACATAATTTTCCAGGGATCGACTCCCCTGATAAAGTTGAAGAATTTGTATTGCTGGGTTCATTTAGGTCGGTCAGGTATTCTGTAACGTTAGGCTGGCGCTGGCAATGACAATGCAGACGAAGACGACGATGAATTGTAGAACCCAAGTGCAGTTTATTATAAATCGTGATATCCAGAAACCCTAACTCTAAACGTGAACAAAACATAAACATGAACTTGACTTAACTAAACTTGGTTAGACTATGAAACAAAACATAAACGTAAACATGACTTGATTTGACTTGACTTGACTTGACTTGACTAGACTTGACTTGATCATGGAACCAACATTACATTGATGCACACAATACCTGACAATGGACAATGGAAAACATGAGGCTTAAATACATGGACAAGGGTAACAAGACAAACAAGTTAACCAATGAAAAGACAGAACTGATAACAAGATAACTAGACAATAAACCAATGAAAACAAGACACATGAACATGGAGGGAAACATGAAATCACATGACCAGGGGACCACATGACATGAAACAGGAACTAGATTTTCAAAATAAAAGACATGAAAAACATGAACCAACAGAATAAACACGACAATGTGGTGGTTCCAGTATGTTATTTTGCTTGCTGTTGTGAATCAAAAATTCTTGAAACATAACTGAATGCATTTCATAACATTTGAAATGCATCTCTAGAACATTTGTTGTTTCACTCACCATACATAGAGACACACATGCACATAAGCAAGTATAAGATTAATACTTCAGAATGTTCTTTTTAAAGCACTTTGTCCATACATTATCATATTTATCTATTTACTTGCCAGCAAAAAGCCATACCAATGCATGGATAGGCCTGCATTTGAGGAATAATTTACATTTATTTATGCATTTGGAAGATGCTTTTATCCAAAGTGACTTGCAAAGCAGTCAAAATATACATTTTAACAGTATGTGTCCCCCCCTGGGAATCAAACCTATGACCTTGGCATTGCAAGCCGCATGTTTTCTAAGTTAAACTACAAGAACCCTAAAAGCAAAATATAGAAATTAAAGGGACAATAAGTAAAAATGAAAGAGCAGAGTGAAAGAAAAGCAGCAGGGTATCAATATAAAGACAGTGGTAAAATAAAAGACAGAACCCTCTTATCCTCTTTCTAATCATCATTTCCATTTTCTCATCCTCCGGGCTCCCTGTGGTGTTTTTTTAATACTCATTTGATTGCCCTTTTTCCTTGCTACCAAAATTAGAGCGTTCTCTTGCGCTCATGTCTTTAAGGTCAGGCCTCACAAGGGTAGACACTTTGCGCAGGGGAGAGATGTTCCGAGAGATAATGTACGTGTATGTGAGTGCATGTGTATACTTGTGTAGCATTTTGAGCATGTTAGACATGAATCCAATTTGATGTGTAATTTTCCATTCTGACAATTTAATTAAGAATGGCATGTCACATTATATCTCACAGATGGAAGAGAGAGAGCAATGTCAGAGGTGTTAAAGAAATATAAAAAGTGGGTGTGGGGAGAGATAAAGAATGAGATGGTTATACATAAACAAAAGAGGGAGAAAGTGAGTAGAGAATAAAGAGAGTTAGAGGTCTGACTATTTCCTCAGGCTGTGGATCGTTTATTGGCCCACACACACACATCTCACCATCTCCTGAGGCTCAGCTATATGTGTGTTAGCTTGTGTGCAACTGGACCTCTGACCGGAGCCTTGGGTCAAATCTATGAGATGGGCAGAGATAATTAATAATAGGAGAGTTCTTGTGACAACTCCCTGTGCTGTTTTCCAGAAGTGTTATTGGAAAATACATTTGACTTAATGTGACCACACTGTTACGCTGTGGGCTTATCTCTCATGACATCTTTATAAAATGAGTAAGGAACATACATGCAGATCTTCAACAGTTCATCCAGACCAAGGTCTCATAGAATCACGTTAATATACATTTTTGCTAAATGTTTTTCATGTGACTTGTTCTTAACCCGGTACAGTTTCCTGGTGAAATGAACACAAGAGGCAGTGCAACAACAATTACTTTTATTCCCTTGAACACAAATCACAAGTTAAATGACAGGTTTAACAGAGAGGAGGTGCACACTCTGACACACTGGTGTCAGGAGCACAACCTCTCCCTCAACGTCAGTAAGACAAAGGAGCATGTGGTGGACTTCAGAAGAAAAGACAGAGAACACAGTCCCATCACCATCAATGGAGCACCAGTGGAGAGAGTCAGTAGTTTCAAGTTCCTGGGTGTCCACATCACTGAGGAACTCACATTGTCCATCCATACTGAAGTCGTTGTGAAGAAGGCTCATCAGCGCCTCTTCTTCCTGAGACGGCTGAGGAAGTTTGGAATGAACCACCACATCCTCACACGGTTCTACACCTGCACTGTAGAGAGCATCCTGACTGGCTGCATCTCCGCCTGGTACGGCAATAGCACAGCCCACAACCGCAAAGCACTGCAAAGGGTGGTGCGAACTGCCAGACACATCATCGGAGGTGAGCTTCCCTCCCTCCAGGACATATATACCAGGCGATGTGTGAAAAAAGCTCAGAGAATCATCAGAGACTCCAGCCACCCGAGCCATGGGCTGTTCTCACTGCTACCACCTACCTGATGGTATCGCAGCATCAGGACCCACACCAGCCAACTCCATGACAGCTTCTTCCCCCAAGCAATCAGACTTCTGAACTCTTGATCTCCCATGATCAAAATACATCAGCACTGCACTTTTTTACTCTTACTCTTATATCTCACACCGGTCTGTCATAAATTATATTATTATTATATTATATTCTCTCTTAACAACTTACTATCAACCGACAGCCTGAATGTAAATACAGTACAATACAACCTACTGTACATTCTATATATATACTATATTTTTTTTATTGAATAATGTATATCTATATTGTGTGTATTGCATACTGTTGGTAAACCCGCGTCTTACTTGGGCAGAGTTTCCCTCTGCCACCGGTCGCCGTGTTTGTTGTCCCTCTGTATTTCCTCACAATTGTCTCCCCTTCGGGCAGGATGTGGTCTCCGCATTGTCTTCCCCTTGGGAATGGACACCCCCACAATGCGGACATTTATGGCCCCCATCTGAACAATTTCCATTCTTTTTGGATCCCTGATGGAGGGAACGAGACGTGGTGTCCCTCCTGCCACAACTCTGAACTACCCGCTGAAATGGCCGGGACCTTGTCTCGGCTCCTCAGCACAAAACCTGAATGAGTGGTTGCGAGCCAGCTCCTTTTATACCCGTATGTCCGGGGGAGTGGCATGCAAATTCCACTCGCCAATTCCCATTGGCCTTTTCTCAAAGATCAGAGGTGTTTGGGGCTTCCAAGGGTGACCCCTAGTGTCACTACATTGACACAATGTCTCATTCCCTCCATCAGGGAACGGAGGTTACGAAAGTAACCAGGACGTTTTCACCTTGTTCCTCACACAGTGCTATCTTATGACATTTAAATACTTTTACTCTAGCACATGACTTTTAAGGCAACACATTTTAACATTTGCATTACAGAACCATTGGTGGTAGCCAAGGTTGGGGAGTAACGAAATACATTTAACGGGATTAAGTATTTAAAAAACAAAATATAAGTAACTGTATTACACTACAGTTACAATTTAAATAATTGGTAATTAGAATACAGTTACATTTAAAAAGTATTTTGATTACTGAAGAGATTACTTTGCATTTTATTGTAATTTGTTTCATTTAATATTTAGTCCTTTCAGATGGAAAACATTTATACATATAAATTATGCGATCCAAAGTGCATTTGAACAGCGGTGAAACACTTTCTTATGATGTGTTACATTCATACGAGCAGACAGAGAAGTAAGTTTGAAGTAAGTTTGGAGCAGAAGAAATAGAAATAAACCTTGTGTAAATTGTCAACTTTACGCTAAGCTAAAATGCTATTTCTAGCCATTTTACATGCATGTTACCAGGCACGATCATATTTTTTTATCAAGAAAATTCATGTTGGTAAGACCTTTGATATTAGGGCAAAAATCGTATGCTTGATAATAATTTTTGTATTGTTTTCCTGTAAAAATATCAAAAAATCATTAAAACAAGATCAATTTGATTGATTTGTTTTAGAAACAACACTGCATAAGATATAAAGGTTTTTCAGAGAATGTATTTTTAACATGTGTATTTTGTCTTACTGTACTGGTAGAGTTTTTATGGTCAAAACAAATAAAAAAAATCTACCAGTTCTGAAGAAGTAATCCAAAGTATTTAGAATACTTTACTGACCTTGAGTAATCTAATGGAATACATTTCAAATTACATTTTACAGCATGTATTCTGTAATCTGTAGTGGAATACATTTCAAAAGTAACTCTCCCAACCCTGGTGGTAGCTCAGTTTGATCTGACAGAGCGTTGCACTTGCACTGGGATATGAGTACTAAAGAGCATGTGAGTAGACGTGAGAGAGCCGAAGGTGTCATAGAAGCACCAAAAAAAAAAAAAAAAGAAGGGGTTCCTTTAGCAAATGCATTTTTTTTATCTCACTTTTGCTTTTAATGACACTTTCGGTTAGGTGTAAGTTTTAGGGTAGGCAGTGTACTGTTTATGTGTGTTTATGTTCATGTTTTAGATTATGAACTAGTTTACTTCCTAGTTTCTGTCTTTCAAGTGATTTACCCAGTTGTGTCATGTGATCTTGTTTAACATGTGTTTCATTAGTTTCATCTTGTTATTGGTTCTTGTTTATTAGTCCTGTTATCTTGTTATCAGTTATAGTTCCCTATCTGTCACTCACTCAACGTTGTGTCGATGTAGTGACACTAGGGGTCACTCATGGGAGCCCGAGACACCTCTGGTCTTTGATAAAAGGCCAATGAAAATTGGCAAGTTGTATTTGCATGCCACTCCCCGGACATATGGGTTTAAAAGGAGCTGGTATGCAACCATTCATTCAGATTTTCTCTTCGGAGCCGAACGGTCATGCTCACTGAGCTGAATTTCTACTGTTCATTCACCTCTGCTTGATCTGACAGTGCATTTCAGCGGCTTCTCCCTCCTCTGCACTGGTGCACTGCAGAGAACGCCCCTGGGCGCTTCGGCAGAAAAAAGAGAATATATTTTCTGAAAGAGTTTACTTCTCTAAAAGAGTATATTTCTCTAAAAGAGTGGCACACACAGAACGTCTTTTTAAAGACGCGTCTTTCTAAAGATGCCTTTCCGGTTGTGTGTTATTCCTGGTTGCGGTCATTATCTCTCAACTTCGGATGGTCATGATCGCTGTCTTTCGTGTCTGGGCGCGACCCACACGGAGGCAGCGTTCATGGATGGTTCATGTTCTCACCGCCGGGTATCCCCCGTGGACCTCCCATTCCCCTGCACGCTCGTCTGCCCCAGTCGGGCTTCCAGATGAGTCTGCTGGCGAGTCTCACAGCGAGTCTGGCCTCTTGTTCGGAGCCCGCGAAGATGATGAGCTCTCGAGCACAGCATCGGAGAGCGGGCTTGTCCAGTCGGAGGCAGACGCCTCAGCTGGGCTCCCCCCCTCGAGCAGTCACAGGCTGATGCAGAAATGACGGACATGCTTTCCCGGGCGGCCGCAAGCGTCGGGTTAGAGTGGAACCCTCCACTCTCCCCTGAACCCTCGCGGCTCGATGAATGGTTCCTGGGCTCGCAGCGCCGCTCAAAGCAGCCACGCCCCGCTCCAGTGCCTTTCTTCCCGGAAGTGCACGAGGAGCTGACGAAATCGTGGGAGGCAACTTTTACTGCCCGGCCCGATTCCGCAGTTCCCCCTGGCGTGGACGCCCTAAGCTCCCATCCAAGCCCTGTAGGTTCACGTCGTCCCTGACGGCTAAAGCCTACAGCGCTGCTGGACAAGCCGCCTCTGCCCTGCATGCCATGGCTCTCCTGCAGGTCCACCAAGCCAAGGCGTTGAAAGAACTGCACGAGGGTAGTGCCACCCCAGATTTGATGCAGGAACTGCGCTCGGCGACCGAGCAGCTCTTTGTCTGCTTTGGTGCACAGCGGAAAGGAAGCGCTGTCTCCAAGCAGAGGATCGCCCACTGGCTCACTGATGCCATAACTATGGCATATCACGCCCAGGACATGCCGCCCCCGGTAAGGCTATGAGCTCATTTTACCAGGGGTGTAGTGGCCTCTTGGGCCCTGGCCAGGGGTGCCTCTCTAACAGACATTTGCAGAGCAGCAGGCTGGGTAACACCCAATACCTTTGCAAGGTTCTACAACCTCCAGGTGGAACCGGTTTCATCCCAGGTAGTGGCATGCAATACAAGCGGATAAACCTGGGATAGCCGGCCAGGTGTATTGCTTGCACATAGTGCCTTCCACCTCCTTTTGAGCTGAAGACGTGCGCAGTAGTGTTCACAAACTTTATTCCCTGGTTGACTTCCTTCGAGCCCTGTGACAGTCGAGTTTTCGGAGAGACTCGCTGCTGGCCCAGTACACGTGCTAGCTAAGAGTCCTGTTCTGGGGTAGGTGCTCTGCATGTGGCGGTTCACTGTAGGCAAACCCCATGCGATGTATATCTTCCGCTAATTCGTTTCCCTGTTGGCAAACTGCATCTTCCTTGGGCAGAGCCCCTCTGCCCCAGTCTTCATGTTTGTAGTAACTCCTCCCCCATTGGGTGGGATCTACCTTGAAGACTCTCCACATGGTCGGAAATACCATGTGACGTATTTTTCCACTTAAATATCCCCCCCTCTCTTTGGGTGAGGTGTGGTCTCTGCGGTGTCCTCCCCTTGTGAGGGACACCCCCCGACTAGACCTGGTGGCCCAGTCGGATAATCCCCCTTCTTTTTTAGAGAGTGGAAAAGGAGAAGGGGAAAAGAAGCCAAGACTGGGTTAGCTCTCTCTTTTGGGTAGTCGACTTGTCCCCAAAGGGCCGTTCGACACTCGTAACTATGTTGGGGGAGGTTACGTGTTGACCTGGTGTGCTGGCTACGAGGCACACAGTGGTCTGCCCATCACACACCACCAGTTCACGTAACACAGTTCAACCAGTTGTGGCATTTCGTATAGGGACCCCTAGTGTCACTACATCGACACAACGTCAAGTGAGTGACAGATAGGGAATGTCATGGTTACTTGTGTAACCTCCGTTCCCTGATGGAGGGAACGAGACGTTGTGTCCTTCCTGCCACAATGCTGAACTACCCGCTGAAATGGCCGGACCTTGTCTCGGCTCCTCAGCATAAAACCTGAATGAGTGGTTGCATACCAGCTCCTTTTATACCTGTATGTCCGGGGGAGTGGCATGCAAATACCACTCGCCAATTTTCACTGGCCTTTTATCAAAGACCAGAGGTGTCTCGGGCTCCCAAGAGTGACCCCTAGTGTCACTACATCGACACAACATCTCGTTCCCTCCATCAGGGAACGGAGGTTACACAAGTAACCATGACGTTTTTCATTGGTCAACTCGTTACCAGTTCTGTATTTTCGTTGATTGTCTTACTATGATGTTCTCCCTAGTCTGTGTATTTATTGTTCTCATGTTCTCTTGTCCTTTGTCAGTGATTGTGGTTGTGTAACGCTCTGTAGCTCTTGTTCATGGTCTTGTTATTGTTCATGTTCTTCATCATAGCTCTCATTTCATGTTCTTGTTCATGGTGTCATTTCATAGTTTATTCAAGTAGTAGTCAAATTTAGTCTAGTCTTTATGTTTTGTTTCATGATTTGGATTTCCACTTATTGTAAATAAGCTGCACTTGGGTTCTTCGCATCATCTCGTCTTCTTGCTCCTGCCTATCCTGCTCTGCAATGTTACCGGTAGGTAGGTTTTGTTGATTTAAAACTCAAAGCATTAACCTTCAAAAAAAAAAAATTAAAAAAAAAAAATAATAAAAAATTTCATCTCACATTTGCTTTTTATGACACCATTGGCTAGGTTTAATGTTTAGGGTAGGGAGGAGATTCAAAACTCAACAGAGTGTTAACCTTAACCTCATCTGTTTGGAAGAAAATTGAACTTGCTTTTAATACCACACAGTGGATTTTTTTCCTAGGAACTTCTGCAATACACCATGTAATATCATTTTGTAAAAATGTTGCCACAGTCCTGTAATTTCCACGACACCAGGCTGATCCAGACTGTGTTAAAAGAACTGTGAAGCATTGCTCTGGGAACCCATAGTCTAATCGCAATGTGGCACTGGGCTTGTATCCTCGGATACAACTCAACTAAAGAGAGAAAATCGAGAGTCCACATGATACTGTTAGTTTTTATCTGCCTCACTGGATCTCTGGTCTAATTAAGTGGATTTTCAGTCCTGGTGCTGGTGTTCCTGTGGTCAGATGACTGAACTAAGCTGTTAACTTCAGCCATGAGCAAGTAAATCACTAAAAAACAAAAACAAAAACAAAATAAAATAAAAATGCAACTATTTCCTTTTGCTTTTCAAGCATTTTATGGGAATCAAAAAGACAGAGGTCAATTAAAATAGTAGCGGGGAAGGCCATGCAAGTAAAAGATGTAAATGTCTGTTGCAAGTCACTAAAAGCTTATTTTGAAAAGCAAGATGTGACTGTATGTGTGTAATGTTTCAGTGTCACAGCATTCAGTTACACACATGCCCACTAAATCTCATACACACACAGACCCCCAGGAGACAAAGGAAGGTTTTCTCTTAATGTTCGCAAAGAGCCATTCAGCCCTGCAATCTGATAAAGACAAAAAGAAATGCATGAAAAATTCATAACTTAAATCTCCCTTACTCTCTACTTTGCTATCTCATTCTCTGAATCACTGTTGGAGTAAATGAAATGGGGATCTAAGATGGGAGTGTGGGAGAGAGGCAGACATTTTATTTATTCATTGTCTTAAGTGGTTGAGTGAGTGAACCCATTGTAAAAACCCAATGGCGTGCGCGCGCATACACACACACACACACACACACACACACACACACACACACACACACACACACACACACACACACACACACACACACAGGGACTGGTGTCAAACATCCCTCAGGGAGCCAGACGTTAGAAGTTAGTTTAACATGCGATACGATGCGGTATGAAATTGCAGACATTTGGGGTTAGGGGATTTAACATGGTATGTGTAGGTGGGTGTCTTTACAGTATGTGTATGGCAGAGCCCCTTAGACCTTGGAATGAGTATATTATGGTGTCACTCTTCTTTACATCTAAAACTAAGCATGCTTGCTAATTAGAGAAGGCCAGGGGAACTATTGGGGGGATGGGAGTGTGCTCTGTTGGTGCAGTTGGGCATATTTTAAAGGAATAATTCACTTCTTAAATGGCTTGTGACTTAAGGAGACTTGGAATAAAGTAAAATTTCTCCTTTTGTCTTCCACGAAAGAAAGCAACACTGTAAAAAATGTCTGTAATTTTAACGGTAAAAGACTAGAAAAATGCTACAGAAAAAAACGTTAATTGATAAACTAGTATTAACTGTAAAATATACAGTAAAAAATTGTAATATATTTTAAAAGACAGTACAGTAGTTTTTACAATAAAATGTAAATTAAATTTTTTAGATGTCGAAAGTATGATTTTCCTGTATAATTAATGGTAAAAATGTACGTTGTTTAACAAGAGAGTACATGTACTTTTTACAGTAAAAAACAATCGGGCGTCCACACAATTCCCTGCATGACCCATCATATTTCATTATATTTTATGGGAATAGTTATGTTTCTTCTTATTTTTAAAATCAGTTACGTACATTGGGGTGTTCTATTTTATTTGATGTAGTTTAGTTAAAGTTTACTGCATTATTTAAATTTCACTTGTTACCCTCACTGAGCACTGTCTCTATATGTTTATTTGATTGCTCTCACTATTGGTGAGCTTCATGTCATCATGTGCTCTTCTGTCATTTTTATGGTGATTAATAATACCTTACTAAATAAAAAGCAGATTTTTACAGTTTCAGAAGGTTAATATCAAGGTTATGATTTTTTTTTTTTTTTTACTGTAAATGTAACAGATTTTTTTTTCTTTTTTTTTTTAATATTTATTTATTTATTTATTTATTTTTTTACAGTGCCAGCGTGGTCATGTAAATTACAACAGTTTTAAACTGTAAAATGTACAGGTTGTTCTGTAAAGTTGTTTACATTTTTGCTGTATTTTTTACATAATTATTCTGGCAACCACAGCTGCCAGTTTTTATTTATTTTTTATTTATTTGGTGTAAAAACAACAGATTTCTTTTTTTTTACAGTGGCATTATACATGTTTGGAATAACATGAGGGTCAGTAAATGATCACATATTTTTTTATTTTTGGGTGAACTATCCCCTTAAGCCTTTCTTTGTGTGTGTGTGTGCATGTGTGTGTGTGTGTGTGTGTGTGTGGGTGGATTTGGGTGGTTTACGAGGACATTTTTCTTTTTTTAAGGTTACAAACTGGTAATTACAAGGGTATTATGCTATAAATGTGGTTTATGAGGACATTTCTAGTTTCAAATCATTTAAAAAAATTCAAATTGTGCGTGCAAGAAAGTATGTGATACAGTATGCTTTTGTCTTTGTATTGGTGTGGTTGAGTGTGTTGTGTGAGGAAATTTGTCTCTGCTTTGTCTTTTTATGAAGCTGGAATGGTGTGTGTTCTGTTAATCCAGTGTTTGGTGTCCTGCATAGATAATGCACAGATGGGTTTTTGTGTATGTGTGTAGGAAGGTGTTTGGTGGGTGTGCTGGCATTGTGCGATGTTTTGAGTCTCACAAGGTCGTCTGCTCAACCGGAATGTTCAGGCGAGAGAGAGAGAGAGAGAGAGAGAGAGAGAGAGAGAGAGAGAGAAAATAGTGCATATCTGTGGTTTAGTGGTCTTGTTGGCTGCTCTGTGACAGGATGAATGGATGGCTCAGCCTGGGTCAGCACTGTGCAATCTCTATCTACACAGTCCTGGTGGCCTCACATACACTAAGCTTAGCAGAGAGAGAGAGAGAGAGAGAGAGAGAGAGAGAGAGAGAGAGAGTGAGAGAGAAACAAGGGAGAATAAAGGAAAAAGGTAATGGAGAGAAAAAAAAGAACACCTGAGAGGAGCCTTTTTTGTGGGAGCCTTGCGTTGTACAAATAGCATTGACATTTAAATGGTTCAAATGTTAATTTTTACTTAAATGAATTTAATGTTTGCTTTTACCATTAACACTACAAGCAAAGGAGTTCAATGTAATGCTAAGACCAGCTCTCTCGCTGTGCTATGCAGTAGACAATGCAACATTGGCCCTCACTGAAGAAGACAGACACTCACCAACCACTATGTGTCTGTTGGCCTTTACGTAGAGTGCCTGACTAAGTTAATGGTAAAGATGGTGGAGCACTGCACTTGGAGCTGGTTAAACTTGCCCTCCATGATACTGGTTTCATAGTAATTTCTGGTGCTTTGTCTACAGCAATGCTTTGCAATCTGGGTTTCTATTGTCTTCAGCCAGTTGCTGCTCGATAATAGTGAAAATGTGACTATAAACAGAGGTGGGTAGAGTAGCCAAAAACTGTACTCAAGCAAAAGTACTAAGTCTTTTAAAAATGAATTACTCAAGTAGAAGAAAAAGCACTAATGTTAATAATTACTTGAGTATAAAAGTACCGAATTAAAAGAATACTCAATTAGCAAGTAACTAGTTACTTCAGATAAGATTATGTGATTTATACCCTCTGTTACAGTGATAGTTTATAAATGAAAATTATGATATAATTTATTCACCCTCATGTTATAAACCAGTATGATTTTGACACAATGGGCACAATTAAGGAGATGTTAGACAGAATTTTAGCCACAGCCACCTTTCACTTTCATTTGTTTGTCATTTTTGAAAGTGAATGGTGAATGAGGATGTCAGTCCCTGACATTCTGCCTAAAACCTGTTTTTGGTTCCAGAGAAGACGAAGACACAAAAGTTTGGAACAAGAGGAGTGAGCCTAAATGATGACAATGTTATCAATTATCATACCTAAAATCATTTCTGCAGAGCTACGTTCCCATCAGAAGCCTGCGGTCGGCTAATGAGCGGCGCCTTGATGTACCAACACAAAGAGGCACCAAAACACTTTCCCGGACTTTTAGTTTAACTGTACCTCATTGCTAGAATGACCTTCCCAACTCCATCTGTGAAGCAGACTCACTCTCTGTCTTCAAGAAATGGCTAAAAACACATCTTTTCCATGAGCACTTAACCATGCACATATATTCTTGTTGCACTCCAATCTGTGTGGGATACTACTATTCTGATGCTAGTGAAACTTTGTATTGCAGCACTTTTCGCTTATGTTGTATTATTCCTCTTTTGTAAGTTGCTTTGGATAATAGCATCTGCCAAATTAATAAATGTAAAATGAATAATTGTAATTTATGGGTGAACTCTCACTTTAAGAATGCTTGACAGATCAGGTCTGAAAATGAGAAAAGTTTGCAAATGTTCCAAGCAATTATTACAGAAATAAATTCAACAACGTCTCACATGCTCCATTATATTATTAGGTATTATACTGTTTATTTTTAGGTATGCATCAAAGCAAGATTATTAATGCCTAATGTCACTATTTCACAACTTTTTAAAGTGCATGCATTCTTAGTTAAGTATATTCTGTGGCTTACAGTGTACTGTCTACACTGACAAAAGAATTTAGATCATTAGTGAGTGAAAAGTGAATGAAAACAATGAAAAGTTAAGTTGCACCTTATCTCTGTGTTTAGAGGCGCGTTTAGGCTTATTTTAGTTCAGAGCTTGTTTCTGTTATCCTTAAGAAAAACGCAACGCATGCGCACACACCTGATCAGCAGAGCAATATAACCCTCTGTCTACATTAGAAGTGAGCGGCGCGGCACGATGAGATGAAAACAAATTACTCCCATTATAATCAATGGCGCTGTCGACATTGGATGTGTCCACATGGCGTTGCGACGCAACATCGCTCACGTCCAATACAGACAGTTTGTAACATGGATTTATAAGCACTGATGTATTGCAGCACTGATATAAGAAAATGTCTAATTAAAAACTGAGGTAAATAGAGCCCGTAGTTACAGAATCACGCTGAGACTGACCATTACCACAGCAAACAACCTAGCATTTTCATCATCACCACAACTTACCACAACGTGTTTTCTTAAGTTGAATCCTTAATTCTGTATGCTGACATTTCTGCTCATTTTGGTGTTGAATGAAGGCATCGCATAAACGTAACTCCTCATTTTCACTGTATTGAGTGAAAAAACTTGTTTGTTTTGAGCCCTTGCTGCTGGCCTGCTGCTGAATGATGAGTGATGAACTCGAGTCGAGTGACAGCGCTGCTGTAAATTATGCATTTACTAACACTTATTACATTTACACGATATTTGCTGTTGACGTATCCACTATTGGGTCTGTGGACTCCACTATTACTGTATCTTCAAGATCACCATTTTCAACATAAACATACAACAGTATAAGTAGACTGGACCCCATCACTCAGGGAGCTTGTTCCTGGATTACCAGCTCAATTCTACAGTTCCAGCCTGCAATACAAACTAAAGGTAACAACAACTCAGAGGTAGTCTATGTTGGGACCTTGCAAGGGACTTGTTTCTTCATCTCCCTGTATGACTTTATGTAGGAGGATAAAACATTTCAAGGCAATCCCTGGTAAGAACTATTCTTGGTTTAGAATGTATATGAACACATAACAACTACTCAGCAATAGACTGTTTAATAAACTGCTACAGAAAATACTTGGCTTCATTGATTATTAGCTGTTTGCATACATGAGGTTGTTGGGAGTACACTGTCTGTTAAAATTACACTTGGCTGGGTTGAAAACAAATAGCCTTACAATTAAGTCTTTTTTGCAGATTTTGCAGATGTCATACCACACCAAATGATCAAATATATTAAGCTGTAGACAGGAACATTTCAGAGTTACAAGAAGTTGAAGTAAGATCTAACCTACCTAATAAAATTATGGCATACTGTATAAGGAGGTTGTGATGTAATCTAGAGCAACAGTGAGACCAACACTTTACTTTCTTTTAAGGTCATGTGTAATTGGGGTTGGAGCTTCACTCAGAACTTTTAGATCTGGTAAAAGAATTTGCAAGGTTAAATAAGATTGAGAACCCATTAACAAATGGAAGAACAGACCAAACATTCTTGACAGTTGGGAAGGACACCAATTATGCTTTAATGTTCCCAAAACCTGCTGCATTGCACAACCTGTCAATGAGTCCAAACCATATGATGGTGCCAAACTAGAAACAGAGGGCCAAACAACATTTATTGATTACATTTGACAGAAGAGATTGAAAACGTGGAACAGAGAATTACCTTCATGGTTCCTTTCTATCTCAGTAATCACCAAGAGCTTGAGAGTCTCTACAAAAACAGAATAAAGACCATAAAACTGACCAAAATTAGATGAGAAAGGGTACAATGTTTATAGGCAAGTTTTTTTAAATTTTTTTTATATTGCTTAAAAATGTTTAATATATTTTGTCCTTAATGTCTGTGTCTTTAATGACCATGAATTTGTTTAGTATACTGTTTACCTTGCATGCAGTTAGATATATATATATATATATATATATATATATATATATATATATATATATAAAACATTATTAAAAAAAGTGTGTGAGCATAATCCTTGTCATGTGCCAATGATTGAACTTTTTTAGACAGCAATAAAGCTAAACAGAACTGGACTTAAAATCAATGTATAATGTGTACAATAGACATGTTAAACTATAGTGTATCCTGATAAAGGAACATTTAATTTTAAATAGTGCTCTTGAATTGTGTCACATGTGTGCTCTAGTCACTTGTGATGAATCAGTTGATCAGCGGGAGAGTGAAATAAAGGGGCAGCCGGAGATGCTGGTTCGAGAGAGAGAGATGCACATGGCCGTGCTGCACATTTGTTTATGTTGGTTTTAAGTTTACCATTAAAGTTTATGTTTACTGTTCTGCCGGTTCCCACCTCCTCCTTGCCCATCCTTATACAGTTACAGTGGTGCCAAAACCTGGGAGGGAGGAGGGATGGGCTGTCGCAGAGTCCTCGCCACTGCCATCTGCCAGGGGAGCAGCCGTGGCCACCTGCCTGGGGATGTAGGGGTCGCTGCCGGCCGCCGAGAGCCGGAGGAACTGCTGCCGTCCGCCGAAGAAGGGGAGGAGCCATTCTGTCAGCCAGGGGCCGGAGGACTCACTGCCGTCCACCGGGGGAGCAGTGAGCTGGCATCCACCAGAGGGCAGAGGAGCAGTTGAGGATCGGGCGACAGCGCATCCGGGAGCTGGCTAGCAACATTTTTTCTCTCTCTCTCCTCTCGCTCTCTCTCTGTCGCTCCAGCTCGATCTTTCCCTCTTCCCTCGCCTCGTCTCTCCCAGGGCTCTAAAAAGTGGGGAAGACCTGCCAGCAGGCATGGCTGGAAGGGCAATGCCCCCCTCCAGGAAGGGAACGGAGGACGTCATGAGATGGGCGATGGAGGAGTGTGACGAGGAGGAGGGCGGGGCCGGCCCGTGAGGACACACAGCCGGCCCTGAATTGGGCTAATCAGCCAGGAGGGGGATAAAGACTAGCTGGAGGCGCCAGTTCGAGAGAGAGAGACGCACGCGGCCGCGTTGCATATGTGAATGTTTGTCTTATGTTTTATGTTGTTTTAAGTTGAGTTTTACATTAAACCTTACGTTTACTTTTCAGCTGGTTCCCGCCTCCTTGTTGCCCATCCTTTAACTATTACAATAATAAACTGCAAAAAAGTAAAAAAAATCCTAAAAAACAGCGAACAAATTCTCCCAGATGCAGTTGAGCTTTAATCTAAGCACAAACACAACATTTCGAGCAAAATTATTGGTTGTTTTAGTGGAGTACCTGTGTTTGTTCAGCTTCAGATGTGTGTGCTTATCATCTTGTCACCCTGCATGCAATCAGACAGACACACTGAGGAAGAGCCGTGAAGTTCTCATCCTTGGGTATGTAATTGCTTTTTCATGTGTTACGATTGGACGGTTATGTCCTTTTAAATCAGCACCTACTGTAAGTTTAAACTTTTGTTTGGCAGCTGATTGGTGAGAGGTGGCACTTCACTGCCATCTGGGATGCTTCAGGATGCATTTTGACTACATCTGTATGTGTTTTTAGTGATCCAATCACAAAACATTTTGCAGCCTGTTTACAACTATATTTAGCGCAGACCATTTGTGATCAGATCATCTGAACCATGTCTTATTACCAGCTGTAAACAGGGTCTAAAATGACTGCAGCCAGAGCTAGCAAATGCTATAGAACGACTTCCGGCGGAAGTCCCACCCACATTTGTTTCCCCAGTAAGACCCCCAGGAAGAAGGTGGATGACCAAGTTTACAACTTCGTTGCCATGTCGATGTAATGTCAACAAACCCTAAATCTCTAAAATGACTGTTAAAATGACAATTAAAACAACTTTACAGCTGAAATAATGCATGAGCTGAAAAAGAAGAATTAATGTAAGTGCTTTTATAAAATTATAAGCCTCACATTTCTGTCTTTAAACCCTCCAAAAATAGGCCACATTCACGTCCATTGTAAGTGCCTCACTATAACCTTGATTTCTGTTTTTTTTAAAGACAAGGAAGGACAAGTCAAAATAAATTTTTGTGGTAATAAAAAATATGCCACAAATGCTGTTGATTGAGCTTAACTTGTATTGAACCTGGAATATTCCTTTAACCAATCAAATGCTCAAGTGCACGAAAAGTAGCAATGCTGTCCCTGCAAATTAGGACACACCGATTTGCGAGATCGTTTTTTTTTTTTTTTTTTTGATGCAGGGATTTTATGTGGGTGTGTACGCCATGATTCAAGTAAATCTACATTGCCAATATAGAGTATGGAAATGAGTATTGCTGTGTCATGTGTATTTTGTTGATTCTTGTATTTCATGTCTTTATTTTGAAAATTCGAGTTCCTGGTTCATGTCATGTGGTTCACTAGTCATGGGATGTTCCTTGGTCCTCCCTGCCTCCGGCTCCACCCTGGCCCTTCAAGTCTTTGGCTACTCTCCGGGTATCCAGTTCACCATGGCTCTGCCCTTCGAGCCTCTCACGGCTCTGCCTTCCATGGATCCGCCCCTTGAGCCTCTCATGGCTCCACCCCATATGGGCTCCACCCTGATCCCATGCTCCATGCCCTGCCAAGCCATGCCTCAAGACCACCCCCCAGCTCCCTATTGAACTTTGAAATTTATGTCATGTTTTATGTGTTTTGTTCAGGTGTTGGGGCGTCGGGAGCCGCCCCTTAGTGGTGGTGGTGGTGGTGGTGGTGGTGGGGTATGTCATGTGTATTTTGTTGATTCTGTATTTCATGTCTTTTACTTTGAAAATTCTAGTTCCTGGTACATATCATGTGGTTCCCTAGTCATGTGATTCCTGTTTTCCCTCCATGTTCATGTATCTTGTTTTCATTGGTTTATTGTTTAATTATCTTGTTTAGAGTTCTGGTTGTTCATTGGTTTGTTCTCCCATGTCCATGTATTTAAACCCTCATGTTTTCCATTGTCCTTTGTCAAGTATTGTATATGTTTGGTATGCTGTTCATGTCAGGTCAAGTTTATCTCAAGTTCATGTTTATGCCTAATCAAGTTCATGTTTATGTTTCAAGTTTATAGTTAGGTTTTTTTTGGATTTCACTTTTGTTTAATAAATTACACTTGGGTTCTTCGATTCGTCTTCGTCTTCGTCATTGCCAGTGCCAGCAGCTACGTTACATGCTGATTGTCTTGAAGTGATATGTATAACTGTATTTTCAACTTTTTACTGGAGACTTGTGTATAACATTTTGCTGTGATTTCTGACTTTTAAAACTCTATGTATGCTAGATCACAAGCTTTATTTTGAACCAGTTGCTAAAAATACAAAGTCTTATATTTCAGATGTTTGAGAAACATTTCTGCATTTATGCATCACTTTCTGTACATGGTGCTTTAGGTCTGTCAGCCACATATGAATGACATTTGTCACAATCATATTTTTAAGATTTTGAGTTTTCCCAAAGCAGCGCATACCTTATGTGGCACAAACACATTTGAGGTGGGGGCAACAAATTAAATTAGCACGAATTTGAATCTGCAATAAAAATATAATTTCAATAATTTTTGTATTAATTTATACAAATCAATTCAAAACATGTACAGTACATTGGCACTTGAATGATATGCTGTTGACGGACTACCACCTTCACTACTTATGGGAGGTTTGGAAATCCCCATGTCAATAGTGAGACATTTGCAATGTTAAGACTGCTGTATATGGTAATAATATTTGAAAGATTACAATGAGACATTTAGACCAAAGTTCTAAAGAAAAATAACTGTCAAAATGAGAGAGATTAAATAAAACAAGCCAGGGAAGCTGTTATTGCAATACCTAGAAAAGAAAAGAAGTGTCCTTCTTTTTTTACCTTGAGAAGAAAATATAATATCTATAGGAATGTATTTGGAACTTTCAGGATTGTAAGAAATATGACTGTAAATTAATAGAAGAATGCATCTGCACTGCCATTATACAGTATGTGGGATTTTATGGAGCAGCAGTGGCTGAAGTTCTTTTTTTAAGATTTACTCTGTCTCGCAGAGATATAAATCAAGGCTCAAATGGCAGTTGTAATTTGAAAATATTACTGTGGCTGCCTAGGAATATTCCCCTGGCAGATTTTCAGGTATGAACAGACTCATGGCAAAATTCTATAAGGAGCGATGGCTTTTTATTTGAAGAGATTCATATTTATTATTAAAAAAATGTACAAAACGAGGTAGACTATACTAATTTGCTTCCGAAGAACAATGGCTTAATTTTAGGAAGCAGGGGTGCACATGGGGACATAAAAAATAGTGGCCAGTATTGCTTCTGAGAGGTGATTATACAATCCTGTCAAAACTGATTATTAATTGCATTGCATATTTACACTTCTATAGAATATTTAGTCTTCTTTGGGATTTATCAATACATAGAAATGGGCACATTTATATCAAAATGATGGAAAGGGAATCCTTGAACCTCAGATATTGGGAGATTACTGTGGCAAACTATATGACTGACAGTGATGGATCCATCAACAGCTCTGGTACAACCTCTGCAGAAGATATTGTATGGACCTCTGGAACACAGATATCACTGGTTTACTCCAGAGCGCCTCTGCTAGTGACTGAAGGGTGATATGGGATGATTGATTTGGCAGCTAAGAGTAAGACTATGAGGCTAAACACAGCTTGCAATGTCATGTTGATAGAATATTCATACTGCAACCTGGTTTGATAGTGTCGTGCTGGCACATTGTGTCTCATTTAATCTGCTTTACTCTCAATGTTTAATCAACTTATTGTTGATTAGCAATTGCTTTTGATTCCACTTAATGTTACTGTAAATCTGGAGGGCAGAAAAAAATGGAGGGCTGAAGTATGCAAATCTAAACATTTGTTTGATTTAGTCTCAACAAAATGGATGTCAGCCAGAAAATAAAAATAAATTAATTAAAAAAAAAGTTCAAGTCTTGTGAGGATGGTAGTGCAGTTGATATAATTAATATATAAATATTTGCTTTATAGCTGACATAAAGCATATCATAATCACTGAAAACCATTAAGAATGTGTGTATTTTTTTAAAGGAAAAATACCAAAGTAAATGGTGCACTACTGTCAGTTTGTGACTCTGTTGTTTAGTATCACATTTTCAATTGTGTTTCGGCTCTAGGCTGTCCTGGTAGATTTGGGGAAGGTGAGGACTCAAATGCAGAAATGGTCTGTATTGAACAAAAACAGAACAAAAACCAACAAAAACTATCCCGTAGGGAAAACTCCATAGTCCAAGGCAGGAAAGGTGTAGACAGGCTGGGCTGAAAAACAGGGCTGGAAAAGACAAAAAGGACAATGAATGAATGAATGAATGAATGAACGTTACATTTATATAGCGCTTTTCTATACTACACTCAAAGCGCAAAGACAAGACAGGACACGACTGAAAAAAACACTTAACAGGGTAATAACCACAACAAACTAGCACAGGACAGAGAACAAAGAGAGGGTATATAGGTGAGAAAATTATGTGGGTAATGAGAGAGAGCAATTGGAACAGATGACAAAGTAACAAGGTAAACAAGGGGTGGGGTATCACTAAAGACTGAACTGAAAAGAGCACATATGGCAGTGAGAAAACACAACAAATCCATGTGTACTCACAACACTACTGTCAGGACCCAGCCACCAACTATAAACACACTATAAACTGCCAAAAGTGGCAGGATTCTGACACCAATCACACAGGACAAAACAATACAAAACACAGGTGTCGGTTCCCAGCACTGAAGAAGAGACTTAACTAGAGCATTGGGAACCTTACACTATCTCCTCTCCATGGGACCACTCCCAGGCATCCCAAGACAGGAGAAGCGATCTATCTACAGGAGTCTGCAGTTGCGTGTAAGTGTGTTTATTTCATTGTTTTACTTTGTTGTAGAGTGGTATTCATTGCTAGAATTGTGCTATTTGTTTACTGTCTTGAACTCGCATCACTTAAACGTGGGTTGGTGTGTGTGTGTGCTATATTGTTTTGACTTGTCCCAGGTTATTCACTGCTAGATTTAGCATTAGTTGTCCAGTGTGTGTAAAACTATCGTGGTTTTTAGTGTCTATAAACAGTGCTTCACTTGTTTTAGAGTATTATTTATTGCTAAAGTGCAGCATAATTTATTTGCGGTGTACAGAAGTCGTGCTTGTCACCTTGTGTGACCCTTAGTTTCGGTTGACCACGTGACTAGCTTTGTTGTGCTAAGTAGCATTAAGGCGTGTCCTGCTTTTTTCATTGAACGGCTCATTATCATCGTGTATACATTTGACTTGAATGCTGAAGCGGCAGCGGAAGTGGTAGCCCTCGTGTAAAGCCCTCCTCGTGTGAAGACCTACCTGGGCAAAGACCAGCGAGTCTACCTGTGCAAGTCCATCGAGCAAGGACACAGACAAGGTGCCACTCACCATAGCACTTAAGTATCTTGTTGTTGTGTCTCTTTTCTTATTTTCCTTCTATATACTAACATGTCTACTTCACGAATAACACATGCCTTCAAGCACATCCCTGTTATCTGTTACAGACCATGTACACGATATCGATGCAAGACCAAACGCAACCCACACAACCTACGGCCACTTTGCACTTCAGCACCTGCTCCGCTCTCTTTCTCAGTGGGACTCTGCAACATTCCAGCCTTTGACACGCAGTTCACCCTCAGCATCCTGGCACTGACAGAAACATGGATACATCCAGAGGATACAGCAACACCTGCTGCTCTCTCCAACAACTTCTCCTTCTCTCACACCCCTCGAAACACCAGTAGGGGTGGGGGAACAGGTTTGCTCATTCATAACAACTGGACTTTTTCACCACACTCTACACTATGTAACAATACTAGTTTTGAATTCCATGCTATTACTACAATGCAACCCACAAAAATACATGTTGTTGTCATCTATCACCCTCCAGGTCAGCTGACAAACTTTCTTGAGGAGTTGGATGTCCTGCTGTCCTCCTTGCCGGAGGATGGTAGGCCACTTGTGGTTCTTGGTGATTTCAACATACACCAAGACAAGCCCCAGGCCACTGAACTGAATACTCTCCTGGCCTCATTTGACTTGGAAAAACTACACACCACAGCAACTCATAGATCGGGCAACCAGCTGGAGCTCATTTTTTCATGTAACTGTACCAACTCAAATATTCTTGTTACTCCTTTACATGTCTCTGATCACTACTTTGTTCAATTCAACATGACCCTCCCATCTACATTAAAACAGTCTCCACCTTTGGTTTCCTTACGCCATAACCTCCGTTCTCTTTCACCTTCACACCTTTCCACTGCTGTCTCTACCTCTCTTCCCACACTAAATATATTTACCACGCTTGATGTAAACACTGCCACAGACACACTAAGCTCTACTTTAACAACCTGTCTAGACAACATCTGTCCTATCTCCTCTAGGCCAGCACGTGCTACACCACCCAGCCTCTGGCTGTCTGACGTCCTTCGTGAACATCAGACTGACCTCAGGGCAGCTGAGAGGAGATGGCAGAAATCTAAAGATCCAGCAGATCTAGGTAAATATCAGTCTCTGCTTGCAACTTTTTCAGATAACGTTAAAGCTGCAAAAACCTCCTATTACCAGAACAAGATCAACAGCACCACAGACTCTCGTAGCTTGTTTAGACACACACTTCTCTGCCCTCCCCCTCCACCACCAGACACATCACTGACAGCAGATGTCTTCCCCACATTTTTTACTAATAAGGTTACAACCATCAGCAATACATTCTCAGCACCACACCCTGTCAAACACCTGTCTCCTGTATGCAACTCTTCTGTCTCTATGTTCTCTCCTCTGACTGACACTGAGGTCTCTAAACTCCTCCTCTCCAACCACTCCACCACCTGTTCCCTTGACCCCATTCCTTCTTACCTTCTCCAGGCCATTTCTCCATCCATCCTACCTACACTCACACACATAATTAACACATCTCTACTTACAGGCACTTTTCCCACTACATTTAAGCAGGCTCGAGTAACCCTGCTGCTGAAGAAACCCGCACTTAATCCCACACAGATAGAACACTACAGACCAGTCTCTCTCATCCCATTCATGGCAAAAACACATGAAAGGGCAGTTTTCAATCAAATCTCTGCCTATCTCTCACAGAACAAGCTGCTGGATGACAATCAGTCAGGCTTCAAAAGTGGACACTCCACCGAGACTGCCCTGCTGTCTGTCACTGTGTCGTTGAGACAGGTGAAAGCTGAATCCAGATCATCCGTCCTGATTCTGCTGGACCTTTCTGCAGCCTTTGACACAGTAAACCATCAGATCTTACTCTCTACCCTCTCCTTGCTGGGCATCACAGGAACTGTGATTGGTTTAATTCCTATCTCTCAGGTAGGTCCTTCAAGGTAGCCTGGAGAGGTGAGGTATCCAAGCCACATCAGCTACTTACTGGGGTACCTCAGGGATCAGTGCTTAGGCCACTTCTCTTCTCTTTATACACAACATCACTGGGACCCATCATTCAGGCACAGGTTTCTCTTACCACTGCTACGCTGATGACACGCAACTCTACTTGTCTTTCCAGCCCAACGACACCACAGTGACTGCTCGAATTTCTGCCTGCCTGGCAGACATCTCAGCCTGGATGAAGGAGCACCACCTGCAACTTAACCCAGCCAAGACTGAACTCCTTGTCTTTCCAGCCAACCCTGCTGTTGAACACAACATCCCCGTGCAGCTGGGTGCAACTACAGTAACGCCTTCCAAATCGGTCAGAAATCTAGGGGTAACCATCTACAACAGACTAAATTTCACAGACCACATTTCCAAGACCGCAAGATCATGTAGATTTACACTCTACAATATCAGGAAGATAAGACCCTTCCTCTCTGAACATGCCACACAACTGCTTGTCCAGTCACTTGTCATAACTAGACTGGACTACTGTAACGCTCTCATTGCAGGCCTCCCTGCATGTGCAACTGACCCCTGCAAATGATCCAGAATGCAGCATTACATCTGGTCTTTAATGAACCAAAGAGAGCACGTTACACCACTCCTTGTCTCTCTCCACTGGCTGCCGATTGATGCACGTATCAAATTCAAGGCTCTGATGCTGGCATACAGAACAGTCACTGGGTATGCTCCAGCATACCTAAAATAATTTATGCAGAGCTACGCGCCCACTAGAAGCCTGCGGAGGCACCAAAACACTTTCCCGGACTTTCAGCTTCATTGTACCACGTTGGTGGAACGACCTTCCCAACTCCATCTGTGAAGCTGACTCACTCTCTGTCTTCAAAAAAACGACTAAAAACACATCTTTTCCATGAGCACTTAACGAGTCATAAAAAAAAAAAAAAAAAAAAATTCCTGTTGCACTTTATTCTGTTTTGAATACTATTATGATGCTAGTGAAACTTTGTAATACAGCACTTTTCATAACACTGTCTCCTTAAGATGATTCGCTTATGTTTTCCTCTTTTGTAAGTCGCTTTGGATAAAAGCGTCTGCCAAATGAATAAATGTAAATGTAATGAACAACAAGAGAAAACAAAACACAAAGCCAGAGTTGGCAGAGGGGCAGAGAGAGTCAAGGACAAACTATCAGGACAAACCAGAGTGGAACCAGCAGGAGGGAACCATGGTGGAACCGGTGGGAGAGACCAGGGCAGAATAGGCAGGAGGGTCCAGGGCAGAGCCAGCAGGACAGACCAGGGTGGAACCAGTGGGAGAGACCAGGCCAGAACCAGCAGGACAGACCAGGGCAGAACCAGCATCACCAGCCAAGGGGGGAGGGAGGGGGAAACCAAGGCAGAGGCTCCATGTAGGGGGCGGGGTCCGGTGGCCACGGAGGAGAACCGAGGAAGAGGGTGGGGTCCAGCAGCAAGGGAGGAGAATCGAGGAAGGGAATGGGGTCTGGTGGTCAGGGAGGAGGGTCCAGGTAAGGGTTGGGATCCATCAGCCAGGGAGGAGGCTCAAGGAAGGGAACGGGGTCCGGCAGCCAGGGAGGAGGATCCAGGTAGGGGGCAGGTTACGGTGGCCAGGGAGGAGGCTTGAGGACAGGGATGAGGTCAGGCAGGGTGGTGGCCGCTGGGCAGGGATCAGGCGGTCAGGGGCAAGCTCAGTCACCTCCAGGTCAGCTGCGGGCTCGCCTTGGGGGGCAGCAGCTGAACCGTTTTTCCTTCTCCGATTTTGAGTCATTGGAGATCTGGGGCTTTGACTGGATGGGGGTATGGAGATGGACTGGTCCGTCTTGTGAGGTTTCCCGTAGTCAGGGGTGATCCACTTCACCCTCCTCAAACTCCCCAAACTCCCACAAACTCCCATCTCCCACCAGCCGAGGGGGTTCTCAAGGCAGCAGTTGAAATAATTATTGAGGGCGGCATCATTATAGTTCAACCTCTCCGCCAACTTAAGGAACTCACCGACAAAAACCCTTACGTCTTTATCCCATTGATGGAGGGAACCAAGCCGAGCGATCTGGGCTGCATGCTCTCTAACAGAACTCCTGGGGGTGGGAGATGGGAAAAGGAAATGGCTATACTTGCTTCTGCTGAGTCCTCAATCTGGCTTGTTCATTCTATCATGGTAGGTTTGGGGAAGGTGATGACTCAAACACCAAGATAAACACAAATGGGCTTTATTGAACAAAAACAGAAAAACCAGTGCAGTCTACACTTTTCCAGTGCAGGAAAAGTGTAGACCGGCTGAGCTGGTTGTTAAAGACAAAAAGAAAAGACAGGACCCGACTGAAAAAACCTAACAGGGTAAAAACCACAACACACTTGCACAGCACAGAGAACAAAGGGAGGTTAAATAGGGGAGAATATGAGGAGGGTAACGAGTGAGAGCAGGTGGAACAGATAACAAGGTAACAAGGTAAGCGAGGGGGTGGGGTATCACTAAAGACTGAACTGAAAAGAGCGCACATGTCAATGAGGAAACACAACAAAGCCATGTGCACTCACAACACTAGTGTCAGGACCCAGCCACCAACTATAAACAAGACTAACTGAAGTGGCAGGATGCTGACACCAGACACACAGGACAAAACACAGAGAAAACACAAACACAGATGCCAGGTCCCGACACTGAAGAAAAGACTTATCTAGAGTGTTGGGAACCTGACACTAGCCATGCTGATATTCAGTAGAGCAGCACTCTTGCTCTTGTGACATTGCTGTGGAATTTATGTTTTGGTTTGACAGTCTGTGAATGGCCTTATTTTAATCACTTTTGATGTTTGAATTTTAATTTATAGTTACTTGAAAGCATAAGAATTCCCTTGGCGGCAAAAAAGAGCCCATGTTTTATTTGGTGCAGCTGATACAAATCTAAGAAATTCCCGATACAATGCTGATAGTATAAGATGTAGATAAACTCTTTGTGATCTATTTTACCTCTGCTGTCAACAACAACAAAAAAAAGCTGTATGTTTCAGCTTGTGGCTTTAAATGTAATCCTTTGTTTCATCAAATGTTCTACTAGCTTGCTTTTGTCCACATAATAGTACTGCTTTAGATTTACTAAGTTAATTAAACATGTTCATAAACGATTATGAAGATATTTGGCTGATCTGCTTTTACACCTACGTACAGTAACAGTGCTGTATATTGTGATTAATTGTGATTAAAGCTGTAAGTGTGTTTTAACAAAATGAAGATGTCATAAAACTCAGGTTTTATGATTATCAACTCAGTTTAGCCCAATTAGAGTAATTATTAAGGCATCGTTTGCATAAGATATATCAGATATTGGTAGACTCTCAGATACATAAAGCACAATAGGAAAATCAGCGTGTTACCTACAGTTCTTCCACAAACTTATAGTGACATTTGTCATAGCACTTTTTATTTTTATTTTGGCAAAACAGGTCATTTTCATTGACCTCTCTCTCACTACAGTCACTCATGTTTCACGCAGTACATTGGAATGACTGTGAGAATGATTGCATTGTAGATTTAACTCACTTGAAAGATGCCATTCACAGAGTGATTGAATTTGAATTGCAATTGCAGTTTGGTTAGAGTGGTACAGTGAGCTGTCTCTGATGTGATGAAGACTTGTGATGTGCCGTGTGTTTTTGAATGGGACACGTCACTGCTGGCCTCTCTCCCCCTGCCTTCTCCCTCTTTGACCTTTCAGACCAGGACAGCTGACAGACTGCTACATCTTTTCCCTCTATTTTTTCTCTCTTCTCTACATAATGAAGAGGTAATTACCCTTCAGATTGTTGCCTTTACAAAGCTATGAGAGAGAGAGAGAGAGAGAGAGAGAGAGAGAGAGAGAGAGAGAGAGAGAGAGAGCAAGAAAGACAGAGCATATGATAGGAATATAGAAAATGTATTTTGCTTGCAGGACTGGTGCTAAGCAAGAAACACACATTTTTTCAACCTGCATCAGTGCTGAGTGAGCTGCCATTGAATTATGTTTAATGAATCATGAATGTTTTTTGGGGTTTTTTCACCCATACCTGGGTATTTATAGGGGTGAGTCAGCAAATTGCCAATTTATGTCATCATGATATATATATATATATATATATATATATATATATATATATATATATATATATATATATATATATATATATTTCTTCTTGAGTTCAGTATTTCCATGTTTATATTATACAATATTTGATATTGACTAATTCCAAGATTGTTTCATGAATCATAAATCTAAATCTAAATCAAAAGTGTAGCACCCCGGACAACATGTGTTGTGTCTCCACTGGGGAATCTTAAGAGAAGAGACTACTCACGTAAGTTTTAATAAATGTTTTTTGTTATGAATTAATCTGATTTTGGCTTGGAAAACTGTTCATATAGATGCAGTCACCATTTATATTTAATCATGCCACCATGTGTAGAGATCAATGACCAAATGCACTCATGAAAAATGTCTAACAACAGTAACATTAGTGATGGGTCATTCATGAATGATTCGTTCATTTTGAACAAATCTTTTATGTGACTCAGAAGAACGAGTAGTCTCAGAGAGTGATTTGTTCATTTTGTGTTGGCACGTGCATTGCGCAACCTTCGTTCGTTTGTTATGTGAAAACCGCATAGGCGCTGTACAGGAAACAGAAATGATTTGTTCACCATTCAACTCTTTTGGTCCGAGTTGTTCGTTCTTTTGTCACGTGACAGCCGTACACGCTATGCATTGCTCACACAGGAAACTGAAATGATTAGTTCACCTCTCGAGTCTTCTGACGACTCAGTCAAGAAGATTCCAGAGGTGAACTAATAATTTCTGTTTCTCATAATTTGTCTTTAGCTGCATTATACATTTTTCCTTATTGGGACTATAATCAAAGTTTGCATAAGTAGACGTGTTGGGGGGGATTTGGCTATTGAAAATGTAACATTTTTATTTAATTCTGCTCAATTGAACGAAATGATCGAAATGACTTGAATGAAGATTCGTTCATTTTGCTGAACGAGACTTAAAGATTTAAGTCAGTAAAATGATCCGATCTTCCCATCACTAAGTAACATGTGCAAAACTAATTTATCCTGAAACAGTTAACTTGCATATTATGCACCTTTTTCATTATGGTTGATAAAAATAGTAAGATTACAGTTAAACACCACAATGTAAAAACAGTTTTGTTTTTTTACAATAAAATGCTGTATTCAGAATTTTGCTGTAAAGTCAATGCAGGCTAGGTCATTTTCTGCTGTAACACAAAAATTACTGTGATTATAATATCACAATGCATTGTGTGTCAGGATCCTGTCACTTAGGTCAATCGTGTTTATTGGTTGGTGACGGGATCCTGACATCCATGTCAGTGTTTTGTGTTGAGCACACGGCTCAGTGTTTATTTTCTGGCCATGTGCTCTGTCTTTATTTTCTGGCCATGTGCTCTGTCTGTCTTTGTTTGTGTCTCTGTGTGAGCGCACGGCTTGATTTCTTTGCCTTGTGCTCTTCTGTCTATGTTGTGTTTCATGTTTGGAGCATGGTGTCTGGATCCTGACTCTATTTATAAATAAATAAACAGTTTGATAAAAAAAATTAAAAAATAAAACAAAATCTGACTTTCTATAGCTTGGTACTATTTAAAATTTCACAACTTAGTCTCACTGTCCCCATATGATGAAATAAGTTTTTTAGGAAAACTATTTATCTACAGTATATTGCATGTAATTAGGTGCTGCTAGTTACAAATCAAAAAGGGAAATGGAAAATGCACACAGCAGTAACGCTCAGGTCTCAGGAGGTTAAGGAATAAACAGTATAAAGACTATTTTACCTTTTTTGTGGCTTCATTCTATTTGTTTACTTTTTTTTTTTTTTTTTGTGGTGTTGTGCACCAGATAACCAGCGTAGGACATTCACTCACTCTCTGAATCAGTCAGAGCAGTTCTTGAATTAACTCCTACTGTACATATCCTAACATAGACTTCAGCGCCACTAAACTAAATTGCTAGTGGTACACTGGCACAATCAGCTGTGCCATTATTCATGCCATTTATTTGTATTTTTTATACTTATATTTAATATCATTTACATTAATACTTTACTTTTCTCATTATTTTTCTCATTAGCTACTTTAACTTTTACTTGAGTCAATATCCATAAAGGTATTTATACTTTTAAGTATGATGATTTGGTGCTTTAAACAACACTGATTCTACTTGAACTCGTCTCAACATCATCAACATAATGCATTAGGCCTAATTAGAACTCCTTACACTGCTCATCTCTCTATTTACAATAAACAAAACCAAACTCTGTGTACAAAAAGGGATTAAGCACTCAGAACAGTAGTGATGACCATATTTGGCATCAATGTGCTCTCCTCATATTATGTATGAATTGAGCTGCTTTAAGTCTGGCTCTCCTCTCTGAGCCCTGACAGCAGCTGCTAGCCTGTCAGCAGAGCACATCTGCTGGGTCAAGGCCGACTGGTGGACCAGTGATGAGCAGTGTATCTGTGTGCCCCGTCAAGACAACAGTATGCTAAGTGTTGGTTTGTTGGCTGTGCTAAAAGATCCAAACAGACAGCAAACGTCTCTCTCAGTTACCACACTCTCTGTTGATGTCGCAAAGAGGCCTGTGTCTTAAGGAAAGGCAGAGAGACAGAAAGAAAATGGGTTTGGAAGGTATTCAAAGGAAGTGCATGCCAATATTCACACAATAAAAGCTTGCCCAGTCAAATATAAAAATAGGTCTTTGTAGTACCAACAGTCTGGTTCCGGAAGAAAAAAATCACATTAATTTTTGTTCATAGGGAAATTGCTTATTATAATAGCTAACTTAATGATAAACCTTTAAAGGCAGATGAGCTCCAAGGTTGTTAATTGATGGTATACGCTTCTGCTGAAGCCATCAGTCTATGTTATTTCAACCTAATTAAAAAAATAATAATATATATATTTTCTGGTGTAGAACTACACTGCCTATTGTACTGAGGGTGAAAATCCAGCAATAAGAGAATCGTGGCAAACAAACCACATCACAAGAACTCGACAGCGGCTGTCCACATCCATGACACACTGTGAATGACTCAGTCCAGTCAGTCTCCCTGCACTCTCAATCCACTTGCATTTATCTGAATATTTTGCCGTATACTTTAAATATATTGAACCTATACTTGTAATTAACAACTTTAAATCTATAGTCGAAATGTGACTCAGAAGAAATGGATTCTTAAAATACCAACAATGATCTTTTAATATGCAAAGTTAAGCACAGAGATCCTTTCATTGTGTGTTGACAGTAAAAGTTTTGTCTGACTCTTTCTGTTTAATGCATGTCCAAAAATGAGATGAATGCAATCCATTTTTCATTGAACAATGTATCTTTTAATACAGTCAGTGCAGTCAGTTGTTAATCAAAATCAACAAAAAATTTATATTTAATTATAATAAGGAAGTCGTGTGACGTTCATATCTGTTAATATCACATTAATATGCTCTCAATCAAAACAAAATGCTGAACTGCTGGTCTTAAAGAGACAGTACCATTTTAGCGCTTGTTCTAAATACAATAAATATTAAATAAATGTTTTTTAAATATTAACCATTAACCAGTTGAGGTGGTTATAAATTGGTGGTACTAAGTGTGAACTTGAATCATGAATTCTGTGTGAAAACTTTTGCACATAGGTGTTATGCACAAACATGTGCAATCACACGCTAAGTGAATGAGACTCAATGACCATTAATCACTACTTTTCTGGGTGATCAGTGTAGTTCAATGGTTCCCAACATTTTTTAAACTTCGGCACCCCTTTGTAAGGGTCTATCCTTCACAGCCTCGTTTTCATTCCCATTAAAAATCAAAGATGTCACTACTGTGAATAAGGTCTATGGTCCAACTTGAAGACCACTCACACATCACCAATTAAGCTATCCCAAAAAGATGTATTCAGCTTACAAATACAAGTCCTCCATGCAATACACCAACATTATGCGGAGGTTCCAGTTTTTCAAGGAAGGTTCAGATTATCTCACAACCACCTAGAACCCATGCAGGGAATTTAATCATCTCATTAATGTTAACAAGCAGCATGCTTTGAAAATCACATTACCTTAATAACATCAGTGCGGATTTCACAGATATTTTTATTCTGTCATTAATGACACAAATGAGTTACACTTTAAGCTCATCTGAGAAGTCATCAAATAACATTCTTGTTAGGTTTCATTAGGTGTGATTGAAACATGCCTCCATATGTTGCATAGGAGTTTCAGTCAGGTGGGATTTCGATGAAAATATCTCCATGTATCTTGTTTCTACTGGGAAATATTGTGTGCCACCTGTACTTGACAGGTGATGACTAAATCGTGTTGTTGTCAGCCCTTTACTATATAGCTCTTTTCACTGGAGACCCTTGAAAATTTAGTGATATCAGTAAACTAATTGCCTCTGTTGTTTTTAGCATATTTACTTAATTTATATTAGCCTGTTGCTTTCTGTACAGAAACACAAGGGCATCTTTGTAACACTGAGCAAGAGGAATGACTGGGTGAAAAGGGAGAGTTGAGAGAAAGCCAGGGATGGGGTTTTTCTTCCCTTTTGTTTATTCAAGGTCAATTCATTCACATTTAAATTTCAGTAGCAATTTTTTTTTTTCCTTCAACAATCAATTTACCTAGAATTCCCTTCTGCTGCCCAGTTAGTGTCCTCCAGTTTAGTTTGAATAGCTCCCTCTTGTGAACATGCACAGCTGTGTGTGTGGGTGTGTATAAATGTGTGTACAACTTTGGCTACATTTGAGGCCAAATTTAAACAACCTTTTTTAAAACCAATTGTGAGGATGTTTTCACCTTCTCACTATTTTAAAAAAGCTCATAAATCAACAAAATTATGCTTTTCTTTATTATTAAAAATATAATATTACTGATATTAAAAATTTTCCTATGAGGGTTAGGGTATATGAAATATTATGACCTCTGTATAATAAACAATGTGTCTATGAGATGTTCTCACTAATATTTTTAAACCAACATTTTTTGTTCAGTGTTCAAACCAACAGTGCCCTGATATCAATAAGCTTCCCTGATATCAATTAGCTTGCACTGATTTCAATTATGAATGCACCGATACAAAATTTACCACAATCTGCTGATACCCATAGTTTGGTGGTTAGCATTGTTTCAAATAACTGATAATAACAAAACTTCGATATTATTATTAATAATAATAGTAACTTTCATTATCTTTGTCTCTATTGGAGTCTTTGTTTGGAGGACATAAACAAAAAATAGTCCTAATTTAAGGGGTTTAAACCAACACAGATAACCATTGCTGGAAAACAAGCATTTATGCAATTAGTCTTATTAATGCGGCACCACACTAGCCGATTTTTCCAGTGATTTTCAGGTGTGAGCTTCATTAACATAATAGCTGGCCAGGTGGAGGGAGATGAAGCGCACATTAGCATCTGTCAGTGGAAGATCATTAATGACTTGACCATCGGGACTCCCTGATGAGTTAATGGCTTTAAAAACTAAAAAAAAAAAAAAAAAAAACACTTCCAGCTTGCTTGAAAAAAACTATCTGTCACCAAGCCGTGGTCTTGTGTTCCCAACAAGTAATCAACAAGCTTTTTCTTTTACTGAAGAACTGACAAGACGTAAAGCTGATCTGAACGTTTTCAGCGCACTCCGCTGTATATTATCACAGACGCTGATTGAAATCTATAGTGATTATGTCACAAAGGGTTTTTCCTGCCATTATTTCTTACACAAAAATGACAAAGCGGAAAGCGGAGCCACAACAGTCTTTTTATTGAACATATTCTTTTTTTACTTACTGAATGCTGCATATGGACATACGCGTTCTACGACATGCCACAATGCGACACATATACAGTCATGCACTTTCACAAGGTAAAGTTACTCAATAAATTGCTTCCTATGAGTGTTTTCACACCTGGCTCATTTGGAGTATATGGGCCCATTAACACTTGGTCACTTCATGCATTTTTACTGATCGAATTGCTATCAAATTGAAAAAAGCACATTCCATTTACACTTGGCCACATCAATGTGTCTCTGCCAAACAGATATGAATCCGATCTTCAGTTCCCACGCTATATGCAAATAACACTCAATAGCGATTTGAGTTCACTTCCATGATTATGCTTATGTCGGGCAGAAAATGTAAAAGATGTGATTTATTATTTGATTCCAACTGACTTTGAACAATGCGCGTGTCTCTGTTTGTGTGCGCACTGTGTATTTTCCCCCCTCTGGTCTTCTCGTAGGCAAGATGCGTCATGCGCGTCAGCTGCGCTCATTGCCATAGTTTCAGATTCTTCAGCAATCTGCATCAAATAAATGAAAAAAAAAAAAAAGTCCTGTCCTTCCTACAACGTGCATCTGTGTCTTAATTTTGCGTTTTTTCTATGCTGATGTAGCACTGTTTGGGTGGAGTAAAGTTTACATATGCGTCTTGAACAGCCAGATGCATTTACACTTGACCAGTTTCGTCTTGAATGCGTCTTAAACCACCTCCTGAAATGGTTTGAGCATCTCTAATGCGTTTCAGAGGGCATTTACACCTAGTCTTTTTCATCAGGGCCAGTCAACCCATTAGGCGACATAGGCGAGCTTCTAGGGTGGCATCGCTTCGGGGGCGCCGATCTACCGAGCCAGTTTTAGCATGTGTGCAATCTGTGTCGAACAAACTGTGCCCTGTGCGTTCTGATAACGTGTTGTGGTGCCCCCTATGGAATATATAGACCATGTATTAAATGCCTTACTACCATACTACACTCACTGTTTTTGTTATATATGTGTTTGTCAAAAACTGTGAGGAGTATGGATACTATGCCGTTGTGAACAAGGCCATAGACTCACGAGCACGGGGCTCGTGAAGAGACCTTTTTCACAGACTGTGATGACGCATTTCCGCCTTATTTATCAGCGTAAATCTCGTAATTTTTTTTTAGATTATAAATTTTTTAAATATTGAGTGTAAATTTATAACATTATGCTTTGTGTAATATTACCCTGGAATTAGTTAAAAAAAAGAATTACCTTCAGCAGCGAGGGGGTTGCGATTACTGCTGCTGAGAGAGTGATAGTAAATCTAGCATCTTCTCCCATTTCACTGTCTTAATCCACCACTCTCTATTTTTTTCTTCTTCTGGAAAGTCATTCAGTCGTAATAGTGGATTTTTTCTTTTGGACTTGGAGGAAATGAGTAAGTGAAAATAATATTTGCTGTGATCTCCCATTCACTCCCATTCACCGCTGTCGAAGTTTACCCTGCAAACGTTTACATCTGCATTCCAAAACCCGGAGTGTGAAAAAGGTCTATTGGAGCGATGCCTGAAATGCGTGTAATCACTCTTTTGAGTCGGTTCTTCTCAATGAATTTGTCTAACGAGCAGGCTGAATCATTTGAAGCACTTTGTCACACAATAAAACAGTAACGGTATGCTTTAGAAGACAGAACACAAAAACAAAACTGATTGAAGTGGATATTTACTTACAATTCACTAAAACAAAACCTGCAGCTGCATTCAGTCGTCATGTGCGAGTACAGTCTGTGAACGATTGTCTACTACAGGTAAAGACATTTTCTAAATAAAAGCGTACAAAATACTAACATTACATGAAAGCATTTAAAAGTACCAAAAATTACCAAGCCAATACAATGTTTATTGGACATGTTCCTTGGAGAAGCGTACCATATAAATAACATGATATATTATAAAAATATCAAGGTTTTACCATATTGTACCATCACTGTACAATGATACTGCCACAGCAGGCTTTTTAGAAAGATAACTTTGATAAACTTAATCTTGTGCTGTGTAATGTGAAAAGGTGTCAATATGTTTTTAGTCCATAGTTTCATTAATGCTACACAATAAATGCAGACTACTAAAGAAAATGTTCAAATAATGCTCTAAAATCACCAGAAATTAATGCGTTGGTGCTGTTTTTGAAATAATAATAATAATAATATAAAATAAATAAATAAATAAACATCTCCCAGGGGAGCATGCCCCCAGACCCCCCTACATCATGGTACAATCGTGTACTTGTGTACTTGATGCGCCCCAGACAACCCAGTAATGATAAAAGCCTATAAATATGCCCCTGCTGTGAAACATACTGTACAATGTGCGTGTAACTGGAGGGTCTCGCCTAGGGTGCCAAATGGGGTAGTACCGGCACTGCTTTTCATGATCGGATAGCTGTAAGTGGCCAAGTGTAAACAGGCCCTTTGTTTTAGAACCTTTTACGTTTTCTCCCTTGGTTCGGTTCTTAAAGGCAGACATGAACACAGCAATCGCACTCTGGTCCTCACCAAAACAATCGGTCCGAGACCACCTGGAAGGAGATGAAATCCATTGGTCAGCTCGTCGCTGTGATTCATCATCAAAACAAGGATATAGCCTTCTGGCAGCTATATTAGATATAGGTCGATCTTCACGATCGCTTCTCTCTTTTGGAGAGCGGCAGAACAGACACAAGTGATAGTGTCAGCAACAACAAGTGGCTTGACAGATACAAATGTGGCTTCACTCTTTCTGTGTGTATGTGTGTGTGCATGAGTGTGTGTTTATGTTTGGGCGTGAGAGAGAGAGAGCTCCATGACCGTGAGAACAGGTACATTTCAATGCAGAAATAATGCAAAAGCAACTAATGACAGATAAAAGTAACAACAATAGAAATTTTACAGGTTTGGTCTGTTTTAAAATATAACCTTGTGAAAGCAAGCCAAACTATTAAGAAAATGCAACGTAACTATTTTAGCCCCTGTTTCGGAACAAAACAGGCAAACTACAGGTCTGAAAATGCCCGAAATCACTCTATTACAGTTGTTTATGCTCCTGTTGTTATTTCACCGAGCTCTGTGGGATGATGGAAAAATATAATTTTGGTGAATTAAAAAGGTATTTACAGATTTCTCAAAGGAATGGAGACAAACAAAACGTTTCCTTAAAACTCAGGGGTGGTTACATTACACTTCACCCTCCATTCACTCCCATCCAAACGCATCCGAACACAAGAGTTCGGAAACGTAAGCTCAAGCAAAGAAATTTCGTACGACACTGGGTACCAAAGTTCAAGCTTGGTGAACTTTGAACCGTTAATTCGTATAACGAGAGGACACGTGACTAATAGAAGATCGAAACGTCATACACTGTCCTCTTAGCTCAATACAAGGAATGCATATTTTGAAGCTGTGTGTTTTATTGTTGCAGGAAAGTGAGTAGACAATATATTTAACTAATTTTAATATAATAATTTTATTATTTGATTTAAATGTTATTTAAAAACAGAAGCTCTACTCCAGAAGTAAACATTTTACTTGTCAATATTGATTTATTTCTCCAAAGAACATTCTTTAAATGGGATTTCACTAGAGAACTGTGTTCAAATGCTTGTATTTCACATTTGAGGAAGTGTATTTTTATACTTCCATATAAATGTCAGAGTACACACATATGTTAAATTTATATAGCCCGATATTTTTATTGAAAAAGTTTGTCATGTTGCTGTGACATAAGCTAATGAAAAATGTTTATGTTAAAAATTAATTCAAGGTAAGGCACCACTGATGAAGCCCCACATCTGTGTTGTTCCTTCTCTAATGGTCTCATTTTTCAGAAGTGCTACAGCTCCTTGTGACAGGGAATCAGAAAGAGAGATGGTATGTTTGTCACCACTCTGCCATTATGAATCGGAAGGAATGTCATACCTCAGACTAAAGAGAGCGAGATCTCAGAAAAACAGTCCACATGTGACACCCTCGGCCTACATCAAGTTGTTTGGAGTCTGCTAGTGTAGTGTCGGCTTTACTGAGATAGAACCCGACTTCCAAATTTGAGGCAATCCACACTGGAAGAGGCCCCAAAACGCCACTTGTCAAGCCTACAAGAGCACCCACACTACAAAAACTTAAAACTAATTGTCTAGTGCACACAATTCACAGCAAACCGTGAGGAAGGAGACCACCATACTCAGTAACCAGCCTCCCTGGGGCAAACCCGCAGCACTTCCAGAAAGTAATAAATATTAAAAGTCAGACAAAGGAATAAATATTAAAAGTCAGAAAATGAACATGCAAAATTACAGTAATTTGTAAGTGTAATAGGAGCCAGCTGATAGATAGCTGTGCAATGTGTATAAACTTCACTCTCCTGATCTCAATAGGTGTACTAGTGACTGACGTTAGAGGCTGTAGGCTTTAGCCTCCTTGTTAGCGCACCCGCCTCCCATGCTGGAGATGCTGGTTCAAGTCCCGTATGGAGTGGGTAGAACAGGAGTGTCACAATGGTGCCGTGACACAGACGGGAGTGAGGTTTAGGGGGTGAGTGTAATGGGAGCCAGCTGATAGATAGCTGTGCAATGTGTTTAAACCTCACTCTCCTGACCTCTAGAGGTGCACCAGCGACTGACGCTAGAGGCTGTAGCCTTCAGCTTCCTTGTTAGCGCACTCACCTCCCATGCTGGAGACACCGGTTCGAGTCCCGTATGGAGCGGGTAGAACAGGAGCATCACATAAGCATCAATACCACAGTCGGTTACTCCAGATGAGTTAAGTGAAACAGGGACAGAACCAAAACAAAAGAAAAGACAAAACAGCAGCGCAGCCCAGGTCCACATTCCCTTGCAGATGTACATACATCATGTGAAACTGGAGGTGATTGGCAGACACATGCCTCAGACCTACACATATACAGTGCCAGAACCACACAAGCAAATGGACTGCATTCCACTGAACTTCGTCACACAACTCCAGCTCACTATGAAGAGAGGGAATCAAATGACCCGGACTGCATGACTCTCAAAGAGAAACATCGAACTCCAGCAGCAAACAAGGGGTGCCTAGCCATCAGCAAACACACTGACATGGTTGCATGGTCTGCTTATATTGTACCTGAAATCAAGTTAACTGCTAGCAGGCCAGGTGACAGCAATGTATGGGCACGTCAGAAGGAAAGGGATCAACCATTCAAGCTATCTACAAGGGGGTGACTGCCTGTCCTGCTACACAAACATGTTAAATAGGAGATGACACTTGTCAGTGAGTCGGCATAATGCGGCTGATCCTAGTGTACTTGAACTCTCGGGAACAACATGTTGACTTTCCTTGTGATCATGTTGTCCTGATGTAACAACCAGCCCAATCTCCCCTATGTTCAATTATACCCAACTAAAATAAACAAGGGATAATAGGTGTGTTCGACTTGAACTACATCTCGATTTGCTGATCGGTGAGATTTGCCGGTTGCAGTTGGAGGAGGAGTTGAAAAGAGAGACATCAAGCTGGACACTTTTCGCTTCCAGTCGCATGCTGAACCTACACCAGTCAAGAAAAACTGCGTGATGTTTGCTTTCTTTATTGCAGACCAAGTGGAATTCAGATAGACAGATGTTTGAATTTTACATAAAATAACCAGAAACATTGTTCATTTGAAAAGGTTATATGCTGCTTAATACAGTGCTTGTTGTTTGTACAAGAAGAAAGTCCATTAAAAGCCTGTATTATTTTAATATCAATAAAGGAGTCAGTATTTTTAATCATTTTGAATATTTTTTTATGAATAAACATGATATTACCTATGACAAACATAATATATCATGATATAAACATGATGTACTGTTATAAAAGAGTTGTAAGAGTTATCGCCGAACTTGAGATGTCAGAATAAACACCATGGTAATGGCATACTACCACACTACTTATTTCTGCCATAGACTCACATAGCAGCAGTAGTAAGAGTAGTATGTGAAGTATGCAATTGCGAAAGCAGCCCATGAAACAGGTATAACCATTGTCATGTTGTGAGTCTGGCCAATCGTGAATGAGCTGTGTCACCATCAGAGCTTGTGCAGCTCCTCTTGAGCAACTGCAGAGGCTGCACCAGCCAGCTGCTGTCGAATCGCTCTCGCGGTACTTTGATGGCATACGTAACGGTGACGTGGCTGTGGCTCCAATTCAAGTCGGATAAAATTTCTAACCAACATGCAATGCTTCAAGTCCAGAGCTGATTGGCCTGCGCAGCACTGCATGAAGTCGAACACACCAAATTTTTTGCAATCAGTTGGTGTGGGTGGGTATGGGTGCATTTGTGTAAGTGTGTATGCTATACAGTATGTTATATAGATGTTTGTTTATGTGCAAGTTAAATGGAGGCTGGACAGGTGTGTGATGATCTAAGAGCACTTCAATATTTGATGATGTGATGTGCAAAAAACATACTTAACATTAAAATAATGAGTTTATATTTCATGACTTTTCCAATATTTCTGAAAACTGATTGTTAACACAATTTTAACTTTATAACATGCTTCAGACAACCTCTTTGAAAAATGCTACATCACTTCTGTTTGGGGTTTCAGAGACCCCAGATATAAAACATGTGACTAAATGCAATTAATTTTCTCATGCTAAGATTCTCTGACTGGTTTGCACACTTTAGAAGTACAGTGCACTCCAACCAGTTGTTTATTTTGATTTTTGATTGTATTATTCTACAATACATTTTATTTATTTATTTATTTTGCTAGGGTCAGAACAGAAACAACATTACTGAATGGATGTCAGACACATTTCTGAAAAGTGCAAACCTACTTACCGATACAAAAGGGAGTTAAAGTATTAACAATATCCATGTAGTGGGGTTTGATTAGGTCAGATGAAAATAATAGAAAAAATTGAAGGGCTAATAAGAGGTTAATGTCAAAATTACTTTTATTTTATTTACATGTACATCATTGGTGTCTCTGGAACCACAAACATGAAAAGTAAAATCAATCTCAACAGAATTTAAGATTTATTGTTCCACTATGGCCTGTAATTTTTTATTTCTGTGCCATTGCAGACATGCCTCCTCCTCAAAGAGAAACAGCTTATAACAAAGGAAGATACATGTAGGTGTGCTTCCCACCCCCCCCTTTTTCTGACCTCTGTAACATTTACTACATGCTGTAGGAGAAGAAGAAAAAGCCATAGTTCAAGCTTCAGTTTTCTGTGAAATTTAAAGCACATCTTTAAGCATCAACATATTGCATTAAACACTAAACGCTAGGGGTGGGAATTGCCACAAATTGCTCAATTTTATATTTCAAATATATTTAGATGCCGATATATAGATATGCATTGCAGATTTTTTTCTTTAATTATTGTGATTTGTTATATAGCTGTGTTAACTCCTATTTTCTTAGAAAGAATTGTTTATTGAAGATCAGTTGTGTCTGACATGACATCGTTTTAGTACGTAATACAGAATTTGCAGGTAAAAGTGTAAAACCACCAGTTTTCATAATCGGCTAGTCGGTGTGCTGTCTGTGCTATTAGTCAACTAGTTGGTTTATAAGACTGTATTTTGTTCATTTGACCCCAATCTGACGTGTTTCACATGGGATACTGTGTATGGACACTAAACTCAGCCCTTTAACAGAGTAACTAATGGATATTCAACAAATAAATAGACTAAATTACCATAAGCTCTTATCTATCTATCTATCTATCTATCATCCATCCATCCGTCTTGTCCACTGTATCCATCCATCCATCCATCCATCTACGGTATCAGTCTATCCATCCATCCATCTATCTGTCTACTTTATCTATCCATCCATCCATCCATCCATCCGTCTACTGTATCCATCCATCCATTCATCTGCTCAATGCCGACATCGGTGAAAAGATCACTGGCCAGAGCCGTGCTGACTGTACACACCACTTCTGGCTGACAGATGACTTTTCCCATGTGGGCCAATCTCGGCTGAAAGCAGTTCTACGATGCAGGTCCATACGCGGTGTGTATATCTACTTGTGGCCCGAGTCCGAAACGTCACAAGTGGCCCACTGCTACAATTCAGGAACACAGTCGACTAACGGTTTTGGCGGTTAATACTCGCAGAGCCCAGCTATTTTTGACACTCAGATCCTGCTTGGTGTGGATGCAGGTATAACCTGACTCTTCTTTTTCCAGAGGATCAAAATTGGTTGCAAAAAGGTAAGCCATGGTATTTTATGTTCAGTTTCCAGTCTTGTTTTAACTGTCAAGTGGAAAATAATTTTCTATGTCTATTTAGCCTAACGTTACCTGTGATAGCCTGTTAGGAAAAAGAACATAACTTTAGAAAACCCATTCAGTCCTGGAGACTGTTACACCGACTGTTGTTGTGTATCTTTAGAAAAACATTCCTTAAATTACAATATACTGTATTAATTTTAGTTAGCTATCTAACTTTGTACAATGACTACTGAACTTTATAGCTAACTAATTGACTTTCCACAAAACAGGGTTATATTAAATAGCTCGTTCGATGCTGTCTCGTTTGTTAACATTAGCTGAAATTATCTTGAATTATCTAGCATTCTGTAATTAATCAGTACATTAATTATATTAATTATACTTCATGGGAAAGTTGAATCTTGTGTGGATTATTTTGTGTAGGCTCCAATGATGTTCAATGTCGAGGTAGACAGGTGTATCCTATTGCTGCCAGAAGTTAATGTCTTTGATTTTTCTAGTTATGTTCATTAGATGCTGTCCGAAAGAATCGCTTGACATTGAGGGCAACAAATACAGTAATAGAGTCAGTAATGAAACGGTGGCTGCTGCTGGCTCCAGACCGTGAAGGAGAAAGGAAGAGATGCAACAAGGAGTAATAACCTGCCCTTACCATGCACTCACACACTTATTACTAAAATCAGTAAATTAATCAAATTAATTGTAATTGATAAAATCAGTAATTGATCAAATAAGTTAGTGCAGTTTACTAGTAAACATCCCTGTTTTGATTGTACAAGAGGAAAATATATCCAAACCATTCCCAGTCTATTTCTGTTCTACACATTTAAAGAACTGTTTTTTAAAAGTTCATTTATCCCACAGGTAAATGTGTGCCTTGTTAAAAATAAATGAATGTGTTTAATGTAAGTATTCACAGAGCTGCTTTTATGGGCTGCAACATCATTTTGTAGCATTTTACTATTCTCTGAATTTACAGCTGATGAACTTAAAAATGTTTCATTTAAAGGGATAGTTCACCCAAAAATGAAAATTCATTAATTCAATAATTTACTCACACTAATGCCATCCCAGATGTGCATGACTTTCTTTCTTCATAAGAACACATACAAAGATATTTGGAAGAATATCTCAGCTCTGTTGGGTTCCCACCCTTATACCCACCCTTAGTTCTCCTGAGCAGGCAAGGGGAACTTTTGGCCCTCCGACCCCGCCTGGACCCTCTGAGCCCTGGACTTCGCCTTGGCCTGTCAGTCCCTCGACATTGCCTCAGCTCTGCGTTCCCTCAGCTCCACTGCGGTCCTTCAGCCTGTCGGCTTTGCTGGGGTCCCTCGTCCCTCCGGCTCCTCCTTGGTCTGTCAGTCACCTGGCTCTGCTTTGGCTCTCCGATCCTCTGGCTGCGCCTTGTCCCTCCGATCTGTCAGTTCCACCGGGGACCTCCTTCCCTACGGCTCCACCTTGGTCCTCAGTCCCACTGGCACCACCTCAGTTTTCTGATCCCCCAGCTCCGCCTTGCTCCTCCGAGCCTCCAGCACTGCCTTGGTCCTCCCTGCCATCGGCTCCACCCTGGCTCTTCGAGTCTTCGGCTACTCTCTGGGCACCAAGTTCCATGGCTCCGCCCCTCGAGCCTCTCACGGCTCTGCCTTACATGGCTCCACCCCCCGAGCCTCTCATGGCTCCACCCCCCACGGACTCTGCCCTGGTCACAAAGCCACCGCCTCAAGACACCCCCCCCCCCCAGCTCCCTACAGAACTTTGAATTTATGTCATGTTTTATGTGTCTTGTTTATGTGTTGGGGTGTCGGGAGCCGCCCCTTAGTGAGGGGGATATGTCATGTGTATTTTGTTGATTCATGTCTTTTATTTTGAAAAGTTTAGTTCCTGTTTCATGTCATGTGATTTCATGTTTTCCCTCCATGTTCATGTGTCTTGTCTTTTCATTGGTTTATTGTTTAATTATCTTGATTAGAGTTCTGTTTTTTCATTGGTTAACTTGTTTGTCTTGTTCTCCCATGTCTTGTATTTAAGCCCTCATGTTTGCCATTGTCCATTGTCAAGTATTGAATGTGTATGTGCATAGTAACGTTGTTTATAGTCAAGTCATGTTTATAGTCAAGTTCATGTTTATATTTTATGTTTCACATTTGTAGTTAGGGTTATAGGTTATCACGTTTGTAAATAAACTGCACTTGGGTTCTCTACACTTCGTCATCGTCTTCATCATTGCCATTGTCAGCACTTGTTACAGGTGTTCTGGGTGGCTGTTAGCACATTGTCTTGTGGTTGCTAAATTTTTAAAAGTTTGATTGATTAAAGTTATAGCACACCTCCTAAATAAGCCGCACAATTTTAGGTATCACTACATTTTTTGGCAAATATTTGAGGTTTTTAGGATTAATGCTCTTGAGTTTTAAATCCAAAAGTTCTAAAGGCTAGGGTGTACTTTGTTTTTCTACATTCCAGATCACCTCGCACATGGTCGAGCACTCCGCCTTTCAAATTATACTCTTTGACCACAAGCAAATCCAAAAATTTTCGACGCATGTGCACTGTGACTAGGGATGTGCGAGACTAGTTGACTGAACAGTTCTGATGCTGCTAATCAACACTGGAATTACAAGTCGGTTAATATTTCCCCCCATTAAATTGATCATCATTTTTAAATTACTGTCATATTAATGTTACATATTTTAAATATAATTAATAATACCAATATTATAAAAAAAAAAAAAAAAAAAAGGGATATCTTAAGCAGATACAAAGTTTCATTTCACCTCATTTCATTTCGCTTCTTCCCTCTCTCTCACTCATGGCGCATGCAGGAAAATGTCCTCTCACTAGACAAGCAAACTCCGAAATCACTTCAGTGGTGGTGGTAGGGAAATCAGATTTCCAAACGTTTGAAAGTTCCTATGGATGTTTTCACATTTGAGTCTTCTTTACATCTGTGCATGTTTGTACGTTATTTTTCTGTTGTGCAGGCTTTTTCAAGTGCAGGATAGCAGCCTTCGGTGAGTCAAGTCCTGTCTTTCTCCGGACCATGTCGACGTGTTAATTTTGCTCATCAAAAAATATATGCTTTTAAGTAGTCTAGAAAATGACTATATTTTCGAGGTGACGACTCCTTAACTGGTTAAACTATCTTTTATTCTGTGTGCACGTCATGTTTAGAATACATTAGGTTTATTGAAGGCCATATCACAGGCCTATTTTTTCTATCGTTTTTTTTTTTTTTTACATTGTAACTGTTATTGGTTAACGTTCTTTACCGAACAGCTGTCATATTACATCATTGGCTAATGCACGACTGCAAATCGTGAAATACACACTACTTTTCAGCTCTTTTTTTCTTGTAGATTTAGTATTACGAATCACGCCTCTGTAGTTCACCACCAGAGGGCTCCATAACCCAGGTATTGACTTTAACTCTCTGGACTCCATTTCCCATAATCCCCGTACCTGGCAATGATTACCTGTTCACCTGTTTCCAATCTACTCAGCTATTTAAGGGTACATTTACAGGACAACGATGTATTAAAAATGGAAAAGTTTTTCCTTTGTGGTTTTGAAAAGTTTCACGTACAGACGACAACGTTGTCAAAACGTTCCCCGTTTACACGGATCCATGAAAACGACTAAAAGCACTGTATTATGCATGCCAGGCCAGTAGTTGGCGATGTCACTTTGTAAAGAAACATTACGTGCCTGCGCACATAAGCATTCTTCAACAGAGCGGTAAATACAAACAAAGTTGGCGATCACTAGTCATAGTAGTGATGCAGTAAATCTACAATTTACTGGAGAAGCGTCAATAAACTCAAAATCTTGAGCAGCACAAACACAGTCCTGTAGTCCGCCATTGTAGTTTTGAATGTCTCGCGCTTTGTTTTGAAGTACTCGCACGCATACCTATAGACTGAACACGTAATACGCGTGTGCATGACGTCATCGTTTTCACAAATTTGTGTTTTTGTATGTTTACACAGAGATGATGACGGCATCGTTTTCAAAAACTTACAATTTGAAACACGTTTTCAAAAGTTTGCGTTTTCAGGCCCCAAAACGCCGTTGTCCTGTAAACGAACAGCCAAAACGCATAAAAAGTTTTCCGTTTTTAGTTGAAAACGTTGTCGTGTAAATGGCCCCTAAGTCTCACTCTCACTCTCTCTCATTGCGAAGTCTTGTTTTGCCCTGGCTGACATTTCTGAGCATTACCTGTGTTACTAACTTGCCTGTGTACGATCCTGGACTGTTTACCCTGTTTTGACCCGCTGCTGCCTGCCTACTGTTACTGCTTTGTTTACGTGGATATAACCTGTGATTGTCTGCCTCCTGCCCTGACCTCTTGTCTGTTTATCGACTACTCTCTGAATTGCCTTGGATATTACTGTTGCTGGTGTTTGACCCCTGCCTGTCTGTATTACTACATTTATTGTTATTAAAATCTGCACATGGATCTCAACTCCGTTGACTCATCATTACATTTGGCTTAGTCTACCTGTTAATTATTTTCAACAATGTCCTGACTGTTGTAATATGTTAAGTAACTTTTACATGGTGAATTCCATTTAGAACAGGCTGGGTTGCTCTATTGGTCCTGCACTATTCATTCAGCTGTTTTCAATAAATATACACTACTGTTCAAAAGTTTAGGGTCACTTACTCATTCTTTATTTTTTATTTTTTTCACATTTTAAAATAATAGTAAAGTCATCACAACTATGGAATAATAGAAATGAAAATATGGGAATTATGTTGTGACTTAAAAAATCCAAAATAAATCAAAATTATGTTATATTTTAGCATCTTCAAAGTGGCCACACTTTGCCTAGATTTAGCAGAAATGTACTCTTGACATTTTCTCAACCAACTTGTATCACCCTGGGATGCTTTTTAAACAGTATTGTAGGAGTTCCCATCTATATGCTGGGCACGTAGTGGCTGCTTTTCTTAATTATTCGGTCCAAGTCATCCATTTCAAAAACGTTTATTTATTTATTTATTTATTTTTTATAAAATTTTAGTTTTGTAATTAAATAAATTAATATGTTGGCATAATTATATTTTTGTCTACAAAACTAATTTCAAACATTTAAGCATACGCCTTCAGATCAAAAGATTTTAAAGATCATGAGAAACATTTCAGGCAAGTGACCCCAAACTTTTGAACGGTAGTGTACCTGTTAAATATATTCGCTAACGTTGATTCAGTGAATGCGTGTCATGTCCTATATTTAATGTACAATGATCATGCAAGGCGAGCATATCGCAAATAAATGCCCCTTTTCAGTGGAATTTAGCTTCGGATTTTGAATAGATTAAGTATTTTAAATGGGTCGCATAAACACATTTTTTTTATTTTAATTTTTTTTTTACTGTTTTCGGAAGGTTGGTTTCTTTTTAGACTAGTCGACTTCAACATTTCTGTGTAAACATCAGTGAAATTAGTCATTCAGCACATCCCTAACTGCGACTGCTTTGTAATATTCTTTAACAGTCAACGGCAGTGCATGTGACTGTCATATGGCATATGGGTAATATTTTATGATAATGGTCTGTCATTAATAGGTAATTATGCAAGAATGTCCCCCTCAATGTCTATGGTGGTTACAGCCATAATCTTAGTCAGCTTACTTTACAGAAATATAGGGATGTATGTGCCCAACCTGTGTATTCCTTGGGATATCTCTTCTGTTCATTACAAATTACTAACTTCTGCATGTTTGATATTGCTGAAGGTCTTTTTTTAAACAATTCTGGTAACCCATAAGTAATGAGTCAAGTGTTACCACATAAGTATGAAGGAATTACTAATGATCTGGACCATTATTCTAAAGTGAGGGTCATGGTAATGCATTATTAATTAATGAGATCTTACTGTTTCCGTCCTTGGGAGTTAAAGGTTATCTGGACCATCATTCTAAAGTGAATACACATTATAAACCATTAATAGTAACTGAGGTGTTACTTGCCAGTTAGTAATAAATACTCATGTGTTTGTTCCTACATTTTATTCATTTTAATTAAACAGATAGTTAACAAACATTCACAGACATTCAAAACAATTTTTTCTGGCATTGAATTATGAATCATTGAAACAATTTAACATAACTGCATAGGATACAAACCTTTAGCAGGATAATGCTTTTAATTGCTGGTGCTTACGGTTACTATATGTTTTAAAAGTCTTATCTCTTAACATAAAGTAAAATAATAAAATGATGTGTTTAAAGGACAAGTGTGTTGATCTCCACAAGATTTCAACAGAAAACGGAGAGAAAACCAGTGTGCAGCATGAGGCTGATTCCACACTGTTCTTCTGCTCTAGACAGCCCACTCTGTTAATACAAACAGTTTTTATCAAATTCATTTGACATGGTTCCTCCTTTGCCTATGTTCGGTATGAACAGAACAGAATACTTGATGAAGTTTACCGCGTGCAGGCGGATCGGCGGGCGGGTGGAGCAAAATCGCACTCGCTCTTCTTTCAGTTACAGCGCGAGCATTGAATATGGGGAACCCTGATTGGATTAGAGGCTTGATGGATGTGACACTCATTCTTTTTTTTCCCCCATTGGATCCATTAAGTTACTCCAAAAAAAAAAAAAAAAAAAAAAAAATGCACTTCACATAAAATTAAAATTCTTAAATTCACATAAAATTCTTGTAAGATTAACCTACAGTATCTATTAATAAAATAATTAATTTAAAAAATGTTTTGTAAAAAAACATTTTTGGGGTATATTCAAGTGTGTATTCATTAATTAATAATGCTTTACCATTTGTAAGAAAATGGGGTGGATATTTAGAGTTCTTGTAGGGTTCTCGGGTGGAATAGTGGAGAGAGAGGGGTAATTGTCAGTGTGTGTGATTTTTATATTTTTTTATATATGTATTTATTTATTTTTTACTATTTTTTGTGCTCTTTTTCCTCTTTTAGTTGTTTGGTTTTTGTTTTTGTATTCTTTTTTATGTGTTCATCTAAGACCACAGGGATGTTTGTTGAGGTTTGGGGTGGGGTTGGGGATGGGGAGGAGGAGGGGTGGTAGTGGGTGTTAAAAGCTGATTTTGTGTATTTATGATTATGTTTTGTTTGTCTGTGTTTTAATAAATAAAAATGTTAATCATAAAAAGAACAAACACACAAATATATTAGAATTGATGGAGAAGTTGATGACAATTAAAACTATGCAATTTGATGCAAAAAAATAAAAAAATAAAAAAATAATGCATTACCGTGACCCTCACTTTAAAATAATAAGTAATTCCTTCATTTCCCTATCTGTCACTCACTCGATGTTGTGTCGATGTAGTGACATTAGGGATCACTCTTGGGAGCCTGAGACACCTCTGGTCTTTGATAAAAGGCCAATTTAAATTGGCGAGTGGTATTTGCATGCCACTCCCCCGGACATATGGGTATAAAAAGAGCTGGTATGCAACCACTCATTCAGATTTTCTCTTCGGAGCCGAACGGTCATGCTCACTGAGCTGAATTCTCACGACTGTTCATTCACCTCTGCTGGATCTGATGGCGCATTTCAGCGGCTTCTCCCCCCTCTGCACTGGTGCAATGCAGAAAATGTCCCTGGGCGCTTTGGCAGAAATAAAAGAGTATATTTCTCTTAAAGAGCGGCACACACGGAACATCTTTTTAAAGACGTCTTACTAAAGATGCTTTTCTGATTGTGTGTACTTCATGGTTGCTCTCGTTATCCTTTTACCCACGGGTATGAGGCCAGCACGGCTAGCACTGGGGGCGATTTGGGGACCCCAATGGGACTGCCTCTGCCGGGTATCCCACCGCGGACCTCCCATTCCCCAGCACGCTCTTCCTCTAGAACTGGTCTCCAGGCGCGTCATGGTCATGACAGACGCCTCCAAAACGGGCTGGGGCTGAGGCCCCCCTCAGCATAGGCACGCTGGCACAGCTGGCCCCTTGGCCTGCGCAAATATGCGTTTCCCCCTGTGAGCTTGCTTGCACAGACCCTGTGCAAGGTCAGGGAGGACGAGGAGCAGGTCATCCTGGTAGCACCCTACTGGCCCACCCAGACGTGGTTCTTAGACCTCATGCTCCTCAAGACAGCTCCCCCCTGGTGAATTCCCCTGAGGAAGGACCTTCTTTCTCAGGGACGGGGTACCATCTGGCACCCGCGACCAGACCTCTGGAATCTCCATGTCTGGCCCCTGGACGGGATGCGGAAGACCTAATTGGTCTACCACTCTACGAGGCGCCTGTATGCCTTTAAGTGCCGTCTGTTCGCTAAGTGGTGTTCTTCCCGATGCGAAGACCCACAGATATGTGCAGCGTTCTCTGTCAGCGAAACGTGCCTGGAGTTCGGTCCGGGTTACTCTCACATGATCCTGAGACCCCGACTGGGTTATGTGCCCAAGGTTCCCACCACCTCTTTTAGGGACTAGGTGGTGAACCTGCAAGCACTGCCAAAGGAGGAGGCAGACCCAGCCCTGTCGTTGCTGTATTTGGTGCATGCTTTACGCATCTATTTGGATTGCACACAGAGCTTTAGAATCTCTGAGCAGCTCTTTGTGTGCTTTGTGTGGTGCACAGCGGAAAGAAAGCGCTGTCTTCAAGCAGAGGATCGCCCACTGGCTCATTGACGCCATAACTATGGCATATCTCGCCCAGGACACGCCGCCCCCGGTAGGGCTACGAGCCCATTCTACCAGGGGTGTAGCGGCTTCCTGGGACCTGGCCAGGGGTGCCTCTCTAACAGACATTTGCAGAGCAGTGGGCTGGGCAACACCCAACACCTTTGCAAGGTTCCACAACCTCCGGGTGGAACCGGTTTCATCCCAGGTAGTGGCACGCAACACAAGCGGATAAGCCCGGGATAGCCGGCCGGGTGTATCGCTTGCACATAGCGCCATCCAACTCCTTTTGAGCTGAAGACGTGCGCCATTAATTCCCAGTAGTGTTCACAAGTTTGTTCCCTGGTTGACTTCCTCCGAGCCCTGTGGCAGTCGAGTTTTCGGAGAGATTCGCTGCCGGCCCAGTACATGCGCTAACTAAGAGCCCTGTTCTGAGGTAGGTGCTCCGCATGTGGCGGTTCCTTGTAAGGCTAACCCCATGTGATATATATCTTCCGCGAATTCGTTTCTCTGTTGGCAAACTGCGTCTTCCTTGGGCAGAGCCCCTCTGCCCCAGTCTCCATGTTTGTAGTAACTCCTCCCCCATTGGGAAGGATCTACCTTGAAGACTCTCCACATGGTTGGAAAAACCATGTGACGTATTTTCCCACTTAAATATCCCCCCCTCTCTTTGGGCGAGGTGTGGTCTCCGCTGTATCTTCCCCTTGGGAGGGACACCCCCCGACTAGACCTGGCGGCCCAGTCGGATAATCCCCCTTATTTTTTAGGGAGTGGAAAAAAGAGAAGGGGAAAAGAGGCCACGACTGGGTCAAGCCTGTCTCTATCTCTTGGGTAGTCGACCTGTCCCCAAAAAGGGCTGTTCGACACATAAATGTTGGGGGAGGTTACGTGTCAACCTGGTGTGCTGGCTATGAGGCACACAGTACTCTGCCCACCACACACCGCCAGTTCATGTAACACAGTTCAGCCAATTGTGGCGTTTCGTATAGGGACCCCTAGTGTCACTACATCGACACAACATCGAGTGAGTGACAGATAGGGAACGTCATGATTACTTGTGTAACCTCCGTTCCCTGATGGAGGGAACGAGACGTTGTGTCCCTCCTGCCACAATGCTGTACTACCCGCTGAAGTGGCCGGACCTTATATCGGCTCCTCAGCATAAAACCTGAATGAGTGGTTGCATACCAGCTCCTTTTATACCCGTATGTCCGGGGGAGTGGCATGCAAATACCACTCGCCAATTTTCATTGACCTTTTATCAAAGACCAGAGGTGTCTCGGGCTCCCAAGAGTGATCCCTAGTGTCACTACATTGACACAGCGTCTCGTTCCCTCCATCAGGGAACGGAGGTTACACCAGTAACCATGACGTTTTATGTGGTTACACTTGACTCATTACTCATGGGTTACCTAAATTATTTTAAAAAGACCTCCAGCAATATCAAACCTGCCAAAGTTAATAATTTGTAATGAACAGAAGAGATATCCCGAGGAGTATGGTGAGTGAGTCAGGCAAAAATGAGAGAACAGATGGAACAAAAAAAAAAAAGATTGACAATTGAGCTAATTCTGGATGTCCCTGATGACTGTCAGATAGGCAGGAGGCATTTGATAACAATCAGATCTGATAAGACATTTCTATGAAATGTGGGCATTTATTTGACAGAATGAAGTTGCATCATCAGCAATTATTTCAAGTTTTTCACTTTTGAAAATCTTTGAAATACATGTTCACACACACTACTGAAAAAAAAAAAAATGCCTAAACTGGTTTACAGTTCTTAACTAGTTAACTAGGTTAAGCTGGTCTCCCAGACTGGCAAAGCTGGAATAGCTGGTTTTCCAATCTGGCAAAGCTGGTGCTCAGCTGGTTTAGCTGGTAGGCCAGCTCGTCTTCCACCCTGACCAACTGAAAAGTGCCCATAAACGCTCTAAAACTAGCCAACAAACCCACTGGAAGACCAGCTAACAAGCTTAAAAAGCACCATGATTTTGCTGCATATTGTAGGGAAAGGACTTCACACCAGGAGTGTTCCAATTGCTGGGTCTTAATCCAACTTTTTTTATGAAAGTATAAAATTTGCACTTAAGAAAACCTGAATGGAAATGCTGGAATGCATATCAACTCAAAATATGCTTAAGTTTATACCAGGGCTCCAGATCAGTGACGAAGACAGACCTCAGCAAGGACAGGGGCAGAAGGATTAAAAAGGGCACTTTTTTTTTCCTTTTTTTTTTTTAATGAGAAGTAATTATAAATACTTAACTAATTTCTTTGCTTTTTAAGTATTTAACCATTTTCTTGTGTGTGTGTGTGTGTGTGTATATATATATATATTAGTACATATTTTTTTCAATTTTTCCTTTATCACAAATAATAGCCTATTCTGTTATATTTCTCACAAAAAGCACCATGGTAATACACTTGTTTATTTATTTATTTATTTTCAGACATGGTCTGTGATAACCCATGCTTTTGACATGTGTCATAGTAAAACCATGGTATTTTTTTAAGTACCTTGGAGTACCATGACAGTATCATGAAATATGAACATGATCAATCATTCAGTACCATGGCATTACCCTGGTAACGTGGTTCACGGTGCGAAGGCGCGATGAGAGTGCAAGTACGAGGCGATCGATTGTGTTCCACGAATGCTACAAGGTTCTTGAATAACGTATAACATGCAAGGGCAGCCGGTGGAGTTTCTAGTACCCCCCTAATTTAAATAATAATTATAATTATAAATTAATTAATTATAATGAGTTTGTTGCCCTACGCAAACTGCGTAATATGTGTATAGGGAGCTGCGGTACTGTGTTAGACTAATGGTATTTTTCTGAAAGTGATTAGTCTAATGGCTTATTAGTTTCAACAAAACCAAACTGGTTTGGCTGAACCAGACAGCTCCTTCAGTTTATGTCAATATTCTATAAAATACTAATTTTATTTATATCACTGAAAGCAACGCGACCGCTCCCATTATAATTAATAAAACTGTCTACACTAATGGTACGCGATGTCGGAAATGCAGCAGCAATGGAGTATTATTCTTTTGATGAACTTACAGCACAATACATGGAGTGGACTTTTTATCTGGCCTGTTTCTCGTCTGAGGTAACAGCACTTCGATGTTCTGGGGAAAATTCAAAACTGCATTTTTTATTTTCTTGAAGGGCACTGCTGCGGGAGGGGACCCCACTCGAAAGCTCGTTCAAAACAAAAGTGAGAAAATGAATCTTTTCTCAGAGGGCCCTTCCACAAGACTGCTAGCAAAGGGTACATTCATACAGTAATGCCATGTTTCCTTCAGAGTACCCACTTCAAGGCTCTGCAGTTTTGAGTGAGTACAGGGCATAAGGAGGATCACTTGGGACTGGAATCCGCCCCTGATCTGCTGTAGCACGCTCTCTTAAAAGCGCCTCCATTTAATTTTCTTTAATACGCCCACGATTTACAAAGAAATCTCGTAACACATTATTACTGTTATTGTGAGATTATGATGAGATTTTAATTATTAAAATGTCTCCCGTTTTTCTGGACGATTAAAAAGGTACCTTTAGATCTGCACCCCTGCTGCCCCCGTTCTGTGGTCGCTAATGTGACAAAAAATTAAAACAGAAATTAAAAATCTAGTCATCATTGGTTGACAGACATCTATAACATGCGATCGCTGATGATCTACTGTTGATGAATTATTGTCCATTTTGTTATGAGAATGTTCACTTTACAGTGTTTATATTGCAATACAATATAAATGATTTTAAATTGCAATACAATGTAAATAATTTCAAGAGTCCATATTTTGTTTCCCTTATCTGTTTGTGAAAGCATCTAGGAGTGCAGACATTTCAAAATAAGAGTCCTGGTGTATTTCAGGCTTGATCCTAAAATCCCAAGTTATGTACCAAATCTTGTGGTGGGTTTTTTGGTCACACTTTATATTAGGTGTCTTTAACTACTATGTGCTAACATTAAAATGCATACAATAGAATACATTTACTGTGTAACTAGATGTTGTTCTGCAAAATTCGCACTAGATTCACATTTGCTGCTACTGAGGTTAAGGTACGTGTAGGTTAAGGGGTAGGGTAAGGGTTAGGGGTTAGAGTTAGATTTTAGGGTAAGGGTTGGTTTAGGGCTAGGAGTAAGGTTAACAGTGTATCTACAAATGTAATTAAATGCAGGTACTTTACATGTAGGTACAATGCAACAAACATATGTACATAATATGTACATTGTATCAAATGTTAAGAACATTTAAAGACACCTAATATAAAGTTGGACCGTCTTTTTCTGGTTATTATTGGTATTTTGGTAGCACAATAAACTGCATCCATCTAAATCGAGCAATTCTTTAATTTGGCAACTAAAAACAGTCATTTGGCTCCGATGTTTTAGACATCGTTAAAGTGAGTCTTATCAATTCGCCAGAACAGTTTTGAAATTGGATGCTTCTAGGAGGCTGGTGGTGTATGGGAATAGCCATTTTAGCCCTCATTATGTGAGAGATTATACTCATTTTACGGCAACTTCTGACAGCAAATACAACTCTCCTTTAGGCAAGGAGGTCATTCAGGTGCTCCATCATGACAAGGTGAGCTCCCTCAAGATAATGGCCATGATGTAGTGGATGGATATGCACAATGATTCATGTTTTCTTTAAATCGAAATTTGCTTAAAAAAAGCAGAACATTTGAATGGAAACCCAGCTTATGGTGCCTTAAAATGCTATCTATGTAGGCAACTCACTAGGCTTTTAAACAGAGCTACAGTATGGGCATTTGTGGCGAGAAAATTTTGTTTGTAAAGCCTTTGCATCATCATTTCTGTTATTGTTATTTTGCTCACAAACCATTTAAGCTTTAGGTTACATTTTCACATGACCTTATATAAATTATTTAGAATGTTTTTTTTTTTTTTTTTTTTTGTTGCTTCGCTATCAGTTTGCAGTTTGTCCTTCTCTCAGCTGTTTGGTATATGGACTATGTTTTGGTTATAGTCTGACGAATTAAAACATGCAACCATCCCACAGATTAAAAGCATGCAACCCACAATTACACCCACATTTACTTTAAATATTTAAAGCCATGCCAATGGCAGGTATGCAGTTGTCTCACTGTGCTTTCTCTAGCAAAACGAATATTCAGGAACAGAAACAACTGAATCATCTAGGCTTATTTTTATCCAAAGTACACACACACACTGTAAGCAGATGTTTGTCTGCAGTTACTTACACAGAAACAACATTCTGTTTCTTGCAATGTACTGAACATTCCAGCAAAAGCTAGTAGCTTCCAACAGTTGCAGTCACTGATACTTTATCAAACCACACAAGGAGGGAAAGAAAGGCCCATCCATTCAGTGCTTCAGTATACATGGCCAAGGGTCAAGGGACGCCTCCTACTCAATTAGTGTATTGCAGATGGAGAAGCTTTATTCAGCACATTTGATTAATAGTTTACTGAACACAGCTTGCAATTAAGCCACACATGAATGAATCCAATTCAATGCACTCTGTTATTAACCTTTTCACTCACATCTAATATCTCCTTTATTAAATGTTACAAAATGATATTTCTTTGATATTATAGGCTTTTTAACGATGGGTGAAGACACCCACATAAGTCTCTTGTGCAGGTTTTTAATTAGTTTTTTTTTCCTGACCATGATGACACACCTTCATTAAAATAATTAAAAAACGAATGTAATGATTCTTTGTGTGCAGCTTTCTATCAAAGGCCTCACGTTCATCTCTATCACTCCATTCATCCACCCTCCATCCATCATCCACCCATCCATCCATCTGTCTCTCCATTCATCAGACTGTGGCAAAGCTGTCAAGCTCTATTTTCTTTGTTTTTGTCACTGTTCTGACCCCTCCCCCTATGTCATGATGATCATCTCTTCATCTGTTTTTTGTCTGCACATGATTGATTTTGTCTTTAAATACCCAATGAAAGTTTTTGGTGAAGGTTACTTTGTGTTGACATATTTCCAATTAAAACAGAATGTTTGGGCAGGGCAGAGCAAAGGCTTTAAAAAAACAAAAAAACAAACAAACAAACAATAGACTTTAGTTCCCTATCTGTCACTCACTTGACGTTGTGTCGATGTAGTGACACTAGGGGTCACTCTCGGGAGCCCGAAACACCTCTGGTCTTTGATAAAAGGCCAATGAAAATTAGCGTGTTGTATTTGCATACCACGCCCCCGGACATACAGGTATTAAAGGCTTCTCCCTCCTCTGCACTGGTGTACTGCAGAGAACACCCCTGGGCACTTCGGCAGAAATAAGAGAGTATATTTCTCTAAAAGAGTGTATTTCTCTAAAAGAGCGGCACACATGGAACGTCTTTTTAAAGACGCATCTTTTTAAAGATGTCTTTCTGTTTGTGTGTTATTCCTGGTAGCGGTTGTTATCTCTCGAATTCTGATGGTCACGATCAGTGTCTTTCGTGTCTGGGTGTGACCCATGCTCCCGTCCAAGGCCTGTAGGTTTACGTTGTCCCTGATGGCCAAAGCCTACAGTGCCGCTGGACAATCCACCTCTGCCCTGCACGCCCTGGCTCTCCTGAAAGTCCACCAAGCCAAGGCGCTAAAGGAACTGCACGAGGGTAGTTCCACCCCGGGATTGATGCAGGAGCTGTGCTTGGCAACCGACCTCGCTCTTTGGGTGACGAAGGTCACGGCGCGGACTCTCGGGTGGGCGATGTCCACCTTGGTGGTCCAGGAGCGCCACCTTTGGCTCAACCTGGTCGAGATGGGAGAGGCCGATAAGGCACGGTTCCTTGCTGCCCCCATTTCCCAGGTTGGCCTATTCGGCAACACCATCGAGGACTTTGCCCAGCAGTTCTCGACGGTGAAGCAGCAGACGGAGGCTATCCGGCACATCCTGCCCCGGCACGGCTCAAGATTCCACACCCCGCCTGCTCCTCACCAAGGGCGTCCCCCTGCGGTGACTGCACTAGCTCCGCCGCAGCCCACCCCTTCGGCCCGGCCCCGGGGTGGAGCCCACCGCAGGAAGCACGGCCAGCCACCAAGAACCAGCGAAAGGCTTCAAAGCGCCCCTGAGATGGGCGACCCAGGGATGACGAAACCCACTGCTTTGGAGCTGGTAAACAGACCACTCCATCCTCTGGTGGAGGGCTGGGAGAAGAATCTATTGTTGCCTTTTCATTTAATTGAATTGGCTTCGCTACCCAAGAGTTCAGCAAAAGAGCAGTTTCCTTCCTCCCTGGGTCACATACCCTGTATGCACGGCCGTCATCACGACACAAATCCGCCCCCGATGTGACAGTCTCCACGGGTCACGAGGATAGGCCTCTTCCTCCCCCGTCCCAGGCTGTTCCAGGGGTGGTCACAAGGAGCCAGGTAAGTGCTTCAATGTACCTGAACTCAGCACGGCCACAACACAGCGTGGCACCTCAGGCTCCACCCCGCCATGAGGCCCCACCCGCTGGTACATCCTATGAGATTGTCCCCTTGGTCCCCCTCGCCCGGAGCTTGGACGCATGGTTTGCGCTTTCCAATCCGTCGTAATGGCTGAACCGGACTGTACGCCTCGGCTACGCGATTCAGTTCGCTAGGGGTCTGCCCAGGTTCAGCGGTATCCACTTCACCTCGGTGAAAGGTGAGAATGCTGCTACCTTGCGTGTGGAGATCACTACCCTCCTACGGAAGGATGTGATAGAGCCTGTCCCTCTGGCCGAGATGAAGAAGGGGTTTTACAGCCCCTACTTCATTGTACCGAAAAAAGGCAGTGGGTTGCGGCCAATCTTGGATCTGCGAGCACTGAACCGGGCTTTACACAGACTCCCATTCAAGATGCTGATGCAAAAACGCATTCTAGCGAGCATCCGGCATCAAGATTGGTTCGCAGTGGTAGACCTGAAGGACGCGTACTTCCGCATCTCGATTCTACCTCGACACAGACCCTTCCTGCGGTTTGCCTTCGAGGGTCAGGTGTATCAGTACAAGGTCCTCCCTTTCGGCCTGTCCTTGTCCCCCCATGCTCCTGGGGCATATGGCAACCTCAGCGGTGGCCACTCCGCTCAGGGTTGATGCATATGAGACCGCTTCAGCACTGGCTTCAGACTCGAGTCCCGAGATGGGCATGACGCCACGGGATACATTGTGTGGCCATCACACCGATCTGTCACCGCCTCTTCAGCCCTTGGACCGACCTCACATTTCTACGGGCAGGCGTTGATTCAAGGCAAGTATGTGTTAGTTCGGACAGACAACACGGCAACGGTAGCATATGTCAACCATAAGGTGGTCTGCGCTCCCGTTGTATGTCACAACTCGCCCGCCGTCTCCTCCTCTGGAGTCAGCAGCACCTCAAGTCGCAAATATGCATTTCCCCCAGTGACCCTACTTGCACAGACCCTGTGCAAGGTCAGGGAGGATGAGGAGCAGGTCATCCTGGTAGCACCCTACTGGCCCACCCAGATGTGGTTCTCGGACCTCACGCTCCTCGCGACAGCCCCTCCCTGGCGAATTCCCCTGAGGAAGGACCTTCTTTCTCAGGGACGGGCACCCATGACCAGACCTCTGGGATCTCCATGTCTGGCCCCTGGATGGGACACGGAAGACTTAAGAGGTCTACCACCCGCGGTGGTAGACACAATCACTCAGGCAAGCTGCACTTAACACCCTCCTCCATCCCCAGCTCCAAATCTTGTATGACTGCATTGCTTTTAGTTATCTTAACATCTGTCCTGTTATTCTGTGCTCTTTGTAATTCCAGACTGTCAATCAATTGTAAGTCTATCATCAATGAGTTTGTGACTTGTTCCTGATTTTCCAAATCTACCAATCTGAAGTCGATTTAATCTATATTTTGCAAGAATCAAATGTACCATGGCTGCATGGATAGGTGGGGAGTTTGCCCAGATCAAAACCATACTGCCTACAGCAACAGACGGTTCAACTGTCTAAAAATCAATAAAGTATTCAGGTAAGTATTCATTTGATAGAAGTGGTTCTGACTGAAACTTCAATTTTCATTTCATGGAGTCTTTAATTGTCCTCAGCTTTGCATGAAATGCCAGCTCATTTTGGGATGAGTGTGAATATGTGTACGTGAGACTTTTAGAATTTGCATGTTAATTGTGAGTTTAGCAGACTCACTCAGGCCCCAGATTAATGCCTGTCATCAGTAATGATTGGTGCTTCATGTAATCTTCGGTGAGTGTTTGCATGCATTTACAGCTGTCCATTCACCCCCCCACCCCCCACCCGACAGGAAGAGATCTCTCAGTGTGACTGCTAACAATGTGACAGGCTTTAGCATATGCAGTGAGTCTTTCTGCTTATTTATTTCACTGCCTGTCTGTTGCACTGCTATTATATCATTACTTGACATTGCTGCATTATTAAAGCATAGACCAGGGAACTAATGCTGATTCGTTTGTATTTAGAAGTGCAAATCAGAAGGTGGTCCATCACTAAGCTATATTTGTAAAATGGAAAGATGCTCTAAACATGATGACAGAGTTATAAATGTAAACTCTTAATTTAAATTTGAGATACTGTGTACAGGCTACAAGACAGAAAATACTAATTATAACAGGACAGGGTGAAAGATATGTGATTTTATACCTTATTTAGGGGGCTTCAGCCCTCCTGTCTCTCATTTCAGCCTCCCCTAGAAATCTGTGATTTAACTCAATAGTCAGCATCTTTAAAAGTCTGTGACTATGTGAATTCTACTTGATCTGCTTGAAAGTTTGTTACATTAATTATTATTAATAGCTCTATTCTGTGGCAGACACTCCACTTTTAACTCTACTTTTCTATCACATCTGTGATATGTTCACAGTTTCAAAGAAACTAAATAAAATATAGCTGCAAGCAGCGATGATGGGCACAAGCACCATAGGTCTATTTCCACCCGGTGGCTTTCAGAAAACAATGCAAGGTGGACACATGCATTTGGCATTTGACATTAATTTGGGTAAATATAAGAGGACTATTTTAAAGTCTGTTGTAAGAGCCACACTTCCTGCTGCCAGGAGGTGGTGCTATGACCGTGACCCAAAATAGACACATCCATATGATTAGCCCCCAAGACTAAACATACATCTCAATTTTGATCTAAACCACACATTGCACACAGAAGATATGAAACACTTCCTGTTTCCCATCTTTCGCCATTAATTGAATGCCTCGCCATGGCAACACCATTCAATGTATCAAAAATCTGTTCACAATTTAGCATCTTCAATGTCTTGGCATAATGTTGTCTAAATGTGGTGACAGGCTCATGAATCCCCTAGGAAGAGCATTTAAAATTTCAGAGACTGCAATATTCAAAACATCCAAAATGGTTTCCTGTTGGGCAGAGCCAATAACTATAATTATGAAAGTTGTCCGTCTTGATGAGAACTATATATATACAATTTTGGTGACTTCTGATGAAAATGTGGGTGTTACAGAGCCCCCCTTACATTACCATTTTCAAGGGGCCGCTACAGCTTTTATTTTGATGTGTTTCTGTGTTGTTTTGATCTGGGAGCTCTGACGTTTTGACTGTAGCTTACCACTCTGGAAAAGCCGGACATGACTCAAAATGATTATTAAATCGCAAAATTCTGCTATTTAATTAAGTATGCACTCTGTATGTGCCTCGCGCTACAATGTGAATTTGCACTGTTTACTGTCATGTCGTTTACTGAGCAGTCGACGTCAGCACAACACTGTCTCCACACATCCACAAGCACTCACATTTGAATTACATGCAAAGAAAAATATTTATCTCATTAAATCACAGCTTTTGCGGTTAAATACACATAATGTGATTTTAATTTGTGGTCTGAATGTTTATGTAATGACATTTGTACGTCAGATGGTATCGGTTTTTGGTATCGGAGCATTTGCCTGCATGCCAACCTTCTTCTTAACTGAATCCTTCCTCATAATCACGTAGTGTTTTATTTAGTTATGAGCTGAATGGCAAGCTAAATATTATTAAAATGTGACAAAGCGCATGCATGGCCGGAACCAAAGAATTCTGGGCCCCCGGACTAAATTTCTCTGGGCGTCTTACCAATTAAAATATACATATTAGAATTTTTTGTGGGCCCACCTGGACCTGTGGGCCCCTATAATCGTTACCACCTTTCACCTCACTAGCTATGGCCCTGCAAGCAAGTACATTAAACGCATTTGCTTTGCGTCAGTGTGCTACATTTCCCTTTTTAAATATAGCATTTTGCTTTCACAACAACACTTGATGTAAATAAAAAGATCCCGTGATCAATGTTTGAGGTTTTCAACCCAGCACATATGCTCTTTCAATCACAATGACGATTACTCTCAAAACTACATGATTATGGGAAAACAGCAAATACACAAACACACGTAGTGGGGATTGATTCAAAATCAAAATTAAACCTGGAAATAAAAGTTTCAGAATTTTGACAATTTTAAACAAATAAAAGTTATGACATAAAATTAATAAGAAATATTTAGGATTTCACACAATTTCTATGTCACTTTAATCAAATAAGTAAACTGGTGATAATAATCCATTAATCGTGTTAACTGCTTTTATACAAATTGTCAGATTTCCTTGCTTCCAGTGAAGCACACAAGATACTCTGTGGAACATTCACAAATCATGCTCAGATAACATGGACACACTTTTGGATTTCATGCCAGCTCGAGTGTATACTGTCATTAAAGCTGAAGGAGAGCATACCAAATTATTAAGAAACTCTGAAATTAATGTTAATTGTTAAATTAAACTTTGAAACTTCACTCTTTTATGCTGATAATATATATATATATATATATATATATATATATATATATATATATATATATATATATATATATATTATGAAAAATAACAATTAAAATAAAGTACTGTATATAATATAGTAAACGTGAACAAATGGGTTATGTCTGCTGTACTGTATTTGTTTTATTTCGTTTTTATAGATGTACTTATTATATGCCTGAAAAGACTGTTAGAGTTGCTGTTTGTGTGAATGAAAACCGCATTCTGCACCTAATAAGTAGACGTGGCTGCGTGCATGGGAAGATAGAGTTTAGATGGCTGTGCATATACAAGCTGTGAACTGTTATCGTGGTACTTTGGTGACAATTAGGCTGTTTGTTACATAAAATAAACAGTAAAACATTAAAATATATGCTTGAAAAGACCCTTTGAGTAGCTGTTTTTTTTGACAAATGACAACCGCTGCTAATGTAAACAAATGGCAGCACGCATTGGAGGAAGATCGCATTTCTTGTATTGACTGTGCGTACAAGAGCTGTAAACTTTTTATCCTGGTACTTTGGTGACAAGTTGGATGTATTTATACAAAATAAACATATTCTGTTATTTAAAACACTGTATGAGTAACTGTTTGAGTGAATATAAATTATAGACGCTTGATCAGCGCAGCCTATGATGGCGCGAAAACCAATTTGAATCTGGCAGCTTGTAACGTAACTGGCTGTTGCAGAAACACATATGTGTGATGCTACTCTGCGGGGCCCAGTTATTAACTGTCACAAATGTGTGATGATACATATGAAAGTGTTAAAGCCTGGTTAAAAGTGCATAAAATGCTTTGAGTGATTTAAGCATGTGTTAAGTGCATAGAATGCTTTGAGTGATTTAAGCCATTTAATTAACAGCCGTCAGAATAAAACCCCAAAAGATATTTTTGTATCCTGTGGTGATTATTTTCAACCCACCGGCTACACACTTACTATATCTTTACAATTCTCTCAGTTGTGTCTAATTTGATTTATCCTAAGGAAATAGAACTAAGAACTCAATTAAGACTCCAGAGCTATGAAAGAATCCTCTGAGCAATAGATTTTTTCCTCTGGGAATGAGCATTAATCTATACTACTGTGCATGTGATTGTGAAGTCACATGATCAATACTACTTTGCATTGCATGCATTAATGATAAATTTCAGGAGTAGTGAAGCGGGAAGAAAATATGTGATCAACCTTCAACCAATGGCACCCTCCCGTCCCCTTGTGAACTGTAAAAATGTCTCTCATCGAATAAAAATACATCAAACATAACCAAACATTTTGAAAAATGCATGAACAATTGTAATATGCATAAAATAATTTGAAAAAGAAACAGGAGTTTATAAAATTAGGAATTAAAAATAATTGAAATATTCATAAGAATTATTTTAAAACCAATTCTTCATTCATCCCTTCTGGGTACAGGCTCTTTCAATAAAAAATCCTTTACCGTGTGATTTCATTCTAGCCCATTGATTGGTTGGTAATTTTTACTCAGCCTTTGTTTGTATGAAAAACCCTTTCATCCACATGTATTGTTTTAGCCCTGATGAAGGCCTAGATGCCGAAACGTGTTGGCAAAATAAAGTCTGAATTATTCTCCACTCCACAAGTGCTGCTGGATTTGCTTTTCAATTTTACTCTTCTTTCTTTTTCCAAGCACCTTGTTGGTTTTGTGAAGTTGCGCCAGAATAACTGTACAACAGGAGTTGTGAAGCTGCAATAAGGAGGAGGGCTTTCTACCGGCTCAGCATTAGTAGAGGTAATGATGCAGTATTCTGCTGTTTGTTTGAGTGAGAGTCCTGACTTCACAGCTTGGATCCTCAGAGACTCCACGGCCCCGTTACCATAAGCTAACTCAGCACATCCCCCCCGACTAAGTGACTAAGAAGGAGATAGAGATAGGAGGGGAAAGAGAGGAGAAAAAAAGACCAACATATGCACTTTTCCAAGTCCTACCTTAGTCTCTGCCCGTGCCTCTTAATCCTCTGCGCCAACCCTGACTTGCATTCCAGGCACACTCAGAGGAGGAGGGGGATATGCGGTGTAACCTCTGCAGGTAATCATGAAGGAAGACAAGGCAAAGAGTATAACCCATAGGCGATTCTAGAGCCTATTTAGGGGGGTAAAGCCTCCTGTCTTTCATCGCAGCCCGCCTAAAAATATGCTCATTAACTCAGCTGTCAGCACCCTTCAAAAATTGTATGACCGTTTGTCTTCTTTGGAACAGAAAACGTGCATTTATGAAGAACACTTCCCATAAACTAAACTGACGGGATGATGAGTTCCAAACTGACAAAAATAAAAGCACCCAATTAAGCACAAGCCGAGGCATTATGCTCATTAAGACTTAGATTTTTTTTAAGATTAGATTTTTGAGACAAGAGGATTTTGAATTGATTATTTAAACTTCCAGAAAAATATTTGTACCTTTGATAATTAAATTAAATGATCATTGCATGTTAAAAAGAATGTCTGTGGCTGAAATCATTATTCCAATGTCTACATTTTGTCATCCCTAATCCAATTGATTCATATATGTTATATATATATATGTGGTGTCCTGTGGCTGCTTTGGAGATCACATTCATGAGGAAGGCATTCATGAGGAAAGTATGTGTTATGGTAATAAAAACTAATTAATTGCATCAACATCAGTGCAGTTAACATTTGCCAGCTATGTCTGATCTCTGTGGAACAGTCAGCCATTGTTTTTTAAAGTCTAATATGGATTATGTTTATGGGTTTGTTTGATCGGTCGCTGTTCATTTACTTTAGTGATGAAATGCATTTGACAGGTTTTGTGCTGTCTTTACACTCTTTTCCTCATGTTTAAAGAAATCGGCTGCTTATTATCTTACTTCAGTGTAAATACTCTCCAGACATTATAAAAAGTTTAAGTAAAAGAAGGTGGTTTTACATGGTTCTTTTGTAGCCGTGGGTTCTGTATTTTCAATGGGAGAAAGGTGGCACGGGTGGCTGAACGGTTTGAAGCAGCAGTGCTTGTCAAGCTTGCGACATCAGCCAAGTCTTGCATGATATTTATGTGGCTGCTGTGTGTCATTGACCATTAGACAGAGATAACTTTAATCAGCCAGCATTTAGCTTTTAGTAATTCAGTTCCCTTAAGCACAGTCTGATCGCTCCCTATTTTCTATATAGTGCATTGTGTGGCTATCGCTATATAGGGAATAGTGAACGAGTAATCGATTTCACATTTTGGCCGAGTTCTATTCGTGGTTAAACTATTTTCTAGAGAAAGAACACACTCTTGGTGAAATACAAACCATTTTAATTGGTTAATTTTCTTAGTTTTATTAGCTAACACTTACATTGAACATATACATTATTAACGATTGCTCATTCAGAGATAGTGTACATGTTTTCAATCTCTACTGAGATGAAGCAGCTGTGGGCATTTTTGCGTTGGTGCTGGCGCTTTTTGCACCACCTCACATGTATAGAAAATGCCTGCATGAAAGAGGTGGGAAAATATCAAAAAATGCCCCTGAGCACAAGTATCATAAAAGTGGCCTATAAGTCTTCTGAAGCCAATACAAAGGTTTGTGTGACAAACAGACCAAAATTTAACTAAAATCAAATATAGTGTCATTAGACACACTGCATCGGATTTGACATCAAGGACATTTAGTCACAAGACACACAAGAACCAATGACATTGGTGTCATCATTTGCCTTCAATGTGAGATTTGTAGTCCATTTCAGAGCTTTGGTTGACAGCTCTCCACTTCTCTATCACTCATCCTTGGCCTGCTCTCTTATCCAGTGAAATCACAAAATAAAATGCAACCAAATAGGCCACTGTTACTGATATATCTTCTGACAAGCATATGCAATTTTAATTGGTTTATTTAAAAAATATATATGATTTAAAGTCACAACCTTTCTCACTTAAACATAAAAAGTTTCCTTTGAGCCACAACATAACATATTCAGAAACTGGGCTGAGCCGCCCTCAGGCTGAATTGCTTTAATCGCCCCTGGCACAACAACATCATGAAATAGGTCAAATCAAAATTAGATGTTTAATAAGTTGGATGAACTTAATAAGTGAATATGTGCATACAGCGATAGAGAGAGAGAGAGAGACAAAAAGTATGTAGGCACAGCTACTTTCATTAACATCTGCAAATGTTTTTCCAATTATCACATAATTTCACCCCAATCTATTTTCATTCCACACTCAAATTAAAACCTTACAATTTTAAGCGTTTGCTGGTTTGATATTTCATACATACACATAGTAAGCCCTTGGTCTTCACACAGCTGTGAAATCTCTTCTGCTAGAGTTTCCTATCTGTCACTCACTCGACGTTGTGTCGATGTAGTGACACTAGGGGTCACTCTTGGGAGCCCCAAACACCTCACCTTTTTGAAAAAAGGCTTTTTGGAATTTGTATGCCACTCCCCTGGACATACGGGTATAAAAGGGGCTGGTATGCAACCACTCATTCAGATTTTCTCTTCGGAGCCGAGCGGTTCTATTTATTGAGCTGAATTCATCCGCCGAGTTCATTCACCTCATCTGCTGGATTTACGGCACATCTCAGTGGCTTCTCCCCCTCTGCACCTGTGGAGTGCAGAGAACATCCCTGGGTGCTTCGGCAGAACAACAAAAAGAGGATATTCTAAAAAAGAGTATATTTTCAATTCTAAAAGAGCGGCACACACGGAACGTCTTTTTAAAGATGCCTTACTGTTTGTGTGTTATTCCTGGTTGCGGTCATTATCTCTCCGCTTCTGACGGCCACGATCGCTGTCTTACATGTCTGGGCGCTGCCCACGCGGAGACTTCGTTCGTGGATGGGTATTGTCTTCATTGCGAGAACATGACCATGGCAACGATGTGGTCGCAGCTTGTCTTCGTAAGAAAGCAAGCCACCCCAGCGGCTCTCCGCCTCAGTCCTTCGACCTACGGGTATGAGGCCCTGTCGGTTAGCACCGGGGGCAATTTGGGGACTCCAATGGGACCACCTCCACAGGATAACCCCCCACGGACCTCCCATTCCTCAGCACGCTCGGGCTCTCGGATAAGACCGCTGGCTCGTCTCAGGGTGAGTTCGACCTCTTATTCGGGGCCCAGGAAGACAATGAGCTATCGAGCACAGCATTGGAGAGCGGGCTCGTCCACTCTGATGCGGAGGCTTTGGCTGGGCTTCCCCCTTTGGGTGTGGTCACCCAGTCTCAGGCCGACGCGGAGATGACGGACATGCTTTCCCGGGCAGCCGCGAGCGTCGGGCTAGAGTGGAAACCTCCACTCTCCCCTGAAACATCACGGCTCGATGATTGGTTCCTGGGCCCAGAGTGCCGCTCACGGCCGCGCCCCGCCCCGGTTCCTTTCTCCTGGAAGTGCATGAGGAGCTGACAAGATCATGGGGGGGGCACCTTTTACTACCCGGTCCCGATCTTTCAGCTCCCCCGGTCTCACTACCCTCGATGGTGGGGTGGCCAAGGGGTATTCGATGATCCCCCAGGTGGATAAGGCGCTCGTGGTGCACTTGTGGCCGCAGAGCGCCACCACCTGGCGCGGGAGCCCGAAGCTCCCATCCAGGGCCTGTAGGTGTACGTTGTCCTTGACGGCTAAGGCAGGAACTGTGCTCGGTGACCAACCTCGCTCTCCGGCGACGAAGGTCATGGCGTGGTCTCTCGGGCAGGCGTTGTCCACCCTGGTGGACCAGTAACACCACCTTTGGCTCAACCTGGTCGACATGAGAGAGGCTGACAAGGCACGGTTCCTTGACACCCCCATCTCCCAGGTTGGCCTGTCGAGGACTTTGCCCAGCAGTTCTCGGCGGTGGAGCAGCAGACAGAGGCTATTCAACACATCCTGCCCCGGCACGGCTCAAGACCCTGCACCCCGTCTGCTCTTCGCCAAGGGTGTCCTACTGCAGCCACAACACCGGCACCGCTGCAGCCCGCCCCCGCGGCCAGCCCCTGGCGTGGAGCCCACCGCAGGAAGCAGACGCAACCCGTCTCACGGCCAGCCGCCAAGAACCCTAGGAAGGCTTCGAAGAGCCACTGAGATGGGCGACCCAGGGATGAGGAGACCCACTTCTACAGAGCTGGTAGACAGAGGGCCAGGAGGAGAATCTTTTGTTTCATTTTTCACCGCATGCCTAAGAGGCTGCGGTACCCAAAACTTCAACAAAAGAGTGGTTTCCTTGTTCTTTGGGTCACATGTCAGGTGCGCATGGCCGTGGTCACGACTGCCATCCACCGTCCCATTTTGGCAGGTTTGGCGCTCCAGCGGCAGACCCCCCGCCCCTGCGCGCCCAGCTGTGGCACAAACATGCCCACGCCGGGTTGGTTCCGACGGACTGCAGGGACGATGTTCCTCCTCCCCCCTCCTCGACCAATCTTATGGTGGGCGTCAGGAGCCAGGTAAGTGCTTCGATGTCTCTGGACTCAGCACAGCCACAGGGTTCGAGCCCCCTCGATGTGGCGCCTCAGGCACCGCCCCATCGCGAGGCCCCACCTGCCGGTAAGTCTGACATGATTATCCCCTTGGTCCCACTCGCCCGGAGTTTGGATGCATGGCTCACGCTTTCCAACCCGTTGCAATGGCTGACCCGGACCGTCCGACTCGACTACGCGATTCAGTTCGCCAGGCACCCGCCCAGGTTCAGCAGTGTCCACTTCACCTCGGTGAAGGGTGAGAACGCCACTACCTTGCTTGCGGAGATCGCTACCCTTCTACGGAAGGGTGCGATAGAGCCTGTCCCTCCGGCCGAGATGAAGAAGGGGTTTTACAGCCCCTACTTCATCGTACCGAAGAAAGGAGGTGGGTTACGGCCAATCTTGGACCTGCGAGTACTGAACTGGGCCTTGCACAGACTCCCATTCAAGTTGCTGATGCAAAAATGCATTTTAGCGAGCGTCTGGCATCAAGATTGGTTCGCGGCAGTAGCCCTGAAGGACGCGTACTTCCATGTGTGAGTCTTACCTCGACACAGACCCTTCCTGCGGTTTGCTTTTGAGGGCCGGGCGTACCAGTACAAGGTCCTCCCCTCCAGCCTGTCCGCTAAGGGAATTGGGCATCCACATCCTCAATTATCTCAACGACTGGCTAATCCTAGCACACTCTGTGTATTGTGTGCGCACAGGGACCTGGTGCTCACGCATCTCAGCTGACTGGGGCTTCGGGTCAACTGGAAAAAGAGTCTCGATGATGGCGCGCCACATGAAAGAGTGTGCACAGTCGGTGCTGAACTGTCTGAAGGCATTCAGACAGAAGACAGTGGTTCCACTGAAACTTTATCAGAGGCTCCTTGGGCATATGGCATCCTCAGCGGTGGCCACACCACTCGGATTGATGCATATGAGACCTCTTCAGCACTGGCTTCAGACTCGAGTCCCGAGATGGGCATGGCGCCGTGGGTCATCGAGTCATCATGCCGATCTGTTGCCGCCTCTTCAGCCCTTGGACTGACCTTGCATTTCTACGGGCAGGGGATCCCCAAAAGCAGGTCTCTAGGCGCATCGTGGTTACGACGGACGCCTCCAAGACAGGCTGGGGTGCCAGCAGCTGCGTTGGCACATCAACTGCCTCGAGTTGTTGGCAGTACTGCTCGCCCTGCGGAGGTTCCGGCCATTGATCCAGGGCAAGCATGTGTTGGTCCAGACAGACAACACACTGACGGTAGCGTACATCAACCATCAAGGCGGTCTATGCTCCCATTGCATGTCACAACTCACCCGCCGTCTCCTCCTCTGGAATCACCAGCGCCTCAAGTCGCTATGAGCCACTCACATCCCGGGCGACCTCAACACCGCAGCGGACGCGCTGTCATGACAGGTTACACTCAGGGGAGAGTGGAGACTCCACTCCCAGGTGGTCCAGCTGATTTGGAGTCGATTAGGTCAAGCACAGGTAGACCTCGCGACGGCCCCCCGGTGAATTCCACTGAGGAAGGACCTTCTTTCTCAGGGACGGGGCACCATCTGGCACCCGCGACCAGACCTCTGGAATCCCCATGTCTGGCCCTTGGACAGGATGCGGAAGACCTAAGTGGCCTACTACCCGCAGTGGTAGACACGATCATTCAGGCTAGGGCTCCCTCTACAAGGCGCCTGTATGCCTTGAAGTGGTGTCTGTTTGCTAAGTGGTGTTCTTCCCGACGCGAAGACCCCCAGAGATGCGCAGTTGGATTGGTGCTTTCCTTCCTGCAGAAGATGCTGGAGGGGCGGCTGTCCCCCTCCACCTTGAAGGTGTATGTAGCCGCCATTTTCGCACATCACGATGCAGTGGATGTTAAGTATTTGGGGAAGCACGACTTGATCATCAGGTTCTTGAGAGGCGCTAGGAGGTTGAATCCCTCCAGACCGCACCTCATCCCCTCGAGGGACCTCTCTGTAGTCCTTCGGGGTCTACGGGGAGCTCCCTTTTAGCCCCTGGAGTCAGTTGAGCTCAAGGCACTCTCTTTGAAGACTGCCCTCCTGACTGCGCTCACTTCCATCAAGAGGGTTGGGGACCTGCAGGCGTTCTCTGTCAGCGAATCGTGCCTGGAGTTCGGTCCGGATTACTCTCACGTGATCCTGAGACCCCATCCAGGCTATGTGCCAAGGTTACCACGACCCCTTTTAGGGATCAGGTGGTGAACCTGCAAGCGCTGCCCCAGGAGAAGGCAGACCCAGCCTTGGCATTGCTGTGTCCAGTGTGTGCTTTATGCATCTATTTGGATCGCACGCAGAGCTTTAGAAGCTCCGAGCAGCTCTTTGTCTGCTTTGGTGGACAGCGGAAAGGAAGCGCTGTCTCCAAACAGAGGATCACCCACTGAGTCATTGATGCCATCGTGATGGCATATCACGCTCAGGACGTGCTGCCCCCCGTGGGGCTACGAGCCCACTCTACTAGGAGTGTAGTGGCCTCCTGGGCCCTGACCAGTGGCGCCTCTTTGGCAGACATCTGCAGAGCAGCGGGCTGGGCAACATCCAACACATTTGCGAGGTTCTATAATCTCCAGGTTGAGCCGGTTTCGTCCCGTGTGTTGTCAGGTACGAGCAGGTAAGTTCCGGGACAGCTGGCCGGGTGTATCACTTGCGCATAGTGCCTTTCCCCTCCGATGAGGTGAAGACGTGTGCTTTTGACTCCCAGTCATGTTCACAAGCTGTGATCCCTGGAAGACTTTCCTCCTTAGCCCTGCGGCAGACGAGTTTGCGGAGAAACTCGCTGCCGGCCCAGTATATGTGCTAATTAGGCCCTGTACTGAGGAAGGTGCTCCTCATGTGCTGGTTCCCCGTAGGTGACCCCATGTGATATCTTCCACTAAATCATTTCCCTGTCAGTAAACTGTGTCTTCCTTGGGCAGAGGCCCCTCTGCCCCTGGTCACCATGTTTGTAGAAACTCCTCCCCCCTCGGGTAGGACCTACCATGGGACTTCTCCACATGACATACTTCCGACAAGACTCGGTAAGACCATGTGATGTATTTCCATTCAAAATACCCCCCACCCCCCCTTTTTTTTTTCTCTGGGCTGGGTGTGGTCTCTGCGGTGTCTTCCCCTTGGGAGTGACACCCCCCCGATGTAGACATTTATGGCCCCCAGTCGGTTAACAAATTCCACTCTTTTTGGGGAGAAAAAAGAGGAAAAGAGGCCATGGCTGGGCTAGCCTGTCCTTATTTTTTTGGGCAATCAGCTTGTTCCTGAAGGACCATTCGATGCTCATAAGAGTGTTGGGGGAGGTTACGTGACGGCCTGGTATGCTGGCTACGATGCAAACAGCGGCCTGCACATTTCGCACCGCCAGTCCACGTAACACAGTTCGGCTAGTTGTGCCGTTTTGTATAGGGACCCCTAGTGTCACCACATTAACACAACGTCGAGCGAATCACAGATAGGGAACGTCCTGGTTACTTTCTTAACCTCTGTTCCCTGATGGAGGGAACGAGATGTTGTGTCCCTCTTACCCACTGAAATGGCCGGGACCTGGTCTCGGCTCCTCAGCACAAAACCTGAATGAGTGGTTGCATACCAGCTCCTTTTATACCCGTTTGTCCGGGGGAGTGGCATGCAAATTCCACTCGCCAATTCCCATTGGCCTTTTTTCAAAAAGCAGAGGTGTTTAGGGCTCCCAAGAGTGACCCCTAGTGTCACTACATCCACACAAAGTCTCTTTCCCTCCATCAGGGAACGGAGGTTATGAAAGTAACCTCTTTTTTTTAAATTTTGAAATAAAATACTTTATTTGGGTTGCTCGCATGTTCGATGTTTCTTATCAGCACCACCAATGAATTCATTCAAACATTTTACCTGTGTTCTCTTAACCCACAAGATGAAAGACCAACATCTTCTCACTGACTGGTGTGCATGCTTGTTGTGATGGATGTGTGTGATGGGGTTTGACCCCATGTCGTGTTGCCTCTCACGCTGGTTGAGATCAATGGAGGTGTTTGACGAAAGCCCCTCAGCCATGACATACTTGAAAAGAGGAGATTCTCTGTCCTTCTCATTAAAGTGCAAAATGGCTTGACATTTACATGCAGATTGGGTGCTGGCTGCTGCCTTGCAACAGATAACATTATTTTAGAAAAAGGTTATGGGAAAGAGAGAGAGTGTGTGTGATAGAGAGAGAGAGAGAGAGAGAGAGAGAGAGAGAGAGAGAGAGAGAGAGAGAGAGAGAGGGGAGTGTTTGAAAGAGTGTTTACGCAAATGCAAAATATCCACAAATGTGTGTGAGTGTGTGTGTGTGTGTGTGTGTGTGTGTCCGTAACTGAATGCTTTATTTTACTACATTTTAAAGGTGGACTAATATTTTGTTTATGTTGCGCTGGCCAACATGGCAGTCTTCCAGAACTAGTGGCATGGAGGCTGCATCACAAAAAGTTTTCAGTTACCGTTGCCTTAGAAATGCCCCTTCACCATCAGCCATGATTAATTTATTAAGTAAACATTAATTCCCAATAAAAAAGGGGGTATTGAGATAAACTGAGTAGTTTCTTGTTTTGGCTGGTCATGTAAAACAGCTTTTAATAGAACACTGTAAAGTGTTTTCAGCTCATGTGTCTTTAAATGATTTAAAATGAACTTTTATATTTAAAAAAATTAATGGTAACACTACAATAAGGTTCCACTTGTTCAAATAATTAACATTAACAATGAACAATACTTAAACCTATAATAATAATGGCTGTTAATGTTAATTTTAACATACTAATAATTTTTTTTTTTACATTAAAAGTTGTACACATTAACATTAGTTAATGCATTATGAACTAACGCGAATAATAATTTAGAAATAATTGTCCATTTTCTATCCTGTTTTTGGCCCTCTGATTAAAAAGCTCAATTTTCATCTCCTTTAAGACTTCAATGTAAATGCCCACTGCTATGATGGGGTAACATCTTTGCATATGAAATAAGTGTCAACACCCCGCCTTTACTCGTGTGGAATTGTTTTGAAAAGTTTGGATGGTTAAAAATGGCAACCGTAGGAATTCAGCCATACATGTTTGAGCCAGAGTCTGATCCCGAATCCAAAGAAAACTAAACAACATAAATTAAACGAATAGTTTCTCATGAATATTTCTAATTTTAAGCTTGAAAATTTAGGTGAAAACATTCAAATACTCAGTACATATCTAACAGTCTGTAACATATGAAGCAATACAATTAACATGGATACTCACACTTGTCTGTTGTGACAGCACTGCATCAACTTTTAATTTAAGTCTCTCTGCAAAGCCTGCATCGAAATGTGTCTTGTTTGAAAAAGAATCCACAGTAAAATGAAGTGAACAAACAAACACTGTCTTACTGACGTGATTCGGGACTTCATTAAAAATAAACGTCAGCCATGTTACGATCATTAGGAATCAAATAATCACTGGACAACGTTTTGAAAACTTTGCAGGCATCTCAAACCTCTTTTGCTCCAATATTCCCTGTGTTTATCCCTTCCGTACTGACACTCTTCTCATCACCGCTCTAACCTCGAACCTGTGGGTGGGCCAAAGAGGCGATGATGAAGAAGTAGGCGTTGACCTGTTTATGCAGAGGCAGACTTGTGCTGATGTATTCATCTCTATTACAGAATACAGACGAGGAAGTAGAAAATGAGCTGTTTAGGAATATTGGTTTCAATAAAGCCTTTTTTTGGACTAACAAATAAGATTTGAGTTCTGAAACTTACAGTATGTTTTTATAGTACTATGACCTCTTATATGTCAAAAGATCAAGGACATTTTTATTTCTCAATTCATGACCACTTTAACATTAACCAAGATTAGTAAACAATGTTAAAAATCATTGTTAGTTCATGATACCTAATGCATTTACCAATGTTAATGAATAGAACTTTATTGCAAAGTGTTACCAATTGAATAATTAATTTGGTAAAGTTTATGCTTAAAAGGAATAGTCCGGGTTCAATACAAGTTAAGCTCAATCGACAGCATTTGTGGCATAATGTTGACCACCACAAAAATTAATTTTGACTTGCCCCTCCTTTTCTTTAAAAAAAGCACAAATCTGGGTCACCGTGAGGCACTTACAATGGAAGTGAATTGGGGCCAATTTTTTAACATTAAAATACTCACTGTTTCAAACGTACAGCCACAAGACATAAACAATATGTGTTAACATGACTGTAGTGTAATAAAATAACTTTTCTGTGTAAAGTTTGAGAAATGTTACAACTTCGTTGCTATGACGATGTGATGTCACCAAACCCTAAAATGACAATCTAAACAACTTTACAGATCAAATAAAAAATAAGTTTTAACAGAAGAATTAATATAAGTGTTTTTATAAAATAAGCTTCACATTTCTGACTTTAAACCCTCCAAAAATTGACCACAGTCGCTTCTATTGTAAGTAGTACTAAATTTCGAAATACATTTTTGTGGTAATCAACATTATGCCACAAATGCTGTCGATTGAGCTTAACTTGTATTGAACCTGGAATATTCTTTTAAAGCAAGTGAAAAAATCTGCCAAAACAAAATGCACTTAGTAAGATTTCTTAAAGCAACATATTAAAAATGCATTTTCTTCCTTATGGCAAATTTTCTTCTCAGGAAATGTATTGTTTTTAAATAGTCCAATCTTTAGATATTTTTTTAAAGAAAGCAAGGCAGATTCTGATGAAAAACATGATTATTGTAGATTTCTGGTGTAGGTTTTTCTCTTTCTCTCTCTCTTATCCATATAAATCCATCACACCGATCTTACCCCTTGTAAGAAATCTCTTTGGCATGTGGTGGAAGCTCATTTTTTTATTTAATTTAATTAATTAATTAATTAATTTATCACACATTATACATTTGCACATATACAGTGAAATTCTTTTTTTTCACATATCCCAGCTAAGTTGGGGTCAGAGCGCAGGGTCAGCCATGATACGGTGCCCCGGAGCAGATGGGGTCATAGGCCTTGCTCAAGGGCCCAGCGGTGGTGTCATGGCAGTGTTGGGGCTTGAACCCACGACCATCTAGTCAGTAACCTAGAGCCTTAACCGCCAAGCCACCACTGTCCCTAAATTGGCCAATGAGGCATGTTTGCTTCTTGGCAATAGTAAAGGGAGATCTGAATTCATCACCCTGGGAATGAGGATCAGGCCCTTGTCAGAGAGGTGAATGGCTCCAGAGAGAGCTACATAAATCCAGAGCACGAGTGTTAAGTTGGGAGAGCACCTGCCAGCTCAATCTGAGGTCATATGGTGATACATGGAGCACAAAAGACACTCTTACAATATACACCTATCAGCCACAACATTAAAACCACCTGCCTAATATTGTGTAGGTCCCCCTCGTGCTGCCAAAACAGCGCCAACCCATTCTTCTCACCACAATTGTTCAGAGCGATTATCTGAGTTACCATAGACTTTGTCAGTTTGAATCAGTCTGGCCATTCTCTGTTGACCTCTTTCATCAACAAGGCATTTCCATCCACAGAACTGCTCCTCACTGGATGTTTTTTGTTTTTGGCACCATTTGGAGTAAATTCTAGAGACTGTTGTATATGAAAATCCCAGGAGATCTGCAGTTACAAAAATACTAAAACCAGCCCATCTGACACCAACAATCATGTGGCAGCAGTGCAGTGCATAAAATCATGCAGATACGGGTCGGAGCTTCAGTTAATGTTCACATCAACCATCAGAATGGGGGAAAATGTGATCTCAGTGATTTGGACTGTGGCATGATTGTTGGAGCCAGATGGGCTGGTTTGAGTACTTTTGTAACTGTAGATCTCCTGCGATTTTCACACACAACAGTCTCTAGAATTTACTCCGAATGGTGCCAAAAAAAAAAAAAAAAAAAAAAAAAAAAAACAGTGACAGCGAACTGTTCCTACTCTGTGCATATGATCGACAGATGCCAATTAACTAATTCAGTGATTATAAAAGCTTGTAGTGTCCCCATTGTGTGGCGTTAATATAGTATGAAATTTAATTCAAAAGGTGTCATGTTCTTGGATATAAAAATACTTTCTCCTATCCCAGCCAATGGTGTCAGTTTAGAACTGGACTATTTGTTTTTGCTGACCAATGGCAGATGGGAATGTTTGGGAAACCCATTTGAAAACAATTATTATTTTTGCCATTCCCTTTGGTGACACTAGTAACACAGACATTACACATTTTACACATTATTTGTGTATTTTGAGTGTGTAAGTGGGAAGCAAGAATCCTTCACTTTATTATGACTTTAGTATGCTTTAGTATGGTCTGTGATATTTTAGCATTAATAGGAAAGTCCAGGCAGTGTTTAATTAAAGAGAGAGAAATAAAGTAGTCGAGATTCATTCAAACTGACAAGTTTCAGCATTCCCCTTGACACACATACAAAAGTGTACAAAAGTGTGTTATCTTGTCCTTGAGTGGAAACAAAAGAAAGGGAAGAAAATTGTTATTCAATTCTGACACTGTTCCTCTCTCTCTATAAAGAGATCGAGAAAGACAGAAAGGGAGAGAGACTTTAGGTTAATGTGTACAGAATTCAAAATGCAGGTTTTAAAGCTGAAGGGTGTAATGGAAGCCTAAGCGATACTTATGGCAGAGGACTCGTAGTAGACCTTTGAGAGGAGATCTCCCATTTTGTGCACATCATGACAATGTCCAGTACAAATTTGACTAAATCTGTTGTCCAGTCATCTATTTAAAAAATAAATAAAATAACTCAAAACTACTGTTTGCTTTGCCTGTTTGTTATGCTCACACTTTCACGTACTGACGGACTACCCCGCTGGCGAGCTGATGACATTTCTAGGAGTTGATTGACAGCGATGCAGCCAATTCGATTGCGTTGTCATTTATTTATTTGTTTGTTTATTTATTTCTTTTGTTTTGCTCAGTTTCACAAATTTGTTACATTTTGTTTTAGAACAGACTTAAAAAATATCTGAATTTATGTTTTATACATATATATATATATATATATATATATATATATATATATATATATAAAATATTCTAATATATATCCAGGCCCACTCCAACCCACCTATGGCTGCACGCCTGCCTTAGAGCCACAGTGTTTACACATTTTCAGTGAAGTCAGCCTTGAAATAGCTTACTTACAGTTGTCTCTTCACATTAGGCTGGGATGGGGGACTTGAACATTAAAAAAATTACACACAGCAGCTTAAAGTCATTAAAATCAAATCTTTGTAGACCAAAAACAAGAGCCAGGGGAAAACAGTTTAGTTTTAAATTTACACATCATTTCAAGTTTGCAGTCAACATTAAAAGTGATAATTACCGCTGAAATCAACTGCCCGTTTATTCCACTGGGCTTCTAAAAGAGAAGTTTATGAACTTTACTGCCTAAATTTGGGAAAGCCATTAATAAATGTTTTAATTCAGCTTTTAGACCAAACAAACTTTTGACTAAAACAAAAACACAGATTACTTATCTCTGCTAATTCTAAATGAGCAATTTCACACAAACCATAATTTATTTGCGCAAACAATTTAATGGAGACCATGACAATAATAGCCAGGCTTAGTGATGTCAGCTTCAGAATCAGAATGAGTTTTATTGCCAAGTGTTCTCATGTACACAAGCAATTATTTTTGGTGATAGGAGAAACAAGTGCACATAGTGCTTTAACCACTGTTTCACCAACATGGTTTAATTGATAGGCAGTGACACACTACCAAGTCACTGGTGTTGTAGAATTGATTATAAAGCAGTGCAGACACACGTGTCCATGCAGATTTATCACAGTAATAATGGTGTATTGGGTGGTGCTGATGAATGGAGCATGCATTTAGCCAATGCTAATGGAGTTGCGTTTGTCTATATGGCACTGAAGTCTTGATTGAATCAACCAGATAGAAGGTCAGGGAAAATGCGCTAGTCATTTGATTTACATGTGTGTAAGGTGAAAAGAGAGTTGTGCTCACGTCATGGACGGCACCGGCAGTATTGCCATGGCAATACTACTTTTCTCCATTATTTCGGCTTCATTAACCTGTATTTTTAGCTCTGGTAGTTCAAAATAGAATTCACATATGTGGTCTAGTTATGACTTTACCTTTCGCGTTGTGATTGGAATCATTGTGATTGGTCAAAATCAATTGGTTGCCCTGCCCTGCTGCTAAACTGAATGTGCTGCTTCAGAGCAGCTGTATTTCCCGCCCGGAGAAGATGAGAGGATGAGCAATGAATGTGAGAGGATAAAATAGCTTATCTGTAATACATATTGATTATTTGTTTATAGCATATTATAGATTTAGACTTTTACCATTTAATTTTTAATGTATTATTCTAAAAGACTAATATTTAACCATACATGTGTATAGCATGGAATTTCTGGACTTAAGATGGCACGGAGTATGGCTGCTGCGTTGCGAGCTCCGACACAACATTGTAGTTTTTTGTTTGTTTTGTTTACAATTCTTATGTTTTTTGTCTTGGATGTTGTCTGCCTTATTCTCTACGACAGCCAAACACATTTGGACATTGGTTCTGCAATTACACACCGTAAACCGAACTTCAAATTCCTCAATGCCGACACTCTGTTTACAAACACGCCAGCGGAGCCCTTTGTCTGGGCAGCCCAGCCACGGAAACGCAGAAGGAAAAGGGGAAACAGAGCCAGCGTTCTCATCAGAGAAAAATATCGTGCAAATTGACCCCTGCTACCCAGTATTCTACTGGCAAATGTTCAGTCTCTGGACAACAAGCTCTGCGAGCTGAGAGCGCGGATCTCTTTCCAATGAGAGACGAGGGACTGCTGCATTATCTGCCTTACAGAAAATTGGATGTCTGCGGAGATTCCAGACTCAGCCATTGAACCCATGGGGTTCTCCGTGCACCGAGCGGACAGAGCGAAAGACCTCTCAGGTAAAAGCAGATGTGGTGGTGTATGTTTTATGATCAACAAATCCTGGTGTGATCAGAGGAACGTACATTCTATCAAGTACGTTCAAGTACGCTCACCTGATCTGGAATTTCTCATGCTTCTGTGTTGACCATTCTGGCTACCGAGGGAATTCACAGCAGTCATTTTCACAGCTGTGTACCCCGCCACAAGCCGACACAGACCGGGCACTCAAGGAACTGTATGGGATTATAAGCAAGCAGGAAACCGCACACCCTGAGGCTGCGTTCATTGTGACTTTAACAAAGCCAATCTCAAATCAATAATACCAAAATATCACCAACACATCAGTTTTAACACACGAGGGGACTGGGTTTTAGACCATTGCTACTCTCCCTTCTGGGATGGCTACAAATACCTTCCCCGCCCACCATTTGGCAAATCGGACCACTCTTCCGTTCTGCTTCTGCCAGCTTAAAGGCAAAAACTGAAACAGGAAGCACCCACCCTCAGAACGTTCCAGTGCCAATCAGACTCTACGCTACAAGACTGTTTTGATCACGTAGACTGGGAGATGTTCCAGTCCGCCTCTGATGATGACATCGAGCTTTACGCTGATAGCGTCACGTGTTTCATCAGAAAGTGTGTAGAGGATGATGTTCCATCCAAAACAATATGGATCTACCCGAACCAGAAACCTTGGATTAATAGCGATGTTCGTGAGGCACTTAATGCGCGGACCTCGGCTTTTAATTCCGGGAACGCGGAGGAGCATTAACAAGCCAGTTATGCCCTCCGAAAAACTATCAGAGCAGCAAAACGCCAGTACAGAAACAAGATTGAAGGACAGTTTAACACCACCAACTCTAGAAGCATGTGGCAGGGAATTCATATCATCATGGACTTTAAAGGGAATAAAAACTCTGCCATGAACACCGCTGCCTCTCTCCCGGATGAGCTAAATTCTTTTTATGCACGTTTCGAGGGAAATAACACCGCCCTTGTGGAGAGAGCACTCGCGGCCGAAGCTACAGAGGTTAGTTCACTCTCCGTCTCTGTAGCGGATGTAACCCGATCCTTCCGACGGGTGAATATCCATTCCGGGCCGCGTCATCAGAGCGTGCGCAAACCAACTGGCTGGTGTTTTTACGGACATTTTCAACCTTTCCCTCTCTTTGTCTGTAGTCCCCACATGCTTTAAAACATCCACCATTGTGCCTGTACCAAAGCAATCCAAAATCACTTGCTTAAATGATTGGCGTCCTGTTGCTCTGACCCCCATCATCAGCAAATGCTTTGAGAAACTAATCAGAGATTACATCTGCTCTGTGCTGCCTCCACTGGACCATTGCAGTTTGCTCACCGCAACAACCGTTCCACTGATGATGCCATTACATCTACAATACACACTGCTCTCTCAAACCTGGAAAAAAGGAACACTTATGTGAGAATGCTGTTTGTAGACTACAGCTCAGCTTTCAACACCATAGTGCCCTCCAAGCTTGATGAGAAACTCTGGGCTCTGGGCTTAAACAGCTCGCTGGGCAGCTGGATCCTGGACTTCCTGTCAAGCAGACGCCAGGTGGTTAGAATGGGCAGTAACATCTCATCACTGACCCTCAACACTGGAGCCCCGCAGGGCTGTGCTCTCAGCCCACTCCTGTATTCCCTGTACACACATGACTGTGTGGCAACACACAGCTCCAATGCCATCATTAAGTTTGCTGATGATACGACGGTGGTAGGTCTGATTACTGACAATGATGAAACAGCCTACAGAGAGGAGGTGCACACTCTGACACGCTGGTGTCAGGAGCACAACCTCCCTCAACATCAGTAAGACAAAGGAGCTTGTGGTGGGCTTCAGGAGAAGAGAAAGAGAACACAGCCCCATCAGCATCAATGGAGCACCAGTGGAGAGAGTCAGCAGTTTCAAGTTCTTGGGTGTCCACATCAGTGAGGAACTCACATGGTCTGTCCACACTGAGGCTGTTGTGAAAAAGGCTCATCAGTGCCTCTTCTTCCTGAGACGGCTGAGGAAGTTTGGAATGAACCGTCACATCCTCACACGGTTCGACACCAGCACTGTAGAGAGCATCCTGACTGGCTGCATCTCCGCCTGGTACGGCATTAGCACTGCCCACAACCGCAAAGCCCTGCAAAGGGTGGTGCGAACTGCCAGACACATCATCGGAGGTGAGCTTCCCTCCCTCCAGGACATATATACCAGGCGGTGTGTGAAAAAAGCTCGGAGGATCATCACAGACTCCAGCCACCCGAGCCATGGGCTGCTCTCACTGCTATCATCAGGCAGGCGGTATCGCAGCATCAGGACCCACACCAGCCGACTCATGACAGCTTCTTCCCCCAAGCAATCAGACTTTTGAACTCTTGATTTCTCACAATCAATATACATCAGCACTGCACTTTATTAATCTTATTATCTCACACTGGACTGTCTTAATTATATCTCTCTTAACAACACACTGGCAACTGACTATCAACCAACAGCCTGAATGTCAATACAGTACAATACAACCTACTGTATGTTTTATATATTCTATATATTCTATTTTTTATTGTATAATGTGTATTCTATATTGTGTGTACTGTATAATGTACATTGTATGTTATTATTTGTATATTGTGTTATGTGTAATTATGTGTATATTAGATTTTAAATTGTGTTGTAAATCTGAAGTTTATTGTAAATTGGTATATGTCTCATCACTGTCACGACTGCTGTGTTGCTCGGAACTGCACCCAAGAATTTCACACACTATTGCAATTGTGTATGTGGTTGTGTGACAATAAAAGTGATTTGATTTGAGTGTAGTAGCCAACACAACATTCTCACATTTAACTTGATAACCAGCGAAAATGCGTCAGGAGTAATAAAACAATATGTTGATTGTCATATTTAGCAGTATCTAAATTGCTTGTATGTTTAATTTACTTGCTAGCTTGGCAAATGTTGGATGTTGATTAATTTTTGAGCTTTTTTCTATGCAGGAGTGGATAATGCTAGCTAGTTAGGTTTTTGTGAGACATTTCCAAAGCTACCATGAAGCACGCTTATGCAGCTCATAAGAGCATAGTTTATTTCTTCAAAAGGTTTGTCAAGGGATGTGGGATGCTAAAAGATAATGTCAAGAAACAATTTTGTCAAGAAACAATGAAAACTGACTGAAATTTTGAAATGAGAGCAGACATTGATAGTATTTTATTCAGCAATATTTAAATTTGTTTTGTAAATATTGAAACAAAGAGCTTGCTAACTAATTATTAAAAACGATATTTTATTTAAGTCCTTTCATTGTACATAGTGGATATAAACTTCTACCATTACCCTGGACATTGTTTTAAATCAAAAAGGAACTTGATTATTTCATTAGTTTAAATCACTTCCCATAAAAAAACTGGTAGATTGCGTTATATGGTTAACCAAAAGTTTTAAGAATTTTACAGTACAATATTTGCTTATACTGCCCACTAAAAGTGACAGTTACTCAATTACTTAATGAGTGCAGTAAGATGTCAGATCCAAATAAGTGGTGTTTTTGCAAACAGACATGAGCACCAAAAGAAGACAGCTGATATCCCATCACCCAGCAGTGAGAGTATGAACAGGTTAGTAAATAGTTTAGTAAGTTCGTTTAAGTAAATGTTCAAAACAAGTTAGTTAAGTGATGATTAGAATTATTAAACCTAAAAACACCTTAAAACAAGACGCAGCAAACAGTGAAAAAAATTTCACTTTTATGATCCCCTCAAAAAGGAAAAAAATACTGAATACTGTTCAGTCTGTATTAATATGATTGTATGTTGCTTACAACAAAAAGTGAAAAAAAAAAAAAAAAAAAAAGGGTTAAAATTTGGCAATACTACTTTGTGGCATGTGATGGCACCCCTGACTCATGTAGATAACTGTAGTCTGTGTGCTATGGGAGAGAACTGACTAAAGCTCATAAGTTCTGGTCCACATACTGTACAATCGTACATTATTTTAAGAACAGCCCACAGAAAGGAAGAGGCCATCATGGCTAACATTTAAACTACCCAATCATTTAATTTTTTAGTTTTGGAGTGGATCTGCAAAGCTGATACAATAAAAAATAAAGACGTAAGCATGTTTACATGATTTCAGTGTGATGAAATTGCTTACCAACCTTTGTGTGTAAAGTTATGTAATTTTCAAACTTCATTGCCATGACGACGTAACACCATAAACTCTGAAACCCCTGTAAATGCTGATTTAAACAACTTTACAGCTCAAATAATTCACAAGTTTTAACAGAATAATTAATGTAAGTGCTTTTATAAAATTATTTGCATTTCTGCCTTTTAACCCTCAAAAAAATGGTCCCTTACACTTCCATTGTATGTACTGTAACATTGTCAGTCACTGTAATGTCAAATTTTGTCCTTTTTATATATATATATATATATATATATATATATATATATAGAGAGAGAGAGAGAGAGAGAGAGAGAGAGAGAAAAAGGACAAGTCGAAAATATTTTTTGTGCTAATCAACATTATGCCACAAATGCTGTCTATCTGGCAACATTTTTCAAATTCAGTCATTAGCTCTTCCTCAAATGAGCTCATTGTATCAACTCTGTAACTTAATTTTTTTTCCAGGCGGATTGATATAACTCTGTGTGCTCTTATATCTGGAAGTTGTGTAAAATCAGCCAATCAAATTACATATTGCCAGATCAGAAAATACTTTCCAGTTTTGTGCAGTAGCCATCAGCAATGATGGGCAGTAGCTTCACTACAAATAGCGAAGCTATTAACTTAACTACATTTCTGAATAGCGAGGTGGTAGCTTCGCTAGTTTTTAAATCTAGTAGCTTTTCAGTTTCGAAGCTATATTTTTTATTAGGTAGTGGCGTAGCTTTGACAAAAGCTACACCACTACATCATACATCACACTGGTGTTTACTATTGCCAGTTTTGAATCGGAGCTAAAGATATCCGATTCACAAATGAATCACTCATTCAAGTCTGTTCTTTAAAATGAATTGGTCACACGTGATAGCAAAGCGGTTTAAATTTATTCGTGATTCAATCTGAATGACTTGAATAGCACGACTTGAATAGCACTGTTTTCAAGGCTCATGCATGTGTTGAATCATTTGGTGCGCGCTCTCACCAGGGGTGGGCTACGTCTAGCAAGGGCCACGGTGCCAATTTTCTTTTAGGGCCCCCTCGGTCCAATTATCTTTCAAAGTTGGGATCCACGTAGTAAATTTTCATTGATTTAAGTCTGTTCTGTTATTACAGTCAGATTAACTCAAACATACAGCACAGTGTGGTAAAGAAACCACTCAGCCGAAACAGCCACTGTTCTTAAAGAGACAGTAGCATTTTAACGTTAGTTATACATAATGTAAACTCTATGTAAATACTACAAATTATGCATACAAAAAACAAGAATGTAACAAAATGAGTAATGTGTAAACATGCATATATTTAAAGGGGCAATAATACATTGACATTTTAACTTTATCAAACACTTTATATTTAAAGAATTTATCAAACAGACCTACAAAGATTTCAGGCAGTTCTGGCTAGCGCTGCTATATCTTTTCTAACTCATCTGAATGATGGGCTGTGTTCCATTCAGAAGTGATCATCCCTACACCCCATTTCCTTTAAAGACTTTACCCTCCATTGTGAGAGCTTCGAATGGCTGAAAGGTGTGGGGCTCAAAACTAGCAGTCATTTGGTCATTTTATTGTAAATTCTGTTTGAAATGGCCCTACACCTTGGCTACCATTATTATTCGCCCATCAAAAATCCTGTGAAGGCATAATGTATGCCAAAATCCATTAGAGCAGATTATATTAACAGAAATTTTCAATGATCTAAGAGTCTGTTTTTGAATGTTCATGATTTCAAACTTCAGTGGTCAAAATTTACACACAATCTGCTTTAAGATTCTGTCTTTCTTTATTTCTTATAAGACCTGTACAAATTTCCAACTTCAAGTATTTAAAACTACTTTAAACTTTCAGACAAGGTTTTGTCAAACCAACATTATAGTTTGTCTCGACAAATTTTAAAGTTTCTAGGTCAGTACTTTTGTACCACACAATATAAAATATCAATCTTCTTTTCCCAACCACCCAAGCACAGTTATGTTTTTGTAATATTGGGGAGAAATGCAGTTATAGTAATGAATAGTATAATACATGGTTTTTGTTCGACAGCACTTTTCATACAAAAAAGTGGCTGATTTAAAAAAAAAAAAATTGAAACAGGAAGGCAAAAGGGTCCTATAAGCGGGCTGGGGGCCCTCAGTTACAGGGCCCTATTAAGGGGGCCTTGTATAAGCTGACAGCTGTGGGGGCCACATATTCAAGCGTATATAAACATTTGTTTTCAAAGTTGATGGGGTGCCAGACCTTGCAGCCCAGGGCCCCCTGGGCCCCTGGTAGTCAAGGGCCCCTGGGCACTGGCCCCACTGGCCTGGTCTGTAATACACCTATGGCACTCACTTGCCAGCACACTCACAGAATATTTTAAAATACAGAAAATAAAGATAACGCTGGTTGCAGTGGACCTAAAATCAATGGAAACCCAACCTGCAAATGCATCCTACAGTTTGCCAAAGTCCAACATGTGTGCAGCTTGTGAACACCTACTGCAGATAAAGATTTTACCACAAAAGAGTATCAAAAGACTTCTTAGCCTACACAGACACAAAAACAAAAATAAATAAAATACCATTCTTTTGGGCATATACCATTACCTGGGAGCACCATGTTAATACAATGGTATATAAATATGGTAATCATATAACAAATTACCATGCCAGGCAGTACCATGTTATTCTTTGAATTACCTTGGAGCACCATGTAAATACAACTGTATGTAAATATGGTAACCATCAAAATACCATGATAGAACCATGGTATTCTTTGAATTACCTTGAAGCACCATGTAAATACAATAGTAGCCTATATGAATATGGTTATATATTAAATTACCATGGTAGTACCATAGTATTCTTTGAAGTACTTTGAAGCACCATGGAAATACAGAATGGTACATAAATATGGTTATTGTATATCAGAGTACCATGGTATTAACATCTGATATCACATTGTTATTGCCCAGATGTGCTCAGATGCAAATTTCACCTCTGATCAGAAGCTTCCAGAATTACAACAGCTAGACACAGGATTACAGGGTAAGATGAATAATATATGTAAAGTTTTTATACAGGAATGTGCAAAGGAAATTATGTTCAAACGATTATGGGTTTGTAGAGGTGGTAGTAAAAATAACATGTAAAAAGAGATTTCTCATACTGAACACATGGATTTGTATAGGTAGAATGTATAAATATGAATTTATATGTTTTTTTTTTTACAAGCACATACATTTATTGCACCATACTGTATACTGTATTATGCTGTACCATGGCTTTCATAAACATCATCTGAATTCTGAAGTCTTTTAGATGCTTTGTCTGACAGTATGATCTGTGCATCTGGTTAAAAAAAACAAAAAGTAGCTTAAATGTAGTAAACTACTATTTTGGCATGTAGCTTGCAATTGTAACTTGCTAATTTCTCTGAAGTGTAGCTTTCGACATCACTGCCGTAAAACCGCTGGTCATAATGCTCGAGGCAGCAATTTTTTAATTTGAAAACAAAACCAACGCATGTTGACGGTTACAGCATGCACAACGGCACTGTGGTGGATGGAAATGGACATCGTTGCATGCGTGAGTGTGTTTGTGCGTGAATGCGAGCATATGGGAGAAGAAGCAGTCTCTCTTCTGTCATGAGAAGGGTCTCTATGGGGATAGAGTGAGAGATAAGGAGGAGAAGGAGAGAGGGGAGGGAAGGAGAGAGAGAGAGACAGAAGACTATTTAAATCCATCACCTTGAGCAATTGTCAGTGCAGCAGAACACAGAAGAGGATCGAGGGAGGGAGGAGACAGAGGAGTGGATCTTGTCTTGTGATTCATCCCTCAATTGGGTGAATTAAATCTCAGTCAGTTGGCAAGCAAACAGATTTATTTGGAGTGGGAAATGAAGGAGTCAGGAGGGGACAGTGGGTCCAGTATCGTAGTGAATCACCTCAAAGCGGGTGGTGGCCAACAGTCAATCACCCACACATCTACCTTCAATATGATGTTGACTATCTCTCAATCACACACACACACACACACACACACACACACACATACACACACACACACACACACACACACACATTTAACTATTAGTAAAGACATCTTAAAGATTCAGTGTTTAAAAAAAAAAAAAATAAAAGATTTTCTAATGATATTTGCTATAGCCTACTCCAAACCCTAAAGCTGTCACTTACAAGTCACCTGTTAAAGGGTTAGTTCACCCCAAAATGTCCCTACTAGTAGGTTTTTGTCTTTTTTCACTAAATCATTGAGGACATTTTTTAAATGTTGGCCCTTACAAGCATGCACACAAACACAATATTTGTCATGCTAGGGTTGTTCCTTTTGGGCAGCCTGGTTTATAAACCCTTCGCGGATGGGAGTATGATAGCCATCAGTCATAGCTTTCTTGTACCACTAACCTGAGGGATGGAAGTGACTGCACATGCACAAACTGCTGGTGCAAAATCTGTTCACATGTGTTCAAACTAAAACAGCAGATCTTCATAGTGCAGTACTTGAATGCTTGATGTATGACACATATTTCACAGAAAACACAGATGCTTATGGAGTTCAACACAGCAGCCAGAGGAACACGCTGATTTAGCTTTTTTCTGAAAGTACTCCAACATCTATAGCTTTGTTCTCAAAACCCTTGTGAGCTAATGCGCAGTCACTGTCTGTATAGGCAGCTACCTTCTAAGGCAAGCTACCTTCTAAGGCAGCCTCGCAACAAAAATGAATCCTTAAGTGACTGATCTGAAATGTTCTTCGAAGGTGGCAACAGTTACTCACAAGCTTATCATATGAAGCACACAAGAGACTCGACTAAACGCTCAGTCCACGTACAAAATACACAGCTTAATATGGTTATCATTCCTCTGAGTGATTAATCCAGTTCTTTACATACAAACCGAGCAGAGTTTGGTTATTTAGGAGAGACATGTGCATTCTACCAGCCATGTGCTTCATACATTGGGGTTAAAAAATTTTTTTTTTTTTAAATTACGCAGTTTAAACGAATTACTTTGAAGAGCATAAACAAACATGGAACCTCTATTGATGACATGTTTACTAAAAATTGGAGGACAATAATTCTCTGGTTGCTTTAGTCAAAAATAGGGGAAAAAGTAGTATTACTTTGGTGGTAAAAATGGCAAACAAACAAGTTAAACTGTTTACAACCATGTTTTTAAACTGTAGGAGTGACTGTTGGCCTATTCCATACAAACGGAATGGTAATTTAAACTTAAATATGATTGACACTTTGCATTATGTACAGTACATGGCCACAGTTGATTTCAATAGAGTGTGATATTAGCATGTTGCTGATTCTGGCGAGAAGTACGTAGCATACAAAGAGCCTACATTAAAATCTATAACATTTTAAGGTAAGAAGGTAGCCAACTATGCCACCTTGGGAATTTCACCCAGGGAATTTACACTGATGTGGACTTAAAATCCACCTACAAGGTCTCACAGGTCTGTTTTCACAATGAAGGACAAGAGACATGGATATGAATAGATAAAATATATTTTTTATTAATCACATTCAATTAAAATAGTTCAGTTCAAACTCTGTGAACAATAAATCTGGATCTACGCAGATTTACATTAAATTAATAACAGACCCATGCACATACGACCACCCTTCATAGAGCTGGGGCTTACCAACAGGAAGCAGCTACCTGCAAAGACTATCTGTCCTAGGCAACCTCACGATCACATGGCTAAGATGGCGCCCTCTGTGGCAGACGTATTGCACACTCCAGTTTCCATCTGCTTTTATTTACTTTTATAGTGATTTATACAATTCAGCACTATTATACTATGAAATTATAGTATTATAGGCAGACCCTATTGGATATCGACAAAAACCGGCAGACACTTTGTTTCAAAACTCTATACTGCCTAACGAAGACTGCGTTGTTCACTCTACTCTTGTCAGAGACCATCAGCAGGAGTCCTGATGATTAAATGCCAACCCTTTTACTTGCCTCGGGAATTCAGTACCATCGTCATTACTTCTGTTTACATTCCACCACAAGCCAACAACTTGATCATGCTTACAGTTCTTCATGATGCCGCAGCGCACAGGAAACACATCCAGATGTAGCCTTTATCGATGCAGATGACTTAAATCACTGCAATCTTCAGACAGCGTTACCAAAATGTTTTCAACATGTCACTGTCCCCACCCAGGATAAAAATATTAGACCACGTTCATACAAACATTCAAAGCTGCTTCTCACCCCCATTTTGGGTGTTCAGACTACATCTCCTTGTTTCTCTAGCCGACATATAAACAACACCTAAAGCGAGAACCCCCGGTGAGTAAATTCATCAAAATCTGGTCTGCTGATACTGTTGCAACCCTGCACAGATTGGGAGGTATTTAAAAATCGCTGCCACACAGGAAGACCCTCTGTGGACAGAGAGTTATGCTGAACATGTGACAGGTCACATACTAAACACCTGTGTCAATAACATAGTGCCCACCAAGCAGATATGAACCTTTCCTAATGAAAAACCCTGGTTATACGTCAAGGTGTGGTGCATGCTTCGTGCCCAGTCCAGTGCATTCAAATTTGGAGATGCACAAGACCACAAGGCAGCCAGATATAACCTCCGAAAGAGCATCCGAGAGGCCAAGAGACAGTATAGGAATAAAATGTAACCGCATTATACCACGGCCAACCCAAAACTTACACTACCGGTCAAAAGTTTTGAAACACTTGACTGAAATGTTTCTCATGATCTTAAAAATCTTTTGATCTGAAGGCGTATGCTTAAATGTTTGAAATTAGTTTTGTAGACAAAAATATAATTGTGCCAACATATTAATTTATTTAAATACAAAACTAAAATTGTATTTAATTTTTTTTTAAATATAATTGTAAGTATATCTATAATTGTAGTACATCTAATTTTCTAACATCAAATCATTGTTTATCTTGAAACTGAACAGTTGCTAGGTGAATTAATATGCATGCAGTTAATATGCCAGTATTACAGAACATGTTGCCAGCGCTACATGTTGGCTCACTATCAAAACATTGTAATGTTCTTACATGGATGCTTTGTGGAGAAATATGTTTGTCCATTTATTATGCAGTGTGGTTGGTTTTAATGTTGTTTTTTTCATCACAGCTTATCACTAGTCAGCCAGTCATGTTCTACAGATCACTGGGCTGAGTGATAAAATACGAAGCGAGAAGATCAGATGATTTAAGCATAATTTAATCTCCCAGCCTGGAAGATTAGGCACACACACACATACAAGTACATACGGATGTTTGTGTACGGATGTTTGTGTCTGTGGAGATGTGCATGTCAGTGAATGATCTAGACCAGGTTAATGTTGTTGTGCTCTGAGTGAAATAGCCTACGGCCTGCAGCAGCCAAGGGGAATGATTGACAGTCAAATACATAGCATGAAAGGTGCTCAGGACACCAGTGTGTGTGTGTGAGTGAGTGCTACTGAATAAGTTATATAGCTGTTGGCTATTGGAAAGCAGTTGGTAAGATTTGAAGGAGACGAAGAGAGTGCGAGAGACAGAGAGAGAGAAAGCAGAACTCAGCAGAAAGAGGAACAGAGAGTTTCAATTGACAGAAGGCCGAGGAGTGTGAGATGGAGTTATACTGGAGAAATAAGAAAAAGGGTGATATAGATAGAGGTAGGGATAAGGGGAGAGAAATGTCAGGGCATTTTAATGATGCAAAGGGAAGAGACAGACAGGAGGGAGGGAGAGAGAGGGGGTAAAAGTAAAGGGTTGGAAACTGAGAACTGGTTATTAATATAGAACCATTTTTACAAAAGCACCAGAATTCTAAACTGGAAATGAAAGTGGATGGTTTTTGTAACATTCTATTCCATTAACAGTTTGATGGCTAGACCATACTAAAAAACCCTGATAGTAGAGTTGTCTCTACTTTCACAATTCCAGTGAAATTTCACAATTCTCAATACCAAATGGCAAAGTCTCTTTCCTCTCACTGCAAATAAGTCATAACTTTTTCAATACAGTAACTCCACCCACCATTTCACAGAAAATGTAATTCACTTAGTACAAGTAACATATTACTTATATTTACAGTTTGAATAGCATCTCTCACTATTTACACTTAGAGTTAATAAAACACTCTTTGTTGCTAATCGGGATATGCACGGTATCCGTTTGTAATATTCGGATAACCATGAGGGTTCACGAATGGTTATTCAGTTATTTGTCGGGACTCTGGAATAAAGAATGTTTATTGAAATGGATATGCATCAAACACTACTGAAAATAGCAGAAAATAAAGTGCACAGTAAGCTATGTGTCTAAATAGCACTATACATTGCTCTTTAAATTATAAAATCACTTGCATCCCCATTGCGAAAAATTCAAATATGCCTGTCTTCATTTGACGAGCAGTTGACCCATAAGAAATTTTCCATGGCTGTCTTCAGCTTGGTCTCAGCAATGGTAGGCGGAGTTAGTGTAAAAAGCACTCTGTATGTACAGCATACTGTATATAAAAAATAAAATAAATAAATAAAATAAAAAAAATATATATATATATATATATATATATATATATATATATATATATATATATATATATATATATATATATACACACATACACACCGATCAGCCACAACATTAAAATCACCTGGCTAATATTGTGTAGGTCCCCCTCGTGCCACCAAAACAGCACCAACCCTGCGTGAAAATCCCAGGAGATCAGCAGTTACAGAAATGCTGGCACCAACAATCATCCATGCGATTATCTAATCAGCCAATCATGTGGCAGCAGTGCAGTGCATAAAATCATGTAGATATGGGTCAGGTGCTTCAGTTATGTTCACATCAACCATCAGAATGGGGAAAAATTGTGATCTCAGTTATTTGAACTATGGCATGATTGTTGGTGCCAGACGGGCTGGTTTGAGTATTTCTGTAACTGCTGATCACCTGGGATTTTCACACACAACAGTCTCTAGAATTTACTCTGAATGGTGCCAAAACAAAAACCATCCCGTGAGCACCAGACTGAGGACGGGAATGCCTTGTTGATGAGAGAGGTCAACAGAGAATGGCCAGACTGGTTCGAATTGACAAAGTCTACGGTAACTCAGATAACTGCTCTGTATAATTGTGGTGAGAAGAACAGCATCTCAGAATAGCAGCGGGTTGGTGCTGTTTTGGCAGCACGAGGGGGACCTACACTATATTAGGCAGGTGGTTTTAATTTTGTGGCTGATCGGTGTATTTCAGTGTATCTATCCCTATTTACTCTCAGTATAAATAGCATCTACCTTCATTTACACATAATGTAAAAAGCATCTTCCATTCTTTTATACTCAATAGCCACTATTGAGTGTAAAATATACAAATAACCAATGTCTTTCCAAATTTTATGACACAGCAAAAAATTAAATTAAATTAAATTAAATTAAATTAAATTGAATGCTCCAATAATTAAATTGGTAAATATTTTAATCAATTAAAATAATGGCATGTTGCCTTTAATCATTTCTCAGTTAAGCAAACATTACTGCTATGCTTAAACAGTCTTTAATGAATAATAAATTAATTAATTAAGAGCAGTGAGGGGTTTTCTCCCTTCATGTCAATTTTGCTGTTTGATTGATGTTAATTTCATAACAGACATTGCGTCAACATAGGAAAGAAAACGTCATGGTTACTTTCATAACCTCTGTTCCCTGATGGAAGGAACGAGATGTTGTGTCGATGTAGTGACAATAGGGGTCACTCTTGGGAGCCCCATAAACCTCTGCTTTTTTGAAAAAAGGCCAATGGGAATTGGCGAGTGGAATTTGCATGCCACTCCCCCGGACATATGGGTATAAAAGGAGCTGGTATGCCACCACTCATTCAGGTTTTGTGCTGAGGAGCCGAGACCAGGTCCCAGCCATTTCAGCGGGTAGTTCAGCATTGTGGAAAGAGGGACACAATGTCTCGTTCCCTCCATCAGGGAACGGAGGTTACGAAAGTAACAATGACATTCCCTATCTGTCACTCACTCGACGTTGTGTCGATGTAGTGACACTAGGGGTTCCTATACAAAACGCCACAACTAGCTGAACTGTGTTACGTGAACTGGCGATGTGAGATGGGCAGACCGCTGTGTGCCTCGTAGCCAGTGCACCAGGCCATCATGTAACCTCTCCCAACACTCTTATGAGCGTCGAACAGTCCTTCAGGAACAAGTCGACTGCCCAACAATAGGGACAGGCTAGCCCAGCCGAGGCCTGTTTTAATCTCTTTTCTCCCCAAAAAGAGTGGAACTAGTTAACTGACTGGGAGCCATAAGTGTCTACGTCAGGGGGTGTCCCTCCCAAGGGGAAGACACAGCGGAAACCACACCCCACCCAAAAATGGGGGGGGGGGGGGGTGGTATTTTGAGTGGAATACATCACATGGTCTTACTGAGTCTTGTCAGAAGTATGTCATGTGGAGAGGTCCCATGGTAGGTCCTACCCGAAGGGGGAGGAGTTTCTACAAAGCATGGCGACCGGGAGCAGAGGGGCCTCTGCCCAAGGAAGACGCAGTTTACCGACAGGGAAACGATTTTGCGTAAGATATCACATGGGGTCACCTTCGGGGAACCAGCACATGTGGAGCACCTACCTCAGTACAGGGTCTCATTAGCGCAGGTACTGGGCCAGCAGCGAGTTTCTCTGCAAACTCAACTGCCAGAGGGCTAAGGAGGAATGTCATCCAGGGATCACAGTCTGTGAACATGACTGGAAGTCAAGAGCGCACGTCTTCAGCTCAAGGGAGGGGAAAGGCGCTATGCGCAAGCGGTACACCCGGCTAGATGTCCCGGAACCTACCTGGTCTTGCCTGCCAATACATAGGATGAGACTGGCTCAACCCGGAGATTGTAGAACCTCACAAAGGTGTTGGGTGCTGCCCAGCCTGCTGCTCTACAGATGTCTGCCAAAGAGGCACCACTGGCCAGGGCCCAGGAGGCCACCACACTCCTGGTAGAGTGGGCTCGTAACTCCGCAGGGGGTGGCACGTCCTGAGCCTGATATGCCATCACGATGGCGTCAATGACCCAGTGGGTGATCCACTGTTTGGAGACAGTGCTTCCTTTCCGCTGTCCACCAAAGCAGACAAAGAGCTGCTCGGAGCTTCTAAAGCTCTGCGTGCGATCCAAATAGATGCGTAAAGCTCGCACCGGACACAAGGCTGGGTCTGCCTCCTCCTGGGGCAGTGCTTGCAGGTTCACCACCTGATCCCTAAAAGGGGTCATGGGAACCTTGGGCATATAGCCCAGTCAGGGTCTCAGGATCATGTGAGAGTATCCCAGACTGAACTCCAGGCATGATTCGCTGACAGAGAATGCCTGCAGGTCACCTACCCTCTTGATGGAAGTGAGCGCAGTCAGGAGGGCAGTCTTCAAAGAGAGTGCCTTAAGCTCAGCTGACTCCAAGGGCTCAAAGGGAGCTCCTCATAGACCCCGAAGGACTACAGAGAGCTCCCACGAGGGGACGAGGCGCAGTCTGGAGGGATTCAACCTCCTAGCACCTCTCAGGAACCTGATGATCAAGTCATGCTTCCCCAAGTACTTACCATCTACTGCATCGTGATAAGCCGAAATAGCGGCTACATACACCTTCAAGCTGGAGGGGGACAGCCGCCCCTCCAGCCTTTCCTGCAGGAAGGAAAGCACCGATCCGACTGCCATCTCTGGGGGTCTTCGTGTCAGGAAGAATACCACTTAGCGAACAGATGCCACTTCAAGGCATACAGGTGCCTCGTAGAGGGAGCCCTAGCCTGAGTGATCGTGTCTACCACTGTGGGTGGTAGGCCACTTAGGTCTTCCGTGTCCCATCCAAGGGCCAGACGTGGAGATTCCAGAGGTCTGGTTGCGGGTGCCAGATGGTGTCCCATCCCTGAGAAAGAAGGTCCTTCCTCAGGGGAATTCGCTGGGGGGGCTGTCATGAGGAGCGTGAGATCCAAGAACCATGTCTGGGTGGGCCAGTAGGGTGCTACTATGACGATCTGCCTCCCTGACCTTGCACAGGGTCTGTGCAAGTAGGCTTACTGGGGGAAATGCGTATTTGTGTAGTCCAGGGGGCCAGCTGTGTGCCAGCACATCTATACCGAGGGGTGCCTCAGTCAGGGTGTACCAAAGCGGGCAGTGGGAGGATTCCCAGGAAGCAAACAGAACTACCTGTTCATGGACTGAAGAGGTGGCGACAGATCGGCGTGATGGCCACACGATGTGTCCCACGGCACCAGGCCCATCTCGGGACTAGAGTCTGAAGCCAGCGCTGAAGCAATCTCATATGCATCAACCTGAGCGGTTGATGCCATATGCCCCAGGAGCCTCTGAAAAAAATTCAGAGGACATTTCAGTGGAACAACTGTCCTCTGTCTGAACGCCTTCAGACAGTTCAGCGCTGACTGTTCGCGCTCGTTTGTTAGGCGCGCCATCATCGAGACTGAGTCCAACTCCAAACCGAGAAAAGAGTTTCTCTGAACCGGGGAGAGCTTGCTCTTTTCCCAGTTGACCCGAAGCCCCAGTCAGCTGAGGTGCCAGAGCATGAGGTCCCTGTGTGCGCATAGCAACTCTTGAAAGTGAGCTAGGATTAGCCAGTCATCGAGATAGTTGAGGATGCGGATGCCCACTTCCCTTAGCGGGGCAAGGGCTGCCTCTGCGACCTTCGTGAAGACACAAGGGGACAAGGACAGGCCAAAGGGGAGGACCTTGTACTGGTACCTTTGGCCTTCTAAGGCAAACCGCAGGAAGGGTCTGTGTCGAGGTAAGACCGATACGTGGAAGTACGCGTCCTTCAAGTTTTCCAGCCATCGTGATGGGTTGGAAAGCACGAGCCACGTGCCCAAACACCGGGTGAGGGGGACCAAGGGAATGATCACGTCGGACGTACCGGCAGGGCCTCGTGGCGGGGCGGAGCTCGAGGTGCCACGTCGAGGGGACTCGAGCCGTGTGGCCGTGCTGAGTCCAGGGACATTGAAGCACTTACCTGGCTCCTGCCGCCCACCATAAGATTGGCCGAGGAGGGGGGAGGAGGAATCTCGTCCCCGTTGTCCACCAGAACCAAACCCATGTAGGTGTGTTTGTGCCATAGCTGAGCGCACAGGGGTGGTGGTCGTGACGACAGGCGTGCGCACCGGACATGTGACCCAGGAAACAAGAAAACCACTCTTTTGTTGAACTTTTGGGTACCGCAGCCTCTTGGGCATGTGGCAAAAAATGAAACAAAGGATTCTCCTCCTGGCCCTCCACCGGGGGATGGAGTGGTCTGCTCACCAGCTCCAGAGAAGCAGGTCTCCTCGCCCCTGCTTCGAAGCCTTCCTCGGGTTCTTAGCGGCCGGCTGTAAGACAGGTGGTGTCTGCTTCCTGCATTGGGCTCCATGCCAGGGCCGGGCCACGGAGCGGGCTGCGGTGGAGCCGGTGTTGTTGCTGCAGGAGAATGCCCTTGGTGACTAGCAGACGGGGTGCGGGGTCTTGAGCCACGCCGGAGCAGGATGTGTTGTATGGCCTCCGTCTGCTTCTTCACCGCCGAGAACTGCTGGGCAAAGTCCTCGACGGTGTCACCCCAGGCCAACCTGGGAGATGGGGGCATCAAGGAACCGTGCCTTGTCAGCCTCTCGCATCTCAACCAAGTTGAGCCAAAGGTGGTGCTCCTGGACCACCAGGGTGGACATCGCCTGCCCGAGAGACCGCGCCGTGACCTGCGTTGCCAGGAGAGTGAGGTCGGTCACCGAGCGCAGTTCCAGCATCAATCCCGGGTTAGAACTACCCTTGTGCAGTTCTTTTAGCGCCTTGGCCTGGTGTACTTGGAGGAGAGCCATGGCGTGCAGGGCGGAGGCGGCTTGTCCAGCGGCACTGTAGGCCCTAGTCGTCAGGGATGACGTAAACCTACAGGCCCTGGACGGGAGCTTCGGGTGCCCATACCAGTTGGCGGCGATCTGTGGGCACAAGTGCACCGCGAGCGCCTTATCCACCTGGGGGATCACCGAATACCCCCTGGCCACTCCACCATCGAGGGTAGTGAGAGCGGGGGAGCTGAAAGACCGGGACCGGGCAGTAAAAGGTGCCTCCCATGATCTTGTCAGCTCCTCTTGCACTTCCGGAAAGAAATGAATGGGGGCGGGGCATGGCCGTGGGCGGCGCCCTGAGCCCAGGAACCAATCGTTGAGCCGCGAGGGTTCAGGGGAGAGTGGAGGGTTCCACTCTAGCCCGACACTCGCGGCCGCCCGGGAAAGTATGTCCATCATTTCCACGTCGGCCTGGGTCTGGGCGACCATTCCTGAAGGAGGAAGCCCAGTCGAAGCCTCTGCATCAGACTGGACGAGCCCGCTCTCTGATGCTGCGCTCGATAACTCATCGTCTTCCCGGGCTCCGAACAAGAGGTCTAACTTACCCTGGGACGAGCACCCGACTGGGGCAAGCGAGCGTGTTGGGGAATGGGAGGGCTGTGGGGGGATACCCGGCAGAGGTGGTCCCATTGATGTCCCCAAATCACCCCCAGTGTTAACCGGCACGGCCTCATACCCATAGGTAGAATGCCCGAGGCGGGGAGCTGCTGGGGTGGCTTGCTTTCTTAACAAGCAAGCTGCGACCGCAACGTTGCCATGGTCATGTTCTCGCAATGAGGACAAGACCCATCCACGAACAATGTCTCTGCGTGGGCAGCGCCCAGACATGTAAGACAGTGATCGTGGCCGTCAGAAGTGGAGAGATAAAGACCGCAACCAGGAATAACACACAAACGGAAAGGCATCTTTAAAAAGACATTCCGTGTGTGCCGCTCGTTTAGAACTTTGAATATATACTCTTTTTAGAATATACTCTTTTGTTATTCTGCCAAAGGGGCCAGGGGCATTCTCTGCACTCCATGGGTGCAGAGGGGGAGAAGCCGCTGAAAAGCGGCGTAAAATCCAGCAAATGAGGTGAATGACCTCGCAGATGAATTCAGCTTCGATTAATAGAACCACTCGGCTCCGAAGAGAAAATCTGAATGAGTGGTTGCATACCAGCTCCTTTTATACCCATATGTCCGGGGGAGTGGCATGCAAATTCCACTTGCCTATTCCCATTGGCCTTTTTTCAAAAAAGAAGAGGTGTTTGGGGCTCCCAAGTGTGACCCCTAGTGTCACTACATCGACACAATGTCGAGTGAGTGACAGATAGGGAACTGCTTTGAAGTGCAGAGAAAACAACATTAAAATATGCTGACAATTTTTTTTTTTATTTTGTTTAGCATTTATTTAATTTATTAAAGGTATAGTTCACCAAAAAAAAAAAAAAAAAAAAAAAAAAAAAAAAAAAATATATATATATATATATATATATATATATATATATATATATATATATATATATATATATATATATATAATAATAATATATATATATATATATATATATATATATATATATATGTGTGTGTGTGTGTGTGTGTGTGTGTGTGTGTGTGTGTGTCATCATTCACTCACCATAATGTTGTTCCAAACCCATATGGCTTTCTTTCTTCTGTAGAACACAAAAAGAGATGTTAGGCTCAGTCACCCTTCACACACATTGTATTGAAAAAATGTGACTGAAGCTGTCATTCTGCCAAACATCTCTTTTTGTGTTTCACAAACAAAGAAGAGATAAAGTCATATGGGTTCTGAACAACATGAGAGTGAATAAATGATGAAAGAAATTGTATTTTTGGGTGAACTATCTCTTTAAGTATATAGTAAGGACCAGTCATTCTTCAAGTCCTAAAAGAATCATTAATGGAATCATTACGAAAACTGAATCGTTAAGTGGAATCAGATAGGGAGCAAGAATCATAATTCTGGAATAGTGATTAGTGGAGAAAAGAAATTGAGTTGAGATTCCAGTAAATCACTGGACCCATGAAAGAGCCCTACATTTACTGAGCTCTCTCTCTGTGTGTGTGTGTGTGTGTGTGTGTGTGTGTGTGTGTGTGTGTGTGTGTGTGTGTGTGTGTGTGTGTGTGTGTCTGTGATTGCAACTACGGAAAGTGAACTAAACACACGTCACATTGAGGTTTGAAGCCCACTTCAGAAAAGCACTGATATCTGGGTTACGGTGACAGAAACCGGGAAGGGGGAGAGAGGGAGAGAAAGAGATCTTGGGGGCAAGGCTGCTGAGACATGGAAAACTTCAGAGCTGCAGCAAATTCCTCTGGAGACAGAAAAAATTCATAGCTAGAGTGAAAGAAAGTAGGGGGAAAGGAGGGAAAGTGAAAAGGAAGGTATAAAAGCATGCTGGAAGTGCAGGTAGCAAGAGATTAGAGTGAGTCAGAGCAAAAGAGATGCTAGATGAAAGAATGTGTGTAAAAAAGGTGAGTAGATGTGTGTAGATGGGAAAAAAAGAGAGATATATAGAGGGGAAGAAGATTAATAGTGTGAAAGAAGTCTTGCATTAACTGGTCGCTCCTGCAAGTGTTTTATATTCCCTGCGCTTTTGAACATGGCTGTATCTGAAGAGCAACAGTACAGGATTCAAAGGGACCTGTTTTTCTTCATATGTGACTGCATCTGAATTTACACATAATTCTTTACTGGAGCGCCATATTTATTTCACTTTGACACAAACCCTTTGACAAAAAATAAAGCTCAATAATTAATGAAAAGCATAAATGATAACATAAATGAATAATAAAAAAGCACCCTGCTGGTTTATTCCTCATGGGTGGTTTGATATAGCTCAAAAACTAACAAATGAGGTATACACTTAATATCTAATTAAAACATTCACATATTCATTGATGTATTTACTCTGTAGCTAATTTTACTTTGAATTTGAATTAAGTTTAAAATGTAAACTAGGGAAATACAATAAAAATAGATTTTTTAAGGTTAATGGGGCTGTTTGGTTTTATCATCAGTGTGTATAACACTTTGCATAAATAACTATATTTTAAAATGTTCTGAAGAAAATATGAGACATATTTGTCCCTGCTAAATTTGCCACTGTGATGCTAGGGTGTGACTCTAACGCATTGCTAGGATGTTCTGGATGGTTGCTAGGTGCTTACAAACCAAAAAAGTCAACATACCCTGAAAAAAGTGGTAGGCTTAACCTGAAATTGTTACCTTAAGGAGCTCTTTCTACCTGATCTAAGTGTAATCTAATATGTTCAGGTTGATTCAGTGATGTTAAATAATAGTTTTTTTATTTGAATAAAACCCGTTAATTTAGATGTTTCCACATGAAACAAATTTATAGGTTACCATTTACATTACACTGAAAAAAGGTAACTTGCAAATGCTACCTTAAAGATCTATTTATACTTGATCTAAGCCATAAAAAATACTTTTGTTGTAACCTAATTTTTCAGTTTGAAGTTTTAGTCAGGTTTTGACTTGTATAAGACCAGTAAATTTAGATGTTATGACATTAATTAGCTTTTTAAGCCCCTACAAAAAAATCTAAACTAGCCACAAACTTGCCGCAAATTTGCCACTTGTTATTTTCACATGCAATGTGCTTGTGATTCACCGCAGATGTTTGCCAGAAGTTTTCAGCTCTTCACCGGTAGTGGTGAACCTCTGGTAAACCTTTTGCAACAATGGACAATTTACCACAAGATTGCCGCAAAGCTCATTTGCATGTGAAAATTATCTGTGGCGAATCTGCAGCAAGTTTGTGGCAAATTTTCAGTGAACTCTCAATTTTTGTAAGGGAGGTTACCCGACAAACATTTTGAGGTATCATTCATGACCATTGCACAAACATGACAAATTATGTGCCAATATATAATGCTTAGGGTTAGGAGTTCCCTAACTCTTAATTTCCCTAACCTTAATTGTAAGCAATAGTAGTAGTAATAGCTTGCTTTAGCAAGCACTACTAATAAATACGAATCTTGCTCAGATCACATTTTCCAAAATGAGAAAATAAAAAACACTGAGGTTTATAGTTTCAAGTAGCTTGTGACAGCAACTGTGTCAATGATGGGACAGTGATAAATGATGAGAATGAAGAAAATAATTACTCATGCTTTTACTTTGTGCTACTTTGGCTCATTTTTGCCAAAGGTAAGAAGAACTGTACACCCCCACCACACTGAGGCAGTAAGTGGTTCTTCAGGCATACCAAATTAACTGACAAAACTACTGACTGATTGACGGATTGATTGACTGAATTATAGACGGATTCATTCATGTATTCGTTAAATTGCTTGAGCGGGAGGCTGTGCAGCCTTTTTAGAGCAATGAATTTAAAATAACCATGGAGTGCCAGTGCAGAAGGTTTAAATCTTGGACTTCACTCTCGAAAAGACAAAATAGCAAATTATGGTAATGATGTTTAAATGATGAATGCCTAGGTCTCATCTCTGCTGAATAACTTCTAATGAGCAAAAGAAGAGTTAGTGGGAGGGAGTGATGAAAGCAAGAGTTTTGCAGCTAAGTCTGTGTTTTTTACTTCCTTTTTTAAGGTGTAAATGGTTTCTTCCCTCCTCTTTTATAGGTTGGGCGGTTTTGGCCAAACTCCATAATATGCAATGATCAAAAATAACTTTTTAGAGTTTAACTTCCAATTGTTTAATGCACACACGAGCACACACATTTAATAACACATAATGAATCTGAAAGCCTGTGAGGACTATTTTTCAGTTCTGACATTTTCTTTGTTTTATATATGCATATATTTCAGTTTTAATTTACAGGTAATGATTCGAGAGATGGATGAATGAGCGATATGGTTTATATAACGGGAGACAGAAATGATGCAATAGACAAGAAATTGCAATGATTTCCATTTACCAGTAAATGCACCTTCATACAAGACATAATAATGAATAACTAGATTTGCCTTTCCAGATGGAAATAAAGTTTTAGGCAAGCTTAGGCTTTGATTTTGTGTAAATGAAATGCTGGATCAGATCCACTTTGCTGTTTTTCTGAGACTCAGTGTGTCTTACTTTGTTGTTGTGCACAAGAATCAACACATTTACTGTGCACTGTATAGATGACTTTATATAGTTAACTAGCTGCAAGAAATAAAAACATAATCACAAAAAAAAAAAAAAAAAAAAGAAAAAAATCACAATCACAATACAGCATGCTAATAGATGTATGTATAAAAAAAAAAACAATTGTAATTTAGTCTGCAAATATGGCCTTGGCTTCATCGCTGCTGGTTACAATACTGAATGAACATTCAATCATGACCAAATGTCATGTTGCAAGAACGCCATTGACGTTTGGCCATGAAATGTGCAAGGACCAATGAGGTTTAATGTTATCAACGTAGCCGCCATATTTGATTAAAGTGCTTTGTTAATGTATTTATTTGCTTTAACACATATAAAGCTTGATCATTTGTGGCATAATTTTGATGACCACAAAATATTTTTTGTCTCATCCATTTATATAAAAAAATAAAAAAGCAAAAATCATGGTTATTATAAAACATTTATAATGGAAGTGAATGGGTCCTCTCCCCAAACATTCAAATGCACCCTGTTTCAAAGATATATCCATAAGACGTAAGATTATAAATGTTAGCATGATTTTAGTGTGAAAAAAATTGCTATATCCAATATTAATAAACTTCATTGTATTGATGACAAAACGCTGGTAATTCCCTGATTTTATCACACTAAAATCAGGTTAACCAAATAGTGTTTACATTCTACTTTTATAACAGCATATATCATTAAGAATAGCATAAAGTGCGCAAGCGCGAGGAAGTGAAATCGAGCTTCAAATCATGATCGCGCCAAGGAGATTGCAGATTTATGGTGAAAAAGGAGTTACATTTTGGTCTATTTCTCATCCAAAACCAAATGTATCACTTCAGAAAACATTAATTAAAACACAGGAGTCATATGGATTACCTTTATGCTGCCTTTATGTCCTTTTTGGAGCTTTAAAGTGTTGGAACCCATTGACTTGTATTGTATGGACAACTGCATATCATATATCCTTCAAAATATCTTTGATTGTGTTCCGCAGAACAAACAAAGTCATTCAAGTATAAGATCAGTAAAAGATCTGATAATTATAATTTTTGGGTGAACTATTCCTTTGACATTTATTGACTGGCCCATTCACTGCCATTGTAAGTGCCTTAATGTAAAAGTGATTTTTGCTTCTTTTTGCTGGAGTCTGTACATTAAGTAGTTCAGGCTGAATTGATTGCAGTATTAAAAACTTGGTGTTTGGGCTTTTGAACAACCCCTTAACCAGAGTGTTTAAGGAATATCAATACAGTGCTGCCTTACAAGCACTGTAATGAAACATCCCACTATAGAAAACACACTCACACACACACACACACACACACACACACACCATTTGCTGAAGATATGACCCCAGCGCACATGCTATTAAAGACTCTCTCCTGTGTAACACAACACCATTGACTCCCTTATTACTCATTCCTGCCTCTTCCTCTTCTTCTTCTCCTTCACATTTCCTCCCTCTCTCTCCTCTGCCTCCTCGGTGATTATGATGGATTGGACCATGTCAGGGGCCCGAGCTCTTGACCGCTATTGGTTGGCCACTTGGCCACATTCCTGTGCCTGGCACATTTGATTCACTGATCTCTCTAAATGAGAACTGAGTGTTCACATCCAGCTTATATGAATAAATAAATATTTATATTTATTTATATCTCCATAAATAAATAAGAACACTCATGGAAGGAGAGTGACTTATAAAAGAGTGATGCATTATCTGTTATGGGATCCGCAGAAAGAGAGAGAGAGAGTATTAGTGTGTGTGTGTGCTGTATAATGAGAGTAAGAGCAAATGGGATGGAGCGAAAACAATAATTATTTGCTAAAGTTGATACAACTGTAGAGTTGAGTATGCGACATGTTGAATGTGTCATGTTATATCATATTGCGTTTACAGAGACTGCCACAGGTCCTGGGGTACTGTTTCATAGGATATACTGTGTCTCTTACAGACATCATATCAGCTTACTCAGAGCTGATGGAGCTCTGGTGCAGTGGTTAATGCATTTGGCCATGTCACATTGAACCTGGGTGCTTATGTGGATTATGCAGGTTTGATTCTAGCCTTCAACATATCCTGTTCTCTCTCCCCAATTATTTGTATCTTAAATATTAAACGTCTCTGGAATACCTGATCCAGAATCAAGTCAGTCACAGCATTCTGTGGTCAATTACTTTTGAATAATTACTACTAAACTGTATAACTGACCGTTGTCCCAGGCAAACGATTTCCTACATAGCTTTGCTAGTTTTGTGTCTTATAACACTGACTAGCTGACAGTTCATTATCCCTTACTTAGTACATTACTTATGTTTTATATCGTGTAGTTAGCTATACTGTGGTTTTCTTGAAAGTAAAGTCTCGTTAAAACATTTTTCACACTCTCAATATTTATTTTATTTGTCTACTAACAATGTCCAACAGTGTGTGCACATGCAACACAGGAGATTTGTCATTTGTAATTTTTTTTTCAAAAGTCATGAAAATTCCTACCACAATGTCCTAAAATTCTGTATTGCATTTGCAATTCTGTGGTGGAAATGGCATTTTACATAAAAAAAAATAATAATAATAATAATAATTACCGCCTCCTTTGTCTTCCTAAGACTTATATCATAGCTGTATCCTAATTACACACAAAAGAAAATATTAAAAGAATATTTTCACACTTTTGCCAAATTTGACAAAATTACAGCATGATTGGAAATGATGCCCAATAAAAATACTCTGCTTACAAGTGATATTTATCTTGAATTGTCCTTGTTTTCTTCAAACATTACTTCACTGACACTTTTGTTGATTTGGTTAAAAAGTACACTAACTCTGGAAATAAAAATTATTAGGCGTAAAAATAATTAGTGTGGTGGAAATTACGTAACAAAAGTCGGACCGGTGTAATTTTGAAAAATGTCTAGAAATTATTTTCACATGATAAATATTTAAATAGTTTGTGTATATATATGTATATATATATATATATTACATTCTTTGATTGCATTATTGGGTTATATATATTGGTATAAACCTGCAATAATTAGGATTAATTTTCATAGTTTATTACTGAAAGTCTGTGACAAGGCTAAAAGAGTAAAAGCTATACAAAAAAAATGAATTTAAAAAGTAGCAAAAATAAATGATGAAAACCGGGTGAAAAGTTTCCAGAGTTTTGATAAGACTTTCATATAACAAAAAGAAATGGTTGTCTCTATTTGTTTGAATTTTAAAAAAAATCAACCCCTAGTTAAATAAAAGTAACCAGAATAGAAGAAACACCCATATTTTGAAATCTATAATTTCATATTTCAATAATATTTTGTTAACATATCTGCAACAAGGAAGAATTTCAGCACATTGCAAATGCTTTATACTGCGTGATTGTCAAAGTGTTACCTGTCACTTCCAATCCAGACACTTTTACTGCTCAAAGAATGGACTAGTTAAAGGAGAGCTCTTTTCAAACAAAGCATGCATATATCTGACACATGGGGGGAGGTAATAGAAGACAATTATTCGCTGGACCAAAAGCATAGTGGACCCAATTTATTCCATCTTTGACATTTACAAGAGAGACTTCATGCAAATGTTACAGAGCCTGGTTCTTGAGCACAATAATAGAAGTGGAGAACAGGGCGCTTGAACATTGCAGTGGTCTAACAAGCTGTGTCCCATTGCAGGGATTCTGTATTTGAATCCCAGTGATATCAGACTGCAGTGGGGCTTTAGAAATCCAACTGACCGTTTTTTCCAGGAAGCTAAGCCAGTTGTGGGTAACCTGTCCATTCCTCAAACTCTCATGGCAGCGGTACACCAGTGGGCTGTTGGCTAATCAGAGGAAAAAATGCACAGACCTGCATGTTCATCCCACAGTGTGTTTGTTCTCTTACTGATGCAGATGTATGGAAGTCAATGGCCTGCAGCTGAACCTGTACCATTTTAGAGAATTTGAAAGAGTTGTGCTGGTTTGTAGATAACTGACTGTTGTAAATGAATGGAAGAGTCTCCATTTTAAAAAGGAAAGGGATAGAATACCTGACCGCAATATGAACCCAGCAATCCAGCTCCTCCGCCTACGTCAGGGGAATTGTCCCCTGGAGCATTATGTGGAGGACTTCTGCGGTCTGGCCTGCCGGGTGGACTTTAATGAGGTTGCCCTCAAAGACTGTTTCTGTTTTGGATTGAGTGAGCCAATCTTCTCGTTGATACCTGGCGGTCGCAGTTCCCTCAAGCTGGTTCAGTATATCGACCATGCTCTGCAAATTACTGGTTCTACGTTCACTGTGGAGAAGGCGGATGCCGAGCCAGAGTCCCACGTCATGGCCGCCGAGCCGGGATCCCACGTCATGGCCGCCGAGCCGGGGTCCCACGTCATGGCCGCCGAGCCAGAGTTCCTCGTCATGGTCGCTGAGCTAGCACTATGAACTAACATGAACTAACAATGAACAATTGTATTTTTATTAACTAACATTAACAAAGATTAATAAATGCTGTAAAAAAAAATATAATGTTAATTGTTTGTTCATGATACCTAATGCATTAACTAATGTTAACAAATGGGACCTTGTTGTAAAGTGTTACCTTAAGGACTTATTTCTACCTGACAAGGGCCCATATTCACAAAAAATCTTAAGGCTAAATGTAGCTCCTAATGTGGAAATTTAGGAGCAATTCTTAAAAATTAAGGCCGTGCCACTCTTAATTTTAGTAAAATTTTCATCTTGGAGTAATTCATGAAGCATTTTAAAGCTAATAGTAGCTCCTAAACCCACGGCAGCTTAGAAGTCCTCCTGAGGACTTCTAAACCCCTAAGAGTGACTCAAAAATGATCCGAAACATACCTGCTTTCGTCAATCCACATTAAAAATGTTTTAGAATATTATTATGACATCGACCTTTTACCCTTCACCTGAAACACAATTAAGCCTATGTATTTTAATAATATAACACCATAATATTATAAACATTATCAGATTTACATCGACCTTTAAAAAAGTTATCATCTGAATCGCGATGTTTTCATTATCATAAATTTAGTTAGAGATGCAGTTACCTCTCCCACGAACCGAAACAACACAGTTATACCTGGGATACATTTTGACAACTTTGCGCTCTCTGGCCACAGGCAAAGTGAAACTTTGTAGCGTGGATGAATTGGAAATTTCTGTTATCTGTCAGCTCAGAATCATCTATGATATGCCCTCTCCTGACTTCACATCATCCGACAATTCATAGAGTATGTTTTCCTGTGGATGCACACTCACTGCTGAGAAAAAAATCGGCATTCAAGGCAATTGCTGGTTTACAAGGTTTAGCCGATACTGTAGACGGGACACACGCTTAGTTCACTGCACCAACACAGGATGAAGAAATATTCATCAACCGACAAAAAAAAACTCTATCTATCTGTCTGTAAATATTATATTTCTTATATATATATATTCCTTTATCCGTCTATGAGGAATTTGCTGACGAATTGCGCTTCCCTGTCTATTAATCACCTTGGGCGATTTAAAAGAGTACACTCATAAAATGTGACATCATCCATAGCAATGAGGTCAACTCCACCTGACACTTACATAAAGATTTCCTTACTAAAACTTGCTCTTAGCAGTTTTGTGAATAGATTTTAAGCAAAAACTCCTAGCTAGGAACTCTTTGGAGAACTCCTAGTGGTAAAATAAAAACATTTGTGAATATTTTAAAAATGTAAAAATTTTGTTGGTATAACCCAGTCAGGTATACTAAATTTAACTTGAACAGAACCAGTTGATTAAAAAGAACGTGTTAACATCCTTGATACAAATTTTTTACTGTTATACAACAGCAATTGTAGAAACAGGGGAATTTCCCCTCACTTCATTTTTTGCAACAATGCATTTCTTGGCTTATTGGGTGACAAACAAAACACATCACATAAACCCTTATGTGTACTAGTCACCACTGCTATGCAGATGACACGCAGTTCTACTTGTCTTTCCTGCCTGACAACACCACACAGTCACCGGACTGCCCGGATCACAGCTTGCCAGGGCCTGGATAAAGGATCATCACCTTCAGCTAAAACTAGTGAAGACCGAGCTCCTCTTATTTTCAGCCAACCCTGCTGTTAAGCAAAGCATCACCATTCAGCTGGGTACAAATACAATAACACCAAAATGGTCAGAAACCTAAGGGTAACCATTGACAACCAACTCAACTTCAGCAACCACATATCAAAAACAACCTGATCATTTAGATTTGCACTCTACAATATTAAGAAGATAAGACCCTTACTCTCTGAACATGCCACACAACTCCATGTTCATTTTATTGTCATATCTAGACTGGACTATTGTAATGCTCTTTCAGCAGGCCTTCCTGCATGCACAATTAGGCCTCTGCAAATTATCCAGAATGCAGCAACATGGCTGGTCTTCAACAAACTCAAGAGAGCTCATGTTACACCCCTCTTTGTCCCTCTACACTGGCTGCTGGTTGCTGCACGTATCAAGTTCAAGGCTCTGATGCTGACATACAGAACAGTCACTGGTTCTGCTCCTGCTAACCTACAAGCATTCCTGCAGAGCTACACTGTAAAAAAAATTGCTGTAAATTTACGGCCAAATTCCTGCAGCAATCTATTGTGATTCTTAAATATAATAGTTTGCTGTTAAAAAAAAAAAAAAAAAAATGCATTCTGGGAGATCAAGAGCAGGATCACTGTGAAGTGACTAGTTGTACAGTAAATAGCTGTTTTAAGCATGCCAAGTGCCTCTGTTTGCAAGGCATTAGGGGAAAATGAATATTCAAAATCATGATAACATTTTGGTGAAAGCTAGTGACATTTTGAAACATATATTTTCACCCCGTCTAATGAGAAGTCAAACTACAAAAATATAAATCAACATTTGAAGCAATGTACATATTAAAGGTAAAATGTTGCCAGGATTGAACAGTATATTTTTATGAAAAAATAAAACAACACTGTGCACAGTAAAATAACAGTATAGCACTGCATTGTGGGTTATAATGGTGAAATACCCTTTGCACTTGAATAAGTATGTATGCTCTGGCAATGCATTGGGGCTACAAAAAAAACAACAACAAACAAACAAAAAAAACAAAACAACATGTACAAAGTTCAGACTTAATAGATGTCTTGGTTTTATTTCGCGTTGTTGTTTTATCAGTAGTTGCGTATTGTTTGAAGTCACCATTACGGTGATTAGTGTTCACTTGAGCTAGCACCATGGACCTTCTTTATTATTATATCATGTTCTTCTAGTCAGTCAGTTTGAGTTTAAGTAAAACACAAGTTGTTGAACTGTGCTACTTGGAAGACAGCACCTAAGATCAAACTGAATATCAGAGCCTACTTTGCAAATAGCACTACATGTGGCAATAGTGATGCAATACCCATAAAAGCAATAACAGTAAAGGATGTTTCACCAAAATAATATCAACAAATTTAGTGTTTGATATTTTTGGTAAACTTACAGCATAACACAACAATGGTGACAATTAACAAACTTTTTTTTATATAAAAACATAAGTATTTTTAAGTAAAACCTTAACATTAAAATACAAGTAACTTAGGCTGCAACAAAAACAAAGACATAATAAACCAGTAAATAGTAAAACATTGAAGTAATTTCTTTATGCCGCGGTGCATGCTGGGAATTTAGCTGTTAATTTCAACAACAGTAGATAGTATATAATTTGACAGCTATATGCTGCTAAATTACAGTTGTATACTGTAGCTGTAAAAACACTATCTAGCTGTTAATTTCAGCAAGAGCAAGACCTCATTAATAACATGCTTGCAACCCTGCTGCCAGTTCTTTACCTTTTTTTAACAGGAACATTTTTAACAGTGTATGCTCCCACTGCTACTGTAAGGAGCTGCTGTCTCCTTAAGATGAATTGCTAATGTTGTATCCTTCCTCATTTTGTAAGTCGCTTTGGATAAAAGCATCTTCTGAATGAATACACTGGTGGCCAAAAGTTTGGAATATTGTAAAGATTTTGGTGTTTCTGAAGGAAATTGGTACTTTAATTCACTAAAGTGGCATTCAACTGATCACAAAGTATAGTCAGGACATTACTGATGTAAAAAAACAGCACCATCACTATTTGAAAAAAGTTATTTTTTATCAAATATAGACAGGCCCCATTTCCAGCAGCCATCACTCCAACACCTTATCCTTGAGTAATCATGCTAAATTGCTAACTTGGTACTAGAAAATCACTTGCCATTATATCAAACACTGCTGGAAGCTGTTTGGTTCTGTAAATTATGCTTGACATTGTCTTTGTGTTTGTTTTTGAGTTGCCACAGTATGCAATAGACTGGCAAGTCATAAGGTCAATATTAGGTCAAAAATGGCAAAAAAAGAATCAGCTTTCTCTAGAAACTCATCAGTCAATCATTGTATTGAGGAATGAAGGCCATACAATGCTTGAAATTGCCAAAAAACTGAAGATTTCATACAAAGGTGTACGTTACAGTCGCAAGGACAACTGGCTTTAACAAGGACAGAAAGAGATGTGGAAGGCCAGATGTACAACTAAAGAGGATAAGTACATCAGAGTCTCTAGTTTGAGAAATAGACACCTCACATGTCCTCAGCTGACAGCTTCATTGAATTCTACCCGCTCAACACCAGTTTCATGTACAACAGTAAAAAAGAGAACTCAGGGGTGCAGGCCTTATGGGAAGAATTGCAAAGAAAAAGCCACTTTTGAAACAGAAAAACAACAACAAAAAAAGGTTAGAGTGGGCAAATAAACACAGACATTGGACAACAGATAATTGGAAAAGAATGTTATGGATCTTAACCCCATTGAGCTTTTGTGGGATCAGCTAAACTGTAAGGTGTGTGAGAAGTGCCCAACAAGACAGCCACATCTATGGCAAGTGCTACAGGAAGTGTGGGGTGAAATGTCACCTGAGTATCTGGACAAACTGACAGCTAAAATGCCAAGGATCTGCAAAATTGTCATTGCTGCACATGAAGGACTTTTTAATGAGAACACTTTGAAGTAGTTTAAGTTGTAATAGTAATTTTTCACGTTATTAATGTCCTGACTATACATTGTGATCAGTTGAATGCCACTTTGGTGAATAAAAGTACCAATTTCTTTCCATAAGAGCAAAATCTGTACATTATTCCAAACCTTTGGCCGCCAGTGTAAATGTAATGTAAATGTAACCAAAATGCAGGTAGCTATTTTTTTTTTTTTAAAGGAGAAGACCCCTTTAGACCCTCAAGACTCAATAGACCTCAATATACTCAATAGAACTCTCTGTTTTGTTATATCATTAAATATAATTATTTTGACATTAAGTTCAACATACATGTAGCCAGTGGGCTGCAAATAACCCCACTGGACACAAAAATATATTTTTTTGGGTTTCATCTGACGGCTGTTTCAGAAAAAAGGATGATCGATGGGGCTGTATTGTATTTATAAAAATAAAAAAAAATTTATGAATTACAAAAAAATAACATAAAATTGTTTTATATATTAATGGAATACGGTGTCAGGATCCTGTCAATGTCTATTCTTGGTTTTTTGCTTTTATGACAGGATCCTGACACTGGATGTTTTGTGTTTTGTCTCTCATGTGTTGCTCTGCCCCGGCTGTTTCTGTTCTCTGTCTTGTTACTTGATCCCACCCCCTTGTTCCCTGACTTTTTGTTAATTTGCTTCACCTGCCCTTCTCCTTTACCTCTTGATTTTGCCCTCTTTATATTTCCCTCCTGTTCTTTGTCCTGTGTTGGATCACTCCTTGTGGTTTCTGTCTGATCATGGCTTCTTTTCAGTCTGGTTTATTCCTGGTTCATGTATTTTTTTTTTTTTTTTTTTTTTTTTTTAGTTGGTTTTCCCTCTCCTGGGTTGTTTTGTGTCCTGTTTTGCCTGGACTGTTTTTTATTTTTTTTATTTTTTTTTCTTAATAAAACCCCTTTTGTGTTTATTACCATATGCATTTGGGTTCTTCTGTTTCATCCCCTGACATAGATTTATGAAATACAACAAATTAAATACAACAAATGCAATACAGTAATGAAATAGGGTAGAGGCTAATGTCAAAAGGAAAATACAAACAGAAAGGGCATTAGCCTACCCATATGCTTCAGCATACTTCACCTTAATACATGCTTATATAATTCACAGCATTTTATGTACTCAAGCACTTGCTCAAATCACTCACAATATGTTATGCCTTAACACATGCTTAAATCATTCAAAGCATTTCACTTAGTTTTAACAAGCTTCAAGGACATGTATTGCAGTTTAAATCAAAAGAATTCTCATTACATATATAAAACATATTAAACTTATTTGGAAAACACTCTGGACTATAAATCATTAAATTAAACAAGATTAATTCTAAATTAACATACTCAGTTCTTATGTGTGTGCACAGAATGTGGTTAAACTCCACACATGCAATCCATATGCATCCCAAAGTATTATCAACCGATAAACAAAACCAGGAGCTTTCCTGCACAACGTATGCTCTGACGCATCTAACATGTAAGAGTGCTGGAAAGTGGGCGTCGCTAACCTCCGGTGTCATAAAGCTCCAGTCTTAAAGGGGCAACCTCCAATTTATGACTAGAGTCAAATTATATGAAATTTCTCCAATTGGCTACATTCTCCCCTGCTAAAAGTTATTGTCCCCGATGACTTAATACATATTTTCACTTATTTAACAGCTACTCTAAAGAACACACTACCCAAGCTTGTTAGCACCTGAGAGAAGACTTCATGACTGAGTGAAACATCATTGCATGCTGATCTTGTCTCATTAAATGGGTTTGAGTGTATGCCAGCATTGGCTTGTTTAGTTCATCTCGGTGCTGGTACAGGCTTTTTCATCTCTGGTTCAGACACTCTAGGAGCTCTGCCAGTGTCAGGCTAAACCCTCTCTGGATCAGACACACTAGGAGCTGTGTCATTGCTAGACTCAGCTCCCCCTGTTCAATATTTCCTGAAATCAGTACAGGTTCAACTATAAGGGCTTCAACAACTGACACAGGGTTTTCAGGGTTCACATTCTCTGTCTCCTGCAGACTAGGATATGTGACCTCTTCTAACGCACACAACAAAATCAGAATCAGAATACACAACATCAACCTGCTCAGAAATTGATTCTCCCCTCGATTGTGGTGTTGTGGGAGAACAGGTTTCAGTCACCTCTGGCTCAGGAACAGAGTTAACACAAGGGAGCAAGTCAACTATGGAGGCTCTTTATAAGACCACCCTCAACATGCTCAATGGTATGTGTGGTACCCTGCACACCTATGACCCTGTATACAGTAGGACCCCATGATACTGTTTTTTGTTCCTACCCAAAGGTCTGTGACACAAGTATTACTGCTGACCCACATCAATAACAGTGTAATAGACCTTGTCATTAAAAGGGTCAAGTCTCTCTGCAGCCTTGTGTTCTGTATATTCCCTGGCTTTTTCATGAGCTTCTCTCAATCTGTCTTGGTGAATCACTAACCAATCATGTTTTCTGTCCTTGCTTTTGACCTTGCAGTGCATCTACTGGAAGATACAGGTTGACTCCAAACAGCAAGAAATGTGGTGAGTAACCAGTGGTTGCATGTGGTGTTACATTATAAGCATATACCAACTCAGGAAGGTGTTCTGGCCAACGATTTTTCTTTTCAGGGGGAAGTGTATGTAACAGATCATGGAGCATTCTGTTAAAGAGCTTGCACTGAGCGTTGCCCTGAGGCTGATATGGTGTGGTGTGGGTTTTCTTTACACCATACATCTTACCTAGCTCAGCAATCATGTCACATTCAAAATATCTGCCCTGATCAGAATGTAATCATTCAGGCACACCATAGTTCATGAACCACTCTTTCAGAAGGATCTTGGCAGTGGTATCAGCCCTCTGATCCTTGGTTGGAAATGCCTATGTGAACTTTGTGAAAATATCAGTCACAATTAACACATTCTCATGGCCATCAGAGGCAGGTTCAAGCACAGTATAATATACTGACACTACTTCAAGGGGCACTGAAGCCAGAAATGGCTTCATAGAAGAATGTATCCTTGGTTGTGGCATCTTGGTTAAGATGCACCTTTGACACTTTTTGATCCACCGCTCCACATCTTTATACATGCCAACCCAGAAGCATTGTTGCCTCGACAGGTTTAGCGTGTGCTCAATGCCCTGATGTCCCATAATGTCATGAACACTTTCAAGGACCTGTCCTTTTAGACATGAGTGTAAGAGCAGCTGTTGAAATTCAGCACAATGTTGGTCATTCACAATGCGATAAAGCAAGCCGTCCAGCTCTCTAACACACTTCCACTGCTTTAACAGTGACAGTACCGACTTTGATAGACCAGATCTCTCATGAGTGGTGGGCTATTGTTTACTTTCTCAAAAGGTTCTGAAAGAACTGAGAGTAGGATCTTTCAATTGAAAATCTTTCAGTTCAGCTGTTGTATAACCCGGCAGAGTATGCATACTTCCTTGAGGGTTACTGCCTTCCTGTACTCCACACTCTAAAGCACGAATCTGTCTAACCCTACAGCACTTTTCACCAGCCATCACTAAATCAGGCTCTAAGGCTGATCCATTGTTTATTATATCGCAGATGGTAATACAGTCATCATATTCTGCATCCTCATGAGTGGCAGGCTCCCCTGCTGATGGCTGCCTAGAGAGGGCATCAGCAGCTGCATTATGCCATCCTGGGTGGTATTACACCTCAGAATCAAAGACGGCTAATTGAGCAATCCATCTTTGCTCAGTTGCACCAAGCTTGGCAGGTTTTAAATGACACAGAGGGTTGTTATCTGTAATGATTACAAACATGGAACCCATCAGATAACCATGGAATTTTTCAGAGATAGCTCACTTGAGGGCCAGTAGCTCAAGCTTTATGCTACTGAAATTTCTGTCATTTTTCTGCTTTACAAAATTTCTGATAACTACAAAGCACTAATCTCTCTCTTTGTGGTGCCAAACTGCTTGATACAAAGATTCACCAAATCATGAAGGGGGCTGGCAATTCTAGAAAAACCCTCAATTAACTTTTTGTAGTAACTACAGAACCCTAAGAATGAGCATAATTCCTTAACTCTACTGGGAATTTTCCATTTCTAGACCGCTTCAACTTTACCTGGATCAGTACCAATACCTCAAGCTGAGATTTGATGACTTAAGATAGTTACTTCTTGCTGCAAAAATGACACTTCAGGCTTAACTCTGAGACCTGTTTCTTTTAGTCTGTTAAAGACTACTTCCAGTCTCTGCAAGTGCTCAGGGAAAGTGGGCGAGTACACTAGTACAGTATGTCATCAACGTTCACTAGCATGATCTGAAAAATTTGATCACCCATGGAAGTCTGCATCAGACATTGAAACATTGAAGGTCCACTGCAAATGTTGCCCCAAAGGGCATCCGGGAATACTCAAAGATCCCAAATGGAGTCGTAAATGCAGTCTTATGCCTGTCTCACTCGTAGAAACCTGATGATATCCACTAGCTAAATCAATGGGAGAAAAGAAATTTGCTCCTTGTTGTGAAACAAAGCTTTCATCTATGCATAAGCACTAATGCTTTCTTGGATCACTCCTTTTTAAGGAGCTTGGTGATATGTTCTCTGACTTCCCTATACTGGGTGGGTGGGATACCCTATAAGGCTGGGCCACCGGTGAGATCCACCACGTGAATCTTATGTTGCACTTTGTCTGTAAAACCGAGGTCTTCATCCTCAAGAGCAAAAACGTCAGAGTACTTCATCAACAAATCACTCAGCTCTGCCTGCTGTTCAGGAGTACCACCAATGTGTAGCTTGTTGAGAAACTCTTTGGAGCTGTCCTCCAATAACTGACTGTCTTTTGCGTTTACACTGATCTCATCAATATCAGCAGAAATTCTCTGAAATCTCACCCCACATGTCTCATTGGACTTCATACCCTCGAAATGAGCCAGAGAACCAAGTCTGGTTCTGACCTGTAACCAGAGTTATTCTGTGGAGAGGTTCACAAACTGTAAAGGAAATAAAAGTTTCTCTGAAGACACGAGAGGGAGCAACAATCAGAAAGTCAGGTAAGGGTGTGTTCTCTGGTTCTAATGGGAAATCCCGTGAACAACCATTTAACATACTCTTTGCTCCCTTGACCATTACCGTTGTATCTGATGAAGCACGTATGTGTACCATGTCTTTTCCAGCTACTCGGACTATGCTTTGCTTCTCTAGACTGCTGGCACTCTGCATCTGCTGAAATGCCTCCCTCCAATCAGACTGCAACTCTACACTTAGGGTAGTATCAAACTCTGCATTAACCAGTTGTCTGCATCTGCTAATGATGTTCATGCCAATGAGGACTGGTACAGCAGAAGAGTTTTGTTAGCATGGTCAAACTCCACAAATGCAATCCATATGCATCCCAAAGAATTATCAACCGATGAACAAAACCGGGAGCTCTCCTGCACAATGTATGCTCTGATACGTCTAACACGAGAGAGTGCTGGGAAGTGGCCGTTGCTAAAGGTGCCACACAATTATGACTAGAGTCAAATTACTTGAAATTTCTCCACTTGGCTACATAGAATACTTTTTTTTTCTTTTTTTTTTTTATTAAAAGTTGTACGTTAACTTAAGTTAACTTAAGGCATTATGAAATAACATGAACTAACAATGTACAATTGTATCTTTAAAAATCAACATTAACAAATATTAATAAATGTGGTAAAATAGACAGATCATTGTTAGTTCATTATATCTAATGCAACTAATGTTAAAAAATAAAACCTTAATGTGAAGTGTTACCATATTTTCTTCTATATTAATGTGGCAGCAGGGGCATGGTCAAGCATCCGTCCGGAGAGAGAGAAAGCGGTAAGGGCACTTGCACCTGAGCTAGATTATGTTTAACACCTGTTTCTAATTCCAGTGAGCATGGGGAGAGCGGCATATAAGCAGCCACGCCACCAGCAGAGAGGAGAGAGAGTCTGGCACAAGGATGGCCATAGTGCTTCTGAAGCTGTTGCGTTTAATCTATGGTGGCTGTGAAGCTGATGTGTTTAAGTGACCACGTGCCTGTGAAGCTGATGAGTTTGTGAAGTTGTAAAGCACTGAAGTGGCTGATTAAAAGTTTTACCTGAGCCTGGAAAACCCACTTCCCTGTGATCTCCTTCCCTTCTGCTGTGAAGTTCTTTACACTGGTGCCGAAACCCGGGATCGAAGTAGGAGGAAGTACGCCTCATGGAGTCCCCCCAATTGGCAGAGATCCTCAAATCCCTCGCTGGCCTACACCAGTCCCACCAACAATCCATGCTTGAGCTCCAGCAAGATCAAGATCGGCGATCCTTCAAGATCCTTCGGGCTCAAGCAGAGGACCGGCATGTGATCTGGAGCCTTCTCAGCCAGGAGAGAGCCCCAGCCGCTGCCCCGGACAACCGCAGCCCCATGACCCCGCCTGAGCTCTCAAAGATGGGGGCGGAAGACAACCTAGAAGCGTTCCTCGATCTCTTTGAGTGAACTGCTGAGATCTGGGGCTGGCCGTGTGATCAATGGGCGGCCAAGCTCCTCCCGTTGTTGTCTGGGGAAGCCCAGCTCGCAGCACAACAACTGCCGGTGGCAAACCTCCTGGCTTATGAAGACCTGAAGAAGACCATGCTGCAGCGGATTGGCCGCAGTCCGGAGCAGCATCGCCAGCTCTTCCGGTCGATGAAGCACCTGAGCTAGATTGTGTTTAACACCTGTTTATAATTCCAGTGAGCATGGGGAGAGTGGCATATAAGCAGCCACGCCACCAGGAGAGAGAGAGAGAGAGACTGGCACAAGGAAGGCCATGGTGCTTCTGAAGATGTTGTGTTTAATCTATGGTGTTTGTGAAACTGATGTGTTTAAGTAACTACGTGCCTGTGAAGCTGATGAGTTTGTGAAGTTGTAAAGCACTGAAGTGGCTGATTAAAAGTCTTACCTGAGCCTGGAAAACCCACTTCCCTGTGTTCTCCTTCCCTTCTGCTGTGAAGTTCTTTACAATTAATGCTCCGTCTTGGGTAGAGTAGACAGGGCATTTTACTGCCTTTGAACTGTGTAACAATGTGTACAAAACATCTTTGTCTTTGACTTAGCCTATTTATTGAGAGACAGAAATCTTCCAGTTATGCCATGTCACTTTACTTCATGGTGTTAATTTAGACACAATTTTCACTATGGAAGTGCTTCTAAACTATGAATTTAATACAGATACTGAAATAAACTGGGGAGGGAAAAACTTACCTGACAAGCCTCGTAGGAGCTTTTGCAGTCATTGGCCGATTGTTTAAGTATAGTGCCTTGAATAATGACTGACAGCTCTAATTGCTTTGTGCTCTGTAGTCAGCAGAGATGGAGGCGGCATTTCTGTCAATACCAGCATCTTAACCTCTCTCAGGAGGATCAACAGAGCAAGAGAGCATTTCCTTCATTTTCCCTCTGCTCTGCACCTACCCCCTCATCACCTCACCTCACCCTCCCCTGACATCTATCACATGGGTTTTCATAGAACCTACTCGACCCCCTCCTTCCCTGTTTGCCACATACTGGAGTAAGCAAGTGAAAATGATTGTGAGTTAGCACATTCAAAATGAACGCAGTGATGTGCCAGGCCAGAGTTTTATAAAGAACACCACATAGACACATGATCACACATAGAGTGAGGAAAAATAGCTAGAAAGTTCTCATTATGCTGTTAACTGTTTTATTTTGAAGAGCCTGCTAAATAGCATAATTTTAGTCGTATGTTGCAGTTCAAAAAGAAAGCATTTTGTAATTTTGTTTTAAACGTGATTAAAACTGTCATGTACTGTCAAGTGGTTTGATGTTGTTTTTTGAGGTTCGTGCTATTGAAACCGTGGTATGGTGTCATTCAGGCTTTGATGATCTATGCTTCCTCTCTCTCTCTATCTGAGGTTTGTTTATGTTTCTCGTCATTGAGATCAGATTGCTGTCAATCGCTGTTCAGCAGAAAGCTTCACGGACCGGTTCATTGAGATCTGGTTTGTAAGTTTATCTTTAGATTACAGATGCCCTGTAACTACGTATAAATCAGCTTAGAACTGGCAGATTGTGTCTGGCATATGGTGCAAATCTTGGGGGCCCAGACCCCAAGTTTGAAAACCCTTTGTCTAAACAGCAGACACAATGCACAGACTACAGCAGACTCCTAGACTTTTAAAAAGGAAAAAGAAAATGCTTCCTATATGTTATGTTGTTGAAGCAATTAGTACATCAATCTCTATGGTATTTTGGCGTGAAGTCATCTGTCGCTTGGTAGAAGCTAGCCAAAATAGGCAGATGCCAACATGGACAGATTGCATGACAGACCCTCATCTTGAAAACCATAAACAAACTATGTCAGATAAAAGATATAGTATTCCTGTAGCTGATCTGATAGAGCATGTTGCTTACAATACAGAGGTCATGTGTTTGATTCCAGAGAGCATACTGATACTGATAAAACTGAATGTACCATTAGTTGGTTTGGCTAACAGAGTCAGAAATGCAAAAATTTAAATAAGGGTTAGGTATTTAAAGGTGTTCAAATTAATTGTTTCATTAAAGAAATCTGAGCTATCATCATTCCCTTTTTAACCCTCAAAGTACTTTGTAATATTGTGCTACAGCACGCCTAATGCAGCAAATATAGAGGCTAAATTTGGCTTGATAAATGCATGATTTCTCTTTTTATGGAGGCAGATTGTGGGCATTTAATAGCTATTGATTTTTAGCATGCATTTTAACATAATCTTTAAAACCGGCAGCAACATAAATACACCCTGGAATGTAGGCGAGCACCATCCAAAAAGGATGAAATATAGATTTTTTTTATGAGTCTGGCCTGCCTCGTGACTTTTATTGTACTGTACTCAACTGAGGTTAATTAACTTTAATATGTGGTTTTGTGAAGAGCTTGAGCTATAAATGTTGCATCTGATGAAAGATTCATCTCAATCCATGATTCATAAAGCATTTCTGTGCTTTGTTTCTGTATCGATTAGTTACACACTGACAAGCTAAATAAATCTTATGAAAACAGAATTTTTTTTTAATATGTGGTTTGTTGTACCATTAAGCTGATAAACTGGCCTGTAGTGATTGTGAGAGAGGTTAAAACAGCAATCCGGAATTATCAGAACAATCCCTCAGCTGCCTTTTGAAATCTCATACAAAAGCTTTGAAGGTAATAGAACATACAGTACAAGCAAAGACTGAGCTGATCCCTGCTGCAGCAAAAGCCATGGTATGCATAGTTTATTATTCAAAACTCTCTGTGGTTGTACAACCTCAAACAACCTGTCAGGTGCTGTAATTCTGGATGGCGGTTTCAACAGATTGAGAGCTCAAAGCAGCATGAATGAAGTTAGTTTACAAAATGCTGATTTTTGTTTTTATCAGGGCTCGGGTTGGCTTCAAGTGCAGGCATTTCAGCCTGTCACAGTCTATAACGTCAGTTAAAAACAACCAGGAGTCATGTCTCTCCGTGTGCACTGGTGTATAAGACAATCTCTGCAGCCCCTGTGGTGCACTCCTCATAGCATTTTGAGCTAATGAATTTCACGTTAGATTTGCCCATGCTCGACTATTTAGGAGCAGCTTTTACTAGGTCAACTGCTTTCCTGTGATGCGACACAAAGATGTTAGAATGGAGCTCCATATCCTGTCTTTTACTTTCACTGTCAAATGTTTACTGTAATTTTGCAATGTTACGTAAAATACTTTCTCCTAACTCAGAGAACTTTAATTAATCTATCGGAGTGTCTATTTGCACCCCAGTGTATATAGCATCTTCCATACAGGGCAGCTATTTGTACCCTAATAGCCTGGTGGAACCACAGAAATATACGACAAACTAACCAATAGATGTCGCTGCAGTGGCTTGGGGTGTAAAGACGGTGTGTGATTGTGTACTGTTGTCCTATTGACTGCGGTTCAAATCTTTGTTTTGTCCCACTCTTTTTCCCATCCAATCTCCTGTTTCCACTCTTAGTATTTCCTTTAATACTACTTAAAATAATAGATAAAAATTTATATAAATGTTGATTTCATCGCAGTGATTTGATCACAGTGAATGTCGGGGAGTGCAGAGAGGGATTTGATCAGGAGGTGGGGTCTGTAGATCGCACTCGTTCCTGTGTGAAACCATGGTTACTGTAGTAAAACCAAGGTTAAGGTTAGGTTTAGGTGTAGGGGTTAATGTAGTTTGTCTATGGGACTCTAAATAAACACAATAATCACACTGCAGTGATGCCCATACTGTATGTTAGTATTTAAATATGGGTGCAAATAGTATCTGTCACTATGTGCACTAGGGTGCAATTAGTCTCTACCATTATTTGCACCATGGTGCAAATAGCATCTGTCTTAATCTATTCGTAGGTTGATTTCCCAGAAAGAGCCTGATCTCATGAAAATTACGTGATTGTGGCCACATTTTTGCAAAATTATATTACACGTATTGCAACAGTTCCGATGTTAAATATCCACTGAGTGCTGTTAAAAGCAAGGTTTTAAAGGTTTAGGCCCTACAGAGTTTTAAATAAGAAAAACCTACCTCCCCACCCTAAATCTTAAACCTAAACCTAACCGACAGTGTAATAAAAAGCAAATGTGAGATGAAAAACCTAGTTCCTGAAGCAGCCAGATAAATTCATAGTGCTTCTATGACACTTTTGGCTTACGTATCGACTCGCAATTCTCTTCAGGACTCGCACCTCAGTCCTTTACATCACCAGAAAACCACCAGAAACCTACCACAATTTGCACAATGATCTGTGAATTTTTTTTCCAATAATGTAGGTAGCCTATAGTAACGTGTTTCTATGAGATCAGGTTGCCCAGAACAGTGTAACACTAGCTGGGTTTTCATCTAAATGTTTAGCATTTTTTAAGCGCATTTCTAAAAATGTTACAAAAAAAATCTTTTACATAATTTAGAAAATATTTATATAATTGTTTCGTGTTTCCTTCCACCAGTGTTGTAGTACGAGTCACAGGACTCAAGTCTGACTCGAGTCACGATATTGATGACTCGTGACTTGTCTTGGACTTGAACACTGTAAAGGGGTTAGAGGGAAAGGAAGAGGACCAGCTTGACAATATAAATAATAGTTTAATAATAAACTTAAACAAACACATACAGGGCAGCTGCCCATAATTCTCTCTCTCTCGAGCTGCCCTCTCCGGTCACCTTTATCCCTCGCTCGCCTCATCAGGCTGATTGGGGTCCGGGCATTTGTCATTCCGGCCCGGCCCCGCCCTCCTCCGCGCTACAAACACTAATGACTCGAGCATTGGGTGCATTCTGACTTGGAGGAGAGGACTCGTTGCAACCATAAACTTTTGTGTTCTGCCCTTTTATGGCTTGAGATCACATGCATGTTATGCCATGTACCGGTTGCACAATTTCCATGTACTGGTCGCACACGGATTTCCTTTCACTCAAAACTGGATGTGCACTCTCAAATCTCCCTGCTCTTGTTCAGAGAGTGCATGTGCCACTCAAAACATGTCATACGTACTCGCAAATCTATTATAACACAAAATAACTCTGCCTCTTTTTATTCAAACAAATTCTCTGCCTCTGTAAATGTGGTATAGCGAGGGAGAATACCGGAGTTTGAGGAATCAACTCACCATTTGGTCGGAGTTGCATAATACATGGTTCAAGTCATACTGTAAGTATGATATTCTGATGCACACTGACAATGTAAGAGACATGAGCAAATCAAATGACAGAAACCGTTAATAAAGAACACGTTATGACTCAAGTCCTCTCAAAACTTTAACCTCAGTAGAAATGTACCTGCACAAGTTTATCTAAATTTTTCAGAATCATTGTGGCAGCACATATGTAGAAAATTCAAAAATATGTGGAACAAAATTGTAAATCATTATTACAAGTTTTAATTATAACAGAAACATAAGATCATTTTGACATGTGTTAATGTGTTTATGATAGGTGCAGTTTTACATAGAGACAGACACTGTCTTGTGTGATGCGAGTTTATCACAAATGTAGGCTAAAACAGTTAAACTGTCCCATTGTTAACCCTTTCATATGTACCATCACACAGCGAGACAGTTAATAACTGGGCCCTGCAGAGTGGCATCACACATATGTGTTTCTGCAACAGCCAGTTATGTTACAAGCTGCCAGATTCAAATTGGCTTTTGCGCCGACACAGGCTGTGCTGGTCAAGCGCCTGCCATTTATTTTCGCTTAAACAGTTACTCATACAGTCTTTTAAACCACAAAATAATTTCATTTTATATACATACATCCAACTCGTCACCAAAGTACCACGATACAACATTTACAGTTCTTATAAGCACAGTCAATACATCCAACGCCATCTTCCTCCCATGCGTGCCAGAACGTTTGTTTACATTAGCAGCGGTTGTCATTCATCAAACAAACAGCTACTCAAAGAGTCTTTTGAAGCATATAATATGTTTATTTTATGTAACAAACAGCCAAATTGTCACCAAAGTACCACGATAACAGTTCACAGCTTGTATACGCACAGCCATCATATAAATGCAATCTTCCCATGTACAAAGTCTGCTTAGGTGCAGATGCGGTTTTCATCCACACAAATAGCAACTCAAATAGCACAAATAACAAGTCTTTTCAGGCATATAATACGTTTGTTTACTGAAACAGACAGCCAAAATATCACAAAAGCACCACATTAACAGTTTAAAACTTGTATACTCACAGGGAACACATGCTGAGTGTGATTATCGGATGCACGCAGTCACGGCCGTTTACATTAGCGCTTGTCTCTCACACACACACACACACAATGTCTGAGATGTCAAATAGTGCATAGGCAAACCAGACTACTGATATTATTATTATTATTATTTTTTTAGGTAGCTATATATAAACAAAACAAATAAAACAAATACAGTACAGCAGACATAAGCCATTTGTTCACATGATTTCAGCAGCACGGAAACATATTGACACACACACAGGCAGCTTCATGTATCTCTCTCTGTCTCTCCCTCCACTGCGGCTCTGGTTGCGGCTTCATCTCTCCCCTGCTAACACAGTATTCGCCAACAGCTGCTAGAGATAATTCACCCCAGGTGTCCATCCAGGCCTCCCTCCACACCGTCTTCGCTCGGCCACGCCCTGCTCGCCACAGATAAGAAATCAAAAATTTTAATAAAATAAAAAAATACTTGTCTACACTCTGCACACCACTACTGGCTGTGCAGTGTCAGGTGCAAAAATAACTCACTCCAGGGGGCACTGCAGGGGAATTTAGACCCTACTCACGAAAAGGTTAAAAGGCCAAACATCCATCCATCCATCTATCCATTCATGAATAATCATGTGAATTTCTCCAACGCCTGAATTATAATGAATTTTGATAATATAACAGTAGAGAACAATACCTGCAAAAAAATATAAATAAATAAAATTCAAATAAATGGCAAGGCACTGTTGTTTACAGTGGGAAGTTATTTTTCTGACATCTCATTTTTTATTTCCTTGATTATTGTATAAGCTTATATACAACATTGTGATGATAGATAGATAGATAGATAGATAGATAGATAGATGATAGAATTGTATTAAGTTCTCTAGTTATTCAAGACAGAAACAGTTAGTACTAAAATAAGAACAAAGAAACAAATGAAGAAAACTGTGCTTAAAGTTGCATATCAAACATTCAAGTAACATTAAGAAAAAAAACCTACAGAGATGGTATTGTTATTGTGTGTATGGTTTCTTGTACAATACACTTTGAAAAGCTGAATGTGTGTGTGTGTGTGTGTGTGTGTGTGTGTGTGTGTGTGTTTGTGCCAATAAACTTAAAATGGCAACAGAATTGTGATTTTTTGCTTATTTGATGAAATAGACAAGGACTCGTAACTCTGACTTGTATGCAGCTATTTGTGACTCGACTCAGACACAATACTGGTGGCTTGGACTCGGACTCGAGATTTAGTGACTTGACTACAACACTGCCATCCACTACGTCATGCGCATTATCTTGAGGGAACCACCTTGTCATGATGGAGATGCTGAATGACCTCCTTGCTTTGGATTTTATGTCCAGGATTGGAGCAATTGTACACCGTTTATTCACTACTGCCAGGAGACGCCACAGAATAATTGTAATATCTGATATACTGAGGGCTGAAATGGCTGCAGTGCCCATATGTCACCAGCCTCCTCGTACCTGATACTATCAAAACTGTTCTGGCAGATTGTGAGGCACCACTTTAACGACCATCTATGGGTTCAACACTTCCGATTGTCAAGTGTTATGGTGGAAGAATTGTGTGCCAAGGTCAGACCTTTCGTTCGGCCAGTCACATCAAGCTATCCAGCCGTTTCTGACCTTTGTGGCGCCCTAGGCGAGCTTGCTATTGCCGACCATTTACTGGTTGTTTTGCCGGCTTACGTGACGACCTCGTCGTTGGCGCTTCCGACTGCTGGAGCGATCTCATCTAGTTCGCCTATGCCTAGAAATGGCCCTGAAGCTATCGCACACCCATAACATGTGCACAAACACATCATCAGTTTGAGAATAAACTGATTCCATCACCTTAATGTGCATTTTAACTAATGGAAAACTCTAGAAAATCCACCTCTGCCCAACACATACAATTTTAAGCCAATTTTGAGAGTTTATTTGCATATCAAGTATTTTCTTTCAGGAAATAAAGTTAAATGGGAACCCAGCTACTGTGGCTCTGTGACCCAATCAAAACAATCAAAACATTGCTCTGTTTCAGAATCCCATCTGGCCCGACATCACAACATTGGCTCAACCATGCTGTAATCAAAGTGATAAAGGCAAGGTGCATTTACACAGACTTTTAATTCACTGAGGTGGTATAAATGTAATTAAACAGGAATCACAAGGAAACAATATATCACACATTCAAAAGTTGATTATTCTTGTGCACAGCCAACAGAAAACAAGACCCGTACTAAACTCTGCCTATAGTTCTGTGGTTGTTGGAGACCAACTTAACGAGGAGATATTTTTGTAATGTAAATTTGTGTTTTAACTTGTTAAGAGAAAGGGAATGGCTAAACTGCTCACAGCAGGTAAGAGTGTGTGGGCATATTTGAGCAAATGTAAATTTCACAAATGTCAGATGTATAAAAGTTTCATATCATGGCTGCAGTGTTTGGTGTCTTAAAATAGGACATGAATTTTAGCATGGCTTAATTAAGAGAAGACTGCTGTCATCGGCTTGTGTGAGTAATTATTATGTAGTCCATGAATTTGGAGAGGGAATTTCTCCCTAATTATCAACACATTGCTTTCTCACATGGAAATGCTATTATTTGATCTCAAATAACTCCTGCAGGGTGGCAATGCACATACAGTAATGATGTTCCAGAATGTGTTACTTCTGTCCAAACACCTTACAAATGGGAAAAGCTTAAATACAGCTTCGGGTAAAGACCAATATTATCCTCATACAATCCTCCTTCCTCCTTTTCATCTACTTTCTCTTGTCTGTCTTGTGCAGTTTCCTCCTTATCTTATAATAATTACACAAGGTCCAGGTCAAGGGAATTTGAAGGGGCAGATATAGCAAGGCCATGACCCCAGAACTCTTGTGCTGTTCCAAGTAATTACAACTGGACATTTATCAAAGGACACTCATCTTGTCTTTTAATTTCTTTCCTTTTAACGTGAGGAGGTTTTAAAATATCCTTATGTTAAAAAAAAAAAACAAAAAAAAAAAACAATCTGAATTTCCTAAAGTCATTACAACTCTGTCATTTAAAACATTCACAATCACACAAGCTGGGCTAATTTCCAGCTTGCTTGTCTTTAGACCGCTAACACTCCTTAAGGGGATCACACCCTAACAAAAAGCAATAATGAGAACTCTTACATGAACGTAAAGAAGATATTAAAGGAATAGTTAACACCAAAATGAAAATTCTGTTATCATCTACTCATGTTCCTCATGTTGATTCTAACCTCTAGGTAAAGCAATTGAAATTATAATGTAATCAGACAAGGTTAAGGTGAATTTTAGATGGATGTTTTAATGATTAAAACACACCTCCCTGATCTAAAACTTCAGCCTAAACCTAACAAATACTGTTTGAAAAGATAAATGAGAGGTTAACAAAACAGACATCCTTACCCTTATCCAACACCTGAACCTAACCAATAGTGTTTTAAAATGCAAAAGCGTAAAAAAAAAAAAAAAAAAAAAAAAGAAAAAGCAAATTTTCTGAAGCAACCACATAATTTCATGTTGCTTCTATGATACTGTCATTTCATGTGTCAGATCGTTTTTGGTTTTTTGGCTGGGTGTGACGAAACTGGGAAGGACGAGACGAGAGAGTGTGGATCCAATTGCAAGAACTATTTATTAAAGAACTAAGTAACTAAATCACTGGAACAAACCGGAAAACAAACCTAGCAGCAGAACACTGGAGCAAACAGGGAAAACAAGCATAACAGTGGATAGCTGGCTAAAATCACATAAATACACTAACAGGCTAACAACCAAGAAAACTAACAAGAACCGACAAAGGCTAAGGGAAACATGAGGGCTATATATACACACATTGAATGATGAGGGAACAGGGAACAGCTGTGAACAAAGATCAGAGATGATTGGGAACAGGTGAGTGAGATCAAACAGATGCATCATGGGAAATGTAGTTTAACAGTCCAAACATAAAGGGAAGGTGATGGGACAAACACAAGGCAAATCGTGACACTGGGCTTGAACTGCAGTCTGCCAAGTCTTAAGTCTATTGCTCTATGAGATGAGCTGATGTGCAAGCAAACCACAATGCAATAACTGTGTAAATACAGTATATGTGGGTCTGTAATACAAGCATTAAAATGGATCGTTTTTCAAATTATGCATTACAGTAAAAGTGTGTCGATATCATAACATAGCAGGGTCTGAGTAAAAGAGTGATTTGTATTTATAAAGTCATAATCAGCCGTTGTACACAGTTGTTGTAGTGCTGTGATGAGGAGGAGGGCGTGGTGGGCCGTAACAATGGACACCCAGCGCTGAATCAGCCCAATCAGCTGGGATAAAAAAGGAGCCGGGGATGCCAGTTAGAGGGAGAGAGAGACACACAGTGGCCGCTGTCTGTGTGTGAGTGTGAGTGTGAGTGTGTGTGTGTGTGTGTGTGTGTGTGTGTGTGTGTGTTTAAGTTGATTTACATCATTAAAAGTTTATGTTGACTGTTCTGCCAGTTCCCGCCTCCTCCTTTCCCATCCTTTACCCGTTACTTTGGTGCCGAAACCCGGGAAGGAGGAGGGATATGCTGTCATGGAGTCTTCGCCACTGCCGTCCGCCAGGGGAGGAGCCGCGGCCATCTGCCAGGGGATAGAGGAGTCGCTGCCGGCCACCGGGAGTTGGAGGAACCACTGCCATCCACCAGGAAGGGGAGGAGCCATTCCATCCATCAGGGGTCAGAGGACTCGCTGTGTCCACCAGGGGAGGAGCGGCTGTCGTCCACCAGAGGGCGGAGCATTGTCCGGGGACCGGCGAGCGATTGTCCGGGGACCTCTCTCTCTCCCCTCTCTCTCTCTGTCTCTCCCCCTCGCTATTTCCCTCTTCCCTCTCCCTCCCGTCATCTCTCCCAAGGCTCCGGAGAGGTGGGGAAGACCTGCAGGATGGCCGGAAGGGCAACACCTCCCGTCCAGGAAGGGAGGGGAGTACGTCATGCCGGAGGTTTCCCCGGCCTGAATTGGGTGGCGGAGGAGTGAGATGAGGAGGAGGGCATGGCCGGGCCGTAATGATGGATGCCTGGCACTGAATCAGCCCAACCAGCGGGAGAGAGTTAAAGAGGAGCCGGGGACGCCAGTTCGAGGGAGAGAGAGAGACACATGCGGCCGCTGTGTGTCTGTGTCTGTGTGTGTTTATGTTTGTTTAAGTTGATTTATGTCATTAAAAGTTTATGTTGATTTTTCTGCCGGTTCCCACCTCCTCCTTGCCCATCCTTTACCGTTACAAGTTCCTCATAGTGTTCATTTAACCTGGAAACTGCATGATATCATACCTGGAGACACATAGAACAAGGTTTGCAAAAATTTATATTTAGTCATGTTGTTACTATGAGACCAGGTTGCAAAAATAATAATACAGCTTTTAAACATCATGAGCATGGTGATGTTATTTTTGGGCCAACAGTTCTTTTAAATACTGTACCTTGTCCCCTGTCCCTGCTGCCACAATTAGCTGCAGCTGCCAAAGCTGGTGACTTGGCTGCTGTCTTAGACCCCTGACGGTTTTTAGTGCTCACACTTTTACACTTGCTAGCGCACTTCTCAGTCGCTGCTGCTCCTTCACTGCCTGCTCCCTATGAAGCTATACAGCTCCTCTGTACCTCATGGCCACTCCCTATTCGCCCCAATTCAGGAAGCGGCATAACTCCAGCCACTTGTTTGAATGATTCCTGGATGTGGAAATTGGCCGTGATCATAAAAATAATGAATGATTGTGATGCAATTGCTTGATTGTTCCATTTCTATGCTGTACCTCATTAAATGCTGCAGAGCAAAGTCATATGTCTCACTCAATCAGACAGCTGTTTCACCTCTTCTGTGATGTGCTGTTCCCCCAGTTCGGCTTCGGGAACATCATGTCATTAATCACTTACGCTCAAGCAGCGCAGCTCATTAAATGCATCAAAAACTAACACTGACACCCACCTGTCCATCAGCATCCCGACAGCCTGTATCTCCATGCACATGTCCGCTCTCTTACTTGGGCTGCACATGCCTGGCATGTTCATGTTTATCATGTCTGGCTCGGATGACTGTTTTGGAGGCACACATCTATCATCATCATTTCTTCTGAAACCAAACACCTACCCAGATTTGTACACTGGAAACAGTCTTCTCTGCTGGGTATAACATTTCTTGTTAGAAATATTTAATCACATAATATGACCTCATTGACATATTAGCTCACTGAAGCTGCAGCTCTCACCTGTCAACATTGCAACATTGAGTCCAAAACTTCAGTGATGGCTCTGTGTTTTTCAAGGGAGTCAAACTGAAGTTAAATTTGATAATGTATTACCCAGCCAAAACCAAGCCTAAAATGATCACAAGCACAGTGAAATGCATCTGACTGAAAAAAAAATTCTAAATTTAATTAAAAAAGAAACACTGAGAGAGTTTTAATGAAAGGTAACAACAGTTAAATGCTCAACATTTTCCAGTTTAGGCATATATTTTGGTTAAGCATTTATTCCCAAAAAAAAAAAAAAAAAAGAGAGAGAGAGAGAGATTCACGCACTCTACAGCTATTGGATAGCCTGGTTTCATAAAATTTACATAAGCATTGCAACATTTACGCAAAACCGAAATTACGTGCTTGATTACTCGTTTGGCTGCAGTTTTCAAGTGGGGTGCACCAAAACCGAGTGAAATGAGGTTGTAATCAGACAAGGTTCCCTTTCAAGGAAACATCGACGTTGTGTAATGACGCAAATTGGGACTACGTCAGTGGTCTGTAACCCAGGTTAACTGAGGTAAAAATAAATTAATATTCATTCATGTAAATTAATGAGATTTGAGGAATTGGCGAAATAATGCTGAGTGAAATGCTGATGGAAATGAGTGCAGCAGACCTTCCAGTATGCACCAGCTCTGAAACTGCTGATGAAAATTCCTAATGAACCATCTGGTCAGAAACTGCCTGAGGTTGAGACAGCAACTGTCATGTATTCCCTGTCTTTGTCTAGACTTTTATGTTGAAATTCTTGTTTAGTTCCCCGTTCCTGTTTCCTGTGTTAGTTTTGTAGTTTTATTGCATGATTTGTTCCCCCAGGTGTTCCTTGTTTTCCCTTGTGTATTTATGCCCTTGTTTCCCCTGGTTAGTTTGTCAGTCTTCACATGTATTGTCATGTTCTGTACCAGGTTCCCTGTGTTTTGTTTTCATTTTATTCTGAGTTACCTTGTTCATCTTTTGTTTACATTAAAAGCTGCATTTAGATCCTCCATCCTCACCTGCCTCATTACGGCTTCAGCTCAACCATGTCATGCAGAAAGCCAGCATTCAAAGCCTACTGCTTATGTGAATAAACCATCAGTTCTTGCCTCTGCTGAAATCCTTAACCCACCTAAAATTCAGATTCAGCTGGTGAAAGATATCCAACCTGCAGACAGGGGTTTGTAAATGTGCTATGGGACGTGCACTGTTAGGGGGTAGGTTGTAACCCAGGTTAACTGAGGTAACAATAAATGAATATTCATTAATATAAATTAATGAGATTTGGGGAATGAAAATTGAAATTTAATAGTTGATGACACAATTGAACACAACATTATAGAATATACAGTTGTGTGCAAAAGTTTGCATACCCTTGGAGAATTGGTAGTATATGTACCATTTTTTTAAAGAAAACATGAGTGAGCAGGCAAAACACATTTCTTTTATTTCTTATGGGATTCATATTCAACTGTAGGTTATAACAGAATGACACAATCATAAAACAGAACATGGCAACAAAGTAAAAAATGAAACCGCTCACCCTGTCATTGTGACCGGGGACTTTAACAAAGCCAATTTTAAATCAATTGCACCAAAATACCACCAACACATCAGTTTTAACAAACGAGGGGACCGGGTTTTGGACCATTGCTACTCTCCCTTCCGGGATGGCTACAAATCCCTCCACCGCCCACCATTTGGCAAATCGGACCACTCTTCCATTCAGCTTCTGCCCGCTTACAGGCAGAAACTGAAACAGGAAGCATCCACCCTCAGAACGATCCAGTGGTGGTCGGACCAATCAGACTCAAAACAAGACTGTTTTGATTACGTGGACTGGGAGATGTTCCGGTCCGCCTCTGATGACGACATCGAGGTTTATGCTGATAGCATAACGTGTTTCATCAGAAAGTACATAGAGGATGTTGTTCCGTCCAAAACAATATGGATCTACCCGAACCAGAAACCTTGGATTAATAGCGATGTTCGCGCGAACCTCCGCTTTTAATTCCGGGAACGCGGAGGAGCATAAACAAGCTAGTTGTGCTTTCCAAAAAAAACTATCAGAGCATCAAAACGCCAGTATAGAAACAAGATTGAAGGACAGTTTAACATCACCAACTCTAGAAGCATGTGGCAGGGAATTAATATCATCACGGACTTTAAAGGGAATAAAAACTCCACTGTGAACACCGCTGCCTCTATCCCGGATGAGCTAAATACTTTTTATGATCATTTCGAGGGAAATAACACCGCCCTCGCAGAGAGAGCTCCTGCGGCTGAACCTACAGAGGTTAGTTCACTCTCCATCTCTCTAGCGGATGTAACCCGATCCTTCCGACGGGTGAATATCCGTAAAGCCACGGGTCCAGACGGCATTCCGGGCAATCATCAGAGCGCGTCATCAGAGCGTATGCGAAACAACTGGCTGGTGTTTTTACGGACATTTTCAACCTTTTCCTATCCTTGTCTGTGGTCCCCACATGCTTTAAAATGTCCACCATTGTGCCTGTACCAAAGCAATCCAAAATCACTTGCTTAAATGACTGGCGTCCTGTTGCTCTGACCCCCATCATCAGCAAATGCTTTGAGAGACTAATCAGAGATTACATCTGCTCTGTGCTGCCTCCATCACTGGACCCACTGCAGTTTACTTACCGCAACAACCGCTCCACTGATCATGCCATTGCATCTACACTACACAATGCTCTCTCCCACCTGGAAAAAAGGAATACTTATGAGAGAATGCTGTTTGTAGACTACAGCTCAGCATTCAACACCATAGTGCCCTCCAAGCTTGATGAGAAACTCTGGGCTCTGGGCTTAAACAGCTTGCTGTGCAGCTGGATCCTGGACTTCCTGTCAAGCAGACGCCAGGTGGTTAGAATGGGCAGTAACATCTCCTCATCACTGACCCTCAACACTGGAGCCCCGCAGGGCTGTGTTCTTAGCCCACTCCTGTATTCCCTGTACACACATGATTGTGTGGCAACACATAGCTCCAATGCCATCATTAAGTTTGCTGATGATACGACGGTGGTAGGTCTGATCACTGACAATGATGAAACAGCCTACAGAGAGGAGGTGCACACTCTGACATGCTGGTGTCAGGAGCACAACCTCTCCCTCAGTGTCAGTAAAACAAAGGAGCTTGTGGTGGACTTCAGGAGAAGAGAAAGAGAACACAGCCCCATCACCATCAATGGAGCACCAGTGGAGAGAGTCAGCAGCTTCAAGTTCGTGGGTGTCCACATCACTGAGGAACTCACATGGTCCGTTCACACTGAGGCCATTGTGAAGAAGGCTCATCAGCGCCTCTTCTTCCTGAGACGGCTGAGGAAGTTTGGAATGAACCGCCACATCCTCACACGGTTCTAAACCAGCACTGTAGAGAGCATCCTGACTGGCTGCATCTCTGCCTGGTACGGCAATAGCACCACCCACAACCGCAAAGCCCTGCAAAGGGTGGTGCGAACTGCCAGACACATTATCGGAGGTGAGCTTCCCTCCCTCCAGGACATATACACCAGGCGGTGTGTGAAAAAAGCTCGGAGGATCATCAGAGTCTCCAGCCACCCGAGCCATGGGCTGCTCTCACTGCTACCATCAGGCAGGCGGTATCTCAGCATCAGGAGCTGCACCAGCCAACTTCATGACAGCTTCTTCCCCCAAGCAATCAGACTTTTGAACTCTTGATCTCTCACGATCGATATACATCAGCACTGCACTTCATTAATCTTATTATCTCACACTGGACTGTCATAAATTATATTCTCTTAACAACACACTGGCAACTGACTATCAGTCGACAGCCTGAATGTCAATACAGTACAATACAACCTACTGTATATTTTATATATACTATATATACTATTTTTTTTAATTGTATAATGTGTATTCTATTTTGTGTGTATTGTATAATGTACATTGTATGTTATTATTTGTATATTGTGTTGTGTGTAATTATGTGTATATTAGATTTTAAATTGTGTTGTGTAAATTTGATGTTTATTGTAGATTGGTATATGTCTCATCACTGTCACGATTGCTATGTTGCTCGGAACCGCACCCAAGAATTTCACACACTATTGCACTTGTGTATATTGTTGTGTGACAATAAAAGTGATTTGATTTGATTTTGATTTGTGTGTCTGTAACAAGGCCAAAGATTCAAGGGTATGTAAACTTTTGATCAGGGCCATTTGGGTGATTTATGTTATCATTATGATTTAAAAAGGAGCCAAACATCTATGTGATAATAAATGGCTTCATATGATCACTATCCTTAAATAAAAGGATCATATTTTCATATTTTCAAAATCAATGCCACAATTTCTGCCAGAGTATGCAAACTTTTGAGCACAACTGTTATATATGTAACAGAAATATTTCTCAATTTTAACTGTCTCAATTCTTGAGTGAGCTAATGTCCTGACCAATCAGAATGTGTGTTGGTTAGTCCCGCCCACTCGTTGAGCTAACAGACTGAAAAGGTCAGAGGTGAGAGCGAACGGGAGAAACGATAGCCGAAAGCTAAACATGCAGACAGAAAATAGTGAATATAACTTTGATAATAGTCCTTAAATCTCTTCAAAGCAGTTGAGAGAGAAGATTGTTCGGTAGGATAAACTGTAACTTTGTAATTACGACAGTCGATGGGTTCATCAAGTCTTTGTGTAACCGAATGGTACTGCGGTGAAGTTGTTTTTATATTGGACGTTCGTTACACATTCAGCAGGCAAAGTTAGGGAGTGTCTCTAAAGTGTGAAACAGACAAAGGCTGGTAAAAAACAGATTACTCTGTGGCTATAAAAACATGTGTATCTTTATCCAGATGTAACTTAATATTGCCAAACAAGTTAAGTAGAAATATATGGTACAAAAACAAACATTTAAAACCATAAATTACTTATTCCCTAGGATATATAATGATGTTATAACAATGTAATGTAACTGAAATTGCATTTAACTTATAGCTAACAGAAATAGACACATATCTTACATGACTTGGATTTTGGAAATATTTTTTTTGTGTATTTTTTATGAATTTTAGACATTTCTAAATCTATATAACTTGGTCGTGTAACCTGATGATGTCACACCACCTGTTATATATTTACAAACACCTATAACACATCTTACATGACTTGGATTTTAGAAATATGATTTTGTGTATTTTCTATGAATTTTTGAAATGTTCAAATCTACTGTATATAACTTCTTGGTCATGTGACCTAGTGATGTCAGACCACCTGTAATGCATTCACACACATCTTACACGACTTGGATTTTGGAAATATGATTTTGTGTATTTTTTTATGAATTTTTGAAATTTTCAAATCTATATACCTTCCTAGTCATGTGACCTAGTCATGTCAGACCACCTGTAATACATTCACACACACCTAACACATATCTTACATGACTTGGATTTTGGAAATATGATTTTGTGTATTTTTTATGCATTTTTGACATTTTTAAATCTATATAACTTCTTGGTCATGTGACCTGATGATGTCACACAACCTTTTATATATTTAAAAACACCTATAACACATCTTACATGACTTGGATTTTGGAAATATTATTTTGTGTGTTTTTTATGAATTTTTTTAACATTTTAAATCCATATAACTTCTTGGTCATGTAACCTGATGATGTCACACCACCTGTTATATTTTCACAAACATCTATAACACATCAGTGATGTCACACCACATTTAATGCTTTTGCAAACACAACCTATCCATAATAATAACAATAATAATAATAATTTTATTACATTTTATTCTTCTAAGAAGAAGTATAAAAAAATCCTTCCCCTCTTTGGTTTTTGAAATATCCTCCTGAACATTTGGACTTGGCACATAACATTTTGTACTTTTACTTGGCTACGTCACGCTTATTAGGACCTTATATTAATTTAAGCAGTAGCACTGACAACACTCACAATGGGTTAGGAGCTGTAGAAAAACAGCCTGTTACAGTAACAACAGGTTTTTACTTTGAATAACTCTTTACATACTTACCTATGTACTTAAACACTAATATAAAGTCCTAAAAGTTTAATTGTTACAGCTGTAATTGCAGTGCATTCAAACGCCATAGGAAAGAGGGAAAGGAAATTGTCTTGGTTACGCATGTAACCTAGGCTCCCTGAGATGAAGGGATCGAGACATTGTGTTGCTGACGCTATGGGAAATTCCTTTCTCAACAGCCTAGTTGAAGCCCTTTGTACAATAATGGCAATTCTAAAATTGGCAATGGTGTTTCAGTCCCGTCCTTTAGGCACGCAGTTGGCCTATATAAGTGGGTGCGAAACCACCATTTCCTCAGAATTGTTTGACTGAGGGACTTGGAGTGCAACGCTCGCACCTCGAAGCTCTGGGTCAGTAGTGCGGCCAGTTTATGCAATGTCTCGTTCCCTTCATCTCAGGGAACCGAGATTACATGCACAGTCGAGACGTTCCCTTTCAATTATGGCCTCTCAACATTGTGTCGCTGACACTGTGGGAACAGCGTCCAATCATGCCACACTACTGACGTGATGTCACACCCCATAGAGGAGCTTCGCCCGAGGCATAGACACTTGAAGAATGATATGTATAGAATGTCACAGGCTGCATAGGAATGTGAATATATGCCTCAAAGTGTATATAGTAATGATCAATCTCCCTACATAGTGAAAACCCAGGAGGGAAAATTAATCTAGACTGAGAATTTATATGAATCTTATAAATACACACTGTATAAGTCCTTAACCAGGGTTGGGAAGAAAGCGACCAATAAGAGGCGCTCTCAGTTTTGACAGTGGCCTACATACCTGCGGCTGTTATAGCAGATTTCCCGCTCGTATAACCTGCAGGATGGTGTTCATAACTGATCAAGCTAACCCTTTCATGTTTGGTGGGTTCCGTTCAGGGGCCAAATGTGCAGGTTCCAGAGCTCCAGCTGGGGAGGTCAGATCGTGCCATGTGCTTGAGAGAGGAGATCCCTCCTCAGTAGAATTTCCCAAGGGGGACCAACCAGTAGCTCCACTATCTCCAGAAACCATGACTGATTGGACCATTTTGGTGCAACCAGTAGAACCACTTTCCTGTCCTCTCGAATTTTGCAGATGACAGAATGGGGAGGTTTACCGAAGAAAATGCATACTTGCGTTTCGTGGGCCATTTGTGAGCCATGGCATCCACCCCTGACAGGGCTTGAGAAATGGAGTACCAGAGATCACAGTGGGTTGTCTCCATGGAGGCAAACAGGTAAACATACGCTTTGCAAAATATGTCCCAAATCCTCAGGACAGTCTGAGAATGAAGCCTCCATTCCCCAGGCATTGCTCCCTGGTGGGACATCAGATCCACTCTGCAGTTCAGGCAGCCTGGGACATTTGTCGCACGTAAGGAAAGGAGGAGGTGCTTGCTCCAAAGGAGGAGGTCCTATGTCAGGCTAAACATTGGCATCAATCGGATTCTGCCCTGAAGATTTATGTAAACTGCTACTGTTATGTTGTCCAATCACACAACATGAAAGAAGCATCCCCTCCAACCTGAGTGCGCACAGAGTAGGGTGTGCGCCATGTCTTTGTGAGCTCCACAAGGACTTCCGGGAAGAATGGTGCTACTCTTTAGGATGCAGTCTTTTGATGGCAGCCGGACGGTGGAAACCATTCATCCAGACGAGATCTTTCCATCTTGACTGGAGGGGACCACTGTAAGCCGAGTTCCTTGACCTCCCATGAGAGGATGCAAAGCAGCATAGTAACAGTGGCGTGTACACTCTTCACCCACACCAGAGGGAGAAGCGACAATGTCTTCCGTCGGGCCTGACCACTCGCCCATAGATGCTGCGATGGATATGGCATCGTCCCCATCATCAGATCTGCCAAATGTAATGAGACCATGCACTCCGACGGAGGGCCGGAGATCCTCATGGGTGTACTGCAGTGGCGAGGATCCCGGGGGGCACGGGAGGTGGAATTGTCCCTCAGAACGAGGGTTCTAGAGCAGAGAGTCCTGAGAATGCCATCACAGTGAGGGCAGTCTGTCTCCATGAGAGCTGCTTCAGTGTGGGTGTGGCCCAGGCAGCAGATGCATATCTCATGCCCGTCTGACAGTGGGATGTGTGTTTCACATAGAAAACACTTGTGGAACGACATCTTTACAAAGACGCACTACACACGAGCGACTCTTTTAGATTTACAAATGTATTTATACTGTACACAATATATCATAGCAATAATAAAAGATACAAATGTCTCCACCGGAACACTGCAGGGGAGCAGGTCAGTCGTCTCACTGCAGGCACTGTGCTGTCAAGGCGATGAGTCGTCTTGCTTGCGTCTGAAGGCGAAGAACCCATCCGCTGGTGGAGTGTTTCTTGACGATGAAACAGAGATGAGAGGGCTTGTCAAGACGAGAGATGAACTTAATGTCTTGAAGGAGAAGATTTCTGAGGAAATGGTGGTTTTGTACCCAATTATATAGGACAACTGTACACTTAAAAGGGGCGGGGCTCAAACACCATTGCCAATTTTAGAATTGCCGTTATTGTACAAAGGGCTTCAACTAGGTTGTTGAGAAAGGAATTTCCCATAGTGTCAGCAACGCAATGTTGAGAGACCGTAATCGAAAAGGAACAATTGGTACTCATGTGAGTAAGACCGTTTTAAATGTAGGGAAACTTGTTTTCATTGGGTTTTCAATTAATTACAACCTAAATTTTGATCAGTATATATTATATGGCTTTAGTGACTTTAGTGACTTTAGTACAAGTTATAAGCACAACTGAGTATTACTCTTTTGCTTCCTGTTTGGAGCATGACATCCACCAGCATCTGCTTTCATTGAATCAAAAATATCTGCTTGGATATTCAGCTACAAAACTTGCATGAAAGTAACTTTTGCTTAACATGGAACTAGAACAATATTAAGGGTTTCACATGAGCATACAATGGTGTTAATGACTGACGTTTTAGTTGTGGGTAAACTGTCCTTTGAGTTAGTAATCCAGATGTCATGTAAACCTTCCAGGTCATTTGGAGGAAGTCCTGTAGCTCAGATAAATTTGGTTTGGTTTAAACTGAAAAAAAATATTATTGTGCATTGTTCTTATACTTTGACAGACAATGTATATCACTGTAAATATACCCTCAATGTTGCTCGAGCTTTTGTTTTATTTGATGTAATTTACTTTGAGATACTACATATCTAAAGAACAAGGCCTAATAACAAAAAGGAAAAGTTCAGTAAAATAGTTCTTTATACTTACTGTCTCCTGTTGTCTCTCAGTAATTGCCACCACTTCTCTTCCTGGATGTCTTCTGATCTGATTTGTATTCTGATCCAAAATTGAGAGTAACACAACCCATTACAGGTCTCATGTGGTCTGAAGCCTGTATACAATCACACCAATTTATTGGTTGATGGTGCTTAAGCGACGGCCATAGGGAGCCACGTCATGGGCTCTATATAGGCAAGCGCTTGGCACCATGTGGCCAGATTTTCTTACTTCAGTGCACAAATTTGTTTAAGCCCGTGCTGGTTAATAGCGACTTACGGCGAAGCGAGAACAGTGTTCTCCATTTTGAGTGACAACACACGAGGACATCGTTAGAAATGAGTAGTTCGTGTGCAGATACAACCGCATTGTTAAACATGGCGCATAATCAAGGCTCTGTCAAACCATTTGGTCTCAGAAAGGAGCCATATAAGCCTTGAGGATCCGGCTCTTGTTATAAGAAGAAGAATTGAGGACAGGCACAGGGCTTTCCCTTGTGTTTCTCTTTCCCTCTGGATGGAGACACTGTTCTCGCCATCGAGACATGTTCCTTTATCTGGCGTGTGGCCTAGTTTGGCACCGTTATGCATCATGCAGGCCGTTTTCCATCAGGAAATGCTGATTTGGAGGTGTTTCATTGCAGGAATGATGGAAAAGGTAGGCACTTGTTTAAAATACTTAATTCTATTTTGTTTCTGTCTTGTTATTGTATTGTTTGTGCACTGGAAGCTTCTGTCACGATTTAGGACTCAAGATGGCGCCGAGTATGGCTGCTGCGTTGTGAGTTCCGACACAACACTGCAGTTTTTTGTTTGTTTTGTTCACAATTCTATGTTTTTTTATCTTGGATGTTGTCTGCCTTATTGTCTACGACAGACAAACAATTTTGGACATTGGTTCTGCAATAGCACACCGAAAACTGGACTTTAAATTCCTCAATGCTGACCCGCTGTTTACAAACACGCCAGCGGAGCCCTGCTCTGCGAGCTGAGAGTGCGGATCTCTTTCCAATGAGAGATGAGGGACTACTGCATTATCTGCCTTACGGAAATTTGGATGTCTGCTGAGATTCCAGATTCAGCCATCAGAGGTGGTGGTGTATGTTTTATGGTCAACAAATCCTGGTGTGATCAGAGTAATGTACATTCTATCTAGTCTTTCTGCTCTCCTGGTCTGGAATTTCTCATGCTTCTGTGTTGACCATTCTGGCTACCGAGGGAATTCACAGCGGTCATTATCACTGCTGTGTACATACCGCCACAAGCTGACACAGTCCAGGCACTCAAGGAACTGTATGGGATTATAAGCAAGCAGGAAACTGCGCACCCTGAGGCTGCGGTCATTGTGACCGGGGACTTTAACAAAGCCAATTTCAAATCAATTGCACCAAAATACCACCAACACATCAGTTTCAACACACAAGGGAACCGGGTTTTGGACCATTGCTACTCTCCCTTCCGGGATGGCTACAAATCCCTCCCCAGCCCACCATTTGGCAAATCAGACCACTCTTCCATTCTGCTTCTGCCCGCTTACAGGCAGAAACTGAAACAGGAAGCACCCACCCTCAGAACGATCCAGTGCTGGTCGGACCAATCAGATTCTACGCTACAAGACTGTTTTGATCACGCGGACTGGGAGATGTTCCGGTCCGCCTCTGATGACGACATCGAGGTGTACGCTGATAGCGTAATGTGTTTCATCAGAAAGTGCGTAGAGGATGTTGTTCCGACCTAAATAATATGGATCTACCCCAACCAGAAGCCATGGATAAATAGCAATGTTCGCGCAGCACTTGATGCGTGGACCTCCACTTTTAATTCCGGGAATGTGGAGGAGCATAAACAAGCCAGTTATGCCCTCCGCAAAACTATCAGAGCAGCCAAATGCCAGTACAGGAACAAGATTGAAGGACAGTTTAACACCACCAACTCTAGAAGCATGTGGCAGGGAATTAATATCATCACGGACTTAAAGGGAATAAAAACTCCGCCATGAGCACCGCTGCCTCTCTCCCGGATGAGCTAAATACTTTTTGTGCTCATTTTGAGGGAGATAAAACCGCCCTCATGGAGAGAGCTCTCGCGGCCGAAGCTACAGAGGTTAGTTCACTCTCCGTCTCTGTAACGGATGTAACCCGATCCTTCCGACGGGTGAATATCCATAAAGCCGCGGGTCCAGACGGCAGTCCGGACCACGTCATCAGAGCGTGCGCTAACCAACTGGCCAGTGTTTTTATGGACATTTTCAACCTTTCCCTCTCCTTGTCTGTGGTCCCCACATGCTTTAAAACATCCACCATTGTGCCTGTACCGAAGCAATCCAAAATCACTTGCTTAAATGACTGGCGTCCAGCTGCTCTGACCCCCATCATCAGTAAATGCTTTGAGAGACTAATCAAAGATTACATCTGCTCTGTGCTGCCTCCATCACTGGACCCATTGCAGTTTGCTTACCGCAACAACCGCTCACTGATGATGCCATTACATCTACAATACACAATGCTCTCTCCCACCTGGAAAAAAGGAACACTTATGTGAGAATGCTGTTTGTAGACTACAGCTCAGCATTCAACACCATAGTACCCTCCAAGATTTATGTGAAACTCCGGGCTCTGGGCTTAAACAGCTCACTGTGCAGCTGGATCCTGGACTTCCTGTTAAGCAGATACCAGGTGGTTAGAATGGGCAGCAACATCTCCTCATCACTGACCCTCAACACTGGAGCCCCACAGGGATGTGTTCTCAGCCCACTCCTGTATTCCCTGTACACACATGACTGTGAGGCAACACATAGCTCCAATGCTATCATTAAGTTTGCTGAAGGTACGACAGTGGTAGGTCTGATCACTGACAATGATGAAATGGCCTACAGAGAGGAGGTGCACATCTGACACGCTGGTGTCAAGAGCACAACCTCTCCCTCAACGTCAGCAAGACAAAGGAGCTTGTGGTGGACTTCAGGAGAAAGACAGAGAACACAGTTCCATCACCATCAATGGAGCACCGGTGGAGAGAGTCAGCAGCTTCAAGTTCCTGAGTGTCCACATCACTGAGGAACTCACATGTTCCGTCCACACTGAGGCCGTTGTGAAGAAGGCTCATCAGCACCTCTTCTTCCTGAGATGGCTGAGGAAGTTTGGAATGAACCACCACATCCTGACACGGTTCTAAAGCAGCACTGTAGAGAGCATCCTGACTGGCTACATCACTGCCTGGTACAGCAATAGCACCGCCCACAACCACAAAGCCCTGCAAAGTGTGGTACGAACTGCCAGACACATCATCGGAGGTGAGCTTCTCTCCCTCCAGGACATATATACCAGGCGGTGTGTGAAAAAAGCTCGGAGGATCATCAGAGACTCCAGCCACCCAAGCCATGGGCTGCTCTCACTGCTACCATCAGGCAGGCAGTATCACAGCATCAGGACCTGCACCAGCTGACTTCATGACAGCTTCTTCCCCCAAGCAATCAGACTTCTGAACTCTTGATCTCTCACGATCAATATACATCAGCACTGCACTTTATTAATCTTATTATCTCACACTGGACTGTCTTAAATTATATTCTCTCTTAACAACACTGGCAACTGACTATCAACCGACAGTCTGAATGCCAATACAGTACAATACAACCTAATGTATATTTTATATATACTATATATACTATTTTTATTGTATAATGTGTATTCTATATTGCGTGTATTGTATACTGTACAATATTCTATACTGTGTGTATTGTATACTGTATATTGTATATTATTATTTGTATATTGTGTTGTGAGTAATTATGTGTATATTAGATATGTAAATTGTGATGTGTAAATCTGTTTTATTGTAAATTGGTATTTGTCTCATCACTGTCATGACTGCTATGTTGCTCGGAACTGCACCCAAGACTTTTACCCACTACTGCACTTGTGTATATGGTTGTGTGACAATAAAAGTGATTTTGATTTGATTTGTTGCCCTAGAGAGTTCGCAGAAATGTTATGAGGCACGGGAAGTGGCCCCGGTCTCTCTTTCTTTTATCCTGTTTTTGGAGGGTTGTTGTGCGTCAGGCGAGCTCCCGCGTGATAGGCTCAAAAGAGAGTATTTTTCTCCAATACAATATTGTTAACCACACGCGGGATGCTTCGATGGCATTACTATTCTCCCTGGGTCCCAGGAGATGTCGAGGCTGTGAAACTCTTTTCTTTGATGGTTGAAAAGACGCAAATGCTATCTCTGTCCCTATTCAATGGCGGCACGTACTTTGCGCTCCTCGCTCCTTTTAAGATGTGTTAGTTCTGTATTCACTGATCTTTCTGTTAAGTTGTTGTGTTTTGAGTTCTCCGTTGGTCACGCTTTTGCTTCTCCTCATGCTAGTCCACCGTTTGATACGCATCGGACACTTGAGATTTAGCATCTATGGATGGAGGCAAATTGGTATCAAAATTCTCCAATGTAGGCCAATTGGTATCAAAATTGTATGTGGAGGCCAATTGGAATTAAACTTCACCTATTAAAGGTAGGTTATGGCTCAGTTTTCCCCTGTGACTGATGCTGGAAAGGAGTAAAAAAAAAGAAAAAAGAAACCTCTCATTCCGAATCCAGACTATGTTAATTTCTTTCCCATGTTCACACATTTTCCCCCATTCTAATGCTAGGGAAGATGGGTTATCTGGTGTTCTCTGCTGTAAATACATTCAGAGTGACCCATTCTTTATATTTGCCTGATCGGATTTGGCCTCTGTACTCATGGCCAAGGGTGTCGGGACAGGCATAATGGAATTTGATGTATAATAATCATAAGCGTTTCTAGAATCACACTCTCATAAATGTCACACACTCTTCCCCCCATAATAAATGCTGTTGCCATTGTCTCAAACCTGCTTGCTCTCAATTCCTCCTATGTTTACACATGTTTCCCCATTCTAATGCTAGGGAAGATGGTTTATCTGGCATCCTCTGCTGATGATACATTCAGAGTGACCCCTTGTTATACTTACCTGATCAAATTCGGCCTCTGTCCCCATAACCGATGGTCTCAGAACAAGCATAACGGAATTTTATGTATAAGTTCAAGTGTTCACAAACCACACTTTCATAAACATCACACACTGTTCACCCCATAATAAGGCTTGTACCATTGTGGAAAACCTGCTTGCTCTCAATTCCCTCCATGTTTGTACATGCTTCCCCGTTCTATGCTAGGGAGGATGGTTTATTTGGCATCCTCTGCTGTAAATACATTCAGAGTGACCTCTTTTTATAATTGCCTGATCCAATTCACCTCTGTCCTCATGGCCAAGGGTTTCGGGACAGGCATAACAGAATTTGTTGTATAATAAGCACAAGTGCTCTTCCCCAATGTTCATACACTCTTTCCCTTTCAAAACACAAGGAAATATAATTTTTTTCTGTAAACATTCCTGCTGTATACACACTTAAGGACGACAGTCATTATGCCTAAATATAATAAGGCAAACGTTGTTAAACCCCATTCAATCATTCACAATGATAGAGGCGCAAGGGCTTCCCTCCACTGTGCCACCAAAGGAAAGCCAAGAGCACAATATATTGGTTACTTGTTGCGCTGCAAAAGAGAATCATGCATTAATTGCTCTGTCTGCCCATGTGACGGCTTGGCAGCAGTTACAAGGCATTCCAAATCGAGTAATCTGAACGAGAGAGAATGTGTTTTACAGCATAATGTCACAAGTGCAGCTGGGGGACTGGTTTGTGACAATAGATTTGAAGGATGCTTATTTCCACATTCAAATTACGCCAAGGCACAGGCATTTTCTCATGTTCGCTTTAGGGGGCAAAGCGAACTAATTTTGCATCCTTCTTTACGGACTTGCGTTAGCACCTCATACACTGTGTAGGTTCTACTGGTTGTTTAGATCAATGTTACAATCAGAAATAATTAATAATTATTTATTTAGTTATTAATTAATATTTAAATTAAATAATAGAATCTAACTCATTAAAACCTCACACGGCGCACCATTAAATGTAGTGCGCCACGTTCAGGAGCGGGTTTGGTTATCAGCAATAATTAATAATTATCAAAGATAATTATTAATTATTAAAATAGAACATTGATGAGAATCAATGTTAGCTCTTTTAATCCTTTAAATCAACAATTATCAAAGATAATCATTTAATTATTAACATTGATGAAACATTGATTAAAATTAACACTAGCTTATTGATCCTTCAAATTCAACAATCATCAAAGATAATTATCAATTATCAAAAATCAATAGAATATTAATAAGGATTAATATCGCCGGGGCACCACCCTGGAATCAGGGACTAATAAAAAGATAGTATAACAGTCTCAATATTAGATTGTTCTCTTAGGAAAATCGACATCTGAAGAATATCGACCTTCGAAAAAAAAAAACAATGAAGGCTTGAATCCGAGCACTGACATCCCGTCAGCATTTGACACAGGTGTACGCAAAACAAACCAAAACACTTCTCTTTGAAATATAACAAAGTTTATTTATGCAGTAATATCAATTAATAATCAATACAATGCAATCAATAAACTTCCGACTTACAACTACAAACTAAACAGTGACATGATTAGATATGGTAACCAAAATAATCCTATAACACATGAGAGGAAGGTGTGTTTGTGTGTGTGTGAGAGAGAGAGAAAGTGTGTGTGTGTGTGTGTGTGTGTGTAAGGAGGGATGCGCACAAAATGGCGGACGTGAATATGGCCAGAGAATATGGCTACGAATGTGTGCAGAGAGAAGCCGGTAAATGGCGTCTGCCCGTTTACCACATGTCTCCGCTTGTACGATAACTTAGGGACAAAGCTGAGCTTTATCACGAAGTTATCTACTAGCCAAAAGTGTGTGTGAGAATGTTTGTGAGGGGTCGCGTGTGTGTGTGGTTAGTACGAGAGAGAGAGAGAGAATAAAGTGGCGGCACCAAAGCCAGTTTCGCGATCGTGGGAGAGAAAGCAACTGTTAGTTTATCACTCAGAGACGCGGTGGACAGCTCGTAAACCGTCCCGTGGTCTTTGGTTCTTTAATGGATAAACTCAGTGTGCCAGTCTCACCCACGATGGCGGAAATACACAACAGTCCAATGTGGTTGGACTACAACACAGCAGATCTCATTCGTGATAACCGCACATTACAGTAATACCTTGAGTATGGCAGCAATGAGTGGATTCGGTGGTCCGTAAACTGTATAAGCAATAACCTTGATACACAAGAATAACACATTATAATATTCTATCTCTGTTCATACGTAAACCTCTTACTTGAATCGTATGAGGATGCAGACGAATGTGTGTTCATCCGTCCTTTAACTCTGACTTGGTTCCTCGAGGCTCGGGTGATGACGGGAGGCCGTTTCCTCGCTCTGTCGGCAGGTGGTACGGCTGCTGATTCTCGGTGGGCTGGCAGAGAAATCAGCGACGTCGACTTGATTGAAGAGGGAAGAGAAATCTTTTCTCTTCACTTCTGCAGGCAAACAGATGAAGATGTGGATTGCTTGGTGATCTCCTTCGGATCCGTTAGAGTGTTCGGTGGAACACAGAGTAATCTCAACTCATCCAGCGAGATGGAGATTGTATGGCCACAGTTTCAAGTTGGACGTTACTTCCTTGTGCCACGAGGCTACACCTGAGAGCAGCGATGAGCTGCGTATACACACGGCGAGCAAAGTTGCTGGAAGCAAATCCCGGAAGGATCTCAGAGTTATTTCTACTCCCGATGACGTTATGGTTCAGGGGCGTTCTGTTTTGTGCCTCATCCAATAGGAGTGGAGAGTTCGATCCTTTAGTGAGCAAGGCTTCATGGGATTTGTAGTCTGTTTTGGACTCCCTTTGTTTGATTTTGGCGCGGTTTTTATCAGTAAGATTTATGACGGAGTGTGTGGGCCTCAGTTAGGTTTTACGACTGTGTTAGGCCTGCCTTTGTCTTCTATATGAATACATGAGGCCCAAAAACTGCGTGCCCAATTATTAGGCAAGTAAGTATTCTGATCTTGTCATTATTTCCATGCACATTTTCCAACTCCAAACCATATAAACTTGAATGCTTATTGGATTCAATCATTTTCAGGTGGTATGTATTTGTGTAATGAGGGAGGGTGTGGCGAAAGTGATGAACACCTTATATCAAGGTGTGCATTATTATTAGGCAGCTTCATTACCTCAGGTAAAATGGGCCCAAAAAGACATTTAACTGACACTGAAAAGTCAAATATTGTAAAATGCCTTTCAGACGGATGCAACACTCTTGAAATAGCTAAACTATTGAGGTGTGACCACCGGACAATCAAACGTTTTGTTGCGAATTGTCAAATGGGGCACAAAAAAACACATGGAGAAGAAAAGGCGCAAATTAACTGCAAAAGACTTGAGAAGAATTAAACGTGAAGCTACCAGGAACCCATTATCCTCCAATGCTACCATATTCCAGAACTGCAACCTACCTGGAGTGTCCAGAAGTACAAGGTGTCAAGAAGCTCAGAGACATGGCCAAGGTCAAGAAGGTTGAAACACGACCACCACTGAATATATTCACAAGTTGAAGTATCAAGATTGGGCAAAGAAATACATGAAGACAGATTTTTCAAAGGTTTTATGGACAGATGAAATGAGAGTGATTCTTGATGGACCAGATGGATGGGCCTGTGGCTGGATCACTAATGGACACAGGACACCACTTTGAGTCAGGTGCCAGCAAGGTGGAGGAGGGGTACTGGTATGGGCTGCTATCATTAAGGTTGAAGTAGTTGGACCTTTTCGGGTTGAAGATGGACTGAAACTCAACTCTCAAACCTACTGCCTGTTTCTGGAAAGTACTTCTTCAAGCAGTGGTACAGGAAGAAGTCTTCAGCATTCAAGAAGGCCATGTCCTTCATGCAGGACTATGCTCTATCACATGCATCCACGTACTCCACTGCATGGCTAGCCAGAAAGGGCCTCAAAGATGCACAAATAATGACATGGCCCCCTTCTTCACCTGACTTAAATCCTATTGAGAACTTGTGGGCCCTTCTCAAACATGAGATTTACAGTGAGGGAAGACAATACACCGCTTTGAACAGCATTTGGGAGGCTGTGGTTGCTGCTTCAGTGAAAGTTGATCATGAACAGATCAAGAAACTGACAGACTCCATGGATGGAAGGCTCATGGCAGTTATTGAAAAGAAGGGTGGCTATTGTCATGATTCACTGTTGTTTTGCCTTGTGTTTTGCCCCTGTCATCTCCGGACTACATTCCCCATAATTCACTGCCCTCATCACTATCAGCTGTTCCCAATTGTTTTCACCTGTCTTTCATTACCTCATTTATCCTTGTGTATATAATCCCCCGATGTCTGCTCTGTCTTTGTCAGTTGTTGTGTGTTTTCTCCATTTCATGTACCGGTTCCTATCGTGGTTGTAATGTTTGTTTTATTTCCTAGTTCCTAGTTTTGCCTTGTTCCAGTGTTTTCCTTGTTTTTGTGCTTTGACTTATTTCTTATTAAACTTCACGCTGCACCTAGATCCTGCTTTCGTACTTCCTTCAAACGTCACAGGACAACTGACTGTACAAAATGGATCTAGCGGCTTACTTTATTCAGTTGAGCCAGGTGGATTTACCCATAAGGGAATATTCTCATCTCTTCAGCACCGTTGCCAGCTACACAGGATTTGCTGATTCCCACCTGACTCACAGCTTGCCGGAGACAGGAGACTACACTTGGGAGGAATATGTAAAATTAAAATTAGAAACTCTGGCTTCAGAGGATCCTCCTCTCCCTACCCTGATACCGGCTTCCAAGACTTCCACACCTGAGTCTGCTCCACGCCATGTCATAGCCAAGCTTTCCGTGTCTCCTTGCTCCAAGCCACCCACGGCCAATGAGCCAATGCCCACGCCTGCCACGGCCAACATGCTTGAAGCCTCGTCTGTCCCAGAGCCAGTTTTTCCAACCTCGTCCATCCCAGAGCCAGCGTTGCCAGCCTCGTCCATCCCAGAACCAATGCCAGTAGCCTCAACTGTCCCAGAACCAATGCATGTTGCCTCGACTGTCCCAGAGCCAATGCCTGCCACGGTTAATGAGCCAGCGCCTATGCCTGCCACGGTTAATGAGCCAGCGCCTATGCCTGCCACGGTTAATGAGCCAGCGCCTATGCCTGCCACGGTTAATGAGCCAGCGCCTATGCCTGCCACGGTTAATGAGCCAGCGCCTATGCCTGCCACGGTTAATGAGCCAGCGCCTATGCCTGCCATGGTTAAGGAGCCAGCACCCATGCCTGCCACGGTTACCATCCCAGAGCTAATGCCTGTGGCCTTGACTGTCCCTGTAACCACGCTCCCAGCTGCCCAGAAGCGGAGGAGGAGAAGGGCTTCTGCTCCCAAGTCTCTGCCCATGCTCATGAACACGGAGGTCATTCCCAAGTCTCTGCCCATATTCACGACCACAGAGGTTGTTCCCAAGTCTCTGTCTGTACTCACAACCACAGAGGTCATTCCCGAGTCTCTACTCATGTTCACAACCACAGAGTTCATTCCCGAGTCTCTGCCAGTGTTCACAACCACAGAGGTCGTTTCCGAGTCTATGCCAGTGTTCATGACCACAGAGGTATTTCCCGAGTCTCTGCCCATGTTCAAAACCATAGAGGTTGTTCCCGAGTCTCTGCCCCTGTTCACGACCACAGAGGTCGTTCCCGAGTCTCTGCCCATGTTCACGACCACAGAGGTTGTTCCCAAGTCTCTGCCCATGTTCACGACCACAGAGGTCGTTCCAGAGTCTCTGCCCATGCTCACGACCACAGAGGTCGTTCCTGAGTCTCTGCCAGTATTCACGACCACAGAGGTCATTCCCAAGTATCTGCCTGTGCCCACGACCACAGAGGTCGTTCCCGAGTCTCTGCTCATGTTCGTGACCATGGAGGTCATTTCCCAGTAATCCAGGTCTCTTAGTCTCGAGCCTCCCACGGCTCCGCCTTCCATGGATTCGCCCCTCGAGCCTCCCATAGCTCCGCCATCCACGGCTTTGCCCCTTGAGCCTCCCACGGCTCCGCCTTCCATGGATTCGCCCCTCGAGCCTCCCATAGCTCCGCCATCCACGGCTTTGCCCCTTGAGCCTCCCACGGCTCCGCCTTCCATGGATTCGCCCCTCGAGCCTCCCATAGCTCCGCCATCCACGGCTTTGCCCCTTGAGCCTCCCATGGATCCGCATGCCACGGCTTCACCCCTCGAGCCTCCTACGGCTCCGCCTTCTATGACTCCATCCTCAGAGTCTTCCACAGCTCCAGTCTCTAGTCTGTGGCTGCCTCCCAAGCCTCCTGACCCTGTTTCAGCCCTGTGGCCATCAACCAGGCCTCCTGATCCAGTCCCTACCCTGAGGTGGTCTCCTTGGTCTCATGGCCTTCTGCCTGATCTGCTCTGGTCTTCTGGGTCTCCTGGACATCCGCCTGATCTGCTCTGGTCTTCTGAGTCTCCTGGCTGTCTGCCTGATCTACTCTGGTCTCCTGGGCCTCCTGGCCGTCCACCTGATCTGCTCTGGTCTCCTTGGTCTCATGGCCATCCACCTGATCTGCTCTGGTCTTCTGGGTCTCGTGGCCGTCCGCCTGATCTGCTCTGGTCTCCCTGGTCTCATGGCCATCCGCCTGATCTGCCCTGGTCTCCTTGGTCTCCTGGCCGTCCGCCTGATCTGCTCTGGTCTCCTTGGTCTCTCAGCCTCCCGCTCGATCTGCTCTGGTCTCCTTGGTCTCTCGGCTGTCCGCCCGATCTGCTCTGGTCTCCTTGGTCTCCTGGCCTTCCACCTGATCTGCTCTGGCCTCTTTGGTCTCCAGCTCCATCTTGGCCCTGCCTCCCTTAGTTGCCTTCCTTGGGAGTCAGGAGCTGCCCATTGGGGGGGGGGGGGGTTATGTCATGATTCACTGTTTTGCCTTGTGTTTTGCCCCGTCATCTGTTTCCCTGGACTACATTCCCCATAATTCACTGCCCTCATCACTACCAGCTGTTCCCAATTGTTTTCACCTGTCTTCCATTACCTCATTTATCCTTGTGTATATAATCCCCTGATGTCTGCTCTGTCTTTGTCAGTTGTTATGTGTTTTCTCCATTTCATGTACCGGTTCCTATCGTGGTTGTAACGTTTGTTTTATTTCCTAGTTTTGCCTTGTTCCAGTGTTTTCCTTGTTTTTGTACTTTGACTTATTTCTTATTAAACTTCACGCTGCACCTAGATCCTGCTTTCATTATTCCTTCAAATGTTACAGCTATATTGGTCACTGAATATTTTTGAAAGGCCCAAAATATTATTTAATTGTCATTTTGTGATACTTATTTGTTGCACCTACTCTAAAAAATTGAGAATAAACAATTAAGTTGGGAGAAATTATTTTTGTAATTTAGTTGCCTAATAATTGTGCACACTTATATATTCCCCTGAGAAAGACAAAACTCACTTTTTCTTTGTTAAACATTCAGGTTTGAGGTTCAATAACATTTTGGATTGACTGAGAGCATTGTGTTTGTTCAACAATAAAATTAATCCTGAGAAATACAATTTGCCTAATAATTGGGCATGCAGTGTATGTTCACAAGATGCATGGATGCAGCACTGACACACTTTTGGCTTCAGAGCATCCAGATTTTTAATTATCTTGACAATTGGTTGATGTTAGCTCACTCAGAGTGTTTGGCTGCCCAACATCGAGATGTTGTTCTCAGTCACTTGAACAATCTAGGGCAGCAAGTCAAATTAGATAAAAGGATTTTGTTGCCGAGGCAACAGACGCTGTTTCTAGGGGTGGAGCTAGTCTCACAGACAATGCAGGTGCACCTTTCTCCAACTCACGTTCTGTCAGTGTCTAGTGATATTCAAAGTGGGACATATTCTCCCTGCGAATATGTTTCACTTGGGGCTTTTTATTGTGGCATACGCTGTCATTCCCCTGGGCACGTATGGGATTACTTTTGTGCCCATTGTTTTGAACATAGCTTTTCATGAAATGAATAAAAATCTTTTTAAAATATAAACTGAGAATGAATAAGGGCAAACTGAAACTGAAAAAAATTAATTAATTCAAAGGCAAAATTTACACCTAATATTCAAATAAACTGCATACTTTGTTAATGAAATTATATGCTTGCATTCGCTGATCAGGACATACGAATGCGCTGCTCGCATTGTCAGTCACACTTCCAAAGTTTTCATTTACGCTCCCGGAGTTTTCATTCGCAGTTTTGACACAAAAATCTTGTGTGGGTGGGGCTAACAAAGAAGAGTTCTCATTGGCTTGTGAGATTTTGAGTGACAGCTCTTTGACCTGGAAGTAGAGTTGACCTAGAAGGGGCTCTGGTTCAGGTTTTGCATGTAAAAGTGTGAGAATCTGTTAGCTGCTTCATAATTAATTAGTGTTTAGTGATATATTTTGGTGCTGTTTTTTTTTACATTATCTGTATTTTTTTCCACACCAATTTTGTCGCAATTAGCTTTCAGGAGCAGCATGGACGAATGCCAACATCATGACTACCCCATTGTTAGTGCATGTGCTAATTCTGAAGAACTGAAACAGATTATGAGAATCTTAAACAAGCATGGAGCTTGTTTTCACAGGTTGTAGACCTTCAGTGGTATTGCATTGCATGGGTATTCAATCCAAAGAATGTTTTTGTTGATAGAATTTTTTACACACCGCTTCAAATGTGGCTTCTTCAAAACCAGCTGAATGATTGATTTTAAAGTTTGATTGAATTTAACTTGATTAAAATGGTTATGGAAATCAAATCACTTTATTAGTGCAGTTCCACCAACATTGGATCTCATAGTTACAAGATAATACACAAGATATACAGAAAAACAACACTCACTGAACAATATGTACACATATTACACAATATTACATAATACACCCACTGTACACAATATACAGACAACAAAACACAATAAAATACTTAACATAATATACATATTGCTTTTTGATGCAATACACCATTTATCATTTAACAACACAGGCTTGCTTCTTTTCATTTTTTTCAGTACAGTTTAATTAATTGGGACAAACCATTTATCATTTGAAATGTCTTAACCTCAAGCATCAGTATTAGACCACTGTTTTACAACTGAAATCATATAGCTAAAAAAGTGCAAAATCAAGCTAGAGAATTATCAGTCATGTTCATTTTCAGATATCAGTTGACAATTATAATTTTTCATACAGAAAACTCACCTGTGTCTGGTCTAGAGATTAAGATCCATATTATTTCCCTTAAAACAGGTGACAGATTTACAGATATCTACTTTTTTTTTTTTTTTTAAGCCAACAAATACACTATAATGATTTTTCTATAGCTTCAAGTGGTCTCGAGTATTTTTATAAGCATAAAAGATGTTAATATAAGAAACGCGAAGCAGCTGCAGCTTGAATTTTAAATGACATGTGCCTGATGCAAGGGTCCTTCCGAGTGGTGTATCTGTAACATAAGCAGTTTCCTTTCCAAGTATGCATTCTATAGTATGTGGTACTGAGTGCAATATCAGGCATTATTATTTATTTGACATAATGTTAGTCAGAGACTAGTGTATATAAAGAGACCGATATAGACAAATCAATTTTAACTGCTTGTGTACTTGTGAATGGTGTTTGTTTGAATCTAGAACTCAAAACAAATTTAGTAGAACATAGTCTGTAGGTGTGTGCAGCAAAGCCATTATCTGTATTTGTATCTGTATCTGTTCATATGACAACATTATCTGTATCTGTCTCTGTATTCAGATAGAACTGGGTGTGGGTAGGGCTTAAATCGGAAGTGTGTAAAAACTAAGTGAAATGTCAATTTTTAAATGTTACTATTACATTTATAGTTTTAATAAAATATGCCTTGTATATGCCTTTTCATAATAATAGCCTAATACTAATAATAATAATAATAATAATTATATAACTATTATTTAAAAAAATGTTAGTATTTTATTTATTTTTTTCTTACCAGATGAAGCTGAATTTGTAGGCTACATTAACTGTGGAATATGTTGCTAACTGTGGTTTCTCCTGGTATTTCTGATATTAATATCTGCATGAAACAGAATTTTCATTTCTCTGTGCATGTATAACAACATTATTCTGAAGGCAGGAGGTGTCAAGCAAAATGTGAAATGTCAAGCACACATTTTGCAGGGAATAATAAATACAAATTCAAACATTAAAAGAAATGAAAATAAAATCAATATAGCCTACAAACAGATGAAAGTCCCATAAATCTATCAGGATTTTTTTACGATAAGACACCATTATTTAGTTAAATAATAATAATAATAATAATAGTTACATTTAAATAGCATCTTACCAGAGGTAGCACAGTTTAAAGAAGAAGAAGAAAAAGACGGAGCATGTTTCAGATTCTTCGTTTTACATGAGGAGGAATATTCCTAATAGATGAATACTCTATGGAGCATTTTAACTTTTTTTTGGAATAAAGTCATAACCAGATAATTTCCTTAATCTCTGATGTGGACATAAATGTGGTCAACTTTAAAAGAAGGACAGACGAGCTCCGACGTGAAATCATCACTTCAGGTCAGGAATTTAACATCACACTTAGATCACGTGTGAATCATGTGATACATTAACAAAGACATTTGAAGAAGTGGAAAGTGTATATGATGTTGTATCTTAATGTTACACTTGATAAGCTCCAGACACGCACAATTAAGACTGCAAATGGAGTCGAGACTGCGCCCATCTGATTTGAAATCATAACATGCACATTTTTATTCATAAGGTTTACACTTTAGAAATATTGGCTGCACAGATTCATAAATTCTTTGTAATTTTGTATATGTTTATTTAAAATGTCACTTTATCCTTGTGCCTCCTGCTTAATCAGTCATAGGCTACGAATATATTTTTTTATATTATTCGGATTTATCCGTTATTTGTTTTGAAGTCATTATTCGTGCCTTTCCGAATAAGGTATTTGGCTTCGGGCACATCCCTAATAGTCTGCATAATATCACAGTATAATACTGTCTGGTGCTCCAGGCCTTTCAAAGGTGATGTCAAGGGATTCATTAATCCATGCAGAATAGCCAGATTGTAGTCTGATAAGGGGCAATGGAACTCTGGTACCACCACTCCATCCTCTGGGTCATCCAATATTGTTTGTGAAAAACTGTTAAATAAAAAGGGAAAGAGATTATAGAAAAACACTACAAAGTGCTTAGAATAATTTTCTAAAACTATTTTCTAGAATGTGGATGTGGCTGGTGGCTACTCTCAAAAATTGTTAAAGAATTAGTTTATCCCCCAAAATTCAGAATTATGTCATTACTCATAGCCTCATTTTATTTCACACCCATGTGTTTGGCTTTCTTTCATGGAACACAAAAGGAAATGTTAGGCAGAATGTTTGGGACTGACAGCCTAAGTCCCCATTCACTTTCATTGTATGAAAAAAATTTACTGAAACAAACATTCTGCCTTTTGTGTTCCATGGAAGAAAGAAAGTCGTATAAGTAAATAATGACAGAACTTTCATTTCATCTTTACATGCTCAATCCATACAAATATAATAATCCAGTTAAAATTATGTCCTGACAACTAATGAACAAGTTAACACAATATAATCAAAGAATGTAATAGTAAGGATAACCAGGTCAAGAACTGGGCTAAACCAAGACCAAACTGCCTTATACAGTTCTGCTCACTAAGGAGCCCATTATAAGATGGAGGGATTTTTTTTTTTTTTTTTTTTCTGAAATAGTTTTGTTAACTTGCAATAAATTAACCATGGTTTTACAACAGTAACCATAGTCGAACTTTGGTATTTGTAGTAAAACCACACTAACCACAAAATTTACCATGATTTTACTACAGTAACCATGTTTTAGCCATGATATTCATAGTCAAACCAAAGTAATAATACATGAAAACAAAAACTATATCCCAATAAAATCATAATTTTGTTGTTACTATAGTTTTACTACTAATACCATAGTTCAACTATGGCTACTGAAGTAAAACCATGATTAATTATATCTAAATCATATATATATATATATAAACAAAGTTACTTTATTTATGGTTAATATAGATATAGTAAAACCATGGTTTCCGAGGGGAAAAAAATATGGTTACTAAAGTCTACAATATTACTATAGTAAAAGAGCATGCAAAACTACTTCAGAAAAAAATCCCTCTCGGTCATCTAACAATAACTTTTATTTATTTATTAGCTTGTTTTAGGGTGAATTCCAATCAAAAGTGATCATCCCTATGCCCTACTCACTCCAGAGGACAAAGCTCTTGATGTGGGTACTCTGAAGAGAACTTGGCACAACAGTTTGAATATACCCTTCACTAAAAGTCTTGTAAAAAGGCCCTTTGTGATAAAATTTACTTTCTAACTTTTGTTTGGAACAACACTTCGAGTGGCATCCCCTTCCCGAAGTGCCCTTCAAGGCCACAAAAACGCCGTTTGGAAAACTCCCTTAATTACACTGACTAACCTCAGGCTGCCTCGAGTGTCCTGCTGATGATGATTAAGACCAGAGCCCCTTCTAGGTCAACTCTACTTCCAGGTCAAACAGATGTCACTCAAAATCTCACAAGCCAGTGAGAACTCCTCTTTGTTAGCCCCACCCACACGCGAGTTATGTGTCAGAACTGAATGAAAACCATGGAAGCTTAAGTGAAAACTTTGGAAGCATGACTGAAAATGCGAGCAGTGCATTTGTAAGTCCTGATCAGCGAACGCAAGCAGAGAATTTCATTAACAAGGTATGCAATTTATTTGAAGACTAAGTGTAAATTTTGCCTTTTCAGTTTCAGTTTGCTTTTATTCATTCTCAGTTTATATATTTTTTTTGTTTCTGACCTGACCTTTTATGTACACAGCTGTGATAATGACCGCTGTGAATTCCCTCGGTAGCCAGAATGGTCGACACAGAAGCATGAAAAGTTCCAGATCAGGAGAGCAGAAAGACTTGATAGAATGTATGTTCCTCTGATCACACCAGGATTTGTTGATCATAAAACATACACCACCTCCTCTGCTTTTACCTGATAGGTCTTTCACTCTGTCTGCTCGATGGCTGAGTCTGGAATCTCTGCAGACATCCAAGTTTCTGTAGGGCAGATAATGCAGCAGTCCCTCGTCTCTCATTGGAAAGTGATCTGCACTCTCAGCTCGCAGAGCTTGTTGTCCAGAGACTGAACATTTGCCAGAAGAATGCTAGGTAGCGGGGGTCGATTTGTGCAACGTCTTAGTCTGACAAGAATGCCAACTCTCCTTCCCCTTTTCCGGCTACGTTTCTGTGGCCTGACTGCCCAGACAAAGGGCTCCGCTGTCGTGTTTGAAAACAGCGGGTCGGCATTGAGGAATTTAAAGTCCGGTTTTCGGTGTGCTATTGAAGAACCAATGTCCAAAAGTGTTTGTCTATCGTAGACAATAAGGCAGACGATATCCAAGACAAAAAACACAAGAATTGTAGACAAAACAAACAAAAAACTGCAATATTGGGTCAGAGCTCGCAGTGCAGCAGCAATACTCAGCTGCATCATTAACAGTTTCAAATGGATGTGGAGTGTGTGGAGTTCTGACCATCTGGAGAGGTGGAATTACAGATCTGAGTTGAGCTTCGGATATGTTGAAATATTTGTGCAACTAGACCATATGTGACCGCCCGATTGAATGTGATGTATTCATTCAAAACTATGAGCACTAAGTGAGAAACAATTATGGATTTTGTCCTAAACTTTATTCTAAACACCTGCTACTACAGATTGGACAGTTGTGAAGTCAAAAATGATCATTCACGTTGCAAATATATATATATATATATATACACACACACACACACACAGTATATATATAAAAACAAAGGGCTTTTGTAACTAAATGTATACATTTATGTTTACACTTGTCTTCACATTTAAAACATATCTATGAAATCTCCATGAGGGGGGTGCTGTTTCCCTCAAAACAAGCATAAAAAGTATTAAGCTCATCCGGGAGAGAGGCAGCAGTGTTCACGGCTGAGTTTTTATTCCCTTTGTAGTCCATGATGATATTAATTTCCTGCCACATGCTTCTAGAGTCGGTGTTGAACTGTCCTTCAATCTTGTCCCTGTACTGGTGTTTGGCTGCTCTGATATTTTTGCGTAGGACATAACTGGCTTGTTTATGCTCCTACATGTTCCCGGAATCTGCAGAGGTCCACGCATTAAGTGCCGCACGAACAACGCTATTAATCCACGGTTTCTGGTTAGGGTAGATCCATATTGTTTTGGTTCGCACTATATCATCTATGCACTTCCTGATGAAACACGTTACGGTATCAGCATAGACCTTGATGTCGTCATCAGAGGTAGACCGGAACATCTCCCTACCTTAAACCTTAAACCTAAACGTGATCGATAGTGTCATAAAAACAAATGTGAGATGAAAAACACAACCACGTCATTTTGTGGTGCTTCTATGAGACTTTGGGCTCACGTGTCGACGTGCGTGCTCTTCAGAACTCATACCCCGGTCCTTTACATCACAAGTGCAACACTATCAGTTGAGCTAACACACAATTAGATCACACTTGAACAAGCTTGTAAATGTAGTTGGTTATTAAACGCAAACTTTACTTAGAGTAATGCGCTATAGTAAAAGTGTTTATATGTCATAAGATAGCATTGTGTGAAGGAACAGGGTGAAAAGTTAGTGTTTATGAACTGATAATATACAGTTTAACTCATGATTTGAAAAGTTTTTTCACAGGAAATTGCTGTGTTACGTACAACAGGCCACATAAAAATAATTTTGCAAAAATGTAGTTATTGTAACATGATTCTATGACCAGACCGCGATTGCCACTGGGGGAAAAATATGACAGTCATCAAAGACAGTAAAAAGGTAACTTAACAAACCAATTGAATTTAACAACATCCTCTCTCACAATCTCCTCTCTTGATTTCATTCTATCTAGGAAAAAAGTTACTTTTTACTTTTTTAATACCTAAGTACAATTTAATGTGAATACTTTTTTACTTTCACTCAAGTATGTTGTTGGCTAGATACTTGGACTTTTAATTGAGTAAATTTTTCACTCAGTATCCATACTTTCACTTAAGTATAATACTTTTTATTACTTTTTACACCCCTGTATTCCTGTAATACATGGTAGTCAGTATGTTCCAAATAAACTATATGCAGGTTATTCTACAAACCCTGTCAAGAAAATTTCCTGGTCAAATTTAACCAAGACATTTTCTTGCTCAGACTGTCTGCAATAGGCTGTGAGGGGCTGGACTTAGGGCTTGTAGGCCTGTTGTAAGGCAGGTCTTTACCAGACATCACCGGCAACAACAAACCTACATTCGCTGGACCAGACAGGACTGGCAAAAAGTGCTCTTCACTGACGAGTCACGGTTTTGTCTCACCAGGGGTGATGGTCGGACTAACGTTTATCGTCGAAGGAATGAGTGTTACACCGAGGCCTGTACTCTGGAGCGGGATCGATTTGGAGGTGGAGAGTCCAACATGATCTGGGGCGGTGTGTCATAGCATCATTGGACTGAGCTTGTTGTCATTACAGGGAAGACATCCTCCTCCATCATGTGGTACCCTTCAGGCTCCTCCTGACATGGCCCTCCAGCATGACAATGCCACCAGCCATACTGCTCGTCCTGTGCATGATTTCCTGCAAGACAGGAATGTCAGTGTTCTGCCATGGCCAGCGAATAGCCCATATCTCAATCCCATTGAGCACATCTGGGACCTGTTGAATCAGAGGGTGAGGGCTAGGGCCATTCCCCCCAGAAATGTCCGGGAACTTGCAAGTGCCTTGGTGGAAGAGTGGGGTAACATCTCACAGCAAGAACTGGCAAATCTGGTGCAGTCCATGAGGAGGAGAGGCACTTCACTACTTACATAATGCAGCTAGTGACTGTTACTTTTGATGTTAGTTAATTAATCTTTTTATGTTCATAAAAATATTTACACATGTTAAAATTGCTGAAAATAAAAGCAGTTGAAAGTGAGAGGACGTTTCTTTTTTTGCTGAGTTTATATATATATATTATATATACTATATATATATCTTTCTTTTTGAAAATACTAAAAACTGTTATCTCTCATCAACATGCCAAAAAGTTGTGGGATTTTTCACAATGTGTGCATCTCATAGCACACACGATTACTTTTGTCAAGACAAGTTCAGATTTACATGAATCCTCCAATGTAGTGAATATTCCAAATACAGTGTTTACTTGCCCAAAGTTCCAGTGAATACAGGCATATGCCAGCTGTCTTATTCAGATTTCTTATAACTAGAATATTGCCTTAATTGAGTTATAGCAATCAGGGGAATTGCATTTGCATAATGCATAATAAGAATATGGCCACAGTCTGATTTAAATCAAAATAGTCTTGTGCATGTAAATCTGGTCAAGTTAAAGAGAGAATTTTCATCTTCAGTAGTACTACAGCATTACCTTCATTATATTCAGCAAACACAGTTCCAGACCTCTGTGCTTCAGCCTAAACTCAGCTTCAGTACAGACATACTGTCTTCTGGGCGTTCATACTTTAGCGAGGTCAGAGCTCACACATACCACTGCTGAAAGCACACACATGCTCCGTTACTCATATCCACTGATAACTGAGACTATCAGAAGATGATTTGTGGATCAGGACTTGTTTTCTCTCTTTATCGCTCTCTAAAGAAGAAAACTGCATAAAGTAGTTTTTTCCTTAAGTATTGGAAAGCAGTGGAGGACACAGCAAGGACAATGCAGGGTGGGGGGAGTGTTTCAGTGATACAGCCACACTCACACACATACATGCATGTATTCATACACAAGTGAGCCATTATTTGTCATAAACAGCGGTGAATTTATAGCAGGTCAACAAATGTATCTCTACCAGATTTCTGAGGGAAAACAAAAGCAGACCACACACACACACACACACACACACACACACACTAACTCTCTCTCTATTTTCCTCTCAAAGACAGTCATGTATACTTTTGAGTCCTCTACTGATTTATAGTGTCACTTACTCTATATACGTAATACACAAGGATTATGAACAAGGATGCAAAACAATGTTTCTAGTCTTTACTGTAATACAGTAACTGAGTGCTTTTCATGTGTGCACTACAATTAGCAATTAACTCTTGCAGACTCCTGTAAGCAATTTGTAACTGGACCTAACTGTGTGTCTTTGTCTCTGTGTGTGGAGAGAGAAAAAGAGCATCGGTCTGCATGTTTATGCGAGATAGAGAGTGTGTCTGTGTGTTTCCATGCTTGTTAATAAGCTTTAACAGGGCCTGCATAAACCCTTCATTAAAAATCTCCACTAATCCGCATTTTGCTTTCTCCCTGAATCATCCCTCATTACTTTTCCTCTCCACACTTCCCTCTCTCTCTCTCTCTCTCTCTCTATCTTTGTCTCTCTCTTTCTGTCTCTCTTTGTCTCTCTCTCTCTCTCTCTCTCTCTCTCTCTCTCTCTCTCTCTCTCTCTCTCTCTCTCTCTCTCTCATATGAGTTCTGTTTATTTCAGTATTATGGATTTCTTCTGTATAGTGGGTATGGAAATGCTGCGTGTGACTTTATGCATTATTTGTGCTTCTGCGATTCAAAAGTCTGTTTAATTGACAAACTCCTCCTCGTTTGCATATCTCCACCAAGAGTTGTGACCTGTATGGTTCATGTGTGAGCTTTGTGGTAATATGGAACATTTTCTGTGACTTATCCACCAATTTCTGCATTTGTATTATTAATTTCCCTTCAGAGGGAAAAGTGCAATTCTGCTTAGCTTTTCTTATACACATATTTTCTTCTAGTCATCTAGTGTTATTCATGTTAAAATTATGCTAAAAGACAGCATATATTGCTTAGGCATTTGTCAGTTTTATTTTTCATTCTTTTTGTTATTTGTTCGGTCACCATGGGCACTCTAAAATGATGTGAACTGTTAAAAAACACTCCAATGTCACAACTCACAGACTTGCTGCTCTTGAAAAATGACCTTTCACCCTGCCAATAAAAAAAAATAAATAAAATAATAATAATAATAATAATAATAATAACTTATTCCAGCCCATTCTAGTTTGCTGGTCTTAGCTGGTCTAGTTGGTCATCCAGCCAAGCCAAGTTGGTGTTCAGCTATTCGACTAGCTTATCTCCTGGTCAGTCAAGCCCATGCTGTGATCAGCTTTGACTAGTTTTAGACTAGTTTATTTTTAAAAGCAGGGCAAACAAAGACAGTGCATATTACCCATCAAGACCGGCTAAAACCAGCAAACCATCTTAGGCTGGTTTAAGGTGTTTGTTTGTTTTTCATTTTTTCAATAGGGCACTCAAAATCACCACATATTACCTGCTACACAAAAGCAGCTATAGTTATCGACCTCACATCCTGTAGATGAAAAGTCAACAAAAAGAGAATCTACACTTCATTGACACTGCTATGACAAAAAGGAAAAAAAAAAAGAGAGACTGAAATGTAAAAAGAAATGAATATGATGTAGAAAAATCACATTAAACATCACCAAAGAGAGGATGTTTTAAAAGATGAGGCCCCAAGCCAGTTAGATATGTTTATGACTTAAGAAATGACAAGGAATTAAATGCATAACATAATGATAATTATAATTATTTCATCTTAGAAAGCTTGAAATCTTTGATGAATGCGTAATGCATTATCTTGAAATTAATATAACCCAAATGATGTGTCAATAGGTGGGTTTCCATCCAACTATTTGTATGCGCATTTTGAAATTGTGCATAAGAAATCCTGAATGGAAACGCTTGATATGCGAATAAACTTTCTAAATTCGCCTAAAATTTAATGTGCTAGGAGGAGGTGGGTTTCTAGAGTTTCGCATTAGTTAAAAAGGTGATGGAAATGGTTTATTCGCAAAATGATGATGTGTTTTGACCATTCGTGCATGTGTTATGAGTGTGTGATAGCTTGATGTGACTAGCCCACCAAAAGGTCTGACTTTGGTACACAATTCTCTGAGCATAGCGCTTGTCATTCGGAAGTGTTTAACCCACAGCTGGTCAGTAAAGTGGGTCCTCACAATCCGCCAGAACAGTTTTGAGAGCGGGTGCTCCCAGGTATTCGGAGACTGGCAGTGTTTTGGCATCACAGCTATTTCAGCCCACATTATATCAGATATTACACTTATTCTGCGGTGTCTCGTGGATGCATTTAATAAAATGAGATACTTGCTTCAATCTTGCAAATAAAACTGTCCCCAAAGCAGGGAGAGGTCATTCAGCTGCTCTATCATGACGAGGCGGCTCCCTCATGATAATGCGCGTTATGTAGTGGATGGAAACATGCAACAATTCATATTTTCTTAACCTGTTGCTGTGCATGCCCCTCCCCCCCACCAGATCTGATGTCACTTTGCTTAAATGAGTTCACATTTACTATATAGTCTAGTCAAAAAAAAAAGAGTTATAAGATGTATAATTTGTCAACATTATGAACAGTTTTGAAAAGCAAACTATATAGTAAATGTGAACTCATTTAAGCAAAGTAAAGTCAAACCCATGGTTGGGGTCAATGAGCATCAACAGGATTTTTAGAAATGCGCTTAAAAAATGCAAAACATTTTGGATGGAAACCCAGCATCTGTTAAAGACCTCCCTATTCATTAGTTGTCCTAGTGAAACATCCACACACACACACACACACACACACAGAAAGAAAGAGAGAGAGCGCCCGTCAAACACCGCAGTCCCTCTATGATATATTTCCTTATAAACAGACAGCAAATTATATTCAGTAAAATAATATTTCTACATTAATGCATTGACACTGACTTTTAGAATCTTAATAAGTGCTGCTGGCTTGATGGATTGGATCATGATTGGCCTGCATGCAGTGAAATCTCTGATAAATGGGCACTTAAAGTGACATAAAATTAATAATAATAATAAAAAGCAGATATTGCCACATACGAGCATTTAAAGTGTCCAAGGGATGGTCTACACATATTATGTGTAAGAATTATGGAAACAGACAAAAAAAAAAATAAATAAATATAAAAGGCAGATGCTATTTGCACCCTGGTGCAAATAATGGTATATACTAATGGCACCCTGGTGCAAATAGTGTCAGATACTATTTGAACAAATATTCAAATACTAACATACAGTATGAGCATCAATACAGTGTGCTATTTGTGTTTATTTAGAGTCCTACAGACACACTACATTAACCCATACCCCTAAACCTAACCTTAACCTTACCCTAGAAAAAATAACTACAGTAACCATGGTTACATCATGGTATTTTTTTGTACATTTACAGTGACCGCAAAATTAACCATGGTTACTATACAGTATTACCACCATATTACTGTGCTAACACCATGATTAATTGCATTAAAACTATGGTTACTGCCAAAAAACATGGTTACTACAATATTAGTAATACAGTGATTAGTGGTGGTTCTGGTTTGCTTGGTGCCCTAGGCGAGATCCGACATGGCCTTAACGGCAAACGCGGATTCGAACCGCGGTCGCCAGGACAACAGTACACATTCACAAACCGTCTTTACCTCCCAGACCACTGCAGTGACATCTACTGTTAAACTTGTCATATATTTCTGTGGTTCCACCAGACTATTTGGTGCAAATAGCTGCACTATGTGGCAGATGCTATTTACACTGGGGTGCAAATAGACACTCCAAAAATGAAAATGAACAGAGAAAAGGGAGGATGTAAAAGCTCTATTCCAAAACCTAGTTAGCTGCCCCACTGCCTATTGCCTACATATGCAGCTGGCTTCTAAGGCAGCATTCTAACCATCATCGAACCTCATAAGCAACTGATTTTGTATGCAACACATAGACAGCAACTCTGCCAACCAAATAGCTCTCCGCTCTCTGCTCAATTCACAACTGATTACAATAGAGTTTGACATTAGCATGTTGCTAAGCTAATGGTGTGATATTCTAATTAGCAAAGGGTGCGTTCAGGTCATGTCGACTTGTAAAATGTGTTCACGTCTACAAGCTGTAAATTTGGAACTCTGTGAAAGCTCTGACTTGGCAGTCGTAACATCATATAAATATTGCAGTGGCCCCAACATTTAAAGGTAGTGAACACATATTTCAGTTTGATATGCCATTTTATTATACCATTGTTGCCTTGACCGTTTTCTTTGTTCTTAAACATTTTGCAACAACATATACAGTATAGGTGAATTTATGCATTAATATAGTGATAAATACTTTTTGGTGTTTATCAACAACAAAACCTTTTTGGCTTTATGAGTGTTGTCATAGAAACTAATGACTCTCAGGAGGTGAACAGCTTTAAGTAGAACCTCCAAGTTCCCTCACAAAAAATCTTGAGTTCTGGCAAACTAGTCACAATCTTGCCATAAATTGGCCGCACATTTACTACTCATTATTTTCACATGCAAATGAGCTTGTGATTTGCCACAAAAATGTTTGCTAAAAGTTTGCAGCTCTTCACCGGTAGTGCAGCAAACATTTGGCAACAATGGACAATTTGCTGCAAGTTTGCTGCAAAGCACATTTGCATGTGAAAATGATAAGTGGTGAATTTGCCATGAACTCTCGATTTTTGTAAGGGTTGCCATCTTGTAATTACAGTAATTCTGACATGATGTGAATTCAGCAAAATACACGGCACATACAAATATAAAATAAAACTATACATTTTTAAAAACACTAACATTTTTGTTGATACTTTCAGTATTTAATGAAATATAATGTATGTTCCTTTGAAATCAACATTTCTCTCAACTCGTTCGCCATCTTGCCTTTATTTTATTTATTTCACTGAGCGGATCGCAGTTATGTGTTTGCCTTCTCCATGGAGGATAGACTAAATGCAGTGCTGCTAAAGGGCCGTTCACACTGAATGCATTTTTTAATCCGTCTGCACTGTTTAAAATGTTTTTCCATGTAATAATGCAGTAGACGTACATCTTTGACCATTGTCAATAGCATGTCAAAGGCACCATGTCCTGGTATGTACATTTGATTAATTGACTGGAATTCTTTGAGGTCGGAAGTGGGGAATTTCGACTTGCATATTCCCACATCCGACTTTGTCTGGTATCTTCGGAGGCAGCAAGTTTCTTACTTTTTGGAACAGCGTTTGCGTGTTTTCACATCTATGACACCTCAAAAAGCTCACTAGATTTTGAGAGAGCTATAGCAGTGTATAAAAGCTGTAGGGAGTTTTTAATGATAGTTCTGCAATGAAATAAATGTGTGTAGTCTATTCTAGGGAGCTCTCTGGTTGCCTGGTTGGTTTTGGCTCATCTTTCTACCTTCATCAGTAATTGGCATTTAGCATGATAAATGTAGTCACCTGACTCATACTGAATAATGCATTAATTCTACAGGAATGTGAAAAACTCTCTCTCTCTCTCTCTCATTCTTTTTGCTAAAAACAAAAAAATTAAAACAGCTTATATTAATTCATGGGTCATTTCATGTGGTATATAGAATGCTATTCTACTAATAGGCCTAATATTAAGGGAGAACAGTGCTAGCTGTCACACTGTGAATTTGTCACAAGGGCTATAAGGTTTTTAATCCAATTACATAAATGCTTGTTTTCTCTAGCAGTGGTTTTGTCCATTGGTTTCAAACACCAAGTTCAAAACTTCTTAAGTTAGAATAATGTTTGTGAAAGCCATCCTCTAAACTAAAATTCCAATATCATCATATTTCTATACTAGCTTTTAGGTAAACAAGAGCACACAATAAAACCCACATTGAAGGGATAGATTCAATTTGCTATAGAAAGTGCAAATCTTAAGGGGATATGCGTTGGACATGTTCTTCTTATATCAGATCCAAGGTAATTGAAGCCGCAGGGAAGACCGGTTAAGAGGGAGAGGAGGAACAGTTCATCAGGTAAAGATGCCATTCAAGAAATAAAATACTGAGTCAAACAAATATTATTAAAAAGCCCAGTGATCAAGTCAAGTAAAAAAAAAAAAAAAATATGGATAGTGCCTTTCACAATACACATTTCAAAAGCAACTTTACAGAGAGTTATGCCTTAATGTCTTAAAATGTCTTAAAGCCACCATGTACATTACAATTGCCAATATAATTTAGCTATACTGTATAACGTGTAATACAGGTGTTCAATGGAGATGTTAAAGCGGTGCATGGAAATGATTAGCTGTTGCTGTTCTTTTTTATTTATTTATTTATTTATTTATTTATTTATTTTTTCTGGCTTGTGTGGATATATCATAGTGAGGGACAGGATGAGGAATGAGAACAGCAGCCATGCAGGCATTTCAGATGAGCAGGTAAGAATTTAAATTTTCTGAAAGGTAAGAATATTATGATATGATTTGCAGAATATTAATTTATATTTATCTGTGCATTAATTTTAACTGTTAATATGCACTGTGTAATGTGTTTTAATTAAACGATTTTTTTTTTTATCATAAATGCTTGGGGACTCTTAATATAGTACAAGGATGTGTTGATGGCTGACAGGATATTGGCCAATAACCTAAATATTAATGATGCAGTCCTGTTATTATTGTAGCATACGGATACATTAAACTTGCATTATTTAGTACTAACTCAGATAGAAAAGCAGAGGGAAATTAACCAGGGTTGTGTTTCCCATGCAACAATTCAACTCAAGGGATAGTTCACCAAAAATGAAAATTCTCTCATTATTTACTCACCTCCATGATATCCCAGGTGTGTATGACTTTCTTTCTTCACCAGAACACATATGAAGAAAAATAGAAAAATGTCTTAGCTTGGTAGGTCCTTAAAATGCAATTGAATGCCAATTTCTCTTTTGAAGGTCCAAAAATCAAAGACCAGCTGTTAGATCCATACGACACCAGCTGTTAAATTAATGTCTTCTAAAGTGACACGATCGCTTTTGGTGTGAAAAAGATAAATATTTAGCTGTCTGATAAGTACTTTTTTAACTCTAAATCATGCTTCCGGTCAGCAGCGGTACGCACGTGTGATGTATCGCATTGGCATTTGAAACACTCGAGAACTGACGCACGTGCGTCACAGCCGGAAGAGCAGCACTGTTTACAAATGAGGAGGAATTCTGTACAGTAACTTGGTTGATTTTGGTTTAGATATGTTATCTCTTTCTTTACTCATCAGTGGTGCATTTGAATGCTTATCCTGGATGTCTCAACCAAGTGGAGAACATGAGATTACCTCGGTATCCATGGAAACACAAATACATTACACGAGAGACCGCTTGGACTCCACCCTCTCCTGATGTGTTGGATTTTAGTTAAAAAGTATATAAATATTGATCTTTTTTCACATCAAAAGTGATAAAATCGCTTTTGAAGACATTAATTTAACAGCTGGAGTCGTATCGATGACGTTTATACTGACTGCCTGTGATTTTTGGACCTTCTTCAAATGTGCTCTGGTGAAGAAAGAAAGTCACCCTTACAAAAAATCTAAACTAGATGCAAATTTGACACAAATTTTCTGCTAATAATTTTCACATGCAAATGAGCTTGTGATTTGCCACAAATGTTAGCCAGAAGTTTGCAGCTTTTCACCGCTAGTGTTGCACCTGCAGCAAATCTTTGGCAACAATTGACCATTTTTCGCAAGTTTGCAAGTTTTTGGGGAAAATTTGCCATGAACTCTCGATTTTTGTAAGGGCATACACATCTGGGATATCATGAGGGTGAGTAAATAATGAGAGCATTTTCATTTTTGGGTGAACTATCCCTTTAACCACCTGTTTTCATAAAGAGTAGTAACTAAATCACACATCCATTGTTCAAAGCATGTTGGTTCAACAATATAGAGCTATCGCTAATGACGTTACGCAGGGGGTGGAGTTATAACTTCTATGGATATCAAATTATAATAGCCAATTTTCACATACACCAGAAAGCTGTTTAATGCGAGAAAGCTGCTGAAGACACAAAAGTGGCATGCACTGTGTAATGCGACAGATGCATTGGGCTACAATAGTGGGGTTTCCCTCTACATCAGACTTCGGCGTTCCTCAGATGCACTTGAGCAAATACGCACATATGCACTCTTCAAAAAGATATAAATACCACTTATGCGTTACCATAAACACAAAAAACTGTGTTCTCCGACAGAAACCGTGTGATAAATTGCTTTCTCTTAACAGTCTTTAATCCCTAAAATGGCTGCATTCACGTTTACATGATGTTTCAGAACACCACTTTCTCAAAACCCCTTGAATAAGCCGTTTTCGTGTAAACATGGTCAAAGTGTCAACAGAATGAAATATATGCATGAAATGACAGATAAAGAAGCCTATGTGAAGTGAAATGAGTTCCACACAGCAAACTGATAAGAAACAATGCTTCTAACCACAGGTAAAGAGCTGTATTTCCAACCACTCAACTTTGTGATGCTGCTTGTGAATGTTCATTGGAACTGTGGTTTCAGGATACACCACATCGTTGAACTATGTTGGTAACGATGGAACTTGCGACCATGATTAGCTAACAATGGTTCTGGCAGATGCGCCCCAGTGACCCTTTAGATATTACCAAGTTATTTGCCCCAACAGCTAAGTGGCACGTTTTTGAAGAAGAGAGCAAGAGGAAGTAGAACACGAGAAACAGCACCCAACTTGAAGCTTGTAAAGCATTTTGATACCTGCAGGGGTGCATTTACTACACTTAGGATCGACGTGTGCACGTGCGAAACAACTTTTTAGGTTCTTTATGAAAGAGGAAGCATTAACGGGATGTGTAAGTCAGCTGATATATTTAATTACTAACAAATGTCGACACTCTCAGAGCTTTCATTTGCAGAAGGAGGACAATTATTATTTTTTTTTTTATAGACAATCATGTTTCCATTTAAGAAACAAGCTGTCTTATACATAAAGTGGTGAATATCCTCATCATGGAAGTGTTCAGGTGGAAAACCTTATTGTGTATCATTGCTGGTGTTTGTATCTGGGGTCTTGTTTGACTTCACAGTTAGAATCGCAGCTAATTGTGCTTCAGATCTATTGCAGTTTATCTGCTGTAGGTCAAATGGTAGACGTTATACTGGGTTGTTATTACATGATCCACAGCTCCTTAATTGGGTAACATTCTGAATTTGTAATGAGTGATGTCTAGTTATTCATGTAACGGAGTGGGTGCAGTGTAATTACAAATAGTAGATTTTAAGTTAGAAAAATTAGTCCGACTACGCCACCCTGTTATTAACAGGGAAATACTAACCCAATCACAAATAGAAAGGGCACACAGGTTCGTAGTTCCAAAACAAAAGGGCAAGAGATGTGGATACCAATGTACAACAATATTTCTTTATTTTAACAATAGAGTCAGATGGACACTGCACACTCATTCCATCATTTAAAAGTGTATAAATTAATAATGAGCACAGGCAATCAGCTGCGTGGTTCACAATAAGCCACACACACACACACACACACACACACACACACATGTTGGTGCAGCTATCATTATGAGGACCCTCCATAGACATAATTATTTTTATACTGTACAAACTATAGATTATATCCCCTAACCCTACCCCTAAACCTAACCCTCACAAAAAACGTCCTTTTCGTCATTTAGTATGTTTTTTAAGCGATTGGAATTATGGAGACACTAGAAATGTCCTCATAAACCACATTTATAGCATAATACCCTTGTAATTACCAGTTTGTAACCTAAAAAAAAAGTCCTTGTAAACCACTTGAACCTGCCCACACACACACACACACACACACACACACACACACACACACACACACACAGAGAAAATCATATACTGGCTTAACACAGAGGGCTGAGGCTTATCAGGGGCAGGTAGGCTAGCTGAGTGCAGCGATCCCTCTATAAAAAGACACTTCACCCATAGGTGTGGTCTCTCACTCACACAAGCACACAGGTGAATCAGTTGTGAATACACTGGACTCAGCATGTGACAAGGGCACCACCATCAATTGGCGGGGAATGGTTAGCCCCCTACACTGGGCCTTCAGCTCCTGAGAAAACTAAGAGAAATTTAACTAAATAAAATTATCATAATAAACCAACAAAAAGACAAAAACTCTGGCCATTAAGACACAGAGCTAGCATAAACTCAAACAAAGGTTTTAACCCACACAAATCAAAACATATGTTAGTGTGAAGAGCAGGGGAGAGGGAGAGAGCTGATGACAAATCACCCTGCTTAGATCAAATTCACACAAACAACAAGATAAAATGGTTTCAATCAGAACAAAATAACACGGTTTCCAAACTCATTTCAATCTAATTGGCTCAAGACATATAGAATGATCACTCTTATCTCTGCAAGTCCCAAAACAGCACTTTCACAGCAAGCAACAGAGTTTTAAATGGGAACATACCAATAACCAAAACAGGGCATAAACAAAACAGAGACAAAACCAAACAGCAGTGTCGGATGTTCAGCCCAGCAGCATCAATGCAGACAGACGCATTCCGTTGAGCAATCTATTTCACCGGAAATTTTTGAGCTACAGCCATAAATACGGCCACGAAAACACAGACAGCAAATGGAACAGGCAGACTGGAGGAAGGCAGCAGTTGGCCAGCGAAGCTCGATATGATCCTCGCACACACAATCGCTTTGGAGCGGAAATGTCCGATACCATAAAGGGGGCGGTCATTAGACCGTGACACGGGTCTCGGTGGCACGTAGCCACCCTAATATACCCCATGAACATATGCTGATAGGTTACCAAAACCCACCTAATTCCGAGGGGGCGTGATACAATAAAACAGACAGAAGCGCTGTTCTTGTCCACGCTGTATAATGCAGGTCGCATTAGAGTTAAAATATATTATGCATCAAAGGGAAGATCACCATTATACATGATATAACAGAAATGACAAAACCAGGGGAATAATAAAAGATTGCAGTCTATCTCACTACAGTCACACACATGATTAAATACATATAGTAGCTACAGATTTAAACTCAGCTAATAGCTTACAGTTTGCAAATGACTCCGGTGTGTATTCGCTAAAGAGTAGCTAAATTTTTGCGCACATTATTTCAGCACAAACAAACTGTCTTCCTCACTAATTTGCAATCCAGTTTCATCAAGAAGTTTGTGTACATTTTCTAGCGATCATGGCAGCAGAGAAATTGTCAAATGATGATCAAATGCTAAATTATGTAAAGAAGATCATGTTAAAAATATTAAAATGGTATACACTGTATATCTAGACCTATGGTGTAGAGGAGCACACTTTTGGCATTTTAAAGAGCTGATTCAGGTGCCTGCATCACTGTGGTGGAGCTACTCTGTACAGTGCCAGATCGTGGGAGATTGGTGGATCTGCAATGACCTAGCTCTTAGAACCAGTCTATGCTAGATTTGGAATTGTGCAGTGAACATTTCGTTCAGCAACCATATCTTACACTTATTACCTGATTGGCATAATTCATTTAGTGAAATGCTAAAACAACACAGATGCAAATGAACCACCATCAACATCCCCCATTGAAATCTTTGTCATTGTTTTGTTGTCACTGTTGCTTATTTTGTTGTCTATTTCAGTTCTAGCTGAAATAGCCAAACACGATCCTATGACTGCAATATTGTCAATAAAATGCTGTTCACAATGATAACTTGACCACTTGACTTGTTGTTTAAGCCAACACTAATACTTTTCTGGTCAGCTCTGCAGCCATAATGGTATTGGAAGTGCCAAAGCAAGCTAGCTTACGTTGTTATTACTTGCACAGATAAAGTTACAGCTCATGTTTTCAAATGAGTTTGCAGGCTATTATTTATCTGAAATTGCAGCTGGCTGGAGGTTGTTCTCTGTGATGAGAAGCCCTGTCTGTAATTTCAGAAACGCTGACATTAAGCTTCAATCCGTATAGAGGCCACGTCTGCTGCATGTTTAACTTTTGCATTGTTATCTTCGGAGAGTTGTTGTTCCGCTGAAATAACTGTGTCCACACATTCAAGTCATAAGTTGCACTTTGATGCCACAATAAGTCAGTTTCACACTGAGAGTGAAGGTCATGAGCGTTTGTCTGCAGTGCCTTATACTGTTTGTTAATCAGTCTAGACATTCCACAAGACACTATAGTCTTTCATTTTCGTCACGATGATATTATTTGTATGCATCATTGCTGTTTTAATTGAGTGGAACCCTGTGCATGTGGGAGGGAGGGAGGGATGGATGGATGGATGGATGGACAGACGGACGGACAGAGGGACAGACAGACAGAATCACAATAATTTCTTAAGCATGGCTAGCTTTGCTAAGGCGGTTTGAGTCAATCTAAAAGGGAACAAATTAAACATGTTATGACATACTATAAATTAAACTGAGATGAGAAACAACCTTTTTGCTTTGCCAGTTTGCAGTGCACCATGCAAATTTACTGCACATCATACTCTGTCACTCTTAGTAATATCATAGCACCTTAGAGACTCATTGAAAGCTTAAAGGTGATGTGTGTAATTTTTCCAAAGTTAAATCACATTCTCCTATCCCGGCTTAATATGCAGAGACAGCTTTAGTAGGTTTGGAAAGAGGCAGGGTTTGACAGATTAAAAAATTTTGGCTATTGACTATTGGATAAGTCAGCAGAGAAGAGAGGTCAATTCAGCGGAAGAGCAAGTTATTACATTTTGATTAAAGATTACAAGGGATTTTTTAAATAAAAAATAAATGTGCATGGATGAATCATTAACAATAAGACCAGTAACATGCATTAAGAAAATAAATAGGATACATTTTCATTTCATGTTAACTTTAAGTATAACTGGTGTAGGTCCTATATGTAAACGCACTTAGCTGTGGCTCTGTAGCACCACATAGCTCTGTATGTTTGAGAATCCAGACTAAGCTGACACAGCAACATTTGATCAACCAATGGCATAAGTTTGGGGTGGGACAATCTGTCTGAAACAGTTATTATTTTTGCAGTTCTGTTTAGCGACACTAGTGGTAGACATTATACACATCAGCTTTAAACACCATGGGGAGTAGACTGAAATTCATCTGCAATATGGCTAGAAATGTATTGCATTCTCTTTCTCTCTTTACTTTTTTGAGCAGTGGATCATGAGTTTAATGAAGTGTGGAGGAGAGGGACCTCTTCAGCTCCTATAACTGTAGCAGTCTTCGGGGATTCCTGCCTAATTCCATTCAATTCCATGGATGTCCTGCCGCTCCCAGATGGGCACTAACTGCTCAATTATGCCATGTTTAAAGTCTTATTCTGGTGGATTGTGGATCTTGCATGACTTCATACAAATGTCCCTAACGATGCCTTAATGAGAAGCCTTAGAACGGCTCAGTGTGTCCTGAAATTTAAAACCAGGAAGTGGAGCCTGCATATTTGATGCATTAGGTTTCAAAGCACACAAATAGCATCAGTAATCTGGGTAGCACTGAAAGTTCACTAAGAGTAAAACTTTATTTTTAGTGCATCATCTTTGAGAGTCCTTTCACGGAGATGTGTTCAACTCGAGACACTTTTCCTTACCAAACCTTTTATCATGGTCCTGGACTCCTTTCAGAATATTTGCTCTCATGTTGTGCCGAGGGATTACGCTGAGTCATCTGAGAAGAGACGGAGAAAATGTGTTTGTGTGTGTGTGTGTGGGTGGGTGGGGGGTAAAGACTCTAGTCATATCAGTAGCCTAATAAAAGCTTTTCTATTTTGATTTTACATAGAGCAGGGCTGCCTCATTGGGGCTAACCTGGTGAGATCACAAGACCAGCAGTATACTATTTATTTCATTTTGGTAGCCCTCGGTTATCGAACATTCAGCTGTCCACAAACACGCTTTTCTGCAATTGCATCGGTAATCAAAAACTATTGCCTTTGCGTGATGCTGCTTCCATAGTCACATTTCACAGCATCACCGTCTTTGTTTTTTGATAGGAATGACAACACAGCTGTAAGGGATAAACTGTAGTCTTTTCAATGGGCTGTACTGCAGTTAAAAAATAACAAAAATAAATAAATAAAATATATTTCCAAGAACATTCAGTTGACAAAAAACTCAAGATAACATTAGTTGTGGAAAATCAGATTGGATCTAGGAGCGCTCTACATTTTTATGTGACAATTACATTGTCTATCCCTCACAGCTTCGTTTTCATTACTGTTAAAAATCAAAAATGGCGCTAGCGAGAACAAGGTCTATCTTGCTAAGTGTCAGTACAAGTTCAAGACAACAACGCAACATAAAAAGAAAAAATATATACAGTATATATGTACAAAACCAGACCTTAATATAGTCTTGGCCTCACCAAAATACCAAGGCCTTATTTGTCCAAAGAATTTATACTTTGCACTTCCAACATGATCACACAGGAAATCGACATGTTCCTTCTGAAAATTAATTTACGCTGAAATCAACCTCATACTTTCTAATTACTGACACATGCCATATTCCATCATACATTTTTGCATTATTTCAAGTGTGAACACATTGCCCTTTAGCACTACTGCTAGCACAAGCAATCTCTAAGACACGGATTCTGGTCCCATGGGAACCAGGAAGTGTTTGCATAGTGAGTGATATTAAGAGGTTATTTTTTACACTCTAAAATGAAAATTTTACACTGTTGACTGTTTTGTTTAGGCATTTCTGTTGACTGAATTACATCATTTACACTTGCCCATACATTAAACAACGCTTCCACTGGCCTGGGTAGCTCAGCGAGTATTGAAGCTGACTACCACCCTTGAATCGTGAGTTCGAGTTCAGGGTGTGCTGAGTGACTCCAGCCAGGTCTCCTAAGGAACCAAATTGGCCCGGTTGCTAGGGAGGGTAGAGTCACATGGGGTAACCTCCTCGTGGTCAAGATTAGTGGTTCTCGCTCTCAATGGGGCGTGTGGTAAGTTGTGCGTGGATCGCGGAGAACAGCATTAGCCTCCACATGGTGTGAGTCTCCGCGGTATCATGCACAGCGAGCCATGTGATAAGATGCGCGGATTGACTATCTCAGAAGCGGAGGCAACTGAGACTTGTCCTCCGCCACCCGGATTGAGGTGAGTAACCGCGCCACCACGAGGACCTAGTAATCAGTGGGAATTTCATGCCAAATTGGGGAGAAAAGGGGATACTAAAAAAACAATAAAAAAAACAACACTTCCACTGGGTGGCGGTGATTTTGAATTTCGGTAAGCATTGCCTTGGCAAGATGTGCTAGTAGGCAATAGAGGTATATATCCCAAGTTTCATCATGATGCAATCTTGTAAAGATTCTCTTAGCCAGCAATCCGATGTTTGCCGATAACTCAAAGTCTACCACAGTGCGATTTCAATTCGATTTAATTCAGGGCCAGGGACCTGTGATCGATATTACAATATTATGTGCCTATTTCACAAAATCAATTACATTTATTTCACAAATGCAACCAAAATATAATTTCAGTATTTTATTGAGCTCTCTGAAAAGTGAAAATCCAGAATCCACATAGGGACATCCACGACAATATATAAAACAGAAAAATAAATAATATATAAATAAAGACACGTGATGATCAATCGTTTGCCTTGTGGAATGGGGGAAACACTACAATGACAGTTTGTCATCTCTACAACAGTCAAGCAAGTCTTTGAATCCAAAATACTTACATGCCCATGACAGGAGAGCATGTGGTATCTGTGCTTTTTCTTGGCTACAACTTCCACAGTTGTACTGAACAATTCTGTTACAGTTTACTGTGATAAATGTTAGTGTAACACAGTTCAAGGTTCGGGTACAGAAAGGAGGAGACAGGGAGCAGTGACACATTATTTTTCTGCCTTTAGCACACTGTTCACACTCTTCTCTGTGCTTTCCTTAGGTCACTCAGGTCAGTAACAAAACTCTCAATAAACGTAAACTTCTTAATTACATAAACTTCTTAAACACTCAGAGAACACGCCAACACTGCACTCTCGTGTCGCTCTCTCTCTGACTTCTCTGCCATGTTTGGCTGCTTTTTAAGGTCTTCGCCATCACTGTAACAAGAAACAGCTGTTAGAAATTACACCAACCAGTTTGACGAGCCACGTCACTCCCTCTCTCCCGCAAACAGACATACGACCACACCCCTGTCCTCACAGTTAGTAAGGGTGTTGATGTGAAGATCTTGTTATTGATGCTTGTGCAGGGCTGGTGTTTTTTTCTTTTTCTTGTCAGCGCTGTTCAGAATATCACGGCTGTTTAGCCATTTGACATGGTTGAATTGATCTATAGCACTTTAAAATAGAAAATTATCATGCAGAATTCATTGTATGTGCCACAATGTCAAGGGAAGCCTGATTTAATCGTGCATGTGAGCCACTCTGCACTACCCTGCAGAGGTGGGTAGAGAAGCCAAAAACTGTACTCAAGTAAAAGTACAATTACTTTAAAAAATATTTACTCAAGTAAAAGTAAAAGTTGTAACATATATAATTACTTGAGTAAGAGTAAGAAAGTATCCAGTCAAAAGAGTACTCAAGTAGTGAGTAACTCGTTATTTTCACAAATGACAAATGCATGTTAACTCCCCTATATTCCATTACATAATACACATTTAACATGTATTACAGAATTATTATTATTATTATTAATGGAAATTCTGTCATCATTCACCATCATGTTGTTCCAAACCCGTATGACTTTCTTTCTTCCATGCAACACAATAAGGAGATTTTAGACAGAATTTTAGCTTTGGTCACCATTTACTTTCAGTGAATGTGTTTTTTTATATATATATTTTTTGAAAGTGTATGGAGACTAAGACTGTCAGTCCTAACATCCTGTCTTACATCTTTTGGGTTCCACAGAATACAGAAGGTCACACAGGTTTGGAACAACATGAGGGTAGGGAAATGAAGATGGAATATTAAATTATGGCTGAGCCATCACTTTAAAGGTGTAGTTCACCCAAAAATGAAAATTCTTTCATCATTTACTCACCCTCATGCCATCCCAGATGTGTATGACTTCCTTTCTTCTGCAGAACACAAATTAAGATTTTTAGAAGAATATTTCAGCTCTAGTTACAGTTTTCAGTGTCGAAAGACTTTAGATCATTAGTTCGGTACAGCAGTACCACCCTCCCTAAACGCAGAGCAGCCTGTTTTGGGCACCATGCGCAGAAATGCCATCTGTTCGCGCTCCAGTTGTCAATAACATGATCAGCAGAGCAAAAGGCATGTACACTTAACGTGGATGTTTACATGGATTTATACATTTAATCCACCTGAAGTAGCTGTAATAGTGTCCAGTATCCCCGTGAGGGCGCAGGGTAAATGTGTAAATACTGCACATGACATGTGGGATGCGGGACAAAGCACAGTGATATATTGCTGCAGATTTAAAAATGTACACTTTAAAACTGATATCACAAGAGCCCATATTTACAGAATTACCCTGAAAATGACCATCACCATATCACAGAAAAGCCGTGTTATCATTAGATCCAAAACTTACCACAGCGTGCTGCCTTAATTTGGAGCTGCAATTTTAATCTTGAAATATCCGCTTGTCTTGGTGTTAAATGAAGGCATTGCATGACAAAACTATTCTGTTTTTCTCTGTGTAGAGAGAAGAAATTGTTTCACTTTGAAGAGTTTGATGCTGCAGCAGTGACGACTTGAGTGACAGTCTGTGACAGCATGCACAGCTGTGTGAACTTCTGCTGTCGTAAAAGTCCCATTCAATAATCTCTCAATAAATTAAGCATTAATTAAAATTAAACCCAGTAATGTAACGACAGGAACACCGCCCATTGTAACGAAGTAAAAGTACAAAAATTTCATTAGAAATTTACTTGAGTGAGAGTAAAAAGTACCCACTTTTAAATCTACTCTAAAACTAAAATTTTCTCCAAAAAGTTACTCAAGTAAATGTAACAGAGTAAATGTAGTGCGTTACTACCCACCTCTGCTACCCTGTCAACGGAGCTCACGGCCCTGTTGACACACCTGCACAGAAAGAGCAGAGCGCAACATCAGTCACTTCAATCACTCCACGCACATCTGAATCCTACATGAGAAACATATTTAGCACTTTAAAAATGAGATGAATATCATAAGGTTGCTGCATCGCATGAAGGAAATGCATACAGACATGGCTGGCATGAGAATGGCAAAATAAAATGCATCTTCAAAAAATAGACATAGATGTTTATGTGTTGAATCGATGACATCTCATCGTTCAGATCAATGTATCACTACACCTCTAGTAGGCAACTAATCCATCATGTCAACATGCAAGACCAAAGAGATAGTTATTAAGATCACAATGATACAGTGTTGTATGGACAAGAATTAATTTTGAATGAAGTTCAGAAACTGCTGTGAAACTCCACAAAATAAATTATTTATTAAATACCTTAGAAAATATTTAAATTGACTAGATTGGTCCATTAAACATTTTCAGAGCCTAGTTAAGGCAGCTGTCACTAACAATGCCTTGTCATATGCCATCTCATTCAGGCTGCCACATACATTTTTTGTTTCTCACATCTTCCTTCTCTGGATCCTGACTTCAAACCATTAGTATCTTTGAATCAAGTGAAGCCAAAGCTCATGCCTGAATAATTGCTGCCCGGTGGTGCACATTTCTGTAATTATGAAATGCCTGCACAGACTGCTGATGGCTCATATTGCCTGCATCAATCCTGACAAGTAGGACCGTCCAGCTGGCATGTTACATGAACAGACTTGTGTATGATTAACCCTAGTTCTGAAAAGCTTACATTAACATGTGAACATGTATGACACATATGTCAAGATGATGCTCATTAGGTACGGTTCTCCCTAACACCATATTTCAATCCAAGTTGGTCTTGAAAATGTGTAATCTTGCTATTCAACTCCACTAGGGATTTCCAAATAGACCAAAATACAAAAAATCAAAAACATAACCCCATTGATGCTGATTTTATCTCAGCCCCAGACAGTTGCTTTTGATAAAAGTGTTACAAATACGAAATACTGACACACCAAAACTAGTGTCTCTCTTGACAAGCACCGTCAGTTTTTGGTTTCCTTCAATGGATAGTTCACCCAAAAATGAAAATTATTTCAGCATTTACTCACCCTCATGCCAAACCAGATGTGTACGACTTTCTTTCTTCAGCAGAAAATCTCGACATTTTCTTTCACTTTCAGATGTGAAAGTGAAACTAAACTGCACCACATGTGACTTTCTGATGTAAAAGAGAAAGTGGATATTTAGAGTAAAAAAAAAATATTGATCTGTTTGTTTGTCACCCACACCTATTATATCACTTCTGAAGATATGGATTGAACCACTGGAGTCTTATGGATTACTTTTATGTTTCCTTTATGTGTTTTTTGGAGCTACAAAGGTCTGATCACCATTCACTTGCATTGTATGGACCTACAGAGCTGAGATATTTTCCTAAAAATCTGTGATGGCATGAAGTTGAGTATATGAGTAACGAGAATTTTCATTTTTGGGTGAACTATCCCTTTAGCACAGTTGTTCAGTTTTACCTTCATTCTGGGAATTCTATGTTATTAAATTATCCATTTATGGCTTACCAATATGAATCTTCAGTTTTCTATTCTAGTCATCCCTTTGTTCTTCGTACATAACAATCTGTTAGCCATGAACGTAACTATCAAATACACTCTTGTAACTGTTTTGTATCTACCCTTTTTTGTATCCATTGTTGGAGTACTAATTTTTCATACCAATAAATACAACAGAGACATGAGAACAGGCTGTTATATTACAACAGCTGTCATCAGTCATCAGATTATACTGTCTAACAGCAGGATTACATTTAAGGCTTTAAAGTACCTGTCTTTGATATGTCCTCCATAATTAATGTTACGCTAATACACTGCCTCATTCAGCAATGGACAGGGGCTTTATAGTTTTAGCACTCTGTTACGCCAATAATACATCCTAACTATGCTACCTATTTGTTTCTTCTCTGATTTTAGTTAACTACTTATTGTGCAATAGAACTTAACTGTTAAAACAGCACATCACTCTGGTAACTGTAAGCAACCATAGTGTACTGGTAATGAATCACAATTTAGTTTTATTCTAGTTTGGTTAAAGATGCTTAGCACATTTTCTTGAAAGGTTGCATACAGTATAACACATAACCTTTAAAGGTGCACTTAGCAGTTGCTTTCCTCATTAAAATAATAAAATGATATAGTACTGTTATTTATTTTTTTATTTTTTTTAAGTTATGTACACTCACATGAGAGTAAATAAAAGTAAATAAAAAACTTTTGCTTTTGTGTGGGTTGTGATGCACCCTATATTGACATAACACTTATCACCCTTGTCCTGTCTGCAAATCCTTCGTCACTGTCTCCGGCAACACCAATATTGTGAGGTGCTCTTGGTCCACTTCAAGTGCCTTTCAGCTGTATAGCTCTCGTTTTTATAATCACAGTTCCCTCATTTTGACTTTAGTACAGAGTGCAGTTGTTTACTTCTGTGTAGGTCAATCCTGCATTACTTTTTCTTCCAAACAGGGACTAATTACAAGCACACTACACAGTGCTGACTGAATCTAACTACAACTGTAAAGGTCAATTTCTGCAAGGCCATATGGATGCCATTGTTAGACCTTGTGTATTATAAAATATGTTCAAGCCTCTGGAACACCTTAATTGTGTATCTATGTGTATTTGTGACTGTGTATGTAGCTGTCTGTTTGTATTTCTGCTCTATTGCACTATATATTATTGACCTGCTGCATCCTTAACAGATTTTAATAGTTAAAAAACAGTGATATAGTTAAGTCAAGTCAAATCATTTTTATATGTATAGCGCTTTTTACAACACACACAGTTTCAAAGCAGCTTTACAGAAAATCATGCTTTAACAGAAAATTAAACTGTATCTATAAACCAATTTATAAAGTCTTAGTCATCATTGTGTAGTTTGATTAAAATATGATTGTTGATTGCGTATAAAAATAAATAAGTAAATAATAATTGTATTTAGAACCCCTGTGAGCAAGCCGAAAGTGACTGTGGCAAGGAATACAAAACTCCATAAGATGTTGGTTAATGGAGAAAAATAACCTTGGAGGAAAACCAGGCTCACTGTGGGGGCCAGTTCCTCTCTGGCTAAACAGCATGAATAGTATGCCAATATTAGTTTTCTATGTGTAATACAAGTCATGGTTATAAATAGTAAACTAAGTAAGTTTTAAGGGCCATTGTTTAAACAAAGATTTTGTACGAACTGTAAGATTATTGATAATGTCTTTGAAGTCCATCCAGGATTAACTGCAGAAGTTCACATAGATGCATTGTCCTTTGTTAATTGGCTGATCAAGGCTTCTGTTGGCAATTAATTGATAGTCTGTGTAATCCATTAAAGAGTGTAATAGACCAAGGTGACGCAGGCAGAGATCATTGAGGTGCATTGCGGTTCAACAAGCAGGTCATTTCGGTGACGTGTCCCAATGTGTCATTTTCATTATCTATGTGAATGTTGAAGTCACCAACAATTAAGGCTCTATCCATAGTAACTACTAGATCTGATAGAAAATCTGAAAATTCACCAAAGAAATCAGAATATGGCCCGGGTGATCTATATATGTAGCAAGGGTAAAATACATTTTTTATTTACATCTGACGATGTCACATTAATGAACTCAAATATGTATACAAGTTATTTTTAGCAATAGCTTAATTTATTAACAGTAATTAAACTCACACATTTGTTCTAAACACATTTGTCCCGAATGCATTAAAATATACTGAACTAAGAATATTTTAAGAGGAAAATACCAATACTTGCATTCTTTTAGTGTAATAATTAAAATTAAATTTAAACAGTATGTTGCATGCAAATATTATTTTGATTTCTCCACATGTTTTGCAATATTAACGCTAACGATTAATTGATCATTAATTTCCATGACGATCGATTATGAAATTGTCTGAAAATTGACATCCCTAATTTAAACTAATATATTCATCCGGTTTAAGCCAGGTTTCAGTCAGACAGAGTGCATCCAAACTATGATCTGTAATCATTTAATTTACAATTAGTGCTTTGGTTGAAAGAGATCTAATAATTAGTAGCCCTACCTTTATATGATGTTTATTTTCATCTTTTTTTTGGGGGGGGATTTTTGGACCTTAACCCTTGTGTTGTCTTAAGGGTGAAAAATGACCCGCCACTATGTTTACCAGCAGAGAAAACCAGCTAAATGATTTTTTTTTTTTTTTCAACTCGAAATTTGATTACTTTTCCTAGAGTGACCCCAACATTAGAAATAGTGAAACATTGCCTTTGTTCATATTTCCATGAAAGCTGTACACCACCAGGGTACAAAGATTGTCTTAGGGTCATTTTTGACCCAGCAGTTATAAAATCATTTACACACCACAAAAACCACAAAGACACACACACACACATACACACACAATGAGAAATTGAGATTATGTGTGCTACTGATTGAACTCAGACAAAACTAAAACTTTCTTGTGCATGTGCAGCATCTCCCTTCCACGACCCCACACATGACTCAAGTTCACAGATAAAATAAAATAAATTTCAGACAAAATAAACATTTCTTGAAAGCATTGTTTACTAATGGGGAATGCAGTCAGAGGCTATAAAGGTGCTGCAAATGACAGTACCCCCAGTTCTCTCTTTGCTGAAGCCATGAGTGCACATTTCAGTGCCCAACAGGTCGTAGATCTGATTTTTTCAGATGTCCAGGAGGAACAAGAGAACAATGATTTAGAAGAGGAAAAGGTATCTGAAGAAGAAGATGGGGAAGAATACAACCCAGAGCATGATGCATCATCTTCAGATGAAGAAGAAATCCCCCAAGCTGAAAGAGAGACATTTTTGTTAAAGAACAGCAAAATAACATGGTCCTTGTCACCATATGACAACCAGGGCAGGATGGCAGCACAAAATGTCATAAGGATGACCCCAGGGCCCACAAGACATGCAGTTGCCCATGCCCAGGACATCGCCTCAACATTCTACATGTTCATCACACCAGCCATCGAAAAAATAATCCTAGAGATGACAAATTTGGAGGGTTTCCGTAAATATGGAGACAACTGGAAAAGGATGGATGAGATTGACCTGCATGCCTACATAGGGCTACTAATCTTAGCGGGTGTGTATAGGTCCCGAGGCGAGGCTACATTTAGTCTCTGGGATGCAGAGAGTGGAAGGGCGATTTTCCGTGCCACGATGCCACTGAAAGTCTTTCACACTTTCTCAAGAATGCTACGATTTGATAACCGTGAGTCAAGACCTGCAAGACGTGTGAGAGACAAACTGGCGGCCATAAGAGAGGTCTGGGAGAAGTGGGTGGAGCGTCTGCCATACCGCTACAACCCTGGGCCTGAAGTAACAGTGGATGAGCAACTGGTTCCATTCAGAGGTACATTTTTATTTTCATATCTGTAATGTAAGTGATTTTCACTGTTAATTTTATTATGTATTGCTGTAATATCATTGATTTATGTGATTGTTTTCTGTGACACTGATACTAATTACTGATAGTAATCTATTTTGTCAAAAGATCGCTGTCCTTTCCGGCAGTATATGCCCAGCAAGCCAGCAAAGTATGGCATCAAGATATGGGTGGCCTGTGATGCACAATCCAGCTACGCTTGGAAGATACAAGTCTACACAGGGAAGCCGACGAGTGGAGGCCTGGAGAAGAACCAGGGGATGCGGGTTGTGCTTGATGTGACAGATGGACTGAGGGGGCACAATGTCACGTGTGACAATTTCTTCACCTCTTATGAACTCAGCCAGCAGCTCCTGAAGAGGAAGATCACCATGGTTGGCACAGTCAGAAAGAACAAGCCTGAGCTCCCCCCTGCACTCCTCACAACAAGGGGGAGAGAGGCCTTCTCATCAAATTTGCCTTCACCCCCACCACCACTCTAGTTTCTTACCTTCCAATGAGGAACAAGAATGTGGTCCTCCTGAGCACACTGCACAAAACAGCTGAGATCAGTGATTGTGAGGACAGGAAGCCAGCCATCATCCTGGACTACAACCACAACAAAGGAGGCTGGACAAGGTGACTGGAACTTACAGCTGCAGGAGGATGACTGCCCGCTGGCCCCTGGTCATCTTCCATAACATCATTGATGTGTCCTCATACAATGCCTTCGTGATATGGAACAAGATCAACCCTACCTGGATGCCTGATAAGTGGAAAAAGAGAAGGGTGTTCCTGGAGCAGCTGGGAAAGGCACTTGTAACCCCACACATTCAAAGAAGGGAGCACCTCCCCCACACAGCAGCTTTAGCCTCCTCGTTAGCACCCCGCTCAGAGCAGGTTGAGCAGGACCAGATACACACAGGCAGATTTTAGCTAAAGAAAAGCCAACCTACAGTTTCCAGTTTCACTGTGAGATCAGTCTGCCAGAACTTTATCCCTTAAAGCTTAAAAAAAGGACCCAAAAGTTTCATAAAAGTAGTCCATTTGATTTGTATGTCATATTCCAGGCCTTATGAAGGCCTAAGAAAGGATTGGGTGAGAAATAATGTGATTTAAGCAATTTTTTATTTTATTTTTTGCTTTTAGCGCTAATCAGAGTCAAACATTTTAGTAAATACGGTTGTCAATCCCAAACATTTATTGTCTATTGACCTGGAGAGATGGACCGAAGCAGTTCTCATAATGAACCAGCTGCTCAAACAGTTCTTTTCAACTACACAATATCTTTATTTTTTCATGTTACCAACATTCAAATAATTACAGTAATAAGTACTGGAATCAAAATGTATAGTTTGTTTAAGCTGGCTGTTTTGATGCAACAATGTTTTTTGGTGTCAAACAAAGAATGTATTAGGTAACTAGTTAGTCACTTGATCCTTCTTCCAGTCCGTTCATCAGTCATTTTCACCACTTCCAGGTCAACAAGTGGAAGGGCTAGTTTCTTGTAACCACCTTTGGGGTGAAAAACTCAGAATCCCATGCAGCGTTTCAATGTAAAAAAACATGGCTGCACACATACCAGCAATTGAATTCGCATTCACATTTGCAATCGCTATGGACTATAATATAAATATAAATTATTTTATCGCTAATCGCCTTAAAAAAAAAAGCGATATATGATTACATTGTCAACCCCCCTGCCGAGGGTGGGTGAATTTTTTTGCTTTATCGATTTTGCTTAAAACAATTTATTCATTTATTGAAACGTGAAAAACATAAACAAAACTCATTTCTAAATTCAAATTGCAATTTAAACTAAATGAAAAAAGCAATAAAATAATGTGATCAAAAAATCTTATTTAAGCACCTTATTTAAACATTTACCGTCCCCAACGGCTCCATTTGCATCACACAAGTATCCGTCAACGACACCAGGTGGAATATTAGTAAATAAGCCTAATAAATTCCCTTGTGTTCCCAAAATAATGCTGCCAAATGTGTTCTTATTGAATTTGTGTTTGTATTGTTTGTAATACAGTTAATGCTACCTAAAGAAAAGAAAATAGAACTCAATTTTAGGTTCAAGGTGAACGTGTCTTGTATTACTTTATGATTTAAATCACTTTTGTCTTTGTTTCTTTAATACAATGATATATATTACTGAACCTGCAGAGTTGCGTTCACAATGCATGCTAACTGCGTGGAAACAAAGCAAACTAAACTCACAGCACTTCCTGAGATGATCAGAGATAATCTGCAGCATTTTCATAGTTGACATTATTCTTGCAAACAGTTTTCAGATGAATGAAACAGAGGAAAAAGAGTGAAAACACTTTACATGCGCTTGTTCCACGAGACAGGCTTGCGCTGCATGTCTCTGAACAAACAGCGAATCAGACACAAGCATTGACGGCTTTTCTTTTGTCTGTTCTTAAAAATATAATAAAGTGTGTTTATTATCAAGCGTGTGTCTTTGTGACTAACAGCATTTCTTGTCATGTGTCACTCCGAGACGTCTTACAGGTCTCCTACCTGTTGCGGGTAGATGAGCAAAATTACCCACACCTGAAATGCATTTGGATGAGGAGATTTGGACTGGATTCAGCATTGTCGCATTTTGCGGGTGCTTGTTTCACACCCTGGGCTACTGTTTAATATATTTGGCGACTTCCTTGATCCATGGTTTTGCCATTTCCCGATATTGTCAATCATCATCTGTCAATGAGTGTCGCAATCTGCATCAGGATCTTTGTGAGACATCGTCAATATCCGTAACACTGTCATATCGCCCAGCCCTAATAGGCTATATGTTTTTTTAATATGCAATCTGTCCTCTAGTGTGTCTGCTGTGAAGTGTAATGTGACAATTTTTAATACAGTGCACAGTAAATACTGTACCTCATGCGGGATTATTAGTCAATAAGTTTGAACGGATGTACGAAAAGGTTAAGTGCATTAGAAGCTTGGCTTTTCTGGTATTGCCCATCCTTGGTGCTAAAGCTAGCATTGCATGATTTATTTTATTGACAGCTTCCTATCGATAAAATAGTCTTCCACAGGGCTCTGTAGTTTCTCTTCATCTGTTTGGCTAGGTCTGGCTCTCAGAAAACATAATGCATCTCCCCGTTGTGCAAAAGTTCCAAAACATGTGCTGGCTTGTGCTGAATTTTCTTTGAATTAATCTTTAACGTATAATGCCCAGAGGACAATTGCAACAGCATAACACTTTGTAGACTTTCTGTCACAGGAAATTCCTCTTCTTAGTATCTCTTAAGCTTCTACAAAGTGGTATGTACACCATTTCATGAACAAAATGCAACCCTTTCAGTCTACAAAACAATTATTGCAGTGGGTCAATAGCCTATTACAGGGTTTTTAAAATGGGGTCCAGAGAACCCTAGGGGGGCACAAATTAGTGCTAGGGGGTCTGCATATAAAATGTCAGATGGGTCCAAAAAAGTTTACTTTTACTGAATTAGACATTATTAGCAGTTTCATTTTGCTTTCTATTGACTGGTTTGATTCATACGATAAATTGTGATTGTTGATGATTGATAATTATTTTATTCTATTGACAGCCATAGTTTTTAACAAAAAGAAATAAAAACTGTCAAATTTGAATGGAATTGAAAATGTTTCTCTTTAGATTTGTGCACTGAAAGAAGCTTTGCCATCAACAGGTTGAAAAATTTTCATGCCAGGACTGTGCCATTTTGTCTTGATCCAGGCTCATTGACGTGGTTATGGTTTGGATACTCTACTGAATCCATTACTCAGAGTGCTCAGAAATGTTCAGCCCAATGGCGGAAAATCACTTTAACATTAATCTAAAAGGGTAGAATAAAATACACTTAAAACAACTTAATACAATTAATACATGTTTTCCAGCTAATATTTGATTTCTTTTGGCTTTAGCACAATGACAATGCATATAAATTTATTTTTTCAAACAAGATGTTGTCCTGATAATAACAAGTTTGATTTATACATTAAAATATATAGCTGCCTTTATATTTTAGGAAGGGGGTCCCTCACAAGGGGATTGGCAATAAAAAGTTTGCAAACCCCTGAGGTATGTGGAAGTTTTCCTAATATTCACAGTTGATATTTTGTATTTTTCATATAATGCATCATTTAATAATTTTCAAATAAATCATTTTAAAAGAAACCTGTAACTAGATAATTTGAAATAGCAGCATTCGAGTGATCCCTTGAAAGATAAATGTTCTCTTTCAAATTCTTTAAGTCTCTCTACTTTGGTGCAAATTTGATGTGAATATATTTGCAAAGTATTACCTTCTGTTGCATCAATAAACAGGTTTACAAATGTGAGATCTTCATAAATGAATTAATTACTGAGAGAATTTCTGCAAAAAAAATATGATAAAAATAAATATGAGTCAAGTGTCTCTGTAGATGTCAAGAAGAACTTCCTTTGATAGATCACTAATTACATTTTGAGCATCTTGTACTTGGATTTCCCTGAATTTTTGGATGCTTGTGAATCTGTTGGTGTGTTTGGGAGGGTTAATCTCACAAACTGTATGTGTCTTTGGGTGATCTACTCTTAAATGTTACAAATGATTAAAATCATGGGCTTCAGGCACACACACACATATAAACAGGGAAGGTATGCATATTGTGACGAGACAGGAGAGGAATGAGGATCTAAATGCAGCCTTTTTTAATAAAACAAAAAGTAAACCAGGTAACTCAGAACATAATGAAACAAAACACAGGGAACAAAGCACAGCATAATACAGATGAAGACTGACAAAGAAACCAGGGGAAAACAAGGGCTTAAATACACAAGGGAAAACAAGGGAACGAGGAACACCTGGGGAAACAATCAGGGGAAAACCAATCATGAAAAGAATCTACAAAGGCCTACAAAACTAACAGGAAACTGGAACAGGGAACTAAACCAGAATTTCAACATAAAAGTCAAGACAAAATACAGGGGATATGTGACACATATGCTTTATTGACAGACTATAGAGAAATTTGCCATTCATTGCAAACCACACACACTGTTCACTTAATACACTGACATACAGTACTGTGCAAAAATTTTAGGCACTTGTGAAAAATGTTGCATAGTGAGGATGTCTTCAGAAAATAATGACATAAATAGTTTTCATTTATCTCTTAATGTCATACAAAGTAAACATAAAAAAAGCTAAATCAATATTCGGTGTGACCACCTTTGCCTTTAAAACAGCACCAATTCTCCTAGGTACACCTGGACACACTTTTTGCTGGCAGATAAGATGTTCCAAGCTTCTTGGAGAATTTGCCACAGTTCTTCTATCTATTTAGGCTGTCTCAATTGCTTCTGTCTCTTTATGTAATCTCAGATTGACACGATGTTCAGTGGAGGGCTTTGTGGGGGCCATGACATCTGTTGCAGGGCTCCCTGTTCTTCTATTCTAATCTTTTCTATTTGCAAAAGTAATGTTTGGAAGTCCAACATTTTATATTTCCTATTGACACACTAAAGCTGAAGATATAAATAACCATCTTAAGACAAATGCTTTTGTGAAAAATCTTATGTGCCTAAGACTTTGCACAGTACTGTACATGCTGTATGTAAATTTACTTGGGCATTTACAGCCGACCGCATTACTGTAATTACTGCCATTTGTAGCGTTTTTGTTACCAGAAATTCCTCATCAGTATCTCTAGGCCTCTAGCGAGAGGTGTGCACACCTTTTCCTTTGCAAAAAATTAAAATAAAAAAACGTCCTCTTTGCAAAGCAATTAATAACACTGGGTCTACCAATGAGCTGATGTCTTGCATGTTTGATATAATTTGGCTGCTGTTGCTGCTGTGTATGCAGTCTGTGTGTGTGTGTGTCAGGGTGAATAAAGTTCATGGGAGGTGAAAGAATGCTCCAGGGTGCATGCTTTACTTGCCTTTGCCAGTGAATTGAGGCAGTACAACATCACTTAAACAAGCGTATGCATCTGGTTCTGTTTGAGAGGGTTAATCTCACAAACTGTACATGTCTTTGGGTGATCTACTCTCTTAAATGTTACAAATGATTAAAATCATGGGCTTCAGGCACACACTTATAAACAGGAAGGTATGCATATGCTTTATTGACAGACTATAGAGAAATTTGTCATTCATTGCAAACCACACACACTGTTCACTTAATACATTGACATACATGCTGAATGTAAATTTACATTTCTGCTACCAGAAATTCCTCATCAGTATCTCTAGGCCTCTAGCAAGAGGTGTGTACACCTTTTCCTTTACAAAAAAAAAAAAAAAAAAAAAAAAAAAAAAAAACCTTCCTCTTCCAATTAATAACACTGGGTCTACCAGTGACCTGTTGTCATTTATTGGAACTTTTGTTTGTTGAATGTTTACACATAGTTTCTTAACATTAAATTAAACAGTAATTGCCACTCAAAATCCATCCACACATCCATCCATCAATATTTTTTAAAACTAACTTTCAGACAAGGTTTTGTCAAGCCAACATCAAAGTTTGTCTTGACAAATTTACCTATCTAGTTTTATATTGATTAAATGACAGGCAATGACAATTGCTGAAATGTAATGCATCAATTAACCCACAATACAACATTATCTGCACTGTTATAACACACAAGCGGCATGCTGCTGAGTTGTTTGCAATGTATATAAAAACACTGACATGCACGGAATGGGGGCAGCAGGGGTGCAAGCCCTTTCCTTCACAAATCTAAATGTGCTCTTTTGGTTGTCCAGAAAAAGGAGAGAAATTGTAATAATTAAATTAAAATAGTTAAAACAAAATTAAGTAGTAGTAATTAAACAGTAGCAATGTGTTATTATGAGATTTCTTTGTAAATCGGGAGTATTAAAGAAAATTAAGTGGGGGTGCATTTAAGAGCGCTAGCCACAGCAGATCGGGGGTGGATTCCAATCACATGTGATCCTCCCTATGCCCTATATTCACTCCGAACTGCATAGCCCTTGAAGTGGGTACTCTGAAGGAAACATGGCATTACTGCATGGATGTACTCTTCGCTAACAGTCTTATGGAAGGGCCCTCTGAGAAAAGATTAATTTTCTCACTTTCATTTTGAACGAGCTTTTGAGTGGCATCCCCTCCCGCAGGAGTGCCCTTCAAGGAAGCGAAAAACGCAGTTTTGAATTTGCCCCGGAACATTGAAGTGCCATTACTTCAGATGAGTAACAGGCCAGATAAAGAGTCCACTCCATGTATTGTGTTGTAAGTTCATCAAAAAATAATACTTGATTGTTTCCGCATTTCCGACATTGCGTACCACTAGTGTACGCAGATTTATTAATTATAATGGGAGCGGTTGCGCCGCTTTCAGTGATATCATTTAAATTAGTCTTTTATAGAATATTGACATAAACTGAAGGATCTATCAGGTTCAGCCAAAGCCAGTTTGGTTTTGTAAAAACTAATAAGCCATTAGACTAATCACTTTTAGAAAAATACCATTAGGCTACCACAGTACCGCAGCTCCCTATAAGCATATTACGCAGTCTGCGTAGGGCACCAACTCCCTAAGGGGGCACCACCATACCCTAAGTGGGCACTAGAAACTCCACCGGCTGCCCTTACTCTCATGTTATACATTATTCAAGGACCCTGTAGCATTCGCGGAACACAGTCGGTCGCCTCGCGCTCGCACGTTCTCATCGCACCTTCGCACTGTGCACCATGTTACCAGGGTAATGCCATGGTACTGATTGGTTGATCATGTACATATTTCATGATACTGTCATGGTACTCTAAGGTACTTTAAAAAATACCATGGTTTTACTATGGCACATGTCATAAACATGGGGTTATCACAGACATCTGAAAATAAATAAATAAACAAGTGTATTACCATGGTGCTTTTTGTGAGAAATATAACAGAATAGGCTATTATTTGTGATAAAGGAAAAATGGAAAAATGTATGTACAGTATACACTGTATATACAAGAAAATGGTTAAATACTCAATAAGCAAAGAGATTAGTTAAGTATTTATAGTTACTACTCATTCCTTCCTTCCGCCCCGTCCCTGCTAAGGTCTGTGCAAGTCACTTTATTAAAATGTGTTTTTAGCGCACATAATTTTTTCTCTTGCATGTTTGATATAATTTGGCTGCTCTTGCTGCTGTGTATGCAGTCTGTGTGTGTGTGTCAGGGTGAATAAAGTTAATGTAAGGTGAAAGAATACTCCAGGGTGCATGCTCTACTTGCCTTTGCCAGTGAAGCAGTGCAACATCACTTAAACAAGCGTTTGAGTCTGGTTCTGGTTCGGAATCGGTGCGGGTCACTTAGCTGCTCTCTATGTATGCCGAAGTCAGCTCATTTTGAAAGAGGGTGGTAAGAAATGACTGATCCAAGTGGTAGCAAGAATGTCTTACAAGTCTTTCCTTCTGCTCTCATGAATTGAAAGTGAATTTTTGAGTAGTGAAGGCTAGGAGAAAAAAGAGAGATAAAGATCAAGGAAAAATTAAAATGTGGGGAGACTTACTTTGAAACATACTACTGTACAATGACACAGCCTAGCCATGTAGCATGTCTAACATATACTGTACTGTTTTATTTTTTAGGTAACCTAGAAAATGTGGTAACATCTAAATTAACTGGCTTTATTCAAGTCAAAAATATGATTTAATATAACTGAATCAATCTAACTACATAAGGTTAAACCAAGGGTTAGATTAAGGAGAAATAGAACTGAAAACAACTGCAGGTTACCACTCTACAGTATAGTGATGGTTTATAATTGTCAACAATATATAATTTGATCATCATTTGATGAATTTCTGCTATCATGATTAATAAAAAATACACAAAAATATCTCTTTAATAAGATTACATTTACTGTCTGTTTTCTGTAGGCGATAATGGCATGGCGTTAACTTCGACAGGCAATTAAGTTTTGTGAACAAGGCACAATCTATAATAAGCCAATAATTAACATAAAAAGGAGCTATATTTGCTCTGAAAACAATAACAATTATCTAATTTAAATACTTAAGGATGGTATAGCTATTTCAGTGAATTTAGGGCCTATTTAACACATTGGTTAGCACCTGGTTAATGCTTAGTGCTTTGTACTACTTTGGAAATTTCGAAAATTTGATATAATAGCACTGCTTTTATAGTGTTCTCCCTTGGATTAATTTCTTCTCTTTGTATTCTACTCATTTATAAGTCACTTCAAAGCATAATGGAGAAATGCGAATGGTTAAACTGGACTGTGGGTGGTTAGTGAATAAGATGCAGGTTTTTGCAATGAAATACCGCTTGTAAAAGTGGTGCAACTATTTAGTGAATTCGCCTCAATGTGTGTCATCATTTACTCATTGATTGCAGGAAGCTGTGTTTTGTTGTTAGGGTCGAAGACTAATTTACTAATTTAGATGCCTAGATCAAAATATCTGTTCTGTTTTCAGACGTTCATTGTCGCTTTGACTTTCACATCCCTAATCTCTCTGTCCTTCTCTCATCTCATTCTTTTCCTCTCCGCCCGGGACAACTCGTTTAATGACATGCTGCTAATCCTATTAGACAGCGCGCTCATTCTGTTTCTCCAGCGGATATCCCTCTGTCAGAAATCCTGTTCGCCTGGACAAACCTAAAATGGTTTTCTAATTGTGGATTGTTAATTGTTAATCAAGAATCTAAGATAAGACAGAGACTCTCATAGGCCTATTATCTATTAAAGTACATCTGTTGATATCATCTTTTACACGAGAAGTTTCAAAGACACAAAAAAGTTCTGTTGTAATTCCATTCAGCCTGCGATGCAGATTTGATTTGTTTGTCTGTTTGTGTTTTGGGGTGGATGGAATGGAGTGATGGGATGACACTTGATAGATCTTGTGTCTTGCAAGTCAGTGTTGCCAAGTTTCTCTATCATTCTTTCCCACTGTATTTCTCTTTCTATCTCTATCACCCCTTCTTTCTCTCAGTGTCTTGACACCTGATATGTGTGTCTCACAACTCCAGCCTCTCATTTCTTTTGCTCTCCATGGCAGACAGAATATCCTTCTTTCTTTTTTTCATTCTATCAGTTTTTCTTTCTGATCATCTGTTCTTTGTGTCTCTCATTCTATTTTATTAATTTCACTCTGCCTCATTTAACATTGTTCTAGGTATGACCTTGTGCATCCAAGGCAGTGCCAATGGGTGCTTTTCAAAAGTAGGGAAGCACAGACTAGTAGGCTACTGTCAATTATGTACATCACCATTTCAATTATTTGCAGCTTATTGCAAAGTCCAGCCCATTTGAGAGCTCATCAAATCATCATATAGAGAAGCTGGGCTTTCAGGCAGGACAAAATTACATTGATTGAAAGCCTAATGTCCAATAGGTTATCAGATGCAGATCCAATGCACATGAAGCCAACATAGACTCCCAAAGAGGCACGGTGTCTGGACGCAGGGTCATTTCTAGCTGTAAGGTATGGGCTTGGTTGCTCCAATTAGGATTTTGCTTAGGGCCCCCATATGCTCAGAAACTGCCCTGTCCGGACAGGACGGGACCCAAAATGTCGGGTTTAGAGCCTCTTGTCTAATTAACATCAATCTTTTGCACCATTGATCTCTAGGGGTGTCTGCCCTAAAATCCCATTGAAGCACAGCTTGATCTGAATGCTTTCTGATTGAGTATGCACTTTGCATTTACACTTGGCTTAATTGTGGTTCCCTATCTGTCACATCTGTCAGACATTCTGATCTTTGAGAAAAGGCCAATGGGAATTGGCGAGTGGAATTTGCATGCCACTCCCCCGGACATACGGGTATAAAAGGAGCTGGCTCGCAACCACTCATTCAGATTTTTTCTTCGGAGCCAAGCGGTGAGTTCCACTGCCGTTCCATTCACCTCGCAATTTGTATGCTGTTGGATATACGGTGCATTACAGCAGTTTCTCCCCCTCGTGCACGACTAGTGCAGAATACGCCCCTGGGCGCTTTGACAGCTAAGAGAGTGTATATTCTGATAAAAGAGTATCTTTTCCTCTAAAAGGGTGGCACTGAGGGAGAGCGTCTTTTTAAAGATGACTTTCCGCCTGTGTATAGTTCCTGGTTGCGGTCGTTACCTCTCCGCCTCTGACGGCCACGATCGCTGCCTCATGTGTCTGGGCTACAGCCACGTTGAGACAGCGTTTGTGGATGGCTCATGCTCTCACTGCAAGAGCATGACCATGGCAATGTTGCGGTCGCGGCTTTCCTTCTTAAGGGGGAAAGCCACTCCAGCTGCTCCCCACCCCTGTTCTTCTACCTACGGGTATGAGGCCGCAACGGTTAGCGCTGGGGACAATTTGGGGACCTCAATGGGAGTGGTTCCGCCGGGGAATCCCCCATGGACCTCCATTTTCCCCAGTACGCTCATTTGCCCTGGTCAAGTTCTGGGATGAGACAGGCGGCTCACCCCAGGACGAGTTTGATGTCTCATTCGGGGCTCGAGAGCAGGATGAGCTCTCGATCACAGCATTAGAGAGCAGGCTGATCCAGTCGGACGCAGAGGACTCGACTGGGTTCCCACCTTCAGGTGTGGTCACCCAGTCTGAGGCTGATGTGGAGCTGGCGGCCATGCTTGCCCAGGCTGCCATTAGCATTGGGCTTGAGTGTAACTCTCCACCCTGCCCTGAGCCCTCATGGCTTGATGATTGGTTCCTGGGCTCAGAACGCCGCTCACGGCCACGCCCCGCCCCGCCCTGGTTCCATTCTTCCCGGAGGTGCATAAGGAGCTCATGAAGTCATGGCAGGCAACTTTTACTGCCCGGACCCAACCTCTGAGCTTCTCCTCTCTCACTACCCTCGATGGTGGAGTGGCCAGGGGTTACACGGCGATTCCCCAGGTGGACATGGCGATTGCGGTGCACTTGTGCCCGCAAAATGCTGCCAACTGGCAGAATCACCCGAGACACCCATCCGAGGCCTGTAAGTCCATGTTATCCTTGGCGACCAAGACTTACAGTGCCGCTGGACAGGCCACCTCCGCCCTGCATGCCATGGCCCTCCTGCAAGTGCACCAGGCCAAGGCGCTGCAAGAGTGATGCAGGAGCTGTGCTCGGCGACCGATCTCGCCCTCCGGGCGACAAAGGTCACGGCGCAGGTCCTCGGGCAGGTGATGTCCACCTTGTTGGTCTAGGAGCACCACCTGTGGCTTAACCTGTTCGAGATGAAGGATGTCGACAAGGTACATTTCCTTAATGTCCCCATCTCCCAGGCTGGCCTGTTTGGCGACACCGTCGAGTACTTTGCCTAGCAGTTCTCGGCGGTCAAGAAGCAGATGGAGGCTATCCAACATATCCTGCCCCAACGTGGCTCAAGGTCCCGCACCCTGTCTGCTTGTCGCCAGTCCTCTTGATGCGATTATCCCCTTCGTGCCCCTCAATCGGAGTTTGGAGGCATGGCTAGCGCTCTCCAATCCATCGCGGTGACTGGCCAGGACGATCTGACTCGGCTATGCGATTCAGTTCGTCAGGCTCCCGCCCAGGCTCAGTGGCATCCGCTTCACCTCGGTGAGGGGTGAGAACGCCACTGCCCTGCATGCGGAGGTAGAGCCTGTCCCTTCAGCTGAGATGAAGAAGGGGTTCTACAGCCCCTACTTCATCGTGCCAAAGAAAAGCGGTGGGTTGTGGCCAATCTTGGACCTGCGAGTGCTGAACTGGGCCTTGCACAGACTCCCGTTCAAGATGCTGATGCAGAAGCGCATTCTTTCGTGCGTCCAGCATCAAGACTGGTTTGCGGTGGTAGACCTGAAGGACGCGTACTTCCACGTCTCGGTTTTACCTCGGCACAGACCCTTTCTGTGGTTCGCCTTCAAGGGCCGGGCATATCAATCCCTGTCACCTCGCATCTTTACGAAAGTCACAGAGGCAGCCCTTGCCCCGCTAAGGGAAGTGAGCATTCGCGTCCTCAATTATCTTGACAATTGGCTAATTCCAGCTCACTCTCAAGACCTGTTGTGTGTGCACAGGGACCTGGTGCTCAGGCACCTCAGCCGGTTATGGCTTTGGGTCAACTGGGAAAAGAGCAAGCTCTCCCCAGTTCAGGGCAGAGCCTCTCTTTCCTCAGGATGGAGTTAGACTCAGTCTCTATGATAACGTGCCTTATGAACGAGCACACACAGTCGGCGCTGAACTGCCTGAAGTTGTTCAGGCAGAAACGGCGGTCCCACTGAAGCAGTTTCAGAGGCTGCTGGGGCATATGGCATCCTCAGTGGTGGTCACGGTGCTCGGGTTGATGCATATAAGACCGCTCCAGCACTGGCTTCAGACTTGATTCCCGAGATGGGCATGGCGCCGCAGCATGCATCTCATGGCCATCATGCTGATCTGCTGCTGCATGTTCAGCTCTTGGACAGACCTTGCATTTCTGCAGGCAGGAGTCCTCTTAGAGCAAGTGTCCAGGCGTGTCGTTTTTACGACAGACACCTCCAATTTAGGCTGGGGTGCCATGTGCAACAGGCATGCAGCCGCAGGCTCCTGGACAGGGCCGTGACTGTATTGGTGTATCAACTGCCTCGAGTTGCTGGTGGTATTGCTGGCCCTGCGGTGGCTTCGGCCATTGATCCAGGGCAAGCACGTGTTGGTCCGGATGGACAACATGGCGACAGTAGCGTATTTCAACCACCAAGGCAGCTTACGCTTGCGTCGCACATTGCAACTCACCCACCGTCTCCTCCTCTGGAGTCAGCAGTGACTGAAGTCGTTGCGGGCCACTCACACCCCGGGCGACCTCAACCACACAGCGGACGCGCTGTCACGGCAGGTTACGATCAGGGGAGAGTGGAGACTCCACCTCCAGGTGGTCCAGCTGATTTGGAGTCGATTCGGCCAAGCACAGGTAGACCTGTTTGCCTCCCAGGAATCCTCCCAGTGCCCGCTCTGGTACTCCCTGGCCGAGGCTCCCCTCGGCACAGACGCGCTGGCACACAGCTGGCCCCAGGGGCTGCGCAAGTATGCATTTCCCCCAGTGTGCCTTCTTGCACAGACTTTGTGCATGTTCAGGGAGGACGAGGAACAAGTCACCCTGGTGGTGCCCTACTGGCCCACCCAGACTTGGTACTTGGAGCTCACGCTCCTCGCAACAGCCCCTCTCTGGCAAGTTCCCCTGAGGGAGGACCTCCTCTCTAAGGGACAGGGCACCATCTGGCACCCGTGACCAGACCTCTGGAGTCTCCATGTCTGGCCCCTGGACGGGACACAGAAGACCTAAGTGGCCTACCACTGGCAGTGGTAGACATGATCACTCAGGACAGGGCTCCCTCTACTAGGCGCCTGTATGCCTTGAAATGGCGTTTGTTCACAAATTGGTGTTCTTCCCGAGGTGAAGACCCCCAGAGGTGCACAGTCTGGTCGGTGCTTTCCTTCCTGCAGGAGTGGTTGGAGGGGCGGCTGTCCCCCTCCACCTTGAAGATGTATGTGGCCGCTATAGCCACACACCACGACGCGGTGGACGGTAAGTCCCTCGGGAAGCACAACCTGATCATCAGGTTCCTTAGAGGCGCGAGGAGGTTGAATCCTCATAGGCCTTGCCTCATTCCCTCGTGGGATCTCTCCATGGTACTGCTGAGCCTGTGGAGAGCCCCGTTTGAGCCCCTAGAGTCAGTTGAGCTAAAGGCTCTCTCACTGAAGACTGCCCTCTTGACTGCGCTCACATCCATCAAGAGGGTTGGGGACCTTCAGGCGTTCTCTGTCAGCGACACCTGCCTGGAGTTCAGTCCTGCATACTCTCACGTGATCTTGAGACCCCGACCGGGCTATGTGCCCAAGGTTCTCAGGTCCCCTTTTAGGGATCAGGTGGTGAGCCTGCAAGAGCTTCCCCAGGAGGAGGCAAACCCAGCCTTGTCTTTGCTGTGTCCGGTGTGTGCTTTGCACATCTACTTGGACTGCACGCAGAGCTTTAGACTCTCTGAGGAGCTCTTTGTCTGCTTTGGAGGACAGCGGAAAGGGAGGGCTGTCTCCAAACAGAGGATCGCCCACTGGGTCGTGGATGCCATCCCTTTGCCGTACCAGGCACAGTACGTGCCGCACCCTTTAGGACTATGAGCACACTCCACTAGGAGTGTGGGGCATCCTGGGCCTTGACCAGGAGGCCGCCTAGCAGACAACTGTAGAGCAGCGGGCTGGGTAACACCCAATACCTTCGTGAGATTTATAATCTCTGGGTTGAGCTGGTTTTGTCCTGTGTGTTGTCAGGTACGAACAGGTAAGTATGCGGGGCAGCTGGCCGGGTGTACCGCTTGCGTACAGTGACTTTCCCCTCCCGGAGGGGAAGACATATGCTTTTTCCCACATGCGAGTTCACAAGACGGTGAGCCCTGGAAGTCTTTCCTCCTTAGCAATTTGGCAGGCAAATTCGGCAGAGAATTCCCATGGGTAACCCCGTGTGATGTAATTTCCATGGTCCCTTTTGGTAAATCCGCGTCTTCCTTGGGCAGAGCTCCCTCTGCCACCGGTCGCCATGTTTGTAGAGCTCCTCCCCTCTGGGTAGGACCTACCGCGGGACATCTTCCACATGCAATACTGCCGGTTGGTAAGTCTGTGTGATGTATTCTCCACACGTTACCTCCCCTTCGGGCAGGGTGTGGTCTCTGCGGTATCTTTCCACTTGGGAAAGGACCACCCCCCTCAACGCAGACGCATATGGCCCCAGCTGAATGATTTTCCATTTTTGTGGGAGAAAAAAAGAAGAGAAAAGGCCACGGCTGGCGCGGCCTGTCCCCACTATGAGTTCGTCTTGTCCCCGGAGTGTGAGGGGCTGTACGACACTCGTGGGGCATTGGGGGAGGTTTTTTTGGGGGCCGGGTGCACTTGCTATGAGGCACGCAGTGGTCTGCCTGCACCTGCACCGCCAGTCCACGTAACACAACTCAGCTGGTTGTGGCGTTTCGAATAGGGACCCCTAGTGTCACTACATCGACACAACGTCAGGTGAGTGACAGATAGGGAACATCTTGGTTACTGTCGTAACCTCCGTTCCCTGATGGAGGGAACGAGACATTGTGTCCCTCTTGCCACAACGCTGAGCTACCCGCTGAAATGGCCGGGACCCTGTCTCGGCTCCTCAGCGCAAAACCTGAATGAGTGGTTGTGAGCCAGCTCCTTTCATACCTGTATGTCCGGGGGAGTGGCATGCAAATTCCACTCGCCAATTCCCATTGGCCTTTTCTCAAAGATCAGAGGTATTTGGGGCTCCCAAGAGCGACCCCTAGTGTCACTACATCTACACAACGTCTTGTTCCCTCCATCAGGGAACGGAGGTTATGACAGTAAATCCGATCGACTATTCTATCATTATATCCAAAGATACTGGAGTTCACTTCCATGATGATACTAATGCCAGAGAGTGGAATTTGCTATGATTTCATAGATCATTTTGTTTCTGTGAGAGTTTCTGTTGAATGATCTCTATGCCCAATAAGATAAATAATGTTTTAGTTTGCGATTACTCCATCCATGATTGCCCATTTAAGTGTGGAATGCAGGGCTCCCAAACTTCCGTAAGCTGAGATAGTCAGGCTTACATGTGTGGCCTAAACATCCAGATGCATTAATACTTGGCCGAGTCACATCTGGTATGCATCTCAGACCACCTCCTGAGGTGGTTTGAGTGATCATATTGCTATCCTTTTGAATGCAGCCCACCAACCCCTTTGATTAATATTTAATGAACAAGTCACAAGAGTAATTTGTTCCATTTCACAAACTAACATTAATTTCTCCAAAAATGCAAGCATTCCATTTACAATATGAGATCTGCTGTAAAATTAACTACAGAATGCATATCCATATAAAACATGAGAAATGAAGAAAAATAATAATTTTTAAGGTGATTGTTTACACATTCTAATCAGGTCTGTTTCGAAACTGGAATTGAGTGGCATAATGGAAAGTTACAGAACTAGATGATTATGTTTAAACTGCCTGCATCAGTATATTTGTGGTGTAGACAGCATCATCAATTCAAACGGGAACTCTCTAGTTTAGTCACATTGTGACGTGCTGCTTGCATCCCATAATTTGTTTTACACACTTAAACATGCATGACTTTATAAGTAGAAGTGACATGAAAGGTATGAAAGCAATCCACAATGTACACCTAACCTAAATTAATGTGAACACTTAACCTAATATGATGGATGATGTTGCTGCATTGTTGATGTCAAGGCTTTGATGTCTTGATACTTCACCATGTAATGTGGAGGTTAAGCTTAACACACATGGCAACATGTTCCCTTTTTGATTATTCTTTTGAAAAAGTTAGCCTGATCTCATGAAATTTACGTGACTGGGGAGACAATTAAAATGTCTACTCTATGGCACTAAAAGTGAGTTAGAAAGTGAGTTTTTTTAAGGTTAAAGCTCTAAGTTTTAAATCAGCAAAATAGACAGACCTACCCCAAACCTAAACCTAACCAATAGTGTCATTAAATGCAAATGTGAGATGAAAATCAGATGAGATTTTTATTTATTTATTTGTTTATTTTTATCCCCTTTTCTCCCAATTTTGAATTCCCAATTCCCACTACTTAGTAGGTCCTGTTTTAAATTTTGAACTAATTAACTGCACAGTATAATCACGATTAATCACGGTTTTATGGTACATGATGCATTACAACAAACATTAAATACAAATCATCATAAATATTTTTCCTTTATACTTTGTCTCAAAGAACTTGCAAGAAATTGATTAGTCATCACTTATTATAATTATTTAAATATGTATGTTTTCCAGTGGACTTTATAAATAATAGGAAGAAATAGACAGATTCAGTTCATATCAAACTTTATTGGCAAAAGAAACAACATTGCCAATGCATTATTAGACACTATACATGCAGATATAAAACATATTGAATGCTTACAAATCTCAAAACTATTATTTTTCTGGCTGCTGTTTAGTCTCTACAAGTATATCTGGCCAGGGGCGGACTGGCCATCGGGAGAACCGGGACTTTTCCCAGTTAGCCGGCCGGGAAACAGGGCCGAATGGGCCACGATAAGCTGAAATGTGCCACCGCATTATGCAGAACGTGCCACAAAACAGCGCCATGATATACCGAAGGGGGCAGCAGAAAATTATTAAATAATCACACAGTCATGCAGAACATCTTGGGTTTTAAAATCCATAAGGATCTCTTTCTCAATGGCCATAGCGGCAGTGACAGCCGACTGATCAGCTTTAGATCTTGCGCTCTTCACTTATGAATTACGTACGTTATTTAAATGCGTGATTGTGTCACTCAGGGCCTTCTAGAAGGCCTCAACCGGGACATATCCTAAAGACCACGTCCACCAAGAACAAATAAATCAATCTGATTGGCTGATGAATCTGACAATCTGACTTTAGATGCCTATTCATTTGCACTGTTGAGGGTTTCAGTGCAAATTCTGAAGGCCTAACAGAGTGGAGCCAGACTCACGTGCTGCTTCAGCTAACAAGCTCGGCTTCGGTCATGCAATTTGTGAAACAGCTGTCACGCTTCGCTTTTAAGCATCAAGGAATAAATTCTGATTGGATGAACTTTGAATTTTTCCCTATTTGTTAAAAAAATGAATTAGGAGTGGAAAGTGATTGCAAATACATAGGCAAAAAGGTGAATGAGAATGAAAGGATGAAAAAAAAATATTTAATAGGCATGTTAGGACAGCAGAGAAGGCTTTGCTGGCTCTGAGAATTTGCCACTGCTCATACGCCTGGTTCACTGCTTGCGGGTGAAGTCTCCATTCTCAATTCAGTAAATCCGCTCCCGTTTATTATGCCTGAGACATGCATCATGAATTAGCATGCACTGCTCCACACAATCAGTTTCTGTGCAAAGATGTGCAGCAGTGGCGGCTGGTCCATAGGGGGCACTGGGGCACCGCCCCACCTGGTGGAAAGTGTTTTGTTTTTTTTAAATACAAATTTTTAAAGTGATTTTTTAAAACTTATTTTAAGTATGTGTGTGTTTAAAATGCATAATAACATGTAATATATAAAATATAAATTATATATTAAATTAGCTTCCTTTTCATCCCTTCTCTCATCAAGTGTCCCAACCACCACCGACTGCGCATGCTTGGGGCGCTTTTTCCAGCGCCCCTCAGTAGAGCAGTGCCAACCAATGCTGACACAAGATATTCACATGTGAAAAATAAATTTAGCCAATCAGCGGCCTCGAAATTATGGCCTGAGGGGCGCAGAGAGAAGAGCCCCAAGCATAGTCACGTTCCCTCTCACCATCGTCTCATTGGATGACTGACAGTCTCTGCCAATAGATTGTAATACTATAGCAATGATGAATGCAGACACAGGAGCAGGATCTCAGCTGCCCAGTCTGCCCCCAAATTCAATAAGATCTCTTCAGCAAAATCCATTTGAGAGGAGAACTTTGGTGGAGAAACTACGGGTAAAAGAGCTTGGCCCAGATCAACCTGACATCAACATCAAACAAAAGGCTAGCGAAAAGAGCAAAACGTACACACGATGCTTCTCCCATACTTGGTACAGCAAAAAGACTTGGCTAGTTGTCATGCAAATGCCTTATTTTGCTTTCCATGTCTACTTTTTAAAATGACGGGTACAGATGGAACATGGACTGTTTTAGGATTAAGGGACCAAAAACATTTTTCAGAGATGACAAAGAAGCATGAGTCCACAAGAGCACATATGGACAATAGTGTCAAGCTAGAAATCCTTGGCAGAGTCAACATAGCTACGCAACTGGATGAAGGCCACAGAATCGGAATAAAAAAGCACGATGAAGAGGTGGATGAGAATAGGCACATTTTATCAAAGATAATTGACACACACACACACGTTTGTAAAATTTTTATTTTTGTAATATTTTAAATAATATAAAAAATAAAAGAGAATTCAGTGTAAAACACAATTTACATCTGGATTTGGATTTATTGATAAATCCATCTGCCTCCATAACAAAACAAAAAAAACGCGCGCATTGGCTCAGAGCCCCACCTAAAAATTTGGGCACCATATATATATATATATATATATATATATATATATATATATATATATATATATATATATATATATATATATATATATAACATTTAATTTTTAGCCAGAGAAAGTGGAGAAAAACATTAGTAAGGGTTTTTGCCCTTTGTACAAAGATGTCTGGGTTTGTTCCTGGCAGGCAGCAGATGCTCTAATCCCGCCCCCACCGTATTTAGAGCCTGCAAGTCTGAGTAGCCTGTCAGGAACAACTCGAGACACCTTTCTCCTATCATGTGAGGTTTCAGAAAGTTAAATAAACGGTACTGCATTAATTGCGTTATTTATTTATTTTTCTACGGGTTAAACAAAAACTATTACTTGCAGAAATGAACATGTTAAATTTCCAAGCCCTAATCCTAAATTATTCAAATGTAATGTCTTTTAAGTCTTTATAAAATAACTTATTAACCTTGCAATTACACACCGTAAACCGGACTTCAAATTCCTCAATGCTGACCCACTGTTTACAAACACACCAGCGGAGCCCTTTGTCTGGGCAGCCTGGCCGTGAAAATGCAAAAGGAAAAGGGGAAACAGAGCCGGCGTTCTCATCAGAGTAAGACGTCGTGCAACTCGACCCCCGCTACCCAGTATTCTACTGGCAAATGTTCAGTCTCTGGACAACAAGCTCTGCGAGCTGAGAGCGCGGATCTCTTTCCAAGGAGAGACGAGGGATTGCTGCATTATCTGCCTTACGGAAACTTGGATGTCTGCTGAGATTCCAGTTTCAGCCATTGAACCCGCGGGGTTCTCCGTGCATCGAGCGGACAGAGCGAAAGACCTCTCAGGTAAAAGCAGAGGTGGTGGTGTATGTTTTATGATCAATAAATCCTGGTGTGATCAGAGGAACGTACATTCTATCAAGTCTTTCTGCTCTCCTGATCTGGAATTTCTCATGTTTCTGTGTCGACCATTCTGGCTACCGAGGGAATTCACAGCGGTCATATCACTGCTGTGTACATCACGCCAAAAGCTGACACAGACCGGGCACTCAAGGAACTGTATGGGATTATAAGCAAGCAGGAAACTGTGCACCCTGAGGCCGTGTTCATTGTGACTGGGGACTTTAATAAAGCCAGTTTCAAATCAGTCGCACCAAAATACCACCAACACATTAGTTTTAACATACGAGGGGACCGGGTTTTGGAACATTGCTACTCTCCCTTCCGGGACGACTACAAATCCCTCCCCCGCCCACCATTTGGCAAATCGGACCACTCTTCCATTCTGCTTCTGCCCGCTTACAGGCAGAAACTGAAACAGGAAGCACCCACCCTCAGAACGATCCAGTGCTGGTCAGACCAATCAGACTCTACGCTACAAGACTGTTTTGATCACGTGGACTGGGAGATGTTCCGGTCCGCCTCTGATGACGACATCGAGCTTTACGCTGATAGCGTAATGTGTTTCATCAGAAAGTGCGTAGAGGACGTCGTTCCGACCAGAACAATATGGATCTACCTGAACCAGAAACCTTGGATTAATAGCGATGTTCGCGCGGCACTTGATGCGCGGACCTCCACTTTTAATTCCAGGAATGCGGAGGAGCATAAACAAGCCAGTTATGCCCTCAGAACAGCAAAACATCAGTACAGGAACAAGATTGAAGGACAGTTCAACACCACCAACTCTAGAAGCATGTGGCAGGGAATTAATATCATCACGGACTTTAAAGGGAATAAAAACTCCACCGTGAACACCGCTGCCTCTCTCCCAGATGAGCTAAATACTTTTTATGCTCGTTTCAAGGGAAATAACACAGCCCTCACGGAGCGAGCTCTCATGGCCGAAGCTACAGAGGTTAGTTCACTCTCCGTCTCTGTAGCGGATGTAACCCATTCCTTCCGACGGGTGAATATCCACAAAGCCGTGGGTCCAGACGGCATTCCGGGCCGTGTCATCAGAGCATGCGCGAACCAACTGGCTGGTGTTTTTACGGACATTTTCAACCTTTCCCTCTCTTTGTCTGTAGTCCCCACATGCTTTAAAATGTCCACCATTGTGCCTGTTCCAAAGCAATCCAAAATCACTTGATTAAATGACTGGCATCCTGTTGCTCTGACCCCCATCATCAGCAAATGCTTTGAGAGACTAATCAGAGATTACATCTGCTCTGTGCTGCCTCCATCACTGGACCCATTGCAGTTTGCTTACCGCAACAACCGCTCCACTGATGATGCCATTGCATCTACAATACACACTGCTCTCTCCCACCTGGAAAAAAAGAACACTTATGTGAGAATGTTGTTTGTAGACTACAGCTCAGCATTCAACACCATAGTGCCCTCCAAGCTTGATGAGAAACTCCGGGCTGTGGGCTTAAACAGCTCACTGTGCAGCTGGATCCTGGAATTCCTGTCAAGCAGACGCCAGGTGGTTAGAATGGGCAGCAACATCTCCTCATCACTGACCCTCAACACTGGAGCCCCGCAGTGTTGTGTTCTCAGCCCACTCCTGTATTCCCTGTACACACATGACTGTGTGGCAACACACAGCTCCAATGCCATCATTAAGTTTGCTGATGATACGATGTTGGTAGGTCTGATCACTGACAATGATGAAACCACCTACAGAGAGGAGGTGCACACTCTGACACACTGGTGTCAGGAGCACAACCTCTCCCTCAACGTCAGTAAGACAAAGGAGCTTGTGGTGGACTTCAGGAGAAGAGATAGAGAACACTGCCCCATCACCATCAATGGAGCACCAGTGGAGAGAGTCAGCAGCTTCAAGTTCCTGGGTGTCCACATCACTGAGGAACTCACATGGTCCATCCACACTGAAGCCGTTGTGAAGAAGGCTCATCAGCGCCTCTTCTTCCTGAGACGGCTGAGGAAGTTTGGAATGAACCGCCACATCCTCACACGGTTCTACACCAGCACTGTAGAGAGCATCCTGACTGGCTGCATCTCCGCCTGGTATGGCAATAGCACCGCCAACAACCGCAAAGCACTGCAAAGGGCAGTGCGAACTGCCAGACACATCATCGGAGGTGAGCTTCCCTCCCTCCAGGACATATATACCAGGCGGTGTGTGAAAAAAGCTCGGAGGATCATCAGAGACTCCAGCCACCCGGGCCATGGGCTGTTCTCACTGCTACCATCAGGCAGGCGGTATCGCAGCATCAGGACCCGCACCAGCCGACTTCATGATAGCTTCTTCCCCCAAGCAATCAGACTTTTGAACTCATGATCTCCCACGATCAAAATACATCAGCACTGCACTTTATTACTCTTACTCTTATATCTCACACCGGACTGTCATAAATTATACTATTATTATATTATATTCTCTCTTAACAACACACTGGCAACTTACTATCAACCGACAGCCTGAATGTCAATACAGTACAATACAACCTACTGTACATTTTGTATATACTATATATACTTTTTAATTGTATAATGTGTATTCTATATTGTGTGTATTGTATACTGTACATTGTATGTTATTATTTGTATATTGTGTTGTGTGTAATTATGTGTATATTAGATTTTAAATTGTGTTGTAAATCTGATGTTTATTGCAAACTGGTATATGTCTCATCACTGTCACGACTTCTATGTTGCTCCAAACTGCACCCAAGAAATTCACACACTATTTCACTTGTGTATATGTGTGTGACAATAAAAGTGATTTGATTTGAACTGGAGTTGTGTTTAAATCCAAGATCAATCCAAACTGTGACAAATGTGTGTGCATGTTATGAGATTTACTGGTGAGAGAATCCAGGCCTTAAATTAGACACCTGGATCAAAATGCAAATCTGTTGTTCCAGACATGTTTTGCCATTTTGATTTTCACATACCTAATTTGATATTATCTAATGTAATATAATCTCCATAATAATTTAACTGTGATTGTGTGTTTGTAGTGAGTGATTGTGTGTGTGTGCACACTAGTTGAGTGCATGTCTTAATGCCTCCGTTAGTCATCTGTAATATGGTGTTCTGCTTTAGTAGGGCTACAGAGAAGACAAGCGCCATAGACAAATGCTCCTGTAAAATTTCAAATGCATGCTTTCTCCATCTCTCTCTCTATCTATCTCTCTATTGCTCTCTCTCTCAACACACAGACACACCCACACACACCGGATTTATCACACACAGACACAATCACACACACACACACACACACACACACACACACACACACACACACAAACACAAATAGCTTCAGTGAAAGGTTTGCAATTGTAACATTAATGGAGCTTGTCAAGTGTAACATTAATTAAGATACAACATCATATACACGTTCCACTTCTTAAAATGTCTACGTTAATGTATCACACGATTCACACGTAATGATTCCTATGTATTTATTTATAGCCTAATCCTGAGCACAATGTTAAATTCCTTAAGTGATTTCATGTTGGAGCTTGTCTATCTGTTGACCACATTTATTTTCACATCAGCGATTAAGGTTATTAACTGGTTAAGACTTTATTCTGAAAAAAGTTAAAATGCTCTATAAAGGTTGAAATGCTCCATAGAGGGGGGCCTGGGTAGCTCAGCAAGTATTGACACTGCCTACCACCCCTGGAGTCGCGAGTTCGAATCCAGGGCGTGCTAAAAAGTGACTCCAGCCAGGTCTCCTAAGCAACCAAATTTGCCCGATTGCTAGGGAGGGTAAAGTCACATGGGGTAACCTCCTCGTGGTCCCTATAATGTGTTCTTGCTCTCGGTGGGGCACGTGATGAGTTATGCATGGATGAAGCCTCCACACGCGCTATGTCTCCGCGGTAGCGCGGTCAACAAGCCATGTGATAAGATCCGTGGATTGACTGTCTCAGACATGGAGGCAGCTGAGATTCATCCTCCGCCACCCAGATTGAGGCGAGTCACTACACCACCACAAGGACTTAGAGCACATTAGGAATTGGGCATTCCAAATTGGGGAGAAAAGGGTAGAAAAAAATGCTACATAGAGTATGTTATGTAAAACGAAGAAACTTTTTCTTCTTTTTCTTCTTTAAACTGTGCTAAATTTGAAAATGTATAATGTTCTGGAACTCTGGTAAGGCACTATATAAATGTAACATTATTTCTTTTTATTTATTTATTTTTTTATTATTATTTAACTAAATAATGGTGTCCTATCGTAAAATTTCCTGATACATTTACAGGAATTTCACCTGTTTGTAGGCTATAATGGTTTTATTTTAATTTATTTTAATGTTTGAATTTGTATTTATGATTTACTGCAAAATGTGTGCTTGACATTTCACATTTTGCTTGACACCTTCTGCCTCCAGAATAATGTTGTTATACATGAACAGACGGATGAAAATTCTGTTTTATGCAGATAGTAATATCTGAAATACCAGAAGAAACCACAGTTAGCAACATATTCCACAGTTAATGCGGAAGAAAAAAGAATAAAATAATATTTTTTTAATAATAATTGTATAATAATAATAACAACATCGTGTAACAAATATTTTTATTTTTATTTTTTGGTTCCTGGGTAGTAAGTGTTATTTCCTAATTGCTTATGCCTCAAAAGTATAGAAAATGGCTATTATTCCCACACACTTTGATTTTGTGACCAGGACAGTGATATTTTGAAATGTACCTATTTTTCAGAACATTCCAGATAGATTCAGTGCTGAGTAATCTTGGAGTAACTTCTAGAACTGTCTAGAACTTTCCAGTAATATAAATAGTAGTATAAATACAGGGGCCTTAAGCCCACCAGTTCAGTTTAGTTCCAGCTGCCTAAGTGGATACATATCAAGACCTTGCTGGACACCTTGAAGTATGATGAGTACGGCTGGGAGGTCATAGGATACTTCAAAATTGTGGCATTCCTGATGGGTCTCCAAGGCGATTTTACCAAGTTTCTCTGCTATCTTTGCCTTTGGGACAGCAGGGACACCAAGGCGCACTACCACAGGCGGGACTGGCCACAGCAGACCGAGTTCTCTGTGGGGAGGAATAACATCAAGTGGGAGCCACTGTTGGACCCCCAGAAGGTGCTGATGCCACCACTGCACATCAAATTGGGCCTTATGAAACAATTTGTCAGAGCTCTAGATAAGGAGTCGGCAGCCTTCATGTACCTTCAAGACTTCTACCCTAAGCTGTCTGAGGCAAAGGTCAAAGCCGGTGTCTTCGTCAGACCACAGATAAGGAAGATCCTAGAGTGCAATGAATTCCCCAAGAAGCTCACTGGTTCGGGGCTTCCTTGGCAATCACAAGGCCGAAAACTAGTGGAGCTGGTTGAGACTCTGGTGAAGAACTACGGCACAATGGGCTGTAGGATGTCCCTCAGAGTCCATATCCTTGATGCTCTTGATAAATTCAAGAAGAACATGGGAGCATACTCGGAGGAGCAAGGTGAGCGCTTCCACCAGGATATACTGGACTTTGAACGCCGCTACCAAAGACAGTATAATTAGAACATGATGGGAGACTACATTTGGGGGCTGAAAAACGACTCACTTCTAAATCTTTTGTAGTCATTTTTGTATTACTTTAGTATACATACATGTTCATTTGGATTCATATGTTGTTTTTTTCTGACTTTATGTGAACGAAAAGACACAAATTAGCCCGTTTTCTAATTGGAAATAGGTCCATTTCAAAATATCACTGTTCTGGTCTCAAAAATAATAGCCATTTTCTATACTTTTGGGGCATAAGCAATTAGGAAATAACACTTACTACCCAGAAACAAAAACTGTGTTACATAGTGTAATAATAAGTATTATTATTATTATTATTAGGCTATTATTATGAAAAGGCATATAAAAGGCATATTTTATTAATAGAAACTATAAATGTAAGAGTAACACATAAAAATGGGCGTTTCATTTAGTTTTGACTAGTTCTATCCGAATACAGAGACAGATACAGATAATTTTGTCATATGTACAGATACAGATACAAATACATATAATGGCTTCGCTGCACACCCCTAGTTTCCGTATGTTTTTTGTAGCTCATGTTTGATGATACATTTCATCTATTGGGGTTTATGAGAGCGCATGCATATCTCATGTGTGTCCACTGGTTCACACTAGTTTTTTGGGGTGTTTTAGTACATGTGTGTACATTTGTACCTGTTTGTGTGTGAGAGAGAGAAAGCCAGAGTTTCGCATTGCTTCCTTTGGCCTGTGAATACTAAGCTGCAGAGTGAGTGCCTGAACTATTCCCATAGGAGACCCAAGAGAGATGTGAAGAAACAACTTCTGCTGTTACACACATGCATTTTTTGACTCTCTCACTCTGTCTCACACACACACGAAAAAAATAAAAAATAAAATAAAACAATATTATATATATATATATATATATATATATATATATATATATATATATATATATATATATAAAGTGGTTAAACATTTATTTTGAACTGACTGAATGATAAAACTGAGTGATATAATTTACAATTGCTTTATTAATATCATATTACATAGATGTTACCTGTTAGTAAAGGCTTTATTACACAGAATAAAAAATTTCTTGAATGCCAAATAATGAGGCAGCTTTTTAAAAGCATGCATACCTCTGTTGCAAACACCAACATACTCATCAATTCATGCACACACATAAAGAGAACTTACCATTTATTTATTTATATTAATATATACAGTGCATGCATATATATATATATATATATATATATATATATATATATATATATATATATATATATATAGTTTTAGTAATGTATATGTACGATAGTAATGGATATATACAAAATCTGTTTAGATTCTAAATAACAACCGACTGGATCACAGGAAACATGCGTTCACACACACACACACAAGCACAGATATCCATAGTAAGACCTATTATTGGTGGGATGTATTGATCTTCATCTGTTGTCTGGTATTCAATATTGTCCCTGTTTGAGTGCAAGAATACAGGATTGTTATCAGTCATAATGTGCTGTCTTACTGATGAGGTCAGATGACAAATCATATTTTAAAGATTTTATATTTGAAGTCAGCATTGACTCATGGATGTGCAAATAAGCTTATTGTTTGCATGATAGCTAGTCATTTTTATTTTCAGGTACTGTGTACACTAGTTTGTTATGTTTGTGGTTACAATCTGTGTAGCATTAATGGATAAAGAGATAGTTAAAATTGTAGGTGAACTGTGTTAAAAACTTGAGAGCATCTCAAAATTAAATATTCACATGTGCTACTCTTTGTTTCAGAGAGATTTTAATTATGTGTTTCAGCTACACTTATTGCAAGGACAACTGCAAACAACATGCATTTAAAGCCTATTTGTTCCTTTTGTATCACCATCTGTCGCTATGACTGAACAAAATGAATGTTCTGTGTTTGAACTCCTGTGTTTGTGAATTTAACCCCGAAAGGTGCAATTCAAACTGGTTAAGCAAAAGTAAAGCTCTCTTTAAAAGTTAATTTCTCCTCTAAACATCCATGTTTTCCTCACTCTTCTCTCTCTCTCCTTAGTTCCCCTTATTTATTTATTTTGCTTGTTGTTTTAAATAGGTATTAGATAGGACAACTCTTGCCTGTGGCAATATTGTGCTGAGCTCTCTAAATTTAAATTCACCAGTGTGTCACAACCCGACTGATCCGTCCAGAGCCACCTACCCAAAGCACACAGCCACACACACACACACACAAATACACTCATGTGCAAGACTTTTATGTTGACTCTGATGTGACAAGAGAATAACAAGGCAGTGACCCTTGTTTGACATAACACACACCCACCCACACACAATGTGTTCATAGATGATGAACACATTGCTTTAATATGAGCATTCATGGACTTTAAAACATACACACACATACGCACACACAAATGCACTCTAACTTCCCTGCAGGCAACGTCTGTTTTTAAGCTCTGTCTATCAGTGCACATAGTGTGGTGGTAGAGGATACAAAACCCCTGACTCTGCAGTAAGAAAGAGAAGAAAAGAACAATCACTCAAAAGGATAGAAAAGAAAACAATGTCCTTCACTGATTGCCCAACACCCCCTCAACCACCACCGGAGGGCAGTACGCATGTCACCACAACAGCCATCGTTATGACTGATGCATCAATGCACCTGTTCTGTGCTGGAAAGTCGTACAAGCTTAACAGTGGTGGTCCTGACTCATTTGTTGCCCTGGGCAAGATCAGGCATAATCCTCCCGGATATGCATACACACGCACAATTAAATTACACTATCAATACAAAATCATACGTTAGGCTATGTACTTAGTTGGTCTAGGGTAATAAATCACACATTGATTGAGAGAGGTCCTATGTTCAAGACCTGGATGAGTATATTATTATTCTGTGACATCCTCTATGCATAATCCCATCTGTAGACTGCATGTCATTATGTCAGCACACTCTAGCAGCTGCAGTTGTTCCATATTATTTGCACCCTATTATATGCACCTGCACTGCTGACTTAAGTAAAAGGTCTAAAAATCGATATTTGACATCTAGTATTCCAGATGAGCAAACACTCATCCTATGATACTATCTTGCAGATCATTTGGTCGAGTGTGTGCTGACAGGATTGGAAAAATGTGCGCTGGCCTACTACCGTAAGGAGTTATTTCTACCTGATCTAACCCTTAAAAATATTTCACTTTAATAAAATATAAATAAATAAAAAAATTAAAAAAAATTAAAAAAGAATTACAATTTCAGATTTAGATTCCTTTTAAAGGTTTCCTTAATTGTTTCATTAATGATTCTTATATTTGACGAAGAAATATTTGGAAATAAATTACAATAAATTACTAATGTTAGTTAATGAAAATACAATTGTTCATTGTTAGTTCATGTCAGTTCATAGTGCATTAACTATTGTTAACAAATACAACGTTTTATTTTAAAAATGTATTAGAATATGTTCAAATAACATTGACCAAGATTAATAAATGCTGTTCAAGTATTGTTCGTTGTCAACTAATGTTGTTAACTAATGGTCACAAATGGAGCCTTATTGTAAAATGTTACCTATAAATCTAATACAATTCTTGCAAAAGATGTGTTTACACAGACTTATTAATGACTTTTCAAAGATTTATTTTAGAGGCATAAATGCAATTCAATAATTGTTCCTACTGTAACTATATATTCAATTAAACCTTCCAAACAAACAAACAAAAAAGTGCTAACATATTTTATTTATTTATTTATTTTAATTCCACTGATTACAACAAAACTTGTCATGTGTTGGCCTTTTTTAACTACACATTGTAATATATAGGCCTACAACCATTCAGTATATGTTCAGTCTGACTTACAGTAAGGCTCTTACAATGGAAGTGAAAGGGTCAGTCCAAAAAACCTTAAAATACTCTTTCTAACTTACTCTAACTTCACTTTCTAACCTTTAATGTGTAAAGTTATATCCAATTTTTTCAACTTCACTGCGATAATGGCATAACGCCGTAAACCGTGTAATCCGTAAATTTAGTTGTCTGCTGCAAAAATTATGATTTAAACAACTTTACAGCTCAAATAATGCGCAAGTTTTAACAGAAGAATTAATTTACTGTAAGTGCTTTCATAAAATCAGAGGATTACATGTATGCCTTTAAACCCTTCGATTGGCCCCATTTATTTCCATTTTAAGTGCCTCACTGTAACCTCAATTTTTGCTTTTTTTTTTTTTTTAAAGAAAAGGAGGGACGAGTCAAAATTAGTTTCATGGTAAACAACATTATGCCACAAATACTATCAATTTAGCTTTACTTAAAGTCCATCAGCTTAAAGACTTTCTCCTATCCCAGCATACTATGCATATATGTATTTAGAAAGCTGTTTTGACAACAATGTATATTTTTGCAATTGCGTTCAGTGGCGCTAGTGACACATAAATTACACACTTCAGCTTTAAGAACAGCATTACATACTGTAAAGTAACATGGTAACAGTTCTGGCTTCTATCCAAGTGTGTGGGGGTGGTCTCACTCCCAGGGCCCCAAGGGAGTCTGGGGACCCCGGGGCTTCTGCCCTATATGCCCAGTTGGTAATCCTGCCCTCAGTACAGTGCACTGCTCGGAAATAGTTACCCGCTATGATTCTCATTTTCAAAAACGGGGCAGGCAGAACTTAGAAGGGGTGCAATCTTGTCAAACTGCTGGGTATGAGCTATAGAGTAGAGCGAGCTGAGAGCTTTGTGTGGGGGTGGTGCTGCATCACCCTAGAGAACGCTGGTGCCCTAGGCGGTTGCCTGTGTCGTCTATGCCAGAATCTGCCACTGATCCTCATGCACTCATAAAAGTGATGAGGTTGAATTCAATGCAGAGCTTGATGTTTTTGTCATTTTTTTTGTTTCTAGTCTACAAGTCAAAACAGGACCGCAGTGTATTTTGTTGTTATTGCACTGATTTGGTATATTGCGTATTGCATGGGTGTTAAAGGAGTATAACATCATTCATCTCAAAATAACAGAATTTCGCTGTTACAAAGGTCAACACGTCTAAGATTATAGTGTGTCTGTCACTTTAAATGGTTGCATGATTGTTTAAAGATTAATAACCCATCTCTTGATCTTTTATATTTAACAAAGCACCGCAAGGGTATTTAAAGCACCAGAGAGCTGCTTCAGGGGAGGTTTTGCATGCTACATATTCCCTCATGCCTGATATGTCACGCTTTCTTTCTTTTGCTTTCTCTCCTCTTTTATCCTCCTCCTCCTCTTTCTCCTTCTCCATCCCTCCACCCCCCCCCCCCCCCCCCCCCCGATTCTCTATCTTGCTGTTTCTCCGGTCCAGTGCCTTGACCTTGACACCCACTTTTCACACTCTCCCTTGTTTTCCCTCTGCACAGATCTCAACACATCTTCATGTCTTTATCTGCCGTGATGTCCAGCTACTCTCTGCCAAGATTAACCATGAAACTGCTTTTATTAAATGCTTAATATTCTGTTCTGTTCTTAATGAGCCTTTGGAGAGTCTGTCTGTGGATTTTATCTTTATTCCTCTTTATTTCTCTCAGGCAGGTTAATCTCAGCTGGAGTGGAGTCCATGTTAAATCTGTTCAATCAGCGTTTCTCGGCTCCTCCCTGTTAGTGCAGGACCGGCTGTTGTGAGGTCAGCACACTTTGATCCTTCTGCTATCTGAAGCCTGACACCATGTCTACACTGCATGCTCGCAGTGCGACGTGATAACACTAGAATGCTTCCGTTATAATCAATGAAGCTGCAAGCATGCAGTAATGTTTAATGGGAGTGCTCCAGTTTGTTGCACCGCATCGTTAGCAATGGAGATTGGTGTGAGAATTGATTTAACTAAAAAAGCCTGCTGTAAAAGCCCACAATGCATTTACGGTAAAGTGTTTTGCAGTCCTGTGAATTACACAAATAAATTATGACTAAACTTGTGATATTTCAGATAGACCTATTGATTTTTTACTTTTTAGCCACACATCCTTCTGTAAGTGAATGGTCTATCCCAAAGGAACAAGAGCAAGCCCCCTTCTGGCAAATACCATAACTTCACCATTATGGGGCCAAAAAGCAAATTCCTTCTTGGATGGTTCAAAAGTAGCTGTTAATACAGACAGAAATTTGTTTTTGCAAGCAACATTTAAATTGCAAATATTCTATTATTTGATGGTAGATGTTTAGCCAGTCCCTAGTATATTTTTTTTCAGTTTGCTGCAAACTTACACTGGCAAGACAGTCACTATAGTGAAGTGCTTGGGACTGTGTGTGTTCTTGTTGTGCCATCAGTCAATCGGCGCAGGCAGGAAGTAATTTTTCTGTGGCTCTAGAGTGAAAAGTTACATGGCTTTTATGGCTCAGCTGATTGGACACAATTTTCTGAGTCAGAACTGAATGCCCATGAGCAAAGATGGCAGTATGTAGGTCTTCTTATTCCGGGGGTGCATGAGGCAACGGAGCAATTGTCATTGAGATGAATGGGAATGATAACAGATAGATTTCTCCAGGTATAGGCCTTAGTGTAGATGAAGTGTGAGAGTTGAGCTAACTAAATTAACCTACTTTAAGAGCAAGAATGTCTAGAATGTATTTAAAGTGTTTTGTAGAATTGTAATATGAGATTATAATAACACACAAATAAGTTTTGACTAAGCTGGTTGTATTTCAGATGTTGATTTCTGTAGGTATGTGGACTATCCTTTTTGATGGACTGACATCTTAAATGGATAGTTCACCCAAAAATGAAAATTCTCTCATCATTTATTCACCCTCATGACATCCCAGATGTGTATGACTTTCTTTCTTCTACAGAACACAAATTATGATTTTTAGAAGAATATTTCAGCTCTGCAGATCCATCCAATGCAAGTGATGGCAAAATTTTGAGGCTCCAAAAAGCACATAAAGGCATCATAATAGTAATCCATACGACTCCAGTGTTTTAATCCGTATCTTCAGAAGTGATGCGATAGTTGTGGGTGAGAAACAGATCAATATTTAAGTCCTTTTTGCTCGAAATTCTTCTCCCTGACCAGTAGGAGGTGGTATGCATGAAGAATGTGAATCACCAAAAGCACTAGAAGAAGAATGTGAAAGTTAAAGTGGAGATTGGCTGAGCAGGAGAATTTATACTAAAAAAAGAACTTAAATATTGATCTGTTTCTCACTTATATCGCTTCTGAAGACATTGATTTAACCACTGGAGTCTTATTAATTACTTTTATGATGACTTATGTGATTTTTGGAGCTACAAATGTGTGATCACCATTCACTTGCATTGTATGGACCTATAGAGTACAGAATTCTCCCAAAAACTTTCATTTGAGTTCAGCAGATGAAAGAAAGCCAAAAAAATTTGCAATGGCAAACAGGTGAGTAAATGATGAGAGAATTTTCATTTTTTTGGGTGAACTATCCCTTTAAGCTTTAATTTGGTCATTATTACTCAGCATTCCACAAAATAAAGTAAAAAGAAAGAAAGAAATGCCATAGACAACCGTTTTTTTATTATTTTTTTATTTTATTTTATTTATATAAGATAAATAATCCTAAATGTACTTGTTGCATGCTTTTCTGTCATTTAATGACTTCCTAGCACCTGGAAACGTCTTAGAAAAAATCATCTAACGTTTTACTGTAGCCACTCAACATTAAGTGCGCATTACCTGCTGGGAGATGATGGAGGTGGACTTTGGGAGAAGAGCAGATAATAGGATTACGTTGGAAAGCAATTTTGCATTAATACTTGCTTCAACACTACTGTAGATGTCAAGTCATTCGGCTACGTTTTGAAATATCATTCAGTAAGGCAACCTAAAAGAATTAATTAAATTTCTTATTAAAAATATAGTTCATGAAAACTTAATTGATTAGACCATTCTGAGTGCATTAGATTTGAATGGTCTAAATTTAGCCATGAAAATTGTATACGCAGTGAAATCGTTTCTATGGCGTCCACACACATGGTTTGAAAGTGTTTACGAATGTTACAAAACTCTTTTGAAAATGTTCTTTTGGATTTTTCCCTTATCAATATTTAGAGTAGGGACAGTAATTGCCTGGTGAAGCAACTCTGTACAGTGTTTTGATAAGCAGAAAAATATTGGTGTTTGCAGTGGTCCACTCTCTCTCTCTTTCCCTCTCTCTCTCTTTCTTTCACACAAACACACTCTACCACCAATGTGTTGACCATAAACCACACCAATCCCCCATGTCCACCCCGTCAAGTGAGTTACTGGCCATGTTTCAAATCCATGTTTTAAATCAGTGTGATATACAAACAGCCCAACAAGCTCGTGGCAAGTGTTTCTTCAATTATGGATTTAGATCTTAAGGGTTGATTTATATATATAGTTGTGCTCAAAAGTTTGCATACCCTTGGAGAATTGGTAATATATGTACCATTTTTAAAGAAAACATGAGTGAGTAGGCAAAACACATTTCTTTTATTTCTTATGGGATTCATATTCAACTGTAGGTTATAACAGAATGGTACAATCATAAAACAAAACATGGCAACAAAGAAAAAAATGAAATGACTCCTGTTCAAAAGTCTGCATACCCTTAGTTCTTAATACTGTGTATTGCCCCCTTTAGCATCAATGACAGGGTGCAGTCTTTTGTAATAGTTGTCTATGAGGCCCCAAATTCTTGCAGGTGGTATAGCTGCCCATTCATCTTGGCAAAATGCCTCCAGGTCATGCAAAGTCTTTGGTCCTCTTGCATGAACCACACGTTTGAGATCTCCCCAGAGTGGCTCGATGATATTAAGGTCAGGAGACTGTGATGGCCACTCCAGAACCTTCACCTTTTTCTGCTGTAACCACTGGAGGGTCAACTTGGCCTTGTGCTTAGGGTCATTGTCATGCTGGAAAGTCCAAGAGCGTCCCATGCGCAGCTTTCGTGCAGAAGAATGCAAACTGTCTGCCAGTATTTTCTGATAACATGCTGCATTCATCTTGCCATCAGTTTTCACAAGATTCCCGTGCCTTTAGAGCTCACACACCCCCAAAACATCAGTGAGCCACCACCATGCTTCACAGTGGGGATGGTATTCTTTTCACTATAGGCCTTGTTGACCCCTCTCCAACCATAGCGCTTATTGTTGTGACCATAAAGCTCTATTTTGGTCTCGTCATTCCAAATTACAGTGTGCCAGAAGCTGTGAGTCGTGTCAAGGTGTTGTCGGGCATATTGTAACCGGGCTTTTTTGTGGCATTGGCACAGTAAAGGCTTCTTTCTGGCAACTCGACCATTCAGGTCATATTTGTTCAAGTATCGTCGTATTGTGCTCCTTGAAACAACCACACCGTCTTTTTCCAGAGCAGCCTGTATTTCTCCTGAGGTTACCTGTGGGTTTTTCTTTGTATCTCAAACAATTCTTCTGGCAGTTGTGGCTGAAATCTTTCTTGGTCTACCTGACCTTGGCTTGGTAACAAGAGATCCCCGAATTTTCCACTCTTAATAAGTGATTGAACAGTACTGACTGGCATTTTCAAGGCTTTGGATATCTTTTTATATCCTTTTTCATCTTTATAAAGTTCCATTACCTTCTTTCACAGGTCTTTTGACAGTTCTTTTCTGCTCCCCATGGCTCAATATCTAGCCTGCTCAGTGCATCCATGTGAGAGCTAACAAACTCATTGACTATTTATACACAGGCACTAATTGCAATTTAAAAAGCCACAGGTGTGGGAAATTAACCTTTAACTGTCATTTAAACCTGTGTGTGTGTCACCTTGTGTGTCTGTAACAAGGCCAAACATTCAAGGGTATGTAAACTTTTGATCAGGGCCATTTGGGTGATTTCTGTTATCATTATGATTTAAAAAGGAGCCAAACAACTATGTGATAATAAATGGCTTCATAAGATCACTATCCTTAAATAAAAGTCAGGTTTTTTGCATGATCAGTCATATTTTCAAAATCAATGCCAAAATTTCATAATTTCTTCCAAGGTGTGCAAACTTTTGAGCACTACTGTATATATATAAAGAAATTTTACCATGCCTTCATCATTTATTATATATATATATATATATATATATATATATATATATATATATAATGCAAACAAAAAGTGCTTAAATCATTTCCATTTTTAATGTGTAAAAAAATATTTAAATGTAATATATGTATTTACAAAAGAAGGGCACAACCATTACAGTAAAGAGCATGCCAGAAATTAAATATAAGACATGTGATGTGTGAAGAAAAAAAAACTAAGTATATTTTATTGTGCATCATTTCTAACTATATAAGTTGTAATTTTGTCAAATTATGCAAAAAAACATAAAAATAATAATAATTTAAAAAAAAAAATTATAAATAGTGTGAACATATTATCATAATTGTGTGTATTCATGATACATAAGGGGGGGGGGGGGGGTGACAGAATTCACCTGTGATAATTGTACAGTATATCCACTGTTGAACATTGTTAGTAGAGAAATTAAATAAACTTGAACAGTTGAAAATTTTAGGAGAATTTAATTTCTTAAAGTCTACAGCACCAAAAGTGCCCATACTTAAAGAGACACCCAGTTGCAAGTTGTTGCATAGTTCCCTGTGTCAGTGTGTGTCTATGTGAATGTCTATGTGCATACACGGCTGTGTCCAAACGCTTGTGTTAAAAAGAAGGAGAGTAAACTAGTCAGAGCCACAAAGATTGAAAGGGGCAGAAAAAATGACAATGATGGATGAGTCGTCCACTGATTTAGAGAAAGAGCGAGAGAGAGGCCAGACCAATAAACATAAAAAAAAAGAGAAAAAGAAGTGCAGCTGATTTAAAGTAGACATATAAATCTCTAGATTCATGTCTGAGCGGGCCATGCATTATTTCGTCCCCTGCAGCAAGACACTATAGACGAAGTACTCTAATTTAGTCTCTTGGCTGATCTTGTCAGAGTGCATTATGACACAAGACAGATCATAACTAGTGTTCAGAGATTGTTGATTAATAGTCAAGTGGCAAAAAAGCAGTGGGTGAAGGGATTAGGGTTACAGCCAAAGTGTCAATGAAAACGAGAGAAAGACAGAAAGACAGAGAGAGAGTACAGAGCCATATTTCATGTGATATTACTGTGTTAATTTTGTGTGTGTATGTGTGTGCGACAGTGTGTATTGGGGGTTGGGGCCAGGGGCGGACTGGGACTAAAAAGTGCCCTGGACTTTCTGGCCCAGAGCGGCCCACCAAACCCAGCATGCAACACACCACTCCATAACACACCGGCTCCTTGATTTCATTTTCTGGCTCAATTTCAAATGTTTGTGTTTGAAAAAAAAAAAAAGAAGACATTTCTGTTGACTGCTAGTCATGACAACGGGCCCCACAGTGCAAAAATGGTCATAACTTTAAAACATATAAATCCACTGTAAATGTGATGAGTGGATTTTTTAGAGAAAGCACTAAAATAAGCACTTTATAGCTCAGACAGATTACATGCCCAAAAACTTTTTTCCCAACATACAGATGTTAGGTTAAAATGTACATGAAAGTACATGAAAAAAAAAAAAACAGAGAAAGCTGTTTTTGAACTAATATTGACCTTAAGACATGCCAGTCTATTGCATACTGTGGCAACTCAAAAACAAACACCAAATATGTGTTTGATATATTGGCAAGTCATATTCTAGTACCAAATTAGCAATTTAACATGATTACTCAAGGATAAGGTGTTGGAGTTATGGAAATTGGGCCTGTCTAGATTTGATAAAAAATGACTTTTTTCAAATAGTGATGGTGCTGTTTTTTTACATCAGTAATGTCCTGACTATACTTTGTGATCAGTTGAATGCCACTTTGGTGAATTACATTACAAAGTTCCTTCTGAAACAGATAAATTTGTACATTATTCCTGTGTGAATTTGTTGCATCTTTATATCGGCAGTGTTTTAATTCCTTCCCCAGATTATTCTTGAGAAAAAGTGAAAAGTCCTACTGCTTTGACAAGCGCTGTTTCTGCTATCCTTTAAACAAAATAAGCCTCAAAGACTCACAAAGTAATATTTTTCATATCTTCATATTTTGCATTATTCAGCAAGCCGCACTTCAGCTCCCTGCGGTATGAGTAAATTATGCAATGACTATGTACTGCTCATAGCTTTACTGTTTGCAGATTTTATATATACTGCTGATATTTGTCATTTTGTGATTATTCAGAGCTCATCTTATTCTTAATATGTTGTCTATTGTGATTTGTATGTCAAATAATGAGGTCCACGCAAGGTACGGTGTTACTGCACACACGTGGAAATACGCTACGACGTGTAAGTAGTTTCAAAACAAAAGCCATTTCAGTTTTCAAAATAAAAGTCAGTCTATCAGTTTGATTTTAAAGCCTTTTGAATATTCACTCTGTAATGGGGTCCACTTGGTTATGTTGGAGTCCAGGGCGGCCGCCTTTATCGCCTGTAGGATGGGCCGGTACTTGCACAGCAACGGGCTGGCCCAAATTACACAGCAGCCCACCAGCAAAATGCCCAGTGCTCCCGACGGCCAGTCCGCCCCTGGCTGGGGTAAATGGTGAGAGACAGAGAGATTATCTGTGACAGCGAAAGGGGAACTGCTCTTTATAATTTTTGTGAGTTGAATGGTTAATGTCCTCGACTCGATGGACACATAAACATGTTCTTCATTTAATGAGCCTTTGAAGAGTCTTCAGCCCAATAAGAGCAACAAAGTACATTTGCTGTGCATGTGCTTGTGTGAGTTTGTTTGTTTGTGGGTTCTGTCTTTTAAGTGTATGTGTTTACCCTGCAGACACTGCTAAGCTAGTGAGCTACTCTTTGCATGTAAATGGGATAAGCTGTTTTCTTTTACCGTTACACTTCAAAATTCTCCACTCTGCAACCTTTACATTTTTAAAATGTTCTAGATCAGGGGTCTTTTTCAGGCCATGGACCGCTTGGTGGAAAGAGACGGAGCTGGAACCACCTGTTACATGTTGTATAAAACTGTGATTTTCATCAGTCTAACCTATAATAGTGTATACTATTGTATATTATAACACTATAGTACCATATCAATGTATTTACATACTTTTTGCTTACATTTAAATCACTATTGATGAAAAGAGTCGTATACATTTTAAAGTGGAAGGGGCAGTAAAATATATAGCTGAACTTGGTTGACGTTAACCTCAGTTGATAGTGTAAAAAAACACAAAAATCTGGGTTGTAGTGAGAATGGAATTAAACGGGGCCGATCAGTAAATGTTAAAATACTCACTGTTTCAAAAGTATACCCACAAGATGTAAACAATATGCGTCTTAACATATTTTAGTGTGATCAAATCTCTTACTAACCTTTTCTGTGTAAAGTTATATCCAATTATAAAACTTCCACTTTCAAATCTGAAAGTGAAAATTAAAGTGGAGATTTAGAGTTAAAAAGGACATAAATATTGTTCCACTTCAGAAGACGGAACAACCACTTTTTAACCACTGGAGTCATTTGCTATTTGCTATAGTGTGCTATTCGGCGTGAATGTTTGCTCCAGGTGTCAGTGGCTCTTTAGGAATCAATTGTTTTGATTCAAAATGTTAATCACGGCGAGAAATCGCGGCAAAAATTTGTTTTGTGTGCTAAGGCCTTAGTACCTTAATGCAAAAATGATTTAAACAACTTTACAGCTCAAATAAAACACAAGTTTTAACAGAAGAATTAATGTAAGTGCTTTTATAAAATTATAAGCTTCACATTTCTGTCTTTTAACCCTCCAGCTGTTCCCATTCACTTCCATTGTAAGTGCCTCACTGGAACCTCGATTTAAAAAAAAAAAAAAAAAAAAAAAAAAAAAGAAATGTAAGGAAAGGAGGGACGAGTCAAAAATATTTTTTGGTGGTAACATTATGCCACAAATGTTGTCAATGGAGCTTAACTTGTCTTGAACCTGGAATATTCCTTTAACACTGATTCTTGAGTACTGGGACAAAAAAGGCTACAAAACTGGCACAAAATAAAGGTTTACATTGAAACGAATTCTTTTGGATGAATCTGTCCAGCAAGTCAGAAGTATTTACCTACAGTATATTTGAGAGTAATATCCTCCTTCTTCCATGTTCTTTACAAAATGTTTATTTTTGCCATGAGAAAGTTTTTTGCCTAGAACTCCCTATAAGTCAACACCATCAGATACAATTTATAACAATAATAATAATAATAATGTCACATATTTATTATTGACAAATATTTGCAAATCTGGCATTCACTTGATTTCAAACTGATTTTCATGTCCATCTACTGAATTGTCAATCAGAAAATTTGATTTTGTCGACAGTTAACGGTAGCCCAAAGGTAAGTAAAGTTGTGGGACATGTTTTGTCCCACATCTCAATCAGGGTTAACACATATTTTATTTATTTATTTTCACAAAAATTAGTTTGAGATCAAGCAATAATAGGAGCACCCCCTGCAGTACTGCCTCGGACCCCTAGGAGTTGCAGATCCCCTGTTCTAGGTGACTAATGACTATCATTTTAAAATGTATATTTTTGGAAATATAGCAAAATCTTTAGTATATAAGTGGTTTCTTGTATTTACTGTAGCATAATTTGGGTAGCAGACATCACTTGTGCACTGCAAGCAGGGAACATATGCATGGGAGCTTGTTAAACATCCATCCCAAGGCAATGTCAGGCCTTTCAATGAATCTTACTAAACCCCTTCCAGCTCCTGTGACTCGTCCCCTGGGACTTGGTGAGAGGAAGGCAGCTCTGCAGAGCATACGTAGTTGTAGGGTGAAGATAACTGAATGGATATCAAAGGTAAATGTCGCAGTTTGATGAAAATTGTGAATGTGTTTTCTGAGTACAGACTAGTGCTCCCAACTGGTGGGTCGTGACTCAAAAATAGGTCACCACTCTGTTCTGATAGGGTTGTGGATAGTAGAAAATGCAATGCTAAATGTGAATAATAAGATGCAACTAACCATATAATAATTCGTATGAAAATAAACCAGCTATGACCTTTTAAAAGGAAGAAGAAAATGCCTCTTTTGTTCTTGATGTTCAAAAGCCATGTATCCAATCAAACTCTCTTTTGGTGCAAATTCAGCTGTCACTTGGTAGAAGCCTAGAAGCTAGCCAAATTAGGCAGATGCCAACATGGATGGACAGATTGCATGACATGCCCTCTTTCTCAAAAACCATAAACAAAACTACGCAAGGTAAAAGAAAATATAACCAAGATTACATTAAAAGCAGGATCACTTGCAGTAAGGATAAGCATGTGTCGACAACTAAGTGATTTGAATAGCGAATTATTGGCAGTCGAGAGCATGAAACCATTGAAATTCTAGAGATATTTTGAAACCAAACACTTAAAATGTTTTCATGGTAATATGAATAAATGACCATTAATAAATTAACGTATTAATTAAATCCAACACATTCTCACAGAGAAATCGTAAGGATTCGTACGAGTTGGTTAAATTGTTTTACAACAGCCAATCAGGTGACTCTCCCTCTTCCCCCTCTAAAAAGTGACAATTACAATCTTCCATCATACATTACATGCTCTTTCTGCTCAAATCATGCTTTGGGACTATGGTTATGGTTAGGTTTAGATACCAACTTTTGCTTCTGCATTATACGTCCAGGGATTTGCACGTCTATAATTCATAGAATTCATATTAACGAACTCATGCGTTTTATATGAATTGGCCCTCTCATACAAATTTGTACAACTTCTCATGAGATCAGGTTGATAAATTCCTATGTTTGATTTTAAGTGCATTTTAGTTCACTTTTTTATAATAAACAATTGTTTTGTCGCCAATTCATGTCCAATGCAAAATCTTAGTCATTTAGCAAAATTGATTGAGAACCACTGGTATAGATCACTGGCATTTAAACAAAAAGTGTAGCTACAAGTACATAATGAGGCAGGGACTCTAGAGAACTCAGTGTAACATGCCATATACAGTATAGCATAATAACAAAATATTATGTACTGAAATTCCAGTGTATTATAATTTATTACAATTTTGTGCTGTGTGGGAAGAGTGAATGCATTTTTCGTGGCCTTCCTGTTCTCGCTGTATCACATTAATTTTCTCTTTCATTTGCGTAGACCTTGAGCTGAGTGATAACATATGACAGCGGCTGATGAAATAAAAGCTCTGTACATATTCACAGCACATTAATCGCTGCTGTGACCTTGACTGATCACATACAAACCAAGACACACAATGGTTCTTTGAGCAGAGTTTGGGTATGTATATCTGTGCACACATATGGATGCATTATTTTTGTGATGTGACTGTGCTCCATAGACTGAAGTGATAATTGGCCCCTGTGGATTTGCCAGTTCCAGCAGCCAGAGGGCATTAACCAGGTGGGGCTAAATTAGGCTTAAAACTACTAAAATGATTCCACTACTGTCAAAACATGTTTTCAACTGAATAGAACAGAATGCAGGGGTCTTGCTATGCATTTTTAAAAGTTGAATGTCTTTTAAATTTGACACAGCATCTTAAAAATGCAGCAGTCATGGTTCATGAACTCTCTGCATGGTTACTGGTATTTGTCACTGTGGCAGCGGGGGCGTGGTCAAGCATCTCTCCGGAGAGAGAGAAAGCGGTAAGGGTGCTTACACCTGAGCTAAATTATGTCTAACACCTGTCTCTAATTTCAGTGAGCACGGGAGCAGTCGGGGAGAGAGACTGGCGCAAGAAAGGCCACGATGCTGCATTATATTGTATTATTAGTTTAATGAACTGGAAGTGTTTGAGTAAATGTTTGCCTGTGAAGCTGACGAGTGTGGAACTGTAAGCGTCAGGGTGCATTATTAAAACTCCTACCTGAATCAGGAAATCTTGCTTCTCGCCTCCTCCTTTCCACTAAGAAGTGTTACAGTCACATTGTGTGTCAGCACATTTGCAGAAAGTGGAACTCACCTTTGTCACATCACCAACAATATCACACAGGAAACTGTCAAAACTGATGTTGCTTCCAAATGTACCCAGAAATTGGCTCAATTACTGATAAAGTTTGAACACCCATCAGATTTTTTTTTCTTTCTTTGATTTTTTATCAGTTCAAATGCAATCTCTTGCATTTACAGTCACTACTGATAGCACATTGTGCAAGCAACCTCCAACACATGGGTTTGAGTCCCATGCAGGGCTGGGCAATATGGCCAAAAATATTATTGCTATTTAAAAAAAAAAAAAAAAATTCATATTGTTCAGTATACATTTTTATCACAATATACATTTCATACCATTAAAAGGGGAAGAAATAGATTCGACATGTTTGTTTGACCTCAAGAATGAATTAAACATAACTTGTTTGTTTACAAGTGAATTCCACAGGGTAAGCTACCGTGGCATGGGGGGCATGGTCATGTGTCAGTCTGCGGGAGAGATAGAGCGGTAAGGCTCGTCACCTGGGTCGTAATTATCTCTGACACCTGTCTCTAATTATAGTGATGGTGGAGGGAGTCCTGAAAGGCACGTCAGAGCGTCAGAGTGGGAGAGAGAGACCAGAGCCTATTCCTGAAGCTATATGTTATACTATTGACCTATTTGTGTGTTTGGCCACCAAGAGCCCTTTTTGTTTAAGTTTTGTAAGACACTGAGAGAGAGTAATAAAATACTCACCTTTGACTGTTGGCTGTCTCCTGACTCCTCCATTGCCCACAAATTTAGAAATGTGTTACAGTGGTGCCGAAACCCAGGAATTGGAGGATAACGCCATTATGGAGACTACACTGCTGGACGAAGTTATCCAGTCCCTCGCCAGCATCCAGCAAGACCATCACGAGCCCTCTTGGAGTAATGCCTGGAGCTAGAACAACGTTTCCAAGCCCTGCTCCAGACACAAGCGGAGGACCGGCAGGTATTCTGGAGCCTGATTGGCAGAGAGGGGGCTGGCGTTGCGACCCCCCGGAGCCAACCCCACCTGTGTCTCTGATAAGAATTGGGCCAAATGATGACCCAGAGGCCTTCCTAGATTTGTTTGAGAAGATGGCCGAGGTATGGAAGTGGCCTCCTGACCAGTGAGTGGCCCGCTTATTGCCCCTACTCTCCGGGGAGGTGCAGCTAGCGGCATAACAACTTCATGCCACCAGCCTCCTTAACTATCAACATCTGAGGAAAGCCATCCAGCAACAGGTTGGTCGTAGCCTTGAACAGGGTTATCAGCTCTTCAGGTCCCTGAGCTTCGGGAGGCATGACCGCCCATTCACTTTTGCCCAACAGCTCCGGGATGCCGGCTGGAAATGGTTGCTGGAAGAGGGAACCCACGGTGCCATGGATGTCATTGATCTGGTGGTACTGGAGCAGTTCATCTCCCAGCTTCCTTGAGGAATGTCTGAGTGGGTGCAGTGCCACCACCCAGCATTGCTGGAGGAGGCCGTCCAGCTGGCAGAGGACTACATGGTGGCGTTTCCAGGAGACAGCGATGGAGTGTTTTTTCTTCTCTCTCTTCTCTCACTCCACCCCCTGTGTCTCATTCATCCCCTTCCTCTCGTCCCTCCCACTTCCGGCCTGTTCTGGCTCCCCGGAAGAGGGGAAGAGCCCCACCCAAACCCCTCCCCTTGTCCGTCCCTCCTACTCCCCCTGTCTCTCTCTGTTGTCCTCCCCAGGTTGGCGAGACCGCCCCATGAGTGTGAGAGGAAAGCCTTGGCCAGTCTGTCAGGGCTGTGGGGAAACCAGGCACTGCAGGATCAATGTCTGGTGATGGAGTTGGGACACTGATCTGGATCCCTGATGCTCCGCAGGCCACCTCAGATTGAGCGGGGGTGTATTGGATACAGGTAAATGTAAAAGGGGATACAAGGACTCAAGATGGCGCCGAGTATGGCTGCTGCATTGCGAGCTCCGACACAACATAGCAATGTTTTGTTTGTTTTGTTTACAATTCTTATGTTTTTTGTCTTGGATGTTGTCTGCCTTATTGTCTACGACAGACAAACACTTTTGGACATTGGTTCAGCGATCTCACACCGAAAACCGGACTTCACATTCCTCAATGCCGACCCGCTGTTTACAAACACGCCAGCGGAGCCCTTTGTCTGGGCAGCATGGCCACGGAAACGCAAGAGGAAAAGGGGAAACAGAGCCGGCGTTCTCATCAGAGTAAGACGCCGCGCAAATCGACCCCCGCTACCCACTATTCTACTGGCAAATGTTCAGTCTCTGGATAACACGCTCTGCGAGCTGAAAGCGCGGATCTCTTTCCAACGAGAGACGAGGGACTGCTGCATTATCTGCCTAACAGAAACTTGGATGTCTGCTGAGATTCCAGATTCATCCATTGAACCCGCGGGGTTCTCCATGCACCGAGCGGACAGAGCGAAAGACCTCTCAGGTAAAACTAGAGGAGGTGGTGTATGTTTTATGATCAACAAATCCTGGTGTGATCAGAGGAACGTACATTCCATCAAGTCTTTCTGTTCTCCTGATCTGGAATTTCTTATGCTTCTGTGTCGACCATTCTGGCTACCGAGGGAATTCACAGCGGTCATTACCACTGCTGTGTACATTCCCCCACAAGCCGACACAGACCGGGCACTCAAGGAACTGTATGGGATTATAAGTGAGCAGGAAACCGCGCACCCTGAGGCCGCGTTCATTGTGACCGGGGACTTTAATAAAGCCAGTTTAAAATCGCACCAAAATATCACCAGCACATTAGTTTCAACACACGAGGGGACCGGGTTTTGGATCATTGCTACTCTCCGTTCCGGGATGGCTACAAATCCCTCCCCCGCCCACCATTTGGCAAATCGGACCACTCTTCCATTCTGCTTCTGCCCGCTTACAGGCAGAAATTGAAACAGGAAGCACCCACCCTCAGAACGATCCAGTGCTGGTCGGACCAATCAGATTCTATGCTACAAGACTGTTTTGATCACACGGACTGGGAGATGTTCCGGTCCGCCTCTGATGACGACATCGAGCTTTACGCTGATAGCGTAATGTGTTTCATCAAAACGTGCGTAGAGGAAGTGATTCCGACCAGAACTGTGCGAATCTATCCGAATCAGAAGCCGTGGATCAATAGCGATGTTCGCGCGGCACTTAATGTGCGGACCTCTGCTTTTAATTCCGGGAACGCGGAGGAGCATAAACAAGCCAGTTATGCCCTCCGAAAAACTATCAAAACAGCAAAACGCCAGTACAGGAGCAAGATTGAAGGACAGTTTAACACCACCAACTCTAGAAGCATGTGGCAGGGAATTAACATCATCACGGACTTTAAAGGGAATAAAAACTCCGCCATGAACACCGCTGCCTCTCTACCGGATGAGCTAAATACTTTTTATGCTCGTTTCGAGGGAAATAACACCGCCCTCGCAGAGAGAGCTCTCACGGCTGAAGCTACAGAGGTTAGTTCACTCTCCGTCTCTGTAGCGGATGTAACCCGATCCTTCCGACGGGTGAATATCCGCAAAGCCGCGGGCCCAGACGGCATTCCGGGCCGCGTCATCAGAGCGTGCGCGAACCAGCTGGCTGGTGTTTTTACGGACATTTTCAACCTTTCCCTCTCTTTGTCTGTGGTCCCCACATGCTTTAAAACATCCACGATTGTGCCTGTTCCAAAACAATCAAAAATAACTTGTTTAAATGACTGGCGTCCTGTTGCTCTGACCCCCATCATCAGCAAATGCTTTGAGAGACTAATCAGAGATTACATCTGCTCTGTCTTGCCACTCAATCTTGACCCGCTGCAGTTTGCTTACCGCAACAACCGCTCCACTGATGATGCCATTGCATCTACAATACACACTGCTCTCTCCCACCTGGAAAAAAAGAACACTTATGTGAGAATGCTGTTTGTAGACTACAGCTCAGCATTCAACACCATAGTGCCCTCCAAGCTAGATGAGAAACTCTGGGCTCTGGGCTTAAACAGCTCACTGTGCAGCTGGATCCTGGACTTCCTGTCAAGCAGATGCCAGGTGGTTAGAATGGGCAGCAACATCTCCTCCTCACTGATCCTCAACACTGCAGCCCCACAGGGCTGTGTTCTCAGCCCACTACTGTATTCCTTGTACACACATGACTGTGTGGCAACACATAGCTCCAATGCCATCATTAAGTTTGCTGATGACACGACGGTGGTAGGTCTGATCACTGACAATGATGAAACAGCCTACAGAGAGGAGGTGCACACTCTGACACACTGGTGTCAGGAGCACAACCTCTCCCTCAATGTCAGTAAGACAAAGGAGCTTGTGGTGGACTTCAGAAGAAAAGACAGAGAACACAGTCCCATCACCATCAATGAAGCACCAGTGGAGAGAGTCAGCAGCTTCAAGTTCCTGGGTGTCCACATCACTGAGGAACTCACATGGTCCGTCCACACTGAAGTCGTTGTGAAGAAGGCTCATCAGCGCCTCTTCTTCCTGAGACGGCTGAGGAAGTTTGGAATGAACCGCCACATCCTCACACGATTCTACACCTGCACTGTGGAGAGCATCCTGACTGGCTGTATCTCCGCCTGGTACGGCAATAGCACCGCCCACAACCGCAAAGCACTGCAAAGGGTGGTGCGAACTGCCAAACACATCATCGGAGGTGAGCTTCCCTCCCTCCAGGAAATATATACAAGGCGGTGCGTGAAAAAAGCTCGGAGGATCATCAGAGACTCCAGCCACCCGAGCCATGGGCTGTTCTCACTGCTACCATCAGGTAGGCGGTATCACAGCATCAGGACCCACACCAGCCGACTCCATGATAGCTTCTTCCCCCAAGCAATCAGACTTCTGAACTCTTGATCTCTCATGATCAATATACATCAGCACTGCACTTTATTACTCTTACTCTTATATCTCACACCGGACTGTCATAAATTATATTATTATTATATTATGTCTCTCTTAACAACTTACTATCAACCGACAGCCTGAATGTCAATACAGTACAATACTGTACATTATATATATATATATATATATATATATATATATATATATATATACTGTATATATATACTTTTATATATATATATATATATATATATATATATATATATTAATTTTTAATTTTTATTGAATAATGTGTATCTATACAGTAAAAAACAAAAAAACAAAAACAGCGTATTGTATACTGTACAGTGTATGTTATTATTTGTATATTGTTGAGTGTAATTATGTGTATAAAAGATGTTTAAATTGTGTTGTGTTAATTTGATGTTATTGTAAATTGGTATATGTCTCATCACTGCCACGACTGCTATGTTGATTGGAATTGCACCCAAGAATTTCACACACCATTGCACTTGTGTATATGGCTGTGTGACAATAAAGTGATTTGATTTGATTGATTTGACATCAAGCTTTGGTGGATTCGGGCTGTTCCCAAACCTCTATCCACCAACGCTTGATGCAAGGCGGGGCATTGGATAAGAATAAAGGGGTGAGGGTGAGGTGTGTGCATGGTGACATTCACAAGTATTCGGTGGTTACCACTGATATACGATTCAGGGGGAAAAGGCATAGAGTTGAGGCTGCGGTTAATTCCCACCTCACCCATCCACTAATTCTGGGAACCAATTGGCCTGGCTTAAAAAATTGATTGAGGGTAATGTGTGTGAATGGGTCCTGCAAAGTGGTGTCGCAGTGTCAGTGTGTGTCAGCGTTTATCACCCACAAACTGACGGGTTGGTCAAATGATTTAATAAGACCTTAAAAACATGATTCGTATGTATGCACACGAAGATGCCAAAATTGGGATAAGTGGCTCGAAACCCCTGCTGTTTGCATTACGAGAGGTCCCACAAGCCTCCACAGGGTTTTCCCCATTTGAGCTACTGTAAGGGTGTCGGCCACGCAGCTTGCTTGACATTATACGGGAAGCTTGGGAAGAAGGACCTTTGAATAGCCAAAATCTAATTCAATACATTCTTGACCTTTGAGCAAAACTATAGCAGATTAATAAAATGATGGAGCTGTAGGTTCTGAAAAGTGTCAGTTTCTGCAAGCATTTGCGTCTTTCTCTGTCTCTTCCCCTTTCTCTTTCTTTCTATTCTTCTTTTGTCTTTCTCTCTGAGCAATACAAGAGTAACACAGATAATATACTTCTCCCAAAGCACAGGAGGAAGGCGAAAGACAGAGGAGAATGTAAAAATAGAAGATGTGTGCTGTCATGATTGATTTTAAAGCGAGGTTTGAGATTTCCCTGGGATAATTAAAACAGAGCTCTCTTGACAGCAGTTTCCAGTACAGTACAGTACAGTGCAAGGCTATTGAGAACAGACCGGAGCTCTGTAAGGAACTCACAAATGCAATGTAAACATCTAGAAATTTGTGTTTTGCGAGCACATGCTAAGTGTGAGACTTTATTTACAGACTTATTAAGGCTTAATGTCTTTTATGGTACTGCAAAGGGAGTCTCCCAGGAGACCAATTATTTAAATTTGTGTACAGAAATGAACTACGGCACTAGAAAGCTTTGTGCATTTTGCACCACTATGGAGTGTGCGTTTGTAGAAATCAGATTATTTCATCTTCCTAGCTACTGAGTGAGACAGGAGCCAGAGCGATGCAGCACATCCTCTGCAGTTCTCACGTGAATGCAGTCTGCTAGTTGTTGGCATCGGTTCGTAATCAATTTTGGAAGCGTGCCCGGTGCTGCCGAGTTCCACGTAGCGTTGAGATATTTATAGTTGTTTTTTCATTATCTTTGTACACATTTTGAGCAATATTTATGAACTTCCTATCTGTTACACATTGTTCTTTAAACAAATTTATTTGGCTGTAAACAAATCTCTCTAAGCATGCGATATGCTTCTAAACCACTAGACTCAGCATATTAAGGGCATACTGAGCTGAGGTTGAAGATTAGCTCACCTTTAACACTGCGGTTAAATCATCAATAAACTTAGAGACCCAACTGTCCCCTGAGTGCTGCAGTCATGAAGAAATTCTCTAAAACGCATGTGGCCAATGCAGCTGAGCAGGGTGTACTGTTATGTTGACTGTGTTGTTTGCCCTCTCCGCAGACTCCAAATTTGTAGCTTTTGAAGCATTTAAAAGGGGTTTATTTCTGTTTGCCTAGCTCTTGTTTCTGGAAGAAGGTTATAGAAAGCCCTTATTTTTCTCCTTCATTTATTTTTATTTAAAATTATAATGCAAAAAGGGGAGACCGGGCTAGTTTTACTTTTTTAATCCAGTAAAAATAACTCATCGATGCATTTGTAAGGATGCATACCTGTAATGAAGAACAAAAAAAGATACAGTTCACAAAACACATGTTGACCTTTGGTCAGTGTATTTGGGGTAAGGTGTCACAATGGGAACCTGCCATAAAACAACCTATTATAGGCTTTTCAACAAAATTCAAACAGTAAAACAATTATGAAACACAAAACCAGGAACTAAAAACAGTTCAAGGAACCAAAATGAAAACCAAAAAGGATCCCTTTCAATTACTCTGGAGTGAATAAATATTTTGAAATGCGGGTAACCAGTTAATAAATGGTTAATTTTGCTCTGGTAATTTTTTCATGAAACCAAAGACCAAAGAGTCTGTCACAGTAAATTTTCTGAATTTTATCACTTCCTTTTGCCCAAACAAAATTAGGCTTTTTCTCTTTATAGAACAGAATGCACTTTGATCTGAAGGACACCGCTAGTTTAAAGCCAATGTTCAAAACCAAAAAATAATTCGACCCGTATAAATTGATGTTTAGTCCAAACGCGCCCACGTTATGTGTACGTGCATGCAGGAAAGAGAGATTTAGGTTAATAATTGATTTCAGTAGGCCAAGTGAATATATATATATATATATATATATTAGGGGATATATTTTATATGAACATCTAATATATTTCTGTCCTGAAAATTACCCCTGTGGGAAAAATTTGTAACTCTTATTTTTGCTTATTTTGGATGAGGCAAGTATCTTATTTTGAGCTTGTTTTTACTGGCATTTTAAAAAGACTTTTTGTAATCATTATTAATCGTTGTTTTATTTTGCTGTAAGTGGTTGTTATTTGTAAAGGAGACTGCGGAACACCTGAACCGGAACGAAAAAGTACTGTTTCTGCTCAGAATGAACTGAAATGAAAAACATTTAGTTTTTGGTCCCTGCACAAAACAATTCATGAAACAGCAAAAATGTAAAACGTAGCAATAAAAACATCAAATCATAGTTATGGCCAACTGAAAATTGTGATTAATGGATTGTGTGACACCTTGCCCCAATAAAAAACTTGCCCATCATGACATTTATGTCAAATATTGTCCTGATTATATTTTTCTTTGGAGGTTAGAATTTACAAAACAAAATATTCTTTTAAGACTAGACTGTGAACTAGGTGTTTGAAACCAACATACAAAACCACTGATAAAGAAAAAAGCATTTAAGTAATTTGACTTTTGACTTAAAACCATATTACTGAAATATCACCCTTAAATGTGCATTCAGTAGTTTGGAGCCAGTTTAAAAAGTTTTACACATTAACTAATGAAATGTGTTTTTGTGAAGTTTGATCCGAATGGTGTACACTCACATGAGGTGAAGACTGCACTCATAATAGTTTTCTATAAAAAGTGTTTTTTCCTACATGGTGCGGGTCACCCTCTTCAATGTGTTTTGCCATGTTGAAATCACATGACCCATGGTGTTTCACTAAACATCCAAAAAGATAATCCTTGCGCTTATTGGCTGCCGCCTGTTGTTTGGTGACACGAAGAACGATAAAAATCAGAATGAGCTTTATTACCAAGTATGCTTACACCCACAAGGAATTTGTCATGGTGACAGAACACAATGGAGCATACTTATTTATCGTGCTTTAGCAGCGGAGACAACGGGAGATCCAGTAGCTGTACTGCCGAAGAAGCAAAAAAAGGTCTGAAGCAACTTGCTTCAAGCAAGAAGACAGAAAGACTGGCACAGGCAAAAAACTAGAGTAAACATCGGTAATGGTAAGGCATCTATGTCTTCATTCGTTTAGTGCCAAGTAGCTTGATACAACGATTGTTGTGGATTTTGTTTAAACCATGATGTTGGTTGCTTGGAAATAGAATGAGTTCTTCAAATACAGTATTCATGGACATGCTAAATTTGATCATAAAAATCAATTCTAATCTTTCCTTTACCATAACATTCTGTATCGCTAGATAATTGAGGTTTATTTTACGCTAAGCAGTTCTCTAATAAAGGTAATAACTGTCTTTAAAAATAATCTGAAACGTAGACAGTCTCCAGAGATTATTGATATGAGGGACAATAATAATCTATCCTAGGCAAAGCGATTATATTATAGTAGTAATAAATAACTTTAGAAATTACCTCAAACGGTGACATTTTCCAGATGCAAATGATATTCCAAAGCTGACGGGGGCAGCAGAGATGATTGTGCTGATCCATGTTGAAAGATGGCAGTATAGCATCTAACACCACTGTAACATTAGTAGGCCTACTTAAAAGTACACGAAGAAGAGCAACGCTAGCTAGAGAACTACTGGATGCCCCTTTAAATGACTTCCCTGTGGGACTGCTAGCCCATATATATATATATATATATATATATATATATATATATGTTTCAGGAATATCTGTGTGAGGGTTTGTGTCAGTCTAGTGCCTGGTCGATTTGTCACACCCTTGCTTATTTTTATATGTTGCTATATTTGCTGTGAATCTTTACATGTATGCATGAGCTTGTCAATTCTGAGTTGTTCGAGAGTGTGGTGGTCTGTTGCACTTTGGGTATGTGCCTGTTCATATGTGAGCATGTGCATGTAAGTGTGACTGGCCATGAATAAATGGTTCACTGTATAAAAGATGTGGCGGAATGATCCACCCCTCCGTCTCGTCATCGTCGCCCCGCCACTTAGGGCCACCCTTCAGCCAGGCTCACGACAGGAGTTTGGGCAGGAGAGCGAGAAGAGGTACATAAATAAGCCTCGTTCTGACAGCGGTGGATAAAGCACACCTGATGTGAATAATGCTTCATCACCACTGTCTTTAAAACGCAGAGCGCACCGCAGCCAGTGTCCTGAAAATATATGCTACCTATCAGGATGAGCTGCCAACGCTATAATCGCATAGTTTTAAGGTTAGGTTTAGGGTTTGGGGTAGGGCTTAGGGCTTAGTATAGCCTCACACCATATCACACTACATGATAATTATGCTGGTAGCACATCCTGATAGATATTATCTGCCTGACAAGATGTGCTACCTAGGTTTTTAACACTTTTCATGTTGTTGTAGTACATACCAACAGGTTCTCCCATGCCTCCCGACTTGTGCTATCCATGTTTTAGCTTTACACATCACTGATTTTACTGCTGGTTGTACATCCTGAGAAGGTAGCACGGATTGTCAGAACACCAGCTTCAAATCTCCATGTGTGCACACACTGGCATCCTTGCATGCCCAGGACCAGAGCTGGGAGAGTTCGGATGAGTGGATGCGCCACCGGACCTGCTCCTCAGACCCCCGGATGGATTAATGTGTCGCCGGGGGAGAACAGCACACGTCACGGCCGACTGGCTAGAGGACGGGCCGACTTCCCCTCTCACCTGCCACGGGCCTGGGAAGTCAGGCTGCCAATGACGCCGCCGCCCCTCACACCGTGGACCCTGGAGGGGATTGTGTGCAGCCGATGGACCCAGCTCATGCCTGGCCCATTCCATAGACACTACCCCGCCCTTCATGGAGCCATGTCTCACCGCAAGGATGCCAGATTCCCCCTTTAGTATGAACACTATTTCCCCTGGACACTTTATTAACCCCTTTTATGGACATTTTATGTTTATTATTATTTCCAATAAATGCCTCTTCGAGGCTTGATGCCACACCCACTGTGTCTTTCTCTCATTCACCCCATTACAAAGAGAATCATGTTATGTTCAGAGTATAAAAAAATAAAGAAATAAAAAAAGAAACCTGGAAGCTGGGTTGCCATATATTCACTGTAAAAAAAAATGGTGCCATTATTTCAAGCATAATGGGATAGTATTTTGCGCATATCAAACAGTTCATAACTGTAAATATAATTAACTAATTTAATGTTATAATACCAACTTACCTGAACTCTTAAAATCTGTTTTGTATCTTTAATTATACTGATAATCACCATAATAATACATATGATAAATTACAAGGCCACATTAAATTTTCAAACAAAACAATTTAATTCTCTCATCATTTACTCACCCTCATGCCATACCAGATGTGTATGACTTTCTTTCTTCTGCAGAACACAAACATAGTTTTTAGAAGAATATCTCAGCTCTGTAGGTCCATACAATGCAAGTGAAAAAGGAATTACATTTTGGTCTGTTCTCATCCAAAACCAATTGGATTACTTCAGAAGACAATAATTAAACCACTGGAGTCTTTTGGATTGCCTTTATGCAAACTCTATCTCCTTTTTGGTGCTTCAAAAGCCTGGCCACCATTCAATTGCATTGTATGGACCTACAAAGCTGAGATATTTTTCTAAAGATCTTTGTGTTCTGCAGAAGAAAGAAAGTCATACACATCTGGGATGGCATTAACAATGGTTAAGAAACATATAGGCGGTGCACAGTGTTACCCACACAAACACAAAACACCATCAGGGTAACATGTGACGCAACACTATACAAAAATGTTAAAAGTATTAACTTAACAACATAAAATGTAATGTAAAACACCCTGTTGTATATAACTGATAGCAAAAGTAAGAATAAATATAACTATTTAAATAAAATATAAAATAATCACAAATAAAATTACTGATGTGTCAAACAGGGACTTCTGTACTTAATAGGCCGTTCACACAGAATGCGTTTTTGCATTCGCCCGCAACATTTTTAATTGCTTTTGTGTTTAAATATACTGTATGATAGATGGAAGTCTTTGACCATTGCATCATTCTCACTGATTTTTCAGCACTGTGTATTTTAGATGCCGTGTCTAGTTAAAAAGAACTTCAGCTTTTAAAAATGTGTCTCAGAGACACCTTTGTTCTGTTCTATTTGTTGTTTTTTAATTTAATTTAATACGTATTTTCACTGTAAATTATATGCCAACTCATAAAACAAACCATTAAATCACCATATATTTTCTGTGCCACTTACATTTGCAGCTGCTACTTTAACACATATTAAATGGAGGCTCCCTTAGCATGCTCAGACCCTGTTACCATGGTGCCCCGCTCAGATGATAACTCACCTCCACCCCTCAAAGTCCCCATCAAACTGGCTTCCACAAAAAGTTCTGGACTCCTTTAGACATCAATTTCCTTAGAAAGAGTAGGCACATTCCTATTTCTATGACAGCGCGGCATATGTAAGAGGCTTAGAGGGAATAGTTGTAACCTTGGAGACACTCCGTGGCTCAGAGCTTCACTTTCAAGCAGCCAGATGTCATGTAATAAATAGCAGGAGAGTTAATGCACTCTGAAGTACAGCTGGGCTCAGGCTAAGAACCAGAGGGCCCACTGTGTCCCAGCTGCAGCTCGGAGCAGCTACAGTTAACACACAGTAAGGTCTATTGTTCCTAGCTGGGCCAATGCAGGCCAGTGGAAAAATCACATCTACCCCTTCTGTGGCTGTGGGCTTTTAATGCATTTTAACATATGTGTAACACTTCATTTCAATGATGGCATAAAAGAATCTGCACCCTAGTCTAAAACGCTATTTCTGTTACTTAATGATCAGGGTGTTGCTTTGTTAAAAATTCCCAGAGGAAAATTTGGTTGCTTGGATGTGCTCAATTCCTAGCTTGGGAGATCCAATAGAGTTCTCAGTTGTTTTTCATGAATCATCTTTGGCTGAGATGTTTCTTCTAAAAGCCTTAAAATAATAGAAAATTAAACCAACAAATTAAACCATAGTTGACAGTAAAAGTAGACTATACACCCGGGAAACAATTAGATGCATATTCTATACAATGCTACTTGTCTTGCAAATATATATATTTTTAATGATATTTTAGATTTTGTGTGAACATATTTAGCTATATTTTTCGGATAATCTGTCCCTTAAAGTGAGCTAAATCTTACAAAAACTCTCTTAAGGGACATTCGGTGTTGTCTTAATTGGAATATGATTAATAAAATCTGCAAATCGTTTGTTTTCTTTTAGGGTCTAAAGTCTATGATATGGCCCCATGTACTGTATATAGCTAGTAAATGTGCAAGTGCTTGAGTGTGTGTGTGGGTGTGTTTATGCTACATTGTGGGGACCAAATGTCCTTACAAGGATAGTAAAAACCTGAGATCACCTACCTTGTGGGGCCCAGGCAGTGGTCCCCACAAGGGAAATAGCTTAGTAAACATACTAAATTATGTTTTTTTGAAAATGTAAAAATGCAAAACGTTTTCTGTGAGGGTTAGAGGATAGAAATTATCGTGAGATCTGTATAAAATCCATAAAATGCATGGAAGTCTATGGAGAGTCCCCACAATGATATAAAAACAAGTTTGTGTGTGTGTGTGTGAAGGCTTTTGATAAATTACAGTTTACTATTTACTTTCTTTATCAATATAGATATGAACATGATATTTAACTATGCCTATGTATACTGTTATGACCCTGGCCATCCTCTTCCCATGGCTGCAGCATGAGGGAATTCTGGTTGGTTGGAGGCGTAATTGTTTAATTGATTGGATTAGGGGTGTAGAGTATAAAATAATAGTTCTCCCTAGAATCGACACTCGTTGGCATGCTCGCTTGTGGGCTCACTTGCTCTGGTTTCTCCTCATGCATGAAGGTTCACCTCTTCAGAGGAGTTATCGATACAACTCTGGCTTGATTCTCACCAGCAGCTTCCAGCCCATATGATATTTACTTTTGTTTAACCCCTAGACGGTACTGAATTTATGCTTGTTATATGTTTGTTTATAATAAATTATATTTTAATTGCACCCTTGAGTTTAACTTCCCTTTGTGTTGTGGTCTCAAACAAGCTGGCCGTTACAGTATACATATACAGTATAGTTAACAGAAGAAAAAAACTTTTTTGACCCACATATGTAAACGTCCTGGTTACTTGCGTAACCTCCGTTCCCTGATGGAGGGAACGAGACGTTGTGTCAATGTAGTGACACTAGGGGTCACTCTTGGGAGCCTGAGACACCTCTGGTCTTACGGGTATGCAACCACTCATTCAGGTTTTATGCTGAGTGGCCGAGACAAGGTCCCAGCCATTTCAGCAGGTAGTTCAGCATTGTGGCAGGAGGGACACAACGTCTCGTTCCCTCCATCAGAGAACGAAGGTTACGCAAGTAACCAAGACGTTCCCTATCTGTCACTCACTCGACGTTGTGTTGATGTAGTGACACTAGGGGTCCCTATACAAAACGCCGCAACTGGCTGAACTGTGTTATGTGAACTGGCGGCGTGTGAAGGGCAGACCACTGTGTGCCTCGTAGCTAGCGCACCAGGCCGACATGTAACCTCCCCCAACACTGTTATGAGCGTCGAATGGCCCTTTGGGACAAGTCGACTACCCAAAAGATAGAGACAGGCTAGTCGGGGGTGTCCCTCCCAAGGGAAGGACACTGCGGAGACCACACCTCGCCCAGAGGGAGGGGGGTATTTGAGTGGAAATACGTAACATGGTCTTGCCGAGCTATGTCGGAAGTATGTCATGGTGAGAAGTCTCATGGTAAGTCCTACCCAACGGGGTAGGAGTTACTACAAACATGGAGACTGTGGCAGAGGGGCCTCTGCCCAAGGAAGACGCAGTTTGCCAACAGGGAAACGAATTAGCGGAAGATATACATCGCATGGGGTTACCTACGGGGAACCGCCACATGCGGAGCATCTACCCCAGTACAGGGATTTTAGTTAGCATGTGTACTGGGCCGGCAGCGAGTCTCTCCGAAAACTCGACTGCCCGTTGCAAGCGGTGCCCCAGCCCGTCTTGGAGGCGTCTGTCGTGACCACAACGCACCTGGAGACCTGCTCTAGGGGAACGCCTGCCCGTAGAAATGCGAGGTCGGTCCAAGGGCTGAAGAGGCGGTGACAGACCGGCGTAATGACCACGAGATGTGTCCCGCGGCACCATGCCCATCTCGGGACTCGAGTCTGAAGCCAATGCTGAAGCGGTCACACATGTATCAACCCGAGCGGAGTGGCCACTGCTGAGGATGCCATATGCCCCAGGAGCCTCTGAAAGAGTTTCAGTGAAAGCCTTCAAACAGGTCAGCACCGACTGTGTGCGCTAGTTCGTGAGGCGATGAGTACATGACCCATCCACGAACGCTGTCTCCGCGTAAGCAGTGCCCAGACACGAAAGACAGTGATCGTGACCGTCAGAAGGCGAGAGATAACGAGCGCAACCAGGAATAACACACAAGGGAAAGGCATCTTTAAAAAGACGCATCTTTAAAAAGACGTTCCGTGTGTGCCGCTCTTTTAGAGATATATACTCTTTTATTTCTGCCGAATCGCCCAGGGGCATTCTCTGCAGTGCACCAGTGCAGAGGGGGGAGAAGCCGCTGAAATGCGCCATCAGAGCCAACAGAGGTGAATGAACAGTTGTGGGAATTCAGCTCAGTGAGCATAACCGTTCGGCTCCGAAGAGAAAATCTGAATGAGTGGTTGCATACCAGCTCCTTTTATACCCGTATGTCCGGGGGAGTGGTATGCACTCACCAATTTTCATTGGCCTTTTATCAAAGACCAGAGGTGTCTCGGGCTCCCAAGAGTGACCCCTAGTGTCACTACATCGACACAATGTCGAGTGAGTGACAGATAGGGAACTAGGGATATTTATTAAAACTCCACTTTAATATAAAATAGTAAACTGAATGTGAAAACAATTAGTTTGCATGACTAAAGACACCTTAATTGAGGAATTCTATGAATGTTAGACAAAAATAATAGTAAACTGAATGTCTGAATCATTTTGACACACATTACTGTAACTATAAAATGCAGAGATAATGAGAAGAAAGCCATTGGTAGGTTGAAAGTGTAAACACTGTGGCTTTGTGGCAAAATCAAAACATTGTTTTTCTTTGAGTATCCCAGTCAGCCCGAGCAATGGCATAAGTTTGGGGATGGTGTTATCTGTTTGCCAACTAATAGCAGACAGGGGGAGAGTTGAGAAACCATTATTTTTGCAGTTCGTTTAGAGACGCTAGTGAAACAGAAATTACCTGTAGGCAAAAGTCTCCATTTGCTCTTTGTTTTGTTTTGAAATTTATTTATTTATTTAATTAATTAATTATGTGGGCTACCTCAAACAAGGAAATAGTACTTGGAAATAATCTTACTGTAGCACAGAAGGACTATTGGTTCCAATATCCCTCCCTTCCTGTGACCAGTGCCCTTGTGTCCCACAGCATGCCACTTAATGCTGTGCTGCTCCAGGGGGAAGCCCAGTGTGCCACTGTCTCCATGCAATCTGTCAAACTATGACAACCTTTTAAAAGAGCAGTTGCTCCTCAGAAGCACAAGTAAACACATACAGGCAGTTGAACAATATCACAACAGACAACAGTTCAACAGTCGTGCTATTAATGTTTTCACCCTACTTATATTTCATACACTGAAAAAAGGTGTAACCTGCAGTCATTACCTCAAGGATCTATTTCTTCGAGATCTAACCCATAAAAAATATTTTTGGTTAGGGTTAGGTTAGTTTATCAGATAAATTTAGTTACATTAAAGAAAATTTTTGAATTGAAAAACAAAAAAAAACAAAAACAAAAAACAGTTCATTAAAATGTATTAGGTTACCTGACAGACTTTTTTTTTTTTTTTTTACAGTGTAGGTATGCACTATTTTTTTTCTGAATAATAAGTACATTTTTAGTATGTCTTACCTGTGTGCACAGTATATGTATGCATATGCAGGGTTGGGGAGTAACAAAATACATGTAACGGGATTACGTATTTAAAATACAAAATATAAGTAACTGTATTCCACTACAGTTACATTTTAAATCATTGGTATTTAGAATACAGTTACATTCAAAAAGTATTTTGATTTGATTGCATTTTATTGTTATTTATATTTAGTCCTTTCAGATGGAAAACATTTATACATATAAATGATGCGATCCAAAGTGCATTTGAACAGCTGTGAAACACTTTCTTATGATGTGTTACATTCATACGAGCAAACAGAGAAGTAAGTTTGAAGTAAGTCTGGGGCACAAGAAATAGAAATAAAGTTTGTGTAAATTGTCAGCTTTACGCTAAGCTAAAATGCTATTTCTAGCCATTTTACATGCACGTGTTACCAGGCACGATCATATTTTTTATCCAGAAAATTCACATTGGATCATAATTTCTTTTTTTCTAGTAAGACCTTTGATATTAGGGCAAAAATCATATTCTTGATAATTTTTGTATTGTTTTCCTATAAAAATATCTAAAAATCCTTAAAAATTTTTTTAATCTTGTTTGATCTTGATCTTGTTTTAGAAACAACACTGCATAAGATATTTAGGTTTTTCAGAGTGTATTTTTAACATGTGTATTTTGTCTTACTGTACTGGCAGAGTTTTTATAGTCAAAACAAGTGAATAAATCTACCAGTGCTGAAGAAGTAATCCAAAGTATTTAGAATACGTTACTGACCTTGAGTAATCTAACGGAATACGTTACAAATTACATTTTATAGCATGTATTCTGTAATCTGTAGTGGAATACATTTCAAAAGTAACACTCCCAGCCCTGTGTATATGTGTGTGTACATAGTTACAGTATACTGTAGTTTAGGACCAATGTTGTCCACATATTATCCTCCTTTGGGGACATTTGGGGAAGTGCTCATTTGAAAAAATAAAAAATCAAGCAAATAATGTCTTTTCATTTGTATTTCTTTATTCTATAAATGCTAAATGTTTGAGTTAGGGTTAGTCTGCAGTAATTATAATTAGCTTGATACAAAACAACAGAAGACTATGGTATGCCCCCATTTAGATATTTAACCTCCTGAGACCCGAGCGTGACTGCTGTGTGCATTTTCCATTTCCCTTTTTGGTTTGTAACAAGTAGCCCCTAATTAGCATGCAAATAAAAAAATTAAAAAAAAGAAAACAAAAGAAATAAAATATGTGGACAGCGGGACTAAGTTGTGAAATTTTAAATAATACCAAGCTATAGAAATGTTTTCAGGAGTGTTGGTTATTCATGTTTTTGAGATGTTACAGACATTACAGCTGATTTTCTGAAAAGATGCTTTGGAAAAATATGTATTGGGAAAAGCACAAATAAAAACTATACAAATAAAAATTATTTGACTTGATTTGACTTATGTTTTACTTTGGCAACAAAATCTCAATGTTCTCTTTGCACTGTCAAACAAACAAGTGATAGCCAGTGCTGAAGTATTTTACCAATCAGAAATGAGTATAAATATTTCTTATTCAGAGTCATGGCCAGCATCGTCCAATCTTTGCCAAACATGTTAAATAAAATTAAAACTATAAATTCTGAATCTAAGCACTAATTAATATTGTCCCATGTATGCCAAACATGTTGAGTGGCCCAAACATCCTCTGCATCCTGTAAGTGAACTTTTGGTTGGAAGTTTGAAGTGACTGCTCTTGGTTGCATAGTAAAACTATAGGATGCTTGCTCCATATTTAGTGAATAACTTAACCTCCAGTATGCTGTCTGTCTGCACTGGTCTCAGAAAAGTTTGAAATTCACCTTATTACCATTCTAACTCTACTTAAGCCTCTGAAAGCAACATTTTTCTGCTTTTAGATGAACAGACTGATTCTTAGTGTGATAATGCACTGTGAATGCACGATTTCTAAGGGTAAATAAAGGCCTATGGTCCACGTAAGTAGTCATTGTGTTTAACAGCGTGCCGTTTCATGATAAATTGCTGACATTTTTTCAATGGCATATCGGATGAAGCTAGAGACTCTATACTTTTGACTCAAAGAGGTTTCAATGTACTAACTTAATGAGGCTTCTTACCAGGTGTAGATTTGTTGGCATTTCTCCCAAAGACAAACTTCGCTGAGATGGCGCTATGTTGTTTTGTCACATGGTGTGTTAAAAGTTTAACCCTTTACTGACAGCCCAGAGTGTCCTGAGATCAGTCAGTTGAAATGAAATGAAATTATGTGTAGTGTATAGCGATGACAAAACACAATGTCCATGCAGGAGAACGCAGGGTCACACGAGGTTAAGTAAATGTGTGTGAGTGTATGTGTGTGCACTTGGCATCACACTGTCTTTCATACACAAGTCTGTGATTCCAAATGCATATGTACATGGTTTCATCATAGTAGCTAACACATTTTCTTTAATGAAACTTATGTTATAAAGTAAATTTTTTACTCAATAATTAATCATTGAAACATTTGGTTGGCAAAATTGGACAAATTTTTGCTGCCCGCTGATAACCTTTGCTGGAGGTTTCTAGACAAATATGGTGGTTGTATGAAATGACAGAGATAAAATAAAATATTGTTTTGACTGACAGGAACAGAACGAACCAGTCCACTCTCAGAAGTATTTCTCTGACAGTTATCTGCTTCCAGAGCATACTAAAAATGTCACCATTGCTGTTCTTGCATACAGATATAAGCCCAGAGGTGAGTTTTTAAAAACAGAGTTTGCCCTGTGTAAGAAAAAGACACATAAATACAGGTATGTGTGTTTGTGTATTTGGGATGGATATAAGCTCTTTGAATCTTCCACCCTCGAGAAGCAAATCTTTGCCTTTATTTCGGATTTTGAATGGTATTCACTGCTTTCTTTGAATCGCTTACAAAATCAAACACACATGCCTGCTTGTAGACACACCCAGAGGAAATTTGTATTGCCTTGGTTGCTCTTTCTTAGCACAGGAGGTTTACAGTAGCTATCAAGGAATAGAAAATATTAAAAAGACATAGTAAAAGGAGCCTAAAAATGAAACTTCTGTCTTATTTACTCACCCCCATGTAATTTCAAACATGTATGTTTTTAAAGAGAATTTTCAAAGAAATATTTAGCAGCATACAGGTTTAGAACTACATTTGAATGGCTTGCTTTGTCAGATGTTTCTCTTAAAATGGACCCTTTTCACATTTATGGGTTTGGAATGTAGAGGTAAACTGTAGCTGGGTAATTTTCTATAACCGTAAATAGAATACCACAACAAATATTATTTTTGAGTTCCCATTCCCATTTGCACCAAAAAGACAAAAAAATCGTCTTGTTACTGTCGTAACCTCCATTCCCTGATGGAGGTAACGAGACGTTGTGTCAATGTAGTGACACTAGGGGTCGCTCTTGAGAGCCCCGAACACCTCTATTATTTTGAGAAAAAGCCAATGAGAATTGGCTCATTCAGGTTTTGTGCTGAGGAGGTCTGGCCATTTCAGCGGCTAGTACAGCGTTGTGGCAAGAGGGACACAATGTCTCGTTCCCTCCATCAGGGAACAGAGGTTACGACAGTAACCAAGATGTTCCCCTTCTGTCACTCACTCGACGTTGTGTGACAATAGGGGTCCCTATATAAAAACGCCACAACAGGTGAACCATATTACGTGAACTGCTGATGCAGGTGTAAGCAAGCTGCTGCGTGCGTAATAGCAGGTGTATCAGTCTGCACATAACCTCCCCCAACGCCCCAAAAAGACATCATGTTGTTCCCCACTTCCCTGAGGGGGGGAAGCAGCTTAACTAGCATGGGAGCAGGCCGCACCAGCCACGGGGCTAGGGAGGAAGGACATCCAGGGTCCACGACTTCGTGAACTCGACTGGGGGTAAAAGCGTACGCTTTCGCCTCAGGGAAGGGGAAAGGCACTACACGCAAGCGATACACCCAGCCAGTTGTTCTGTATTACCAAACTCTACCTGTTCGTACCTGACAAAACACTGGAAGAAACCGGCTCAACCCAGAGATTGTAAAATCTCGCAAAGGTATTGGGTGTATCCCAGCCTGCTGCTCTGCAGATGTCTGCTAGAGAGGTGCCATGGGCCAGTGCCCACGAGGATGCCACATTCCCAAAGGGGCAGGCACTGCCTGGGCTTGGTATGCCAGAGCAATGGCATCCACGATCCAGTGGGCAAGCCTCTGTTTGGGGACAGTGTTCCAAAGGTGTCTGCTTTCCGCTGTCTGCCGAAGCAGACAAAGAGCTGCTCAGAGCGTCTAAAGCTCTGCATGCGATCCAAGTAGGTGCGCAAAGCACACGCTTGCAGGCTCACCACCTGATCCCTGAAGGGGGTCGTGGGAACCTTGGGCATATAGCCCGGCCGGGGTCTCAGGATCACGTGAGAATCTGCCGGACCGAACTCCAGGCAAGTGTCGCTGACAGAAAATGCTTGCAGATCTCCAACCCTCTTGATGGAGGTGAGCGCAATCAGGAGGGCCGTCTTCAAGGAGAAGGCTTTCAACTTGGCTGACTCTAGCGGCTCAAAGGGGGCTCTGCGAAGGCCCAGAAGGACTGTGGAGTGATCCCATGAGGGGAAGAGGCGTGGCCTGGGAGGATTCAGCCTCCAGGCACCTCTGAGGAACCTGATGATCAAGTCGTGCTTCCCTATGGACTTACCGTGCATGGCATCGTGGTGGGCCGCTATAGTGGCTACATATACCTTCAAGGTGGAGGGGGACATCTGCCCCTCCAACCTCTCCTGCAGGAAGGAAAGCACTGACCCGACTGCACGTCTCTGGGGGTCTTCGGCTCAGGATGAACACCAATATGCGAACAAGCGCCACTTCAGGGCATAAAGCTGCCTCATAGAGGGAGCTCTGGCCTGAGTGATTGTGTCTACCACTGCTGGTGGTAGGCAACTTAGGTCTTCCGTGTCCCACCTTGGCGATTTATGTACGCTACTGTCGCTGTGTTGTCTGACCGGACCAGCACATGCTTGCCCCGGATTAACGGCAATAGCCCCTGCAGGGCAAGCAGTACAGCCAGCAACTCTAGGCAGTTGATGTGCCAACCCAGTCACGGTCCTGTCCAGGAACCAGCGGCTGTGTGCCCATTGCACACGGCGCCCCAGCCCAACTTGGAGGCATCTGTGGTGACCACGACGTGTCTGGACACCTGCTGTAGGGGAACTCCTGCCGCAAAAACACGAGGTCTGTCCAAGGGCTGAATAAGTGGCGGCAGAGCGGCGTGATAGCTACGTGATGTGTGCCGCGGCGCCATACCCATCTCGGGACTCGAGTCCGAAGCCAGTGCTGAAGCAGTCTCATATGCATCAACCCGAGGAAGCCATATGCCCCAGGAGCCTCTGAAAGTGTTTCAGTGGAACCGCTGTCCTCCGTCTGAATGACTTCAGGCAGTTCAGCACCGACTGCGCACGCTCACTTGTGAGGCGTGCTATCATTGAGACAGAGTCTAACTCCATGCCGAGAAAAGAGATGCTCTGAACAGGGGAGAGCTTGCTCTTTTAGCAGTTGACTAGCAGCCCTAGACGGCTGAGGTGCCTGAGCACCAGGTCCCTGTGCGCGCATAGCAACTCTCGAGAGTGTGCTAGAATCAGCCAGTCATCGAGATAGTTGAGTATTCAGACGCCCACTTCCCTTAATGGGGCAAGAGCTGCCTCTGCGACTTTCGTGAAGATGCGAGGAGACAGGGAGAGGTCGAAGGGGAGGACCTTGTACTGATATGCCCGGCCATCGAATGCAAACCGAAGGAAGGGTCTGTGTCGAGGTAAAACCAAGACATGAAAGTACACATCCTTCAGATCTACCGCCGCGAACCAATCTTAATGTCAAAATGTGTTTCTGCATTAGCATCTTGAACGGGAGTCTGTGTATGTGTCTGTGTTCAGAACTCACAGGTCCAAGATTGGCCGCAACCCACGGCCTTTCTTTGGGACGATGAAGTAAGGGTTGTAGAACCTTTCCCCCATTTCGGATGGAGGGACAGGCTCTATCGCGCCCTTGCGAAGAAGGGTGGCGGCATTCTCGCCCTGCACTGAAGCAAAGCGGACGCCGCTGAACCGGGGCGGCACCTGGCAAACTGAATCGTGTAGCCGAGTCGAATGGTCCTGGCCAGCCACCGCGACAGGTTGGAAACGTTAGCCATGCGTCCAAGCTCCGGGCAAGAGGCACTAAAGGGACAATCGCATCTGACGTAACTGGAGGTGGGGAGGAGCAGGTGATGCCATGTCGAGGAGCGTTGCTTCGTCCCGAGTTGGCTGCGCTGAGGGGGACCTCGAAGCACTTACCTCGCTCTGCTTATCCGGCATAGGGCAGGTTAGCGACTGAGGAGGAGGATCTCTCGGGTCGTCCTCGAGACTCGTCACAACCGGTTGGCCGTAGGCATGGCACAGCCAGGCGCACAAAAGCAGGGGACTGCATTCGCGGGGCCCTGGCTGCGAGTGCTCGGTGTCTGGTCGCCGTGACAACGGCAGTCGTGAACACTGATTATGTGACCCAAGGAGTGAGGAAACTGCTCTTTTTTTACAATTTGCGTACCGCAGCCCGTTCGGGGTGCAGCGAACAAAAAGGAGAAAGAAACAAAAGATTTACCTCCCGGCCCTCCACCGGGGGATGGAGTGGTCTGGATATCAGCTCCGTAGCGGACGTCTCGCTCCCTGGGTTGTCTGTCTCAGGGGTGCTTAGGAGCCTTCCGGGTCCACGTGCCGGCCCTTGAGACGGGGACATCAGCTTCCTGCGGGGGGGCTATACGCTGGGGCCGAGAGCTGGGCTCGGGCAGAGCCGCCTGGGCTTTCACCACCGCAGGGGGATGCCCTCGGCAAGCAGACGGGGTGCGGGATCTTGAGCCGTGCCGGGGCAAGATGTGCTGGACGGCCTCCGTCTGCTTCTTCACCACCGAGAACTGCTGGGCGAAGTCCTCAACGATGTTGCTGAAAAGTCCAATCTGGGAGATGGGCACGTTGAGAAAGCGTGCTTTGTCGGCGTCCCTCATCTCAACCAGATTCAGCCACAGTTGGGACTCCTGGACCACCAAGGTGGACATCGCCTGCCTGAGTGCTCGCGCCGTGGCCTTCGTCGCCCAGAGGGTGAGGTCGGTCACCGAGCGCAGCTCCTGCAGCACATCAGGATCAGGACTACCCACGTGCAGTTCTTTTAGTGCCTTGGCCTGGTGTACCTGCAGGAGGGCCATGGCATCCAGGGCAGAGGCGGCCTGTCCAGCGGCACTGTTGGCTTTGGTCGCCAGAGACGACGTAGTCCTACAGGCACTGGAGGGGAGCGCTGGATGATCCCGCCAGGTGGCGGCGTTTTGCAGACACAGGTGCATCGCAACTGCCTTATCCACCTGAGGGACCTCCGTGTACCCGTGGACCGCCCCGCCGTCAAGGGTAGTGAGAGCGGACGAACCCGGAAGTCTGTTTCGGGCAGCAAAAGGTGCCCTCCACGACCTCATCAGTTCGTCATGCACCTCCGGGAAGAAAGGAACCGGGGGGGGGCCGTGAGCAGTGCCCCGAACCCAGGAACCCATCATCAAGCCGTGAGCGCTCAGGGGAGGGTGGAGGATCCAGTCCAACCAGATACTCGCGGCGGCCCGGGCAAGCATGGTGGTCAGCTCTGCGTCAGCCTCAGACTGGGTGGGCAGACCCAAAGGTGGCAGCCCAGTCGAGTCCTCAGCGTCCAACATCGCCAGTGCGCTCTCCAATGCAGCGATCGAAGACTCATCCTGCTCGCAGGCCCCGAAAGAGATATCAAGCTGGCCATGATGCGGGCTTTTGTTTTTTCTTTTGTTTTTTCTGGTCTCATTTCGGAACCAGACGGGAGCAAACGAGCATGATGGGGAACGGGAGGTCTGCGGGGAATTACCTGGTGAGACCATGCCCATTGAACTCCCCAAATCACCTCCAGCGCCAGCCGGGCCGGCCTCATACCCATGGGTAGAAGGCGCAGCGCGGGGGGGGCGGCTAGAGTGGCTTTCCCACTTTGGAAGAAGGAAAGCCACGACCGCAACGTTGCCACGATCATATTCTCGCAATGAGAACATGAACCATCCACAAACGCTGCCTCAGTGTGATCACTGCCCAGACACGTGAGGCAGCACCCGTGGCCGTCGGAGGCGGAGAGATAACGACGAACGAAACGAAAAATCTGAATGAGAGCGGGCATTCCTTCTCCTTTTATACCCGTATGTCCTTGGGAGTGGCATGCAAATTCCACTCGCCAATTCTCATTGGCCTTTTCTCAAAAGAATAGAGGTGTTCGGGGCTCTCAAGAGCGACCCCTAGTGTCACAACATCGACACAACGTCGAGTGAGTGACAGAAGGGGAACCACTGTTATTTTTCCACGACAGTTCAAAGAGAAACAATAATATATAGTGGTGTATTGAGGCATTCAGAAGAGAGAAAAACGCTAAATTTACTGTCACTTCTTCATCTGCTATATTTGAAACAGCATCAGTGACACAAAGAATAATGTTATAAACAAACACTAAATAACATTAAAAAACAAAACATGTATTAAATAAAAACTGCTAGATTTACACTGCTAAATAAAGGCACATTCACATTTAAGTACCTTTGCATGGCAAAATTCCGCATGTGAAGGTGGCATAGACAGATGTTGAGCACATGTGAAACCAGCAAAAAACAAACTGCCAAGCAGCTTCTTTTTAATGCTGCACTTTATACACTGGGAGAGTGAAGTTAAAAAGAAACTCACCGCCTGAAAAAAAAGAATGCTGTTAATACTGGTGACACACAATTAGAGAAAAAAATGTATGCGGATAACAGTTAAAACTATGTTGTCTTGAAATAATTTATAAGAAATCTCTGACTTTTGATTGTAGACGTTCTATCTATGACTACAAATGTTATGATCAATCTCCATTTTACCTCATTACTGTCTCTTAGAAACAATTGTGATATTAAAAGAAGTCTCATTTGTGATTTTTCTTTCCAATGGGCACTTACACAACACACTTAAAGGGCCCCACAGCTTTTAAGGTTGACAATGATGTTGGCTGTGGCAGGTTATTATAGGCATCTGTTGCCAGTAGTTACCATGTGGCCAGTGGCTATAGCAACGTTGTTTCCATGGATTTTGCCAAAATTTTTGTTGCCTCTGGTAAAAGTGCGTACAAATGTCTGTAACGTGTAGAGTTAAAATTCATAATGACTAATGGATGTGAGTGGTTATTATTTTATACAAGTGGTCCAATCTCAATACAGCACTAAAGTTGTATAAAGGCTCCCAATAAGATACTTTTTACTATAGGACTTTTATTTGGATAAGATTTAGTGGAAGTTGCAATTCCTTATATTTCCTGTAGAAAGAAGTATTGTGTCTGCTGCCTGCTGAGTCATTGTGTAATACAGAGAGAACTTCAGTGGTGTGGATGAAAAGTTGTCCTGCCTATTATTTGTATGTTTGTTGGTGATTTGGTGTGTCAAGTGTTAGTACATGACCATAAAGTAACTGTCATTGATTTTCTTTATGTTTTAACCATATTTGAAGTGTATTATTCAACTTTATGCACTTGCCCGGGCATGCACGGACATGCCGCGATTCATGTGTGATTGTGCGATATTCTATTTATCTGGTAATTAGTTATGTTGTATAACTTGGTCTGTGATAAATACTGAGCTAAATATTACAGTTTACTTTGTAATCTGCCTGTAACCTGTACATTAATGATACCACAGAAGGGTTAATCTGTATTATTTTCAATTGATTACATTCATTTGGATCATTAGAATGTTTGTACATTGATTTGGATTTATTGATAATAACCTATCAATACTGAAGTCATTTCTTGGGAGAACCAATAATTCTGTCAACCTTAATTGCACATTCTGTGTGTATATGGAGCTTTTGACTGTTATGTAAATGTGGAGGTGAATATGTTTGTATTCTGGATTGAGCAGTGACAGTTAATGTAAAATATGTACACATTCATACTTTATTTTAATGTAATGTGTCTGAATGTTGTTTTTCAAACTGTGAATCGACTGTGATTCTATACACTTTGGAAAAGAATCTCCAGTCTCCTTATTATTCATGTCCTGACCGACACACAGTATTGTTTACTGCTTATATGAGTAGAGTCAGAACCTAACAATCCATTTTTCTCTCCAACAAGTTGGTCATTTGAGCCGGATACAGTATTCATTCCTGGCACCATGGAGTCAGATGATGAGATCAGTGGAGCAACCAGACCCAAGCACCAAACACAACCACCAATCCGACTCCAAGATTTTGAAGTGCAGTATGTAGGGGGCAGACCTGTAACTGAAAATGTTATACCACCTCCCTGGGAGACACCCGTCCACGTGACACCTCTCCAGTCATCATGGAACTATCCTGACAACCTCAATACTGCTCATCACACAGGACCATGGGTGGCCCCACCAAGCTTCAGTTATCAGGAGCATAGCAAGCACCTACCTCAATCATTCTCCTCAGTCCAGTGGAACAGTTATCCTGCACCTGAATACCATAATGAGCTCCAAACCATCCGTAGAGAGAATGCAAAACTTCTTCAGTCGCAGCAAGCCTTCCGTGCTGACCTGCTGAAGTTGAAAGAAGTACATATGGATTTCAAAGAACTAGTTAAAGTTGCTCAAGCTCTTTGAGCGTACCTCAATACAGCTTAAAGCCATACCAGTTCTCTAGTACGACCTGCTCCCCCACAGCTATCCAGTCCTCTCTGCCACATAGACCAGTATGAGTTGGCTGCATCAGCTGATGATGGAGAATTTCCTGAGCCTCCACCCTGGCCTGAACCTGAGACAGACCTAAGGCAGGGTATAGAGATCCTAAAGTTATCAAAACCTGATGCTGCTACATACCATGCAGAGGTATCAAAGAGTCTAAGAGACTCTCAATCTCACCCTTCACTTGAATACCACCATTCTCAGTATTACTCTCACAATCCAAGCAGGTTGCCACCGCCTCCGACACCCAAAGAGCTCTGAGAGTTATTATCTCCACCTGAACATCCCCCATATCTGACATCATCATGGGCCCAGATTCCTCTCATCACTCTTGACTTGGGTCCATGCCTGCCCAGACAAGTCGTACAGTACCTGTGCTTAAGGTAGAGTCTAACACAGCAGTCTAACACAGCACCTTTAGCCCATACATCAGTCTCAGAACATGTGTACAGAGGGCCTACACCTACCATACCAAAGTTCAGTTGGCCAGAATAGCTTTAGAGGACCTGCTCCCTTCAGATGGTACTGAACTTTTCAAATATCGGATATTGGTGGACCACTTAAAGTTCCATGAGGCTAAGCTGATAGCGGATGCCTATTTGAATTCTCGCACCCTCTTTACTGATACTATAGTGGTCCTCCATGAGAAGTTTGGTCAGCCTCATCAGCTTGCTTTGAGGAAAATCACCAGTGTCCTGGAAGGCCCTGATGTCAAGCATGGGTATACAGCTGCATTTCACAGGTTTGATCTTCAAGTACTGTCGCTGGTGGGTTTGTTGAGAACCTTAGGACCTGAAGGTGACATTGAACTGAATTGCGGGTCCCATGTCTCACGTCTCCTGAGCAAGCTTCCTTCCGACCAGTGAGCCGAGTTACGCTGTCACATGTTCCGGCAACCTGGAACTGCACCTAATTTACATGACCTCTCTAACTGGCTCTGCTATGAAGCCTGGTGTCATAGTTTTGATGTAGAGACTGCCTCAAGAGGAGTTCAAGACTGACAGACATCTAGGTCTGAACATAGTAAGAAGACTGTCACCATTCTTCATGGGGTTGGAGAGGCTCAAAATATAACTTCCCTGTCACCTCAAAAGGGTACTAACCAACAGACCAAGTCAGTCAACGTAACACGATTCTGTCCCTTCTGTGAAAGTACAAAGCATTATTTGAGTCAATGCAATGCATTTGCTAAACTTACCACTGATCAGTTCAAGGAATGGATCCGAAGCAACAACCGTTGCTGGTGCTGTGTCAGGTCTCATCATGCTGCTCAGTGCAACCTAAAGAAGCCTTGCAACCTGTGTCAGGGTAAACACATTTGCCCTCTCCATGTGGTAAATATCTGATCCTCACAAAAGGACTCAGCCAGTGCTGAAAAGAGTTGCCTTAATAGTTCCTCTTCAGATAGATTCTACCTGGACAAACCTGTTGTTGGGAGCTGAATCATGCTGAAAATAGTTCCTTTGCACATTCATTATGAAGACCATACCTTATACACCTTTGCCCTTCTGGATGACGGCTCTGAAAGAACCATCCTGCTCCCAACTGCTGCCAAAGCTCTCGGCATGCATGGCATGCATGAAGATCTCTCATTGCACACAGTGCGAGACAACATTCAAGTTCTTCATGGATTTTCTGTATCCTTTTAAGTATCACCAACCCATAAGCCTCAGACCAGTTACAAGATCGAACATGCCTTTACTGCAGACTGCCTCAATTTGTCCCGCCAGTCTTATCCTGTGGATCAATTGCAAAGGAAGTATAAACACTTATGAGGTCTTCCCATCCTGCCTTTGAAAGATGCTCAGCCTCTACATCTTATTGGATCAGTTCAGCCTCATCTCATTACGCCAATAGAGCCTATTAGATTAGGATCCCCTGGTGGACCTGCTGCTGTCCACACACGCTTTGGATGGACCCTCCAGGGCCCCATACCATTCATGGGGCAGCCTATATCCTCCCAACAATGCCTGCTGATCTCTGTCTTTCCTCCACAAGATGAGCTCTTAAAGAATATTCAAAGACTCTGGCAGGTGCAGACTGTTCCACACAGGAATGAGAGAGAAGTGACTCGGTCCAAGCAAGATCAGTAGGCTATAAAGTTGCTTGAAACTAAGACAATCCATACGGAAGTGAAAGGAATTATCCGACTGGCAACACCATTACTGTGATGTAAATATATGCCTCAATTATACGCCCCTACAGACTTGGTCATGCCAAACCTTCGCAGTAACAAGAGACGTTTGTTGAAAGACCCAGTGAAAGCTGAAGACTATCAAGTGGAAATGTAGTAGCTTGTGCGGACAGGAGCTATCCAGGAAGTAATCAAAGAGACAGCAGACTCTATGAATGTTGGTATATATCCCACCACCTTATCAGTCATAATGGGAAACCCTGCCTTGTTTTCAACTGTTCCCACCAATATCATGGGCAGAGTCTCAACCAGTACCTGTTGCCTGGCCCTACCCTTGATGCATCATTGCTAGGCGTACTCATCAGATTCAGGGAGCATCCAGTTGCAGTAAGTCGTGACATCAAAGTGATGTTCCATCAGGTCCGCCTCCTTCCTGAAGATCATCCATTACTGTGGTTCCTCTGGTGTGATCTGGAAGTGGATAAGCCCCCTAAAGTCTTCGATTGGCAAGAATTACCCTTCAGCACTACCTGCAGTCCATGCTGTGCCACTTATGCCCTGCAGCTTCATGTGATCGAGCACAGCTTGGCAGATGAGTACATCAGGTTCTCAGTGGAGAGATGTTTTTATGTGGACAACTGCCTCCAGAGTCTGTGCACCCCTGATGCAGCCAGACACTTGGTCGACAGACTAAGAGAGATGCTTTCACAAGCTGTATTTGAGATACGCCAGTGGGCTAGCAACGTTCCCAGTGTTCTGAGTCACTTACCAACAGAAGCCTGAGCTGAGAGCTTGGAACTTTGGTTAGCTCAAGACAAGTCTGACATACCAGAGTCAACCTTAGGCCTAAGCTGGAACTGGCAGATGGATACCCTAGCATACATGCACCGACCTGTTGTGTATTAGACTCCCACCCTGAGGAATATCTACAAGGTCTTAGCCACTCAATACAACCCTCTGGGACTGCTTTTGCCTTACATCATTCATGCGAAAATGATCATCAGGCAGCTATGGGACAAACAGCGGGGTTGGGATGACCCAAACTTACAATCAGAGCTCCTGCAAGCATGGCACATCTGGGAAAACGAACTTCAGTACCTACCAAATATCACTGTCCCTAGGGTATATGTCCCTCTTGAGGTCGAGCAGGATGGTGCTACGCATGAAGTACACATATTCTCAGATGCTTCAGAGCAAGCCTATGGAGCTGCGGCATACTTGAGGACCATTGACAAGAAAGGCCAAGTGTACCTGTCTTTCATTACAGATCGATCCAGAGTGGCCCCCAAATGATCTCATTCCATTCCTAGATTGGAGCTTTGTTGAGCTCTTGTGGCAGCCCATTTAGTTAAATTGCTGGAAAGGGAACAGACCTTGCTGATAGAGATTACAGTGTTCTGGACGGACTCAACCACAGTCCTTACCTGGCCGAACCTGAGTCCTGTCACTACAAAGTCTTTGTTGGAAACAGAGTAGCCAAAATCCAGGAGCTAACAGAGAAATGTTCCTGGCGCTATGTGGATTCAGCTAATAATCCTGTCAGTGACCTCACTAAAGGTAAACCTCTGAATGCCCTCACTGAGCAGAACAGATGGTCTCAAGGACCTCCCTTCTTACTTCAGGATCCAGCTACCTCCAGCTCTTATCCTCAAGCAGAAGATTATCGCCAAACGGAAATCCTTATTCTTAAGAGGGTTCAGCAGGAGTCCTTTCCCGATGACTATCAATGCCTAGCATCTGGGAAATCAGTGTCCTCAGTGAGTCACCTTCCTACTCTAGCCCCTGAAATTGATGGATCCAATGGTTTAATCAGAGTTGGAGGTCGATTAAGGAGAGCTGAAGCCACTGAAAAACCTACCATACACCCCGTTGTCTTGGATGCTTCTCATCCACTCACACAGTTGATGATTCAGAATTATGATAGCAAGCTGCATCATTCAGGACCTGAGTAAGTGTTTGTAGAAATGCAGTGCTATTATTGGATCCTCCGTAGCCATGAAGCCTTTCGTCGGTACCAGCATACATGTCCAGAGTGCCAACATTGGAGGGCATGGCCAACCATGTCTAAGATGTCAGACTTACCCTCAGCCTGTCTCCACCTCTACAAATCTGCCTTTCACTCATATGGAATAGACTGCTTTTGGCCAATGCTGGTTAAAATTGTGAGACGCACAGAGAAGCACTGGGGAATAATCTTTAAGTGCTTAACAACCAGAGCGGTGCACTTGGACCTACTCAATAGCATTAATTCTGATTCTTTCTTGATGGCCCTGAGGCTATTTATAATATGACGTGGGACTCCAGCAGAACAGTGGTCAGACCAAGGAACAAACTTCCGAGGAGGCGAAAGAGAACTGCATGAAGCTTTCGCAGAGATGGCTCCTGTCTTACAGAAGCAGCTCACTCATCAAAAGATCCACTTTCCCTTCAACCCCCCATCAGCCCCACACTTCGGAGAAGCATGGGAGAGGGAGATACGATCTGTAAAGTCTGCCCTTTATACTGTCTTGGGAGTTCAATCAGTTCCAGAAGAGGTCCTCTTGACAGTCCTTTTAGAGGTGAAAGCAATTCTGATCTCGAAAACTTTAGGATACATGTCAAATGATGTTGCAGACAGTAATCCAGTGACAACAAATAGTTTGCTCATGGGGCAGCCAGACGGTTCCTTACCACAAGTAATTTACCCAGAGTCTGAATTGTTGAGTCACCAACGCTGGAGGCATTAGCAAATCTTAGCTGATAAGTTCTGGTCCAAGTTTATCCGAAACTACCTTCCCGGCCTCCAGACAAGGAGTCTTCCAGTGGCAGTCTTCTCCCCATGACTTAGCAGAGAAAATGGTTGTCATGGTCGTAGATACGGAGAGAACTTCAGTGGTGTGGATACAAATTTGTCCTGCCGGTTATTCGGATGTTTGTTGGTGATTTGGTGTTCAAAGTGTTCGTACATGACCATAAAGTAAATGTTATTGGTTTTCTTTATGTTTTAACCATATTTGTAGTGTATTATTTAACTTTATGCACTTGCCCGGGCATGCACGGACATGCCGCGATTCACGTGTGATTGTGCGATATTCTATTCATCTGGTAATTAGTTATGTTGTATAACTTGGTCTGTGATAAATACTGAGCTAAATATTACAGTTTACTTTGTAATCTGCCTGTAACCTGTACATTAATGATACCACAGAAGGGTTAATCTGTATTATTTTCATTTGATTACATTCATTTGGATCATTAGAATGTTTGTACATTGATTTGGATTTATTGATAATAACCTATCAATACTGAAGTCATTTCTTGGGAGAACCAATATTTCTGTCGACTTTAATTGCACATTCTGTGTGTATATGGAGCTTTTGACTGTTATGTAAATGTGGAAGTGAATATATTTGTATTCTGGGTTGATCAGTGACAGTTAATGGAAAATATGTACACATTCATAATTTATTTTAATGTAATGTATCTGAATATTGTTTTTTAGACTGTGAATCGACTGTGATTCTATACACTTTGGAAAAGAAGCTCCAGTCTCCTCATTATTCATGTCCTGACCGACACACAGGGTTGTTTACTGCTTGTATGAGTAGAGTTAGAACCTAACAGTCCATTTGCCACTCCAACAACCATACAGTTCAGTACAGTATTAACATAAATGTAATGTTCTTCAACACAAAACGCATGAAGAATGTGCACACAGATGCATACACATGCATGTTAATATTAATGTATCGCATGATTATGTGTTTGTCTCAGCAGCATAAGCACAAGAATATGCCCTTAATGTATGGAGTGCAACATAGTGGACCATTTTTGAGCATAATTAATTAAACTACATTTGCATGATCAAAGTGCATAGCCTCTAATGTAATGATTCCACATACACACACACACACACACACACACACACACTTTCTGATCTCTTAAACATATGTCATCACACTCACACATACATACTGTACTTACTTTACTATCAAATGGTTTGGACTCATGCACACACACACACACACACACACACACACACACACACACACACACACTGCACACACAATATGTTTTTATATCAATGTGGGGACTCTCCATAAACTTCCATGCATTTTTTTTTTTTTTTCTGGATTTTATACATATCTAATGATAATTTCTATCCCCTAATCCTAACCCTACCTCTAAACCTAACCCTCACAGAAACCTTTTTGCATTTTCACATTTTCAAAAAAACATAGTTTAGTATGTTTAATAAGCCATGTTGGTGATCTCAGGTTTTACTATCCTTGGTCCCCACAATGTAGTATAAACATGTACACACACACACACACACACACACACACACACACATTTATATGCACACAGGCACACAAGGAGAGAACTTTCATTTGCATATAATCTTTCAAATGTTTTGTCCTCTCACTTCAAAGGGCACATTCACACTTTCTGCCATACAGTAAAGTGCCTCTGTACCATCTCCACCCACAGTGCATGGAATGAAACGGCACTAGATAGGTCTAGATAAAAAGGCAGCATACTGACTAAAAACTCTTAAATATATGGGACTATATGTTTGCTTACTTTAAATAGGCATTGGGACAGCTTTCCAGTAATTACACAGATTACATTGATTAAAAAAATAGATAATTGGACTCTGTAATCTGGATGAGCCGCATTTAAAGCTGTTATGAAACAGCAATGAACAATTTGAATTCTATATTATGAAATGTATAGATTTGGTCCTGGATGCTGATTGGTCAGCAGTGTTCCAGCCATAAAATATACAATATAGCAACAATTATGATGCTAAATACTGGATACACCTAGCTACTATGTATGTTTTATAACTTCAGCACTTACAGAGGCCAACTTTTAACCTTTTCAGGCATTATTTCTTCTAGTGAAAGGATGGCACTTAATGAATTTGCTCAAATAAAATAAGGGTTTTAATGAAAAAATTAAGACTAGTGGTTTAACCTTAATGTATGTAATTAATCATGCTCTGTGACTATACATAAATTCCGTAATAAGCAATTTTCCTACCAACAGAGCAATTGAAGCTTAAAATACCACTTTTATGTTTTTGTGTGTTGCAGTCAGCAGGGGACAGTAAGCGCAACTCCAGCTGTACAGGCAATGCAAAGCTGTACAGGCGCCAAACCAGTATTTGTTCAAAGATAGCTGGATGGAGCAGAGTGCTGGGGTCTTGAGAGACATTTTTAACTAACTAAGTTTCAAACTACATTTAACTTGACATAGCATCATAAAAATGTGCCGTTATTGGCTAGAGACCTTGAAAACCACTGAAACGTGACGCAAACAAAGAGAAACACTCCAAAGTTTTCCACAAGATACAAATGGAAAGCACAAACACGTCATGTGAGAACAGCCCAAGTCTAACTCAGTTGCAAAATGGATCACTGTGGACATTTCTATGATATGGAAATAAACCAAACAAAATATTGACTTAAAAAGCCACTTTTTGTATTGTGTGATCAATGCTTTACTTATTTGCCACAAGGTACTGTCTTTGAATTATCTAAATGATTCTATTTATTATATTATAGGAACAATTTGTAATTATTTAGATTTTTATAAGTTGAAATATCATTATTTAGGGGACTTTTCCTGCAAATATTGATATATGTGATTACTTCAATTAATTGTAATGATTGAATACAAATTTTTAATAGATTGACAGTCCTAGAAAAATTGTCAATTCTCATTATTTTTAAGTAGTAACTATTTTATAAAAGCAATAAATCATTCAAGGTCATATTATATTGTCAGTATAGTCACAGCTAAAGAAGCTGAAGTTGCAGGCACTCCGATGTGCATCTTGGCTAAAAACACTTTAGATGTGACTATATTCACCTAACACAAAAAACACCTTGACACCCTTTAGATGTGATTGTATTTAAAATATAGTACCTTTGTATTCAAAATATAGTACCTTATCTGCCTTGCACCTTATTACCTAATTAATGCACCAAGTCTGCATGTCTACAATATCAACTACAGTTACTCTATTTAACTATTATATATTAAAAACCATTTAGACGTGACCATATTCACAATGTAGCACGACTTCTTGTAAAGTTTTGCTTAATTAATGCTCCAGGTCTATATGTCTACAATATAACCTTCAGTTATACTTATAAACTATTACATAAAAAAGGCCTTTTGACTCAACTGTATTCACAGGGCACCATCTCTTGTACCTTATTGCTTATTTTGCTTTTTAATGTATCAATGTCAATAATATCAATATCTATAATGTCAACTACATTTACACTAATGAACTATTATATATTACTTGGTGGCAGAATTGTTTATTGTGTGTTAAAATATTGATTGTACATTATCCACTCAAGAAGCACAAACTCACGCACATGTATGCTCTCTGAGGCCCAGTAAATGACTGACTGGGTTATGATGTCATAAAGATGTCACTAAGCTGGCCTGGTTCCAGCACAGCTCTCCCATGTGTTTGCTCTCTCTCTACCTTTCTCTTTGTCTCTCTCGCTCACACATGCTGTGAGACAGTACACACTACAACACTGCAGAGTGACTCATCTCCCTCTAGTACAAGTTCACTCACTCCCTGTCCCCTTTTGTTTTATCCCCAATTAGGGTAGCCACTTTTGAAGTTATAAAATAAGGGACACTTAAATGGGGCGGGGAGGATCACAGCCCCTAACCACATCGTCCACTGTTTTAGCAATAAATGCGTTGAGTTAATATGCGTTATTAATAAAATTTGTATATCCTTTTTTATATTCTTATATAATTTGTGTTTATTTTATTTTTTCCCTTCACATGTACTTGTCTTTATGATTGTATTCATACATTGTTTGATCTTATTGAACATTTATATAGAAAAACTCCACAGTTTTACCACCATTTGTGGACTTTTCATACAGTTCCTTACCACATCCTCCACGGTATTAGCATGTTTTAGCACAATGTGTGGACTTTGCAAATGGTCCCTTGCCCACCGTAGGCAAATTTTCCTACTTATATCAATGTTAAATTGGTAATCTGGAATGATTTCACCGTGACGCCATCTGACCAGCTTAAATACAGGACAAATCGCTTTATCATTTTATCTTTAAATACGGGACGATCCCATATTTTACGGGAGGGGTGGCGACCCTATCCCCAATCTTCCTTTTTTGTCATTGTCTGTGCCTGATTAAAGTGACCAGATGCTGCAGTTTCCCTGGGATGCCCCGGTTTCATGAGGTGTGTCCCGGAGTCACTACTCAAGTCAGAGTAGACGCCATATTTAATTTTTCATGAATGAAAACGAGTCTGTGATGCAAAGAAGTACAGTCTGTACAATGGGCCCTTTTTACATTTACAGATTTGGAACACGGAATTAAACTATCCTGGCCAAATTCCCCCCATTGGCCCTTATTAGTGCCCAACCGATATATCGGTCGGCCGATATTATCGGCCGATATTAGCCTTTCACCGATATATCGGTATCGGCGTATATTTTACCGATATGCGCCGATATGAAAACTTTTTTCAGAACATATAATGCAACGCTATTACATATAATTAGAATTGGTGTCAGTACGTAGTTTTTCTAGCAGAGCGCGCTCCGACTCCATTATTTACAGAGCTGACTCTGAGCTGACAGTGGCTCTGCAGACAGGGCTGAGTTAAACGGTGCGAATTTGAGCGATCTCTTCTCATTAAATTGCTAACTAGTTTGTGAAATACATACTGGAAAGTTAATAAAAAATTATCCCATCATTTTATATAACTAATATAACGTTAACCCTGACAACCATGTCACTCATGTTTATCACATCTGTTTGCTGTTAGCCAGCTATAGTTTGTCAGTGCAGTCAGTAATGTAGCAGATTGAAAGGTAAACATCAGAGCATCTTTTTGTAGCTCAGCAGACAACGGTGCGGTGGTGGATTGTGTGTGGTGAGTGTTGATTTCACGATTCGCTGTTATCTAGTTGGTGAGACGCAATGCTGGAAAGTAAATAAAGTCCATATTTTACTCTCTGTGACAACGAGCTTATAGCTAACTAGCTAACCATGTAGCTACTTTCATTGCTTGTCAGCTGAGTGGAAGCTAATGAGTAAACGTATTCACCAACTGTTTTGTTTAGGATTCACAGTTTGGTACCCCCTTCAACCGAACAATTCCAGTCATTGCATTTACAAAATGTAATATTTAAAAGTCTGGTTTTCCAGACATTAAAATAGGATACATAATAAAAGTAGATTTAATAAATAGTATATTTGCTCTGTGTAAATAATAATATATAGGAACTGTATCTAAAATAAATGAGGGGTGATACATACTAATACAGCAGGCTGGAAAAATAGACATTTATTCATTTTAATATCCTATATATTTATTTTGAATGTGTTGAAACTTGACACCGGACGACGCACCCTAAAAACGGCACCGTTAGATCGGTTTCATGCTGAAGAGCTGCTTAAAAGTAAGTTTTTTTTCTCTCTCTCTTGTAAATGTAAATGAGTGTAAATGCCAACATCATGTCAAAAGGACTGAAACCTGTCAACCAAAACATGAGCTCATTGATGTCATTAAATGAGTCTGCTTTTTTATTGCATCAGTTACTCCTTGTCGGAGGCTGCCGTATATATTTAGTTTATACGTAGGGTTACGTCCTACATAAATGTAATGGTGCAATGCTCAAATATTTAGTAGAGCGTAAATTGTGAATTGTGAGGCTAAGTTGTAACGTACGTATAGCTGGTGCAACTGGCCCCTGATGTTTATTTAGCTATTTATTTTATTTTAATTTATTCTTTATTTAAATCGTCAGCATTTGACAGATACTAAATAGTAATACTGATGTTTATTTAGCTATTTATTTTATTTTTATTTATTCTTTATTTTAATGGTTAGCATTTGACTGATATTAAACAGTAATACTGATGTTTATTTAGCTATTTATTTTATTTTTATTTATTCTTTATTTTAATGGTCAGCATTTGCCTGATACTAAACAGTAATACTGATGTTTATTTAGCTATTTATTGTATTTTTATTCTTTATTTAAATGGTCAGCAATTGACTTATACTAACAGTACTGATGTTTATTAAGCTATTTATTGTATTTTTATTTATTCTTTATTTTCTCAGTGTTCATTTCTAGAATTTATTGACAATGTATAATAATAATGTCAAATATTCTTTGATAAAAATATTTGTTTAAGAAAGCAGCCTTCTGAGAACCTTTGCACAATCCACATAGAAAAGGTCTGTTTTCATTCAAGCTCAAAAATGAGCTATATCGGTCACCATATCGGTAATCAGTGAATTTTCCCTTTCTAAAATCGGTATCGTATCGGTCTCAAAAATCCCATATAGGTCAGGCTCTAGCCCTTATCAGCCATGGCTTCCTAATAATCCCCATCCATTAATTGGCTCTATCACTCTACTCTCTTCTCCACCAATAGCTGGTGTGTGGTGAGCGTACTGGCGCACTTTGGCTGCCATCGCATCATCCAGGTGGATGCTGCACACTGGTGGTGGTTGAGGAGAGTCCCCTGTTCACTGTGTAAAGCGCTTTGAGTGTAGTGTCAGAAAAGCGCTATATAAATGTAACGTTCATTCATTCATTCATCAAACTACAGTGGGATACAATTTTATAGCAGTGAAAAGGAGACCACAGCAAATATTATTTTTGCATTCCCATGTGGTCCAACAGCAAAAGAAAAAATCCACTATTATGTTTCCAAAATGTTCCAAAAGAGTACAAAAATAGAATAAGATGGATTATGGGAGTCAGCAGTGAGAAAGTACTGATGTACAAATGTACTGCCACCCCCTCAAAAGCTGTTTTTGAAACCCAGCAGTGACCAAATTTTTTTTTTCTTCTTCTTCTTCTTATGAATGCCAGGGTAATATACAGTAAGACTAAGACAAAGAACAATGTTACAAATTTACAGATAATAATTAAAATATTTAAATTAAAAATGTAAATAAAAAACTTAAATGGTTAGATTTACACTAGATTTACGCCGTAAAATATGGTTAGGCTCTATGTCACATATATTATATATCCGAGTCCGTTTATAGCAAAACGGACTCAAGATGGCGCCGAGTATGGCTGCTGCGTTGCGAGCTCCGACACAACTTAGCAATGGTTTGTTTGTTTTGTTTACAATTCTTATGTTTCTTGTCTTGGATGTTGCCTGCCTTATTGTCTACGACAGACAAACACTTTTGGACATTGGCTCAGCGATCTCACACCGTAAACCGGACTTCACATTCCTCAATGCCGACCCGCTGTTTACAAACACGCAAGCGGAGCCCTTTGTCTGGGCAGCACGGCCGCGGAAACGCAGGAGGAAAAGGGGAAACAGAGCCGGCGTTCTCATCAGAGTAAGACGCCGCGCAAATCGACCCCCGCTACCCACTATTCTACTGGCAAATGTTCAGTCTCTGGATAACAAGCTCTGCGAGCTGAAAGCGCGGATCTCTTTCCAACGAGAGACGAGGGACTGCTGCGTTATCTGCCTTACGGAAACTTGGATGTCTGCGGAGATTCCAGACTCAGCCATTGAACCCGCGGGGTTTTCCATGCTCCGAGCGGACAGAGCGAAAGACCTCTCAGGTAAAACTAGAGGAGGTGGTGTATGTTTTATGATCAACAAATCCTGGTGCGATCAGAGGAACATACATTCTATCAAGTCTTTCTGTTCTCCTGATCTGGAATTTCTTATGCTTCTGTGTCGACCATTCTGGCTACCGAGGGAATTCACAGCGGTCATTATCACTGCTGTGTACATCCCCCCACAAGCCGACACAGACCGGGCACTCAAGGAACTGTATGGGAGTATAAGTGAGCAGGAAACCGCGCACCCTGAGGCCGCGTTCATTGTGACCGGGGACTTTAATAAAGCCAGTTTAAAATCAGTCGCACCAAAATATCACCAGCACATTAGTTTCAACACACGAGGGGACCGGGTTTTGGACCATTGCTACTCTCCGTTCCGGGATGGCTACAAATCCCTCCCCCGCCCACCATTTGGAAAATCGGACCACTCTTCCATTCTGCTTCTGCCCGCTTACAGGCAGAAACTGAAACAGGAAGCACCCACCCTCAGAACGATCCAGTGCTGGTCGGACCAATCAGACTCTACGCTACAAGACTGTTTTGATCGCACGGACTGGGAGATGTTCCGGTCCGCCTCTGATGACGACATCGAGCTTTACGCTGATAGCGTAATGTGCTTCATCAGAACGTGTGTAGAGGAAGTGATTCCGACCAGAACTGTGCGAATCTATCCGAATCAGAAGCCGTGGATCAACAGCGATGTTCGCGCAGCACTTAATGTGCGGACCTCCGCTTTTAATTCCGGGAACGCGGAGGAGCATAAACAAGCCAGTTATGCCCTCCGAAAAACTATCAAAACAGCAAAACGCCAGTACAGGAGTAAGATTGAGGGACAGTTTAACACCACCAACTCTAGAAGCATGTGGCAGGGAATTAACATCATCACGGACTTTAAAGGAAATAAAAACTCCGCCATGAACACCGCTGCCTCTCTCCCAGATGAGCTAAATACTTTTTATGCTCGCTTCGAGGGAAATAACACCGCCCTCGCGGAGAGAGCTCTCACGGCCGAAGCTACAGAGGTTAGTTCACTCTCCGTCTCTGTAGCGGATGTAACCCGATCATTCCGACGGGTGAATATCCGCAAAGCCGCGGGTCCAGACGGCATTCCGGGCCGCGTCATCAGAGCGTGCGCGAACCAGCTGGCTGGTGTTTTTACGGACATTTTCAACCTCTCCCTCTCTTTGTCTGTAGTCCCCACATGCTTTAAAACATCCACCATTGTGCCTGTTCCAAAACAATCGAAAATAACTTGTTTAAATGACTGGCGTCCTGTTGCTCTGACCCCCATCATCAGCAAATGTTTTGAGAGACTAATCAGAGATTACATCTGCTCTGTATTACCACTCAATCTTGACCCGCTGCAGTTTGCTTACCGTAACAACCGCTCCACTGATGATGCCATTGCATCTACAATACACACTGCTCTCTCCCACCTGGAAAAAAAGAACACTTATGTGAGAATGCTGTTTGTAGACTACAGCTCAGCATTCAACACCATAGTGCCCTCCAAGCTAGATGAGAAACTCCGGGCTCTGGGCTTAAACAGCTCGCTGTGCAGCTGGATCCTGGACTTCCTGTCAAGCAGACGCCAGGTGGTTAGAATAGGCAGCAACATCTCCTCATCACTGACCCTCAACACTGGAGCCCCGCAGGGCTGTGTTCTCAGCCCACTACTGTATTCCCTGTACACACATGACTGTGTGGCAACACATAACTCCAATGCCATCATTAAGTTTGCTGATGACACGACGGTGGTAGGTCTGATCACTGACAATGATGAAACAGCCTACAGAGAGGAGGTGCACACTCTGACACACTGGTGTCAGGAGCACAACCTCTCCCTCAACGTCAGTAAGACAAAGGAGCTTGTGGTGGACTTCAGAAGAAAAGACAGAGAACACAGTCCCATCACCATCAATGGGGCACCAGTGGAGAGAGTCAGCAGCTTCAAGTTCCTGGGTGTCCACATCACAGAGGAACTCACATGGTCCGTCCACACTGAAGTCGTTGTGAAGAAGGCTCATCAGCGCCTTTTCTTCCTGAGACGGCTGAGGAAGTTTGGAATGAACCGCCACATCCTCACACGGTTCTACACCTGCACTGTGGAGAGCATCCTGACTGGCTGCATCTCCGCCTGGTACGGCAATAGCACTGCCCACAACCGCAAAGCACTGCAAAGGGTGGTGCGAACTGCCAAACACATCATCGGAGGTGAGCTTCCCTCCCTCCAGGAAATATATACAAGGCGGTGTGTGAAAAAAGCTCGGAGGATCATCAGAGACTCCAGCCACCCGAGCCATGGGCTGTTCTCACTGCTACCATCAGGTAGGCGGTATCGCAGCATCAGGACACGCACCAGCCGACTCCATGATAGCTTCTTCCCCCAAGCAATCAGACTTCTGAACTCTTGATCTCCCACGATCAAAATACATCATCCCTGCACTTTATTACTCTTTTATCTCACACCGGACTGTCATAAATTATATTACTGTCATTATATTATGTCTCTCTTAACAACTGACTATCAACCGACAGCCTGAATGTCAATACAGTACAATACTGTACATTCTATATATATACTTTTTTCATATATATTTTAATTTTTATTGAATATTGTGTATCTATATAGTATCTATATAGTAAAAAACAAAACAAAAAAAACAAAAAACAAAAACAGCATATTGTATACTGTGCAATGTATGTTATTATTGTATATTGTTGAGTGTAATTGTGTATAACAGATGTTTAAATTGTGTTGTGTTAATTTGATGTTTTAAGTTGTGTAATTATGTATAACAGATGTTTAAATTGTGCTGTGTTAATTTGATGTTTTAAGTCGAGTTTAATTATGTATAACAGATGTTTAAATTGTGCTGTGTTAATTTGATGTTTTAAGTCGAGTTTAATTATGTATAACAGATGTTTAAATTGTGTTGTGTTAATTTTATGTTTATTGTAGATTGGCGTATGTCTCATCACTGTCACGACTGCTATGTTGATCGGAACTGCACCCAAGAATTTCACACACCATTGCACTTGTGTATATGGCTGTGTGACAATAAAGTGATTTGATTTGATTTGATTTGATTTGATATTTGACATGACTGATTAACACCAAGGGAAACAACAGTACAACCCACTGAACAGACTATAGTGCTATCCCATACAGCCTCCTTTTTTATTATTGTCTGAAATATGGTGTCTACCTTGAATTAGGTTATAGTCTGACATTGCAGAGAAAGAATGTTTCTAGAATGTGTTTCACCAAATCAGCAAGAAATGTATCTGGTTGTCATAACAAAAACTTCACGCTCTTGCTGCGGCTCTCAGCAGTCCTTCTCAAAGTTCGCAAGCTAGCTAAGCTTGGGAAATGCCCAAACAAAAATGCGTTGAAAGAGCTGAAAAAAGCCTATCCACATCTTTGCACATGAGAAAATGCAAGTGAAGTGTTTTGCGGTCACTCTTAATGTTCTTTTTTTGTCGCTCACTAAAGAGAATCTGACAAATGCTAAATATGCATACACATTCAGACTTCTAAACCACTTAAGTTATATCACCCTGCAATTGTATGGTTTTATGTTCCAAATGTTCTGAACATTTTGTGTTAAAAAACTATTTGATGGCATGTATGTATATCTCACCTTCAACTGCAGTCACATGTGAATTTCAAAATCAAAGGAAACCTTTGAGAAATTGAATAAAACAGGAGGGAGGTCCCAGGAAAAGGGTTGGAACTCACATGGGTTCAGTTAAAGAGACACTCCTATTACATGCACCAACTACACTGCTCAACAAATGCAAAATGCAGTAACTACGCCAACAATGAAAATAAGAACAATGGCTTCAAAGTATTTTGGTTTTAGTATGGAATTTGATGTTACTGCAGTTTTCACACTCTGTTTTCTCTGAAACCGTCCACGGTTGAGCCAAAACGTTCACAGGACCGATTATTGTATAAGGTGGTTTTCATACTGGGAATGCTGGCTGCAGTCCAAATCCGAGTGTGGTTGTTCCTATCGCCCCCCATCTTGTTGGCTTTTCTGTCATCAACTTGCATCAACACAAACACGCACATGATGGAGAACACAATGCGCTATATTTGTGCGCTTTGTATTAATCTGGTGTCATTATGCACACCAAAGTGAATGACACTTGCGCCTCTATGCGTCACATCCCATAATTCAGCAGATATGCATGCCCAGGAGATGGCAATTTTATCTGATGCTTGCAAACTGTCTTTTTTGAGGATACAGCTAGCTGTGAGCAATGTAGTTGCAGCGTTGCTTATGTTCCTCTGCCACTCATGGTGTGTGTGTGTGTGTGTGTGTGTGTGTGTGTGTGCAACTGATGATGTTGTCATACTTAAATCGCCAAAAATGCATAGGGGTGTAATGGTACACAGAAGTCACGGTTCGGTACGTACCTTGGTTTTGGGGTCACGGTTCGATACGAATTCGGTACAACAGGAAAAAGCAACAAATCCCAAATGCTATGTTTCTTTTTATTTATTTTGAACAGACAGTAGTGCAAATTACAGTTTGTTCCACCTAGCGGCATTTAGTCCCCCCTGAAGTAATTGATACAGTACAGCCTCCTTTAGTGTATTAAGCACTAAGTAGTAAACAGAATGCACTCTTGCATATGGTCATATTTTTTTGTAGGGCTGATAAAAAACAAAAGGTATTTGGTCACAATCAGCTACAAAACTGAAAAGCATCTCTTTTATTATAAAAGTACATAATAAATAGAATAATGAAAAATAAAACTTGTGCATTAGGAGGAGTGTTACAATTTGTTCCACTTAAACTATATGTATTTGTGTATATGCCAATTGCCTGGGTAATGACTTTGGCCCTGTCTGCTCTCACATCTAGAGGCTGGTTAAAAGCTGCATGGATAAGTTTTTGCACTCCTGTCGTCTTTTTCTGCCTAGCTCCGGTGATTGGCACATCTGGGTGATGTCGTCTGACATGTGTTAGCATGTTGGACGTATTTCCACTCACATACCGTACAGCTGCCTTACAACGCCGACACATCATCCTCGTCCAATCTACTACTCGCTCTCCACTGCTGCCGTAGTTCACTGGGAACCCAAAACTTTCCCACACTGCTGATTTAAAACAAGTAGGCGGGTCTTCAAGCTCTTGCGTGTCATCTGAACTCGCCATTCTTGTTTTGGGTTGGTGCATAGATGGTGTCTTCTTCTTCTGCTCTTTTTCCTGTTGTGGCGGTTAGCAAAAAGCGTTGCATTACTGCGCGTGCCCCCTTCTGGATTGGAGTGTGGATCACCTGTGACTGACTCAGACGTATTCTTCATCTGACTGCAGGCACCAAACCATGACATCAGTACCGTGACGGTTCGGGATAAATACATGTACCGTTACACCTCTAATGTACAAGTTATTTTACCTCCTGAACATGTGTGGACCCAAGAACAGTTAGCTTTTTCACTCATGTGCACCATGTCACAGTTCCATTGCAACCATTGCTCACTGGTCCGCAAAACAGCTTTCCAATTTTTCACAAACCGTGCTCTGTTTCAGACTAAACTAACAGTATGAAAGCCCCCTAATAGACAAAATGTCTTGTTGCTATGTTTTGCCTTTAAATTGTAGTACATTTTACAATAATTTCCTCTAATTTTGCTGAAATAAATTATATTGATATCCCCCATCCCCCAGGATATCCTGATTTGGAGGCTCTGCCTTCCTTACCTTCCTCATATTTCTCTTGCTCATTAAAGAGAGTGTGGCATTCATATGAAGTTGAGAATAAATGTGATAGTGTGTTAAAGCTGGATCAGAGAGAGAGAGAGAGAGAGAGAGAGAGAGAGAGAGAGGTTGGCAGGCTAGTGCAATGGGGAGTGGGGCTAAACGAAAACAGATCTGAGATGGAAAGGGTGAGAATGAGCTGGCACAGCAAACAGCATAGACTGGCAGGAGTCTCAGGGTGTGTGTGTTTGTGTGACATAGGGAGAGAGAAAGAGAGAGTGCAAGTCTGTGTCTCTGTTTCTGAAAGATACTGTGTATATATGTGTGTGTGCATTTGTGGGCGTGTGTGTTTGTGGACATTAACTCTGTTTCACCCTCAGTACTGAGTTGTGATTGGCTGGATTGGTGCAGGGCTTGGCACAGTCTCATTTCCGCAGAAGGGAGTACAACAGGAGGGCCACGAACACATGCAGCATCTGCCTACTCTTTTGCTGCCAACACACACATGGATGCACAAGCATACGCACGCACACAAACACACACACAGGTGCTCTTGAACAGGTGCTCATAGACATACATACTGTACATCCATGTTTTGGGACTGATTATTGACACTTGTGACAAAACATGTCCCTGCTATTAGTATTTCCACTTTGAAATTATTCAGAGATGATCACTATAATGTTCTATTTATTTTATCAAGATTAATATGACTTCCTTTCATCACTCATATTATCCCTAAAACCAACTGTCCTCAGACCACCCTGCCGAAAAGACCTGCTTAATATGTATCCTACCTGAGGTTGGTGGTAGATATGACTGTGGGCTTCTCAGAAAAAGTATCTTTGTGTGCCTATGTGTGAAAGAATGAAATTGTAAAACAGCCAAAAAATGGGGCTGAAGGACTCACAGATTACAGCATCCCCAGTCCCCATGTGATTCACCAGCACATTATCTTCCCTTGGGTCCAGCATTCAAAATGCAACATATGCTGGTGACTGGCTGTGCTGGTCTTTTCTGCAGGGTGGTTTAAGTCAAAACATTCTCTTCAAGGTGCAAAAACAAAACAAAAAACATCCTATTCTTTAGTATCTTTGTCTTTTTTAGTTTATAAAAGTCTTTAAAAAGAGATAAATTTGCTTGAGAAGAAAAAATGCATAAGATAATAATACTTTAGTGTATTCTGTCTTTTTCCATTAGCCAATATTGTTCTTTTTTTTTTTTTTTTTTTTTTTTTACTATGTTGTCTAAATTTAGTTAGGTTTATGCATAAAACAAGTGACACAAATCTGCCAGTGGAACAAGACAAAAAACACTTATATTCAAGATACATTCTTTGAAAAAAAGTCTTTCTTTGATCAATCTGATTTTAAGGATGTTTAGATATTGCTACTTGAAAACAAGATAAAGGTAGTGATAAAGAAAAATATTTTTTAATTTCATTATATCTACTTTGTCTATTTTCTGTTCCCTGAAGCTAATCAGAGTGTGTCTGCACATATAGCACATATAATGCATATTGTGCCTATGAAGTTGATATGGCTCTATGACCTACACCTCAGCCAACAGGGTGACATTTTAAAAGAACCAAAGCTGGCGTCCCCCACTTTTATTTCACTTCATTTACATGGATTGTATGACAGACTAAAAGTGCATACAAATCACTTGCAAAATCTGCAATGAGGTATACAGAAGAAAGTTTAATATATTACATAAATATTAAATAATAATAATTATTTAAATTCTGAATAATTGAAAATCTTAATATAGAGTTATAAATCTTAATATATTTATGTAAATCCTGAAAAAAACATAACACTGAATATATAAAAATAAAACCTGAATTATTATATAGAAAGAAAGATTAAAAATATTTAACAAAAGTGGTGAGAGAGAGAGAGAGAGAGAGAGAGAGAGAGAGAGAGAGAGAGCAGACTTAAGGAAATAGAGAGAGAGACTTTGATGCAGCTGTGAAGGCATAATTTGATCTCCAATGCCACCAAAACTGAGACATGGGGCATGAAATATTTATTTGACCAAACAATCAGCAAAACCGGAGACAAACAAGAAATACAGGCAGACACTCTGTCTGTGAGTGCATGCCACTGACTATCAAAGAAATCTCTGCACCAATTTATTTTATTACTACTGTATTTAGGCCCAGTCACTAAATATTTGTATTTGCTGTATTTTGTAGATATAATGGAGGACTTGTTCAGTCTAGTTTGAATGATTTGAGGTTGCTCTAACTGGGTGCAGTGATATTGAATATTTAAAGAGATTTTACCTTATGTGCATGTTCTCTTTCTCTCTCTCTCCCCCTCTCCATCTGTGTGTGTGTGTGTGTGTGTGTGTGTGTGTGTGTGTGTCCACACTTATACGTTTCTTTGGGATTTTACTGTTTGCATGTGTGTGTACTTATTCATTAATGATAGAATGTGTGTTTACACCCACTAAAGCCTTCCCATTCCCTTAAAGATCTGAAGGTAATAACACCATCCATCATGTGGTGTGTGTGTATGAAAGAGAGAGAGACGAAGAGAGAGAGCACATTGGCGAGTCAGCATACACTCTCTAGGCAGTATCTAAAAAAAAGAAAAAGAAAATAAAGGAACATCTCCACATTGTCCATGATAAAATACCTAAACCTATTGAGACCCCTAAAAACAAAAGCTTTTATGTATGGCACTAAAGCAATAAAATTTGCAGACATAGATCACTAAATGTTGGCCATGCACAATATGAAGGAATAGCGCCCGTGTGCAGGACGTTTAATAATGCATGTCGAAATATATGCTAAACCCGACAAAAATATAGACCATGAAAAAGCAACACATGACATACACTTAAAAGGGAGAGAAAGAAGGACAGACTTTTGTAAAGGGTGATAAAACTAAAAAACATTTTTTGAGATTTCACATCATGAATCAGTGTTGAGTGAACATTCTTGGATGTTCATCACATTAACTATGGACTTGTTCCTCTAAGTTTGACCACCAAAAAAAAGTGTCCAAATGCTTATTTGTGAACAGTATATTGATTGACTTTATTACCTTACTAACTTCTTTTTGTTTGAAAAGTGTGTTTGTGCTATCTTTTACAGTTTTAACTGCATAATTAAAGAAACAAAAGAAGCTTATTTGACGCTTGTTGTCATTTTTATATGTAGCATTTTTCGATATTGTAGTGCTGAAATGAGGGGTTTGTGACAAGTTTTGAGAGAGACAGAAAGAAAGAAAAAAGAAAGAAACTTGTGCTGAATATTCCATATAACTTGTGTGCCACACAAATGATGATGAGAAAGCAAACTGTATTAACAATTTGACTCAACAGTCATCAATATAATGCTTTATGTACATTTATGCATTTGGCAGATGCTTTTATCCAAAGCAACTTACAGTGCCCTTATTACAGGGACAATCCCCCTGGAGCAACCTGGAGTTAAGTGCCTAGCTCAAGGACACAATGGTGGTGGCTGTGGGGATTGAACCAACAACTTTCTGCTTACCAGTTCAGTGCTTTAGTCCACTACACCACCACCACTCCATAGGCCTGTGTGTTATGGAACCCCTTATTTTTTTTAATTAAACAGTTGAATTTTTTTGGCATCTTGGTAGATCAAAGTAGAACAAACCACTGTACTGATTTTAATTCACTGCATGACTGACAGGCTTTTTATTCTCTAGCATCCTTAAAAAACATTGCATCTACAGCTTGTCTTTACAATAAAACATGCTCCATCTCAACAACTTACTGCAAGCATCAGTACTCATGCTGGCCTTTAATGCAGATGATCTGGGGTCTCCAGTTTTCTGTACTAAGCAGGGAGAAATAATGAACTGTGATTGTGCAGACAGCCGCTGCTGTGTTGATGCCTTGTTTGAGCACCGTTAGTGACAAAATATAATTGTTGACACTTCAAAGTGAGTGCAAATAAAGAGAGCCCCAACGAAGAGTTCTTTGCATGAATTTAAAACAGTCTTACATTGTAAAAACAAATGATAAAAATTGTAATTGTAAAAAAATGTACAACTGTAAAAAAGAATAATAAGAATAATAATTAAAATATTTATTCTTTCTTATAATAAGGCACATTTTATGTGGATATAGTGTGCTGTGAAGGATATCAGAGTCTTATACTGCCTTCAAGTCTTCCTTGGAGGTTCCTACTTTCGAGTGTGGAAATTGAAATTACAATGTGATGTCACAAGCAGGTTGCCACATAAATAGGCTAAATCAGTTGTTTTTCATGGCAAGCATTATCACAATTCTTTATTAAGAATGTGCCCAATATGTACATGTTCTCTCTACTACACAAATGTGTACAAACTAAATTATACCTTAATTACACCAATACCAATTAGCTTTTGTAAACTGACATACAACCAGACTGACTCAAGTCGCACTTAAATAAATATTCCATGTTCAATATGAGCTCAATTGACAGCATTTGTGGCGTAAAGTAAACCCTCCAACAATTTGGCTCCAATCACTTCCATTGTAAGTGCCTCATTATAAACTTTAAATAAGTAGAACAAATCTTACATTACATCTTAAATACATTTTTGTGGTAATCAACATTATGCTACAAGTACTTTCGATTGAGCTTAACTTGTGTTGAACCTGGCATATTCCCTTAAATCTAAAAAAAAAAAAAAAAAAAAATGACTTTGGACTTGACTTGGACTCCAAATTAGAAACATGTGAAAAAGCCTATATGTCTACAAGGAGAAATATTTTCTCTTAACATTGCGACACGGTTTAGGGAGACAGTGGATGTGAGACTCTCATGCACTTTCTGTTGCTTATTCCTGTGAAAATGTGTGGCCATTTGCTCACTTTTCCTAGGAAATCCCTAGAAATAATAAAAAAATTTTTTTAAATATATTAGATTAATTGTCCTGCCACAGCATATTGAAAATTGTCAACAAAAGAGATTTAAGACTTCACTTGAACTCATGACAAAAGACTTTAGACTTGACTTGGACAAGGTGAACATGTCTGCCCCTTACTCAAAAAGTCACTGCTTAAAGAAAATCACAAGTTTCCCCCTAGTAATAACAATATCGTGGTGCCATTCATGTGCACTCATATCATAAATATGATCACTCCAATATGACTTGAAGGCAGAATTCCTTGCATGTTACAAATTGTAAGCTATCTTAACAACTGGCGGCAGGTGAGGTGTTACTCCATGGAAGTGTGGCTATTATTCCTGACATAATAATAATCAGACTGATCACACTGTGAATTCAGGGAGCATAGGTCAAAAGTTCAACTGCTGAAATTGGTCTGCTCTTGCTGAAATTCAAACATCTGCTCTCAGTGGCCGAAGCAGGAAGTGTAGTTGGGGTGAAATGTCCACAGGGTGGCGCTAAAGGTTAGTTGTATTTTTAGTAATGATGTGATACAGTCAACAGGAATGCATGTTTTATTAACCCTACACCCTAACCCAAACCTCACCCCTAAACCTAACCATAAATGGAGTAAAAATGTAATTTTAGAGCGAAAAACCAGACTGATCTCAGATTAAATCGGAAACAGTAGGTTGACTTTTCTTTGGCAAAAATCGCTGCACTTAACCGAAATGCAAAACACTGCTTCCAGGCTGTTAAACAGTGAGGATAAATGCATATTTTAGAAACTGCACCCCAAACCCCAAACCTAAACCTAACCATCAGTGGAGTACAAATGTAATGTTAGAGGGAAAAATGTAACCTACGAATTGTGTTGTCACTGATTATGCGAATGTGATAACCTCCTGATTTCAAACGGGAAATGGGAGATTTCAGAATGGGATCCTGAATCTCCCATTCTGCTGAGTTAATGCGCTTTCGGTCGCACCACAGGAGAAGGTAAATGCTAGGGATGGGTGATACCACTTATTTTCTTTTCGATCCAATACCAAGTACTTTTAGGCTAATATCGCTGATATCGATACCATTAACGATACCTCTATTAAGTTGAATTTTTACGAATTATTTGGATAAAATTAGTAACTTTATTATTACTTAAATGTTTAAGATATTTATGGGCCTAAACAGAACATTATTAGGCTGCTTTGTTAACCCTTTAAAAATTAGTTAGTATAAGCCACATATAAAACCTCAAAATTAACCACAAATATTATTATATGGTTATTATTACTAAAACCAAGTTACCATATGGATTCTACAGTAATGCTGTAGTAAAACCATGGTTAATTATATCAAAACCTTGTTTACTGCCAAAAAGAAAAAGAAAAAACATGGTTACTACAGTCATGGTTACTACAGTCATGGTTAATACAATATTACTACAGTAAATCCATGGTAAGTTTTCATAAGGGTATCATTTATTAATGAAGATTACAGATCATTATCAATGTTTTAACAACTCTGAATTTAAATAAATCTATTGTCAATCAAGTCCATTATAATTCATGTCACATCTAGGTTTGTTATTACTTAGTGTGAATAACTCCAGATGCTGTTTTTCTGTCATTACTTCAGGAAAGCACTGCTCCCTCTTTGAACGAGTGCTATGACTGAAAGGGTGAGCGCTGTCTGACTGCTAGTGTATTTTAGCATTTCTGCGTGTCAAGATGAGCAGAAGAAAAAACAGTTCCAGTGCCATGCAACAATTCGCTCGTATCATTCTTTTTTTTTTCCACTTCGAAGCTTATGAGATGCATTAATATTCATGTAATCTAAGTAATAAGATCACTTGTTAAAAAAACTTCAGAATCGATATTTTTATGTGAAGATCGATATTCTTGATACCACATCAGTATTGGATGTATCGATACTTTAGTATCGATCCACCCATCCCTAGTAAATGCACTGGAGCCGATGCAAAAACGTGAGTCGACATTATGTGGCCTATCCTAGGATTCCAGAACTCTCAGAAGCCACATGCTGAATTCCCCTTTGGTCATGTTGGCAAAAACACAACCTCCAAATTACACTCACCATTGTTTGTTAACATGATTTCTTCCTGGTTTCCATGCATGGACCAAAATCCATGTTTTGGAGATTGCTCGCACAACACGCTATCAGTAGTGCATTCGGATCATGTTGCTATTATCATCATCTTTGCATCGTTGTCATCATCATCATAATCAACCTGTCTAAAGCCATCTTAAGGCCTTCCCACTAAGCAGAGATTGTTTATGAAGTGGTTGAAAAGATGCCACCTTTTACATTGTGTCTAAGTTTTCCTGTTGGCTGAGTGGATTGTCTACATACAGTAAGCATGCCTGGTGTTGAAAACGCCTGCTCATCATTTGCAAAGGCCTTCTCTTTGTTTATGACTGAACAAAGCTTTTTACAGATTGTGAAGCCGCCAACGCATTCTTCCTCACACATACCTACAAACAAATAAACAAAAAGAGAGACGCATACACAGTATACCCACAAACGTGAATATCTTAAAGAAATATTCTGGGGTATTTTCATCTTAATGAATGAACAGTTTCGATGTTGTTCATTACCACAGACATTTCAAATCCTTGTTTCTAAAAAAAAAAAAAAGAATAGGAAATACATGTAGTTATACACTTAAAAAAGGAAGCCTAGCAGGCAAGCAAGGGTTTTAAAGCAGAAGTTTAAAGCTTATTATTTAAAGCACTTGGATGGACATTAATCCTTCAGTTTAAAAAGCAAGAGTATTTCTACTCTCAATGACCACTTTTCTAGGTAGAGGAACCTCTGCTTATACATTACGGATGTAATTCCTATATGGGTGGAAAATAGGCTATAGTCCATGTTAGCAGTGCTTAATGAATAAACCTTGAATATGAATATGTATAAATCACTGAATTAACCTGAATGCATTAGGTTACACCAACAAAACAAAATTTAGGGTTAGATTTTACACAGACATGGTTGATAAGTGATTCTATCACACCAGTCCCATGTTAACACACATAAAGTGTCTCAATTACACTTTCAAAACAGTGTGAAAATGTCATATTTTTAACGTTTATTTCCAGTGCAGAACATTTTCCTTCTAGGCTTTCATTGTAAGTGTATTCACTGTAAATTACTGTCTGTGGTAATCAATAGCATGCCACAAATGCAGTCTATAGACCTTAATTTGAAAATTACAAAGAATATTTTTTTAAAGAAAAATATCTCAATCACTGAAATGATCTGATCCTAAAGTTATAGCCTATTCATATAGCTATAGTAGGGCTGCAAATAATGATTATTTTGATAATCTACTAATCTAACGATTATTAGAACGATTATTCAGCGATTATTGCACCGATTAATCATTAGCTCTTAACTGATTATTCAACTTGCACCCGACTTAAAAGGTTGTATTAAATGTGCTTGCTAACAATACAGAGGACTACATCTTTTAAAAATACCACAAAATGACATTCACTGAATTCAAGGGGGAAAAAAATACTTTTTATTAAGTTTAATTCAGTAAAAAAATTACTGCAAAAACTCCTATGGTTAAAAAGTGTTTTTGACTTGTTTTCCATTTAAAATTGTCTAAATATCTTTAAAACAAGATACATTTACTTTAGAAGCAACATATAAGATATTATGAATCGCTTTCAGAGAATGTATCTTAAATTTAAGTGTATTTTGTATATACTGTAAGTGTATTTTTTCACTTTGTTATACTTCTGCAAGTGCAGTAAAGACAAAATATACTTATATTCAAGATATGTTCTCTAAAAGCAAGTCTAAATATATTATATGCTGCTTCTGAGGTGAATGCATCTTTTTTTAAAGGATTTTTAGATATTTTAAAATATTTGTATTTTTAATATTATATTCAACCTTCTCAGATAACAATTTTGTCTTCTGCAGTATAACTGCTGAAGTAAATGTACATTGTTTTAAATGAGATTTAGATATTATTTTTGGATACGATACGAAATGCACAGTGACATATATATTACGATTCAATAAGTCACGAGCCATCACGTTATAATTTAGCTGCATTAAGCGTGCACGCTCGAGGGACGAGCATCCCCATGACAGAGTGTGCCTCAGTCGGGTGCGGTTTCAATCTCTCCCCCTTAGATCGGACACTTCATGCAACTCATAGAAGAGGTGCTGACCACACAGAGAAATGACAGTTTCGGAGTTTGTAGTTATTTGCATGATCTTCTTCCGTATTATTTGAACTTTATTAAAGCTATAATGCATTAAATATAACTGCATTTAAGATGTAATGCCGGGGTGTTTCCTTTAAAGACGCTCGACACGCAAGTTTTGCCTCAGCGGAGCGGCAGCTCCGCTTATTTCACGACGAGAGTGCTTCTGTATATACTTACTACTTTGCGATCTACATCACCTGAAGCTGTTTGGAAAGTTTAGAGTGCATCTGGACTGTGAGCTGTTTTCTTCCTCTCCTCAACTGCAGTGCTGCTCTCATGCGTCATCATTAGAGTTTCATATGATCTCATGTTATGTTAAATGAGATCAAACGACTATTCGACAATGAACATTTTTGTCTGCAATTTTTTTATTGTCGACGTTGTCGATAACGTCGAATAATCGTTTCAGCCCTAAGATATAGCCATATGGGAAATCTCTCCACCGCTGTACTACTTGTTGTAATAACTCTCTGGAAATGAGAGAGCTAAAATTGCACTCCACCTCCCCAGTTGTTTACACATTGGATAAAGAAGTTCAGAGTAGATCCTGAAAGTTCCAGTACCCTAGGATCGAACACATTATGCCAACTCGGTGACAAGTGTCTTCCACCAAACATTTTTGCATCGGCTCAAATGTGTTTACCTTCGCTTGTGGCGCAACCAGAAGCGTGTTGCGTCTGTAGTGTGTCGGAGATCTGGGTGTGGATCCTGTGTTGAAACCAGGAAGTAATCGTGTTTGCATAATCAGATTGCAAGGTTGCATTTTTCCCTCTAAAATTGCATTTTTACTCCACTGATGGTTAGGTTTAGGTTTGGTTTGGGGGGGTTCAGTTTATAAATTATGCATTCCTCTTCATTACAGCCTGTACAGCTGAAAACAACTCGCTTCACAACTCAATTCTGTTGCCCCTCCGTGGACATTTCAACCAGTAAATGGAACTTGCACGTACCCATACGCCCAACAACACTTATTGCTTTGGCCACTGGGGGCAGTGTTTCAAATTTCGGTAAGCACATAGCAATTGTAGCTAAAGAAGTGTCAACCTAATGTTTCCAATTTCACTGTGAGATCAGTCTAAATTCCTATAGATTTTAATTATATGTGTTTCTTATTTAACTATGATGTTGTCTTTTATTTTGACAATGTGGCAATATCTTTAGACAAGGGCATTACACTCACTACGTATCACCCTGGTAAAAAAAAAAAAAAAAAAATGGTATGTAGGTATATCAGCCACATGCTGTATGAATATGCTAACTTACAGATTACAGGTTTAAGAAATGGAAAACAAAAATCCATTTCAATAGCTTTGAGCCAACTGACAGTCCAGAGCAACTGGGGAAAATGCCTCAAAATTAGACATATCCTTGATTAATTGGCTTTAAGAAAGCCCTTGTGAGGAAGAGAAAATGCAACACTTAATATTGAATATTAATAATGAAATTCCTTACAAACTTGCTTACAAACTCCTTACAATGCTGAAAACAAACATATCATCATAAAACAAAGCACAAAAGCACAATGAACTAATTGGTGCTCGCAATACACAGCCAATTCCCAGAGCTCATTTTACATGTTTAAAATTCATGACCTTACTCTAAGCAACAGTTAGTAGACGCAAGACTGCACAGCAGTGGGTGTTGGAGCCACACACCTCAGAGATCTCCTTTGTGATGGCCACAGTGTTAGAGGAGTAATGATGCAAATTACATATGCCTCTAGACTTTTCATCTTTCCCACTAGAATGCATGGGTTAAAAATTATTTGGAATACAGTTAGATGCATATTCTTTATAATATTTGTTGTTTCGATTAAAATGTATTTTAATGGCAATTTAGATTGTGTGTGTGCATGGGAGTTTATGTGTTTTTGTACCTCATATTGTAAAACTCAGGGTATTAATACAAATTCCCTTTTAAAATAAAAATAGCAAACTATGTGAACACAATTAAAAACGTGATTCACATGATTAACAACAGCATAATTTTATAATAATAATAACAAATGGATGCTTTTTAGTATATCCTGGTTTTAATCGATCCAGCCTAGCAATCTTTAAAATCACCATTCGTGGCCAGCTTGATTTGTGTTTCCCAGTTTTAAATATGGACTTTAAGCACAATCAAGCACAGCCTCTACTGAACAGTTGCTAGAAAATTCAAGGTCAATATCAATGATTTAGTGACTATCCATCCATGTATCATTCATCTATCCATGCATCTGTCTATCTATCTATCATCCATCCATCCATCCATCCATCTATCTATCTAGGGCCATGGGAAGATTATTTTTGTTGGGGGTGCTGTAGTGGGAGATAAATTTTTGCATGTACATGTAAAAATAATAATAATAATAATAATAAAATAAAATAAAAATCATTTTCTGGTGTCTTTGACTAATGACTTTAGACACAGAGAACTTTAGAAACAACAATAGTTGAAGTGCTCACAGACAGCACAAATTCGCTTTTTACCAGCATGTCAATTCGCAGTGTGCCACCTTTACCTGGGTTATTTTAGGGCATTTTATAGAAGATAAAAAATCTTTATTGTCAGGCGCGTTCCCGGAAAAACTCGTTTCGGACGGGATTAAAATCAATGAGAACTCTGGAAATCATTACATTGCCCCACATAAAACGAATTCCGTACGTAAAGTGGTTTATGACATCACATGGTTCGTTGATACAGGGTTGCGATTTTACTGACGGTTTGTCAGAGGATGTATATTAGGATGTTTTTTTTTTTTTTTTCTATTTGATTACCTTGACCTGTGCTATTATCGTCTCTCCCTCCTCGGTTTTTGGCTTCAAGCACGAGTAAACTTTTCTTATGGGCTGACAGACAGCAGCAGAGGAGGGAGGGGGTGATAATTAAGGGGGAAAGCGGATTACATGCAGAAACGTCACCTTGCAATAAAACATATCTATTACTGTAGTAATCACTGTTAATGAACGAGTGCAGTCGTTCTACTTTTCTGAGATTTATTCTTGGCGTACAACAGTACATGTAAGAGGCAACACGAAGTTAACGAACAATTATTTCTCAAAATCTTTCCCTCACTCCTCTCTCACACACACCGAACCCGAACTATAAGTGCATTATATTATTAGTGCATTCATAACACTTGCACATAATCTTTAAACACGCTACAATATCAATCAATTGTATTTTACTAGGTCCCTTTGCGCACGGCAGACAAGAACATGTCCACATTTTAGATTCAAAAACCCAAACTACACAGCACACAAGAACATAGCCGATTAAATATTTGCAGCAAGAGTATAGCCTATCAATGTAATGTTAAAAGGTACTGACGACTGTTAATATTTAATTGCTCGGCGGCAGCTTATAGTAACCAAAAGCGTTACCATGAGATGCGCGGCTAGGTGCTCCGGTAGTTCAAATAGTCCAAAGGAGGCTTGGCGTTCAGGGATTGTTGAGATGAAGGCCCCCGTGATTTATAAATAATTATGACACTATTCAGTGTTGTAAATTATTTATTAAGACATCCTCAAGCATACAGTTTTTTAGGAAAACATATCCAACATTATTTAATGTGTTTATTAAAAAAAAAAAAAAAAAAAAAAAAAAAGACTGACTAAAAGAAAAGAAAAAACATCATCTCGACACCAGGGGGCGCTGTAGCACCTGTAACACCCCTACTCCCCACAGCCTTCTATCTATCTACCTACCTATCTATCTATCTATCTATCTATCTATCTATCTATGGACTGTTGCTTTCGATTATGGAAAATAAAAATAATTTATTTCAGGTTATTTATAATAACTGATTTTCAAGCATATGGTAAAGTGAATGCACAAAATAGCTATATTATCACTGTATGCTTTGAAGACACCTTTTTGTTTCTTCATCTTGACATGTTCTATATAGAGGAGATAACCATTCTATTTCCTTGGCATGAGACGCCGCATTAGGTGAAATTGCTGTTTGAGCCAGTTCTGCAGATAATTAAGTTTCACTAGTGGATTGTAAGCTCACTAGACTCATATGTAAACGGGATAAAGATGAGGGGCGCTCACGGGACATGAACGCTGAAATCCACTCACCCACCGACTTCGACGGGGCGATTGATTTCAGAAGCGAAATCAAAACGCGCGCGGTGGAACAACAGAGGGCGAGAGACGCAGAGCTTCCAGCACGCGCGTGGGGTGACGCCGGTGGAATGTTAACCAGCCCCATGGAGCAGCAGCAGAAGAGCCTCGCCGAGACCTGCTGCTCCGCTCCCAAACCAACGCACTTTCCCTCTGCTCTGACCAAATTAACTGAGATTGACCAGGAAAACCCTCCCCGTCAATTTCAACCACTTTCTTCTCAACCCATGCATAACTGTAAACACGACTGAGACGGGGGAAAGAGGTCAGAGAGTATAAACAGGCTACTCCTTTTGTTGTGTGACTGTAGCGTTCTGTCAGTGCTGCATTGCGCTCGTACATCCGCGTGGCTACGGGCAGCCCGTGCTGGGACCGGAGAGAGAGAGAGTGTGCGATATATGCTCATTGTTCAGAGGATGAGCGAAAACACACTGCAGCCAGTACTGCCGTATTCAGACAATGAGAGTACTTCTTAATTATTCAGAGACACAATAATAATAATAATAATAATAATAATAATAATCGAACTATAAGTATAAGGATAAAGATTATATATATGAAAATTATGAATGATTAAAAATAACACGATGTAACGTAACTAGTCCAGTTATGCCAAAAGGACAAACGCTTAATGAACTAGTTGGCCGATATTCTCGACCAACTTATGACCTTTTTAAACTTATTAAAACTTGATTAAAGCGGTCAGTGAACAAATTGGGAACAGACTTTCCAATAAACGAGTTGGAAATGTATTATGAATTTAGAGGCATAGGCTACAATAACTTAAACGATCAGTTTTCATGTAGTACAGAGACGAGAAAAATAATGAATTTCGACAAGTAGTTTACTCTAGTCTCTCCCCCTCCTTTGACTTGTATTGTTGTATTGGTATATTTTTCGCTTCTGTCGTATTTTATTTTGTGGTCGTCTGCAAACACACCTCCCTGTATTAGCGCTTTTTTAGACGGGTTAAAAGGAAAGCGCGAGCTCCTTCGAGACCAACGCGATCTGCGCACATTCTCGGTCTCCCGTATCATCTGAACGGTCGAGTTACGTATCGAGGGAAATGTTGCAGTGAACGGAGGGGGAAGAGAGAGGGAGAGACTGCAGCATCATTTGAGGGACGTCCACATGCAGTGCAGTAGAAAGTGCAGGTGAGGGGAGGAGGAGAATGCGGGACTTTTTCTTGAAACACTTAACACACATCCACCGCGGACTCTGGAGGAATTACTAAAGGCTTTTGTTGGTTCTTCACTATCCTGCTCTCCATCTTTCCATAAGTGGCTAATTTCCATGCTTTGGGAAGTCGAACTGAAAAGCTCTCTCTCTCTTTGTCAAGTTAACCGTAAAGGAATCTATAAGAGCTTGGCACTCACGCGCAAGACTGCGGGAAAAGCTTTCCTTCCCCCCCTCGCTGTGTTTTGAGGTAAGAGAAATATATACGATTGGATAAAGACTTTAAAAGCAGTTTGGCTTATTCCCAGCCAGCAGCGCAAGCTCTGGGATGCGAATGTGAGGGCTGAATTCACAGACAGATCTCTTTTGTGTTCTACTGCATTGCAGTTTAAAACAGAGAAAGCGCGAGAGGAGCCAGCTCTCCACAGCATATCAATGAGCCGGACAAAGTCATTTAAACTGCTCAAATTTAATTCCTGTGTACTCATAAAAGGCATAAAGGAATATATCTGTCCGTAAAAGTGGTGTTAAGACTTATCGCTGATGCTAAGCTCTTCACAAAGTGGATGTTTTATTTTATCGTGTAGAAAACGTGACTGGGAAACTAAAAGTCTATCTAAGGCAATAAAAAAAGATTATTGCCGAAGCAGCACAGGACACATCTACAGAAACTAATCGGTCTCGATTTTAGCTGGAGCCTGCCTGCTTTGGATCGGAGGAAGCTGCAGACAGAGTGTGAAAGAGTGAGAAAAGGAGAGCGAGAGTCATGGGGAGCTGGAGCCTTGGCGCAGTGCACTCCGCGCGGTGCTACCTCGTGCTCATCCTGCAGCTGCTGACTCAGCTCCAGCGCGTCAATTCAGCGCTGCGCTACCGCGTGGCGGAAGAAGGACCGGCCGATGTGCACATAGGAAACGTGGCTGCGGACCTGGGGCTGTCCACCTCTGGGATTGGGACTGGTGATGTCACTTTTGCTTTGGAATCTGGCTCTGAATACTTCAAAATTGATAATGTGACTGGAGAGCTCACTACAGGCAGCCGGAGGATTGACAGAGAGAAGCTGCCGCAGTGTCAAATGATTTTTGATGAGAATGAGTGCTTTCTGGACTTTGAGGTGTCAGTCATAGGTCCGTTGCAGAGTTGGGTGGATCTGTTTGAGGGGCGAATTGTAATAACAGACATAAATGACAACACCCCCTCTTTCCCTTCTCCTGTACTCACCCTGTCCGTTGAGGAAAACCGTCCAATTGGCACTCTGTATCTCCTTCCTACTGCCACAGACCGTGATTTTGGCAGCAATGGCATTGATCGCTATGAGCTCATCCAAGACAGCAGAGACGGGGGTTCATCTTTGCGACGACCTGCCAATGGACCCACAAATGGGAATGGTGACCGTAGGAGAGGGTCTGACACAGGTACAGGACCTAGCAGCAGGAGCAGCGTGTTTGAACTGCAAGTTGCCGACACACCTGATGGACAGAAACAGCCACAGCTAATTGTCAAAGGCCCTCTAGACCGTGAGGTGCGGGATTCTTATGAACTCGTGCTGCGTGTCCGTGATGGGGGCAACCCATCGCGCTCCTCACAAGCTCTGTTACGTGTGTCCATCACAGACGTCAATGATAACAGTCCACACTTTGAGAGAGCAGTGTACGAAGCAGAAATGGCAGAAAACGCCCCACCTGGCACACCTGTCCTGCAGGTGCGTGCCACAGACCGTGACGTCGGCGTGAACGGACAGGTTGAGTATGTGTTTGGAGCCGCAACGGAATCAGTGCGGCGCCTCCTCAGGCTGGATGAAGCTTCAGGTTGGCTAAGTGTTGTGCATCGCATTGACCGTGAAGAAGTTTCTCAGCTGCGCTTCACAGTCACAGCCCGTGACCGTGGCCAGCCACCTCGCACTGACCGCACTACAGTCATTCTCAATGTAAGGGATGAAAACGATAATGTACCTGTCGTGGAAATTCGAAAAATTGGACGTATTCTTGTGCGTGATGGTGCCGCAATGGTTCCAGAGAATGTGTTGGTGGACACTCCAGTAGCATTAGTGCAGGTGTCAGACCGTGACCAGGGAGAGAATGGTGCGGTGACCTGCACTGTGGTGGGGGATGTTCCATTCACATTGAAACCAGCTGGTGAGACAGCCCTACCACCTCCACCAGCCATGGATGATGCCTTTGAAAGAAATAAAAAGAAATATTTTCTCCACACCTCAGCACTGTTGGATTATGAAGCTACACGTGAATATAGTGTCACTATCGTTGCAGTGGACTCTGGTAGCCCAAGCCTCTCTAGTAATAGTTCTCTCCAAGTGCGTGTGGTGGACATTAACGATCACACTCCAACTTTTGCCCAAAGCCTTGTGGAGGTCCATTTTGCTGAGAATAATGCCCCAGGGGAACGAGTGGTAACCGTAATGGCGGCTGATGCAGACAGTGGCAAAAATGCAGAGATTGCATACTCACTGGATCCATCTGTGAATGGAGCTTTTTACATAGATGCCGATAACGGTGATATTCGCGCCACTGGGGCTCTGGATAGAGAGCAGAGGGAACGGTATGAATTTCGTGTCATAGCTCGAGACAAGGGCACCCCCTCTCTGCAGGGCTCAGCTACCGTTGTAGTCCAGGTCACAGACAGAAACGACAATGCTCCCAAATTTGTCCAGGAAGTCTTCACATTCTATGTCAAAGAGAACCTGCTCGCCAATAGCCCTGTCGGCATGGTTACAGTTACTGATGCAGACAAAGGAGAGAATGCAGAGTTGAGACTTTTTGTTGAGGATGATGAAGAGGAGGGTGGAGAGGAGAGCAAAGAGGGAAAGCAAGAAGTTTTCACCATAGAAAATAACACTGGCACCATTTTCTCCTCGGCATCCTTTGACCGTGAGCGACATAGTGCATACTCATTCCGCGTGCGTGCTGTTGATGGTGGAGAGCCTCCACTGTCTGCCACTGCCACCGTCTCCCTGTTTGTCACTGATGAAAATGACAATTCCCCATCCATCACATCACCCGCTAATGAATCATACACCCTCCTGCCACCAGCTAGTGGGGCCCGGACTGTAGTCCGTACAGTAACAGCCTCTGATGGCGACATTGGGTCTAATGCTGATCTCCGCTATGCTCTGGTAGGCGGAAACCCATTTCATCTGTTTGAAATTGGCTCAAGCAGTGGGGTCATAACCCTGGCAGAGCCCCTGGAGAGAAGACACAGGGGTCTGCACCGCTTGGTGGTCCGGGTCAATGACAGTGGCGTGCCTTCCCTTTGTGCCACGGCATTGGTGCATGTCTTCATCAATGAGAGTTTGGCCAACGCTACACTGGTGGATGCACAGGTGAGACATAACAGCACTGCATGCTGTTAGAACAGACATAAACAAAGGGTAATTCAGCTATAGAGAAACAACAACAGTTTGTGCTTATGAACAATAAGCCAGGCAAAAAAAAATAAAGTCAACAACTCAGTAGGGTTGAAATTATATAATTGTATTTGCTATAAAATGATGAAATAGAGAGGTCAATTACTGTCAGAGCTTACTGTTAACTTTGCACAACTAGGAAATCACTGCACATTTTTAAGAATGTTGCTGTTTATAAATATTCATGCATCAAATTGCTGTTGACCCACATAGATATTGGGTAGAAGGAAACACACAAATACATAGATGAAAGATACACACATATGCACAAACACAGTCACACTTGCCTGCACAGAATAACTATGATTGAATATCCAAGCCTTGACATGATAACTGAGAAGTCTGGGCCTTTCAGTAGGAATTAATGTGTGTGTGTGTGTGTGTGTGTGTGTGTGTGTGTGTGTGTGTGTGCAATCGTTCATGTATGTGGTTCAGTAGACAGAGCTGTAAAATGAGGATGCAGTTATGAAAGGGCACACACACCATTAATGACTTTTGCTTTCAATTTCTTGCTCCCCCCTATATGTCTCTCCCTCTCTCTATCAGGTGGCCCGCAGCCTTGCTGTTCCTCTGCCTCTGGATATTGCAGGTGACCCAGACAGCGAGAGAGCTCTGAGTAAACAGCGCTTGAGCGTTGCCATTGGAGTCCTAGCCGGTGCTGCCGCCGTTATTCTGGTGATCCTCCTGGTGGTTATGGCACGACAGTGTGGCACCCAGGGTAAGAATGGCTATGAGGCTGGCAAGAAGGAACCAGAGGAGGACTTCTTCAGTCCACAGCCTCCCCCTCTACAAGCCCAGGGATCCCAAAACGAGCGTGGCCGCAAACCACGCAGAGACAAGCGTAACAACGGAAGTGCCAAATCTGAGCGATCTCTGTACAGTGGAATTATGACAGTGAATGGCTGTAGACGTGGGGGTGGGGATGAAGAAGAGGATGATGAAGAGGCGAGCAGTGCTAGCGAGAGGATTGCAGCCCGTTATTGTGCGGCAGCAGACGGCCACCCCAGTAGTCCAAGACTAAGCACAAGACGTCACCAATCAAGTCCCGACCTGGCCCGCCACTACAAGTCAAGCTCACCTCTACCTGCAGTGCATCTACAGCCCAACTTAACACCCGTGGAAGGCAAGAAGCACCAGGCTGTGCAGGAACTGCCCCCCACCAACACCTTCACTGGTAACGGCATGGGTAACGCAGATGCCATGTCGCTCAGCTCAGACCATTGCTCTGATTACAGCTGCCAGACTGCCAAGTACAGTAAACAGGTAAGAACTCAATGATCTGTGACTCAGTTTTACCACTGCTTCTTTAAAAAGCACACACAGGAAATGTTTACTAAGTGTTTCAGAATAGTGTAAATTCTGTGTCAGTTTGACCATTTAGCCAGCAATGACTAATATTAGTATATACAGTATATGAGCGTTTTGGCCTAAGCTCACTGACCTTGAGTCAGAATTCATCTCATAGTCTGAGTTCACTTGATCTCACTCAATATTTTTCTGTATGATCTAATTTCATATGTGCTTAAGTCTTAAAATGATGAATAAGTTATATGGTTAACAGTACTTTTAGATTGTAGTTTTAAGTCAAGATGAAAGCCTCAAGCCTGAACTAGATTTGAATTCCAAAACCAACCTCAGTTTGTTAGGTCCTGTGGGATATTCCCATATTAATATAGAAAATGCTGACAGTCAACGGATTACTCAACTAATTTCCTTTGAGTAAGTTATAATTAAGTTTTCCAAGAAATGAGCTGGTATATAACACACACTTTTAGACACCTGTACAATATGTTAGCCCTTATGTTGCCAATAGCCTTTAGATTGTATTCTAGTACTGAGTTGAAAGTTAGAAGTTGGTTGTACTAATTCATGATCTGTTTATAGCTAAATCATAATCCCATAAAATACAAAAGAAACAGCAAAACTCATTTTATGCCAATGAAAGTGGCAACATCTGCAATCACCCTGCACTCTTGTTGTGTTACAGCATGTAGAGTGGTTAAGGATATATGGTGCTAACTGCCTGCTCTCCTTTCCAAGAGTAGCTACTGAAAATAGACTGTTGAAGAGAGGAAAAATGCCAACCCATTTTCTCTTACACCATCATATATCTCTTTTCACTTGCTCAGTCTCTCTCTCTCTCTCTTTCTCTCTCTCTCTCTCTCTCTCTCTCTCTCTCTCTCTCTTTCTCTCCATCGTTCTCCCTTTCCTTTTCTGTCTTTGACATTCTTTTACACACACTTTAATTTTTCTGACACATGTGGGCTAGTGTTAAACATAGAGTGGAATATATGTCTACCTGTTCTGAGGCCACTCTGGGAGGAAAGTGCCTAGTGTGTGTGTTTGTGTCAGTGTGGAAATGATTGAAAGAGAAGCCACATAGGCTAGCAGAGTTGTCTTTTTGACATAATCTGTCATCTTTACACTTTCCAGGTCATATATTTAATGCAGCATGTCCAAAGTGCTAAAATAGCACTTAACGATGGTATTAAAAAAAGATTACCTGTACACCCTTTGACAAGTGCTTTGGACTAAGCCCAAACCAAAGGGTGGCCTCAAATAATAGCAAGACATGGTTAAAATGAACACCAGGATCTCATTACATTTTCTGACAGGTATTTGGAGCTTAAACCAAATCCACAGAAGTCTACACTGTAGATATTGTGTCCTAAATGACATGTGCTTTTTTGCCTCTTTAGCATGACTGACGGTTGGATTATGAGTGTCTTAAAAAAACAGCTTATGTAGTCACAAGACCTAATCAATCCATCCACGCTGGTGTGATCCTGACCACAGTGGGTGGGTTAATCCAATATCAAGTCAATCCTTTTAATCTGCTGACATTTTTTTTTTTTTGTCTGTTAGACGGAAATGCTTAATGGTGATTTCAGTTGTCTATTGGTGAGCATATGCACATGTGTTGATGCCTACCGAAGAGTTTAGTGTGTGTTAATGCTTACTGGAGAGTTTGTTGGACTCTTTCTGATGGTTTAATCAATTATTGATCACACTGTAATTAACTCCTCTACTGCGGAGCTTTGTGACCTAGCCTAAGTTTGGTGGCATATGTGTGTGTGTTTTGGTATCTGTGTGTTGCTTCCATGATGGGACGATATAGTGAGATGGCAAGCTAATACCCCACTGCTGTTTGAATTTGCAAATTGGCTCGTGTGCATTTGTGCTTGATTGTGCACAAACTGCACTTTCAGAATTGAACAGTGATGAAAATGGAAATCCCTCTCTCTCTCTCTCTCTCTCTCTCTCTCTCTCTCTCTCTATGGCACATATCTCTCTCTATCACGCATCTCTACCCTATCAGTGATAAATGCACAAGTCAGCATGTTCCTGAGTGGAACTCCCTTTTTGCCGCAGCACACTTTTTCTATAGCCCTCACCCTTCCACCCACTCATGCCAACACCTATCGACTGGCAGCATCCTGTCCCCATGGCAGCCTACATTCCTATCATTTGAATAGACAGAGGGCAATCAATATACTAGGCTTGTTAATGTAGGCCTGTGTTGTGAAAGTAAAGCATACACACACTCAGGTGTACAGGGTTAACGGTCAGACAGGTGCACAGTAGGTGAGTGTGTAACTCAACACACACACTCGGGATCAGGCAACAGGTCAGATGGATAGCTGATACACTTGACACTCACACTTGCATGCACACGGGGGCCATGCATACACTTGTGAGGAGCAACTCCAGAGATATATATTATAAATTAATGGAGAAGACTAGAGATAGAGGGGTCAGGAGACAGAGGACGACACATAGTGGGAAAGAGAAATGAGGGGAGACCGCTAATGCCTACCTCACTTTTGCAGGCCTGTATGGATTTTCATTGGGAAAGCATTTTGAAAGCTTTTACATGGACGTGCGCTGCAATGGTAATAAAGGATACGAGAATGATGGTAGCAGACTGTGTGTGTGTGTGTGTGTGTGTGTGTGTTTGACCTAGCTGTGTTATTGGGGACAACATTTCTGAAAAATGTCCCCAGAAGTTGGCTATATTGGAAAAGAAAACTAATTCGGGGGACGTCCTTGAAAGGAAAAGTGGTTCAATAAGACACTAGAGGTTATTCTTTATTCACTTCTAAAAATGGCAAAAGTTGTATTTCAGGGGTAGGATTAAGTTTAGAATGTAGCAATTAGAATTAACAATATTAATTTAATACACACAACCTCAGTTACATACTGTAACTTGATTCTCTCAGTTTCCACCTCATTATGTTTTCTAATTGCCTTTCAGATCACATTTTATTTCTCGTGCTCAATTAAAAATCCCTTAATACAAAAGCAAGTATGCTTGCAATAAATAACCTCAGTATTGTGTACTTAATTGTGCCGGATATCTGCAAAATGGAATGCTGTAAAATTGACAGAGGATGCTTTTCAGGGGCCAAGTGTAACGTAGTGAAAAATGAGATGTTAATAATTTATAGATGACACATTAGCTTAGTAGTGTTGATGGCCAGAGCTAGATGGGAGGTGTTCTCATGTGACCGCCACATATCTATGCACAACAGCCATTAGTCCAAGGTTGACTCATTATTTATCCAGATATTCCTTTAGAGAAATTGAAAGATAATTAAGAATGGAGGAGATAAGTGTAAATGGTTTATACTTGCCATGTTTACACAATCTTTTAAATGATTTTGTTGTATTTGTTCAAGAGAACAAAAATTGGAAATTGCAGCCACTAGGGAAGCCACTGTGGCTCTTTTATTTAATGTTATGAATTACTTGCAGTTTAGAGCGCACTGACAACATGGTCTTACAAAACTCATGTTTGTTTGCAATCAGCAGCAAATGCCTTATGTCTGGGAACTAAAGTATGCCTGGCAGTTTTGGGAGGTAATTATAGGGCAACATTTGAGATGCTATGCAAAGATATTGGTTTGCTGGTTAGTCCAGTTAGAGTGAATTATTCAGTCACATGACCTGAGTCAAAGTCATGTGAATTTTTTGATGCATAGCTATAAATTACTTTGTTAAGGGGTACACTCTCTTGACTTGGGCCAGTAAGCAACCGCCAAGCAATCACACAGAACACCCCAACAACCACATAGCAATGCACTAAAACTGCTCATAACACCTTAGCAACCACATAGCAAGACCCTGGAAACCACCCACAACACCTTAGCACCCTAGTTTGGCATGGACATGCACCACTCACACTTTCTTCTGAAAACTTTTTTTTTTTTATCATAATTTTGGTAACACAGTTAATGCATTAGGTATCTTGAACAAACAATTAACAATATACTTTTTACAGCATTTAATAATCTTTGTTAATGTTAGTTTAAGGAATGTTCCAGGTTCAATAAAAGTTCAGCTCAGTTGACAGCATTTGTGGCATAATGTTGATTCCACAAAATTTAATTTCGACTCGTCCCTCCTTTTCTTTAAAAAAGCAAAAATCGACATTCCAGTGAGGCAATTACAATGGAAGTGAATGGGGCCAATTTTTGGAGGGTTTAAAAGCAGAAATGTGGAGCTTATAATTTTATAAAAGCACTTACATTAATTCTTCTGTTAAAACTTGTGTATTATTTGAGCTGTAAAGTTGTTTAAATCATTGTTTTTACAATCGCATTATTTGTTGACATTACATCTTCATGCCAACAAAGATGTAAAATTGGCTATAACTTTACATAGATAACGTTAGTAAGCATTTTTATCACACTACAATCATGTTAACATGCATATTCTTTATGTCTTGTGGCTAAACTTTTGAAATAGTGATAATTCTAACGTTGGCCACATTCATTTCCATTGTAAGTGCCTCACTGTTACCCAGATTTTTGCCACTTTTAAAGAAAAGGAGGGACAAGACGAAATAAATTTTTGTGGTAATCAATATTATGCTACAAATGCTGTTGATTGAGCTTAACATGTATTAAACCCAGAACATTCCTTTAATAAAAATACAGTTGGGGGCCTGGGTAGCTCAGCGAGTAAAGACGCTGACTACCACCCCTGGAGTTGCGAGTTTTGAGTGACACCAGCCAGGTCTCCTAAGCAACCAAATTGGCCCAGTTGCTAGGGAGGGTAGAGTCACATGGGGTAACCTCCTCGTGGTCTCTATAATGTGGTTCTCGCTCTCGGTGTGGCACGTGGTGAGTTGTGCATGGATGCTGCAGAGAATAGCGTGAGCCTCCACACGCGCTATGTCTCCGCGGTAACGCGCTCAACAAGCCACGTGATAAGATGCGTGGATTGACGGTCTCAGACGCGGAGGCAACTGAGATTTGTCATCCGCCACCCGGATTGAGGCGAGTCACTACGCCACCACGAATTGGGTAGAAAAAAATAAAATAAAAAAATAAAAATAAAAATGCAATTGTTCATTGTTCGTTACTTCATAGTGTATTAACTAAAATTAACATTTACAACTTTTGATTTTAAAAATGTATTAGTATATATGTTGAAATTAACATTAACTAAGATCAATAAATGCTTTAAAAATATTGTTCATTGTTAGTTCATGTTAACTAAGGTGATAACTAACATTAACAAATGGAACCTTACTGTAAAGTGAAACCATTATTAGTCATAAGTCTTACAGATATCTGTCATTTAACTTTCACATTCCTACTATTTTTCTTTGAAGAGTGAAAAAAATACATTTCATTTTAATAGTTTAAATGGAAAGAAATCCAAAGAAAAAAAAAAACACAATTATATTAAAATCGCTTTAGTGTACGTTAAGGCTATGTTCGCCACAGCGTATAAATCTGAATTAAGTCTTAGTGCCAAGGCTGACAGAGTTTGTGAAGCTTAGACCTGCTCGCCCGACTCTTTCGACCTCAAAATTAGACACGACAGGAATTCAGGGTATTCCTTACCCACATGCACACAGGCAAGCAGCAACAGAACCAGAAAAACACACACACACACACACACACACACACACACACACACACATTAGGCCGAGATGCAAAGGTAGTTATGGAGCTGAAAAGTTCCCATCCACTTACATCAGCATCCTCCACAGAAGATCTAGGCCATGACTGTGCACAGTTTCTTCCTGCACCCAGAATGGGAAACCTTTGTAAAGAGATGATGAGATCAATAAGATTTTTACTTTGCCTTTCTCTTTCCATGATGCTCTGTAGCTGTGCTGCCAAAATATAATCTGGCCAAATGCTTGATGGCTATTATTAGAGGTATTCCTGTAGGTGTTTGCCGCACTCAATAGGACAGGCATCAATTCTATCACAAATAACACACACATACTTACACTGGCAGACAATTAAATACACATACACACCCTGAGCCAGCAATTAAACAAACAACTGCAAACAATAGCACACCCCTTTGTTAGCACTATGTATTGTGTTCTCAACAAACTGCTGGTATTGAGTGAGAAAGCGCAAGCATTTAGAGTCCCAGTGTCATTTCCTATTCAGCTGAGTGAATTGCATTCATATTTGAGCCGGCATTAACCCAGCTCTCCGGTTCCCTGGTTCCCCGGTACTTGAGGTTCTCGTGGGGTGATCCTTTTGTTGTTGTCTGGCTGTACCGCTGTGGTTCTACTGTTACAGTTCGGGGTTGCCCCAGTGTCATGAACCAGCCTGAGTATTCATCTTTTATTCAAACACCCCAGGCTGCCTGTGTCAGATGGAGACAGAGAGAGATGCATAGTTAAACCCCTGAGTAAAGAAAGAAAAAAAAGAATACATTCAGTAAATAAATAATAAGAAATAAATATTAGAAAGAGAGAGTGGAAACATAATATATTTAATAATAATATATCATAAAGTATTTATTGTACTGTAAGAAAGGATGTGTTTGTACATATAGTATATATAAATATATATATATATATATATATATATATATATATATATATATATATATATATATATATTTATACTTAACGCTGATACAGTATATATATATATATATATATATATATATATATATATATATATATATATATATATACTGTATCAGCGTTTATTAAGTAAGTGCCAACTTAAGAGTTTAGAAATCACACAGAACAGAATGAAACCTTTACAGAGTCAAATCTGGTACTGTATTTGCATTAACTATGTTGATTAATTAATTAAATGGCATTATACTTATTTAATTGATCTCATTTTTTGTAAATAATAAAACAATGAAATCGATATATGAATTAAATTAATTCAGTATTCTATGAACTTAAACATAGGATTTGTAAAGATTTGTGTGTCTAAATCTGTGCATACGTTAAAGGGTTTAATTTTTCAGAAGCCATCATGCGATAACATTTAAATTAACTGCTTTTAACTAATATTAAGGATTAGATCTGGTAGAAATAGTTCTTTAATTAAGGTAAGAATTGAGGTTACCCCCTTTTACAGTGTATCACTGTCTAGCCAAGCATAATTTTTTTTTATATATGCTAGAGCATGCTTTATGTCCTAATGAGTATCTATATATATCTTTATAGATGACACATCTATAGTGTTGATGGCCAGAGCTAGACGGGAGGTGTTCTCATGTGACCGCCACATATCTATGCACAACAGCCATTAGAGATCACGTTGAAATTCCATACTATATATTAGAAAACATAAAGAGTAAAGACAGAAAGAGCACCGTGTTGATTGCCGCTCTTTAATTAGTGTTTTAAAGTCTTTTTGGACTTGCATTCCTCATTATAAGACCGTAATTAGGGATTATACCTTTGCTCAACTTGGTTGTGGAAAGACTGCTCAGGAAAGAAAGAGGGAAAAAAAGATTAAAACATTGGGAAATGATGACTCTGTCCTCCTTTTACACATTGTGATGTATGCAGACCATATCATTACTCTTGCTGTTCGTGGCTACCCATGCACACATGTACACGACCACCCTGAGGGATATATTCATGTATGTACAGTTGGAAAAATATGTCAATCAAATGAATAACATTGCGTTGTGATTGTTCAAATTTGGTACAGCATTTTACAGAGTGCATGTGTGAACAGCGTGACAGCTGGATGGAATAGTGGAATAGTGCATGAATGCAGCATTATTAGCAGCAGGGGAGGTTTTGGACCACAGTATTTAGAGTGGTCAGACGCACTACTGAGACATTATTCTGCTTGGAAACTGTAGATCTTTTTTTGCTGTATATGGGTAGCTCACCAATGGTCATGTTTTTTTTATTTTGTATTATTAATTAACATTAAAGCTGCACTATGTAACTTTGTGCTCTCTAGCGACACCTGTGGTTGAAACCTGCAAATAATTTGCGGAAGACTACATTACATCAGTCGTGTTCTGGCACTGCTCTTCTGGCGGATGAATCTTCCGATTAGAGCTTACCTTGACATCGCCTGTGTGTGATCATGACTGGAGCTGGAGTCATAACGTGCTATTTTCATGTTGATATTATGTTATAGGATTAAACATTTGAAATGGAAATATTACTTGCTTTGAAGATAAACAACACTCTTATTTATATTTGAATGAGTTTTACACTTAAATCGCTTTTCTGACACTACACTCAAAGCACTTTTAAAAAGGGAACAGGGACTCTCCTCAGCCACCACCAGTAGATCTTTATATGATTATTCAAGTGTTTTTTCTACGATTAATGTTTGAATTGTACTACAATTTAAAATTTAAGAGGTTAAATTCATGATATGGCTGATATGAGTTCAATAGAAGACTTTATTATTTTTATACTATGTTGTCCAGACTCAGTTACTACAATAGTACGTCTACGCAATGCACACAATAACATCAAAATAAGGATTCAATAATGATGGGGATAAAATATACTTTATTAAATGTAAAAATAAATATGCAATATAACAATTAAAAGATGTCAATTTCAGAAGTCATACATATTAGACATGTCACAGTAACTTCACCAGACAACATACTGTACACCACGATTGGTTAACACACAAGCAATGACAAGCAATATTAGCTTCAACAACCCTACCAGAAAACATATCCAAGCATTATAGCAGGTAAATAACTTCGCCAAACGGATAACAGATAAACATCCATCTAGACTGCAATGATGCTGTCCTGATCTGTGTGAGTGTTACTGAACTGAGCTGAACAACATAGTTAGTTTCTCCAGCTGGAACATGAGACAGCCAGCACTTCTTTCCTGTGTGTGCAGACATGACGTAATGATGCAAGGATATACGTCATAAACCAGCAATTTCATGCCAAATCGAACCCGACAGCTCAAAATACAAATACTTTTTATAGGCTTACAGTAGTGAATCTGGGTAAGGTAAGGACATTGTTTTGAACACTGATTGTTGATGTACTCAATCAATAATAGTAATTTGTTAATTTTTAACCAAAAAATCTTACATAGTGCAGCTTTAAGGTTTAAATAGTTCACCCAAAAAAAGGAAAATTATGTTTTAGTTTACTCGTCCACATGTCATTCCAAACCCATATGACTTTCTTTCTTATATGTAACACAAAAAGAGATGTTTTAATGAATATTCCAGTCCATCTTTTTAATACTATGGCAGTGGATAGTGCCTCACTTAAAGTAGAGGTCTGCGTGGGACTGTTTTTTTATCCCGAACTCTGCCGCTGAACTTTGCACCATGTTCACCAGCTCTCTGCCCGCATTGATTTTCTTTCCGACCGCTCCCGCAACCCCTGCATTTGTTTTCCACATAGAGTAAAAGCCACACAAATAGACAAGTAGTGTACACATTTACATTTACATTTATTCATTTGGCAGATGCTTTTATTCAAAGCGACTTACAAAAGAGGAAAATATAAGCGAATCATCTTAGGAGACAGTGGTATGAAAAAGTGCTGTATTACAAAGTATCGCTAGCATCATAATAGTATTCAAAACAGAATAAAGTGCAACAGGATTTTTTTTAATTTTTTTTTCAATGACTGGTTAAGTGCTCATGGAAAAGATGTGTTTTTAGTCATTTTTTGAAGACAGAGAGTGAGTCAGCTTCACGGATGGAGTTGGGAAGGTTGTTCCACCAACATGGTACGATGAACCTGAAAGTCCGGGAAAGTGTTTTGGTGCCTCTTTGTGTTGGTACAACAAGGCGATGTTCCTTAGCCGACCGCAGGCTTCTAGTGGGCACGTAGCTCTGCATAAATGATTTTAGGTATGCTGGAGCAGACCCAGTGACTGTTCTGTATGCCAGCATCAGAGCCTTGAATTTGATACGTGCATCGACCGGCAGCCAGTGGAGAGAGACATGGAGTGGTGGAACATGTGCTCTCTTTGGTTCATTAAAGACCAGACATGCTGCTGCATTCTGGATCATTTGCAGGGGTATAATTGCACATGCAGGGAGGCCTGCAATGAGAGCGTTACAGTAGTCCAGTCTAGTTATGACAAGTGACTGGACAAACAGTTGTGTGGCATGTTCAGAGAGGAAGGGTCTTATCTTCCTGATATTGTAGAGTGTAAATCTACATGATCTTGTGGTCTTTGAGATGTGGTCTGTGAAATTTAGTCTGTTGTCGATGGTTACCCCTAGATTTCTGATTGATTTGGAAGGTGTTACTGTAGTTGCAGCCAGCTGCACGGTGATGTCGTGTTCAACAGCAGGGTTGGCTGGAAAGACAAGGAGTTCAGTCTTGGCTGGGTTGAGTTGCAGGTGGTGCTCCTTCATCCAGGCCGAGATGTCCACCAGGCAGGCAGAAATTCGAGCAGTCACTGTGGTGTCGTTGGGCTGGAAAGACAAGTAGAGTTGCATGTCATCAGCGTAGCAGTGGTAAGAGAAACCATATGGCTGAATGATGGGTCCCAGTGATGTTGTGTATATAGAGAAGAGAAGTGGCCCAAGCACTGATCCCTGAGGTACCCCAGTAAGTAGCTGATGTGGATTGGATACCTCACCTCTCCAGGCTACCTTGAAGGACCTACCTGAGAGATAGGAATTAAACCAGTCAAGCACAGTTCCTGTGATGCCCAGCGAGGAGAGGGTAGAGAGTAAGATCTGATGGTTGACTGTGTCAAAGGCTGCAGAAAGGTCCAGCAGAATCAGGATGGATGATCTGGATTCAGCTTTCGCCCGTCTCAGCGACTCAGTGACAGACAGCATGGCAGTCTCGGTGGAGTGTCCACTTTTGAAGCCTGATTGATTGTCATCCAGCAGCTTGTTCTATGAGAGATAGGCAGAGATAGGCAGAGAAAACTGCCCTTTCAAGTGTTTTTGCCATGAATGGGATGAGAGAGACTGGTCTGTAGTGTTCTATTTGTGTGGGATTAAGTGCGGGTTTCTTCAGCAGCGGGGTTACACAAGCCTGCTTAAATGTATTAGGAAAAGTGCCTGTTAGTAGAGATGTGTTAATTATGTGTGTGAATACAGGTAGGATGGATGGAGAAATAGCCTGGAGAAGGTGAGAAGGAATGGGGTCAAGGGAACAGGTGGTGGGGTGGTTGGAGAGGTGAGTTTAGAGACCTCAGTGTCAGTCAGAGGAGAGAACATATAGACAGAAGAGTTGCATACAGGAGACAGGTGTTTGACAGGGTGTGGTGCTGAGATTGTATTGTAACCTTATTAATAAAAAATGTAGCGAAGACATCTGCTGTCAGTGATGTGTCTGGTGGTGGAGGTGGAGGGCAGAGAAGTGTTTTGAATGATCTAAACAAGCTGCGAGTGTCTGTGGTGCTGTTGATCTTGTTCTGGTAATAGGAGGTTTTTGCAGATTTAATGTTATCTGAAAAAGTTGCAAGCAGGGACTGATATTTACCTAGATCTGCTGGATCTTTAGATTTCCGCCATCTCCTCTCAGCTGCCCTGAGGTCAGTCCGATGTTCACGAAGGATGTCAGACAGCCAGGGGCTGGGTGGTGTAGCATGTGCTGGCCTAGAGGAGATAGGAAAGATGTTGTCTAGACAGGTTGTTAAAGTAGAGCTTAGTGTGTCTGTGGCAGTGTTTACATTAAGCATGGTAAATACATTTTGTATTGAAAGAGATTTAGAGACAGCAGTGGAAAGGCGAGAGGGTGAAAGGGAACGGAGGTTACGGCGAAAGGAAACCAAAGGTGGAGTCTGTTTTAATGTAGATGGGAGGGTCATGTTGAATTGAACAAAGTAGTGATCAGAGACATGTAAAGGAGTAACAAGAATATTTGAGTTGGTACAGTTACGTGTAAAGATGAGGTCCAGCTGGTTGCCCGATCTGTGAGTTGCTGTGGTGTGTAGTTTTTCCAAGTCAAATGAGGCCAGGAGAGTATTCAGTTCAGTGGCTTGTCTTGGTGTATGTTGAAATCACCAAGAACCACAAGTGGCCTACCATCCTCCGGCAAGGAGGACAGCAGGACATCCAGCTCCTCAAGAAAGTTTGTCAGCTGACCTGGAGGGCGATAGATGACAACAACATCTATTTTTGTGGGTGGCAATGTAGTAATAGCATGGAATTCAAAAGAAGTATTGTTACATAGTGAAGAGTGTGGTGAAAAAGTCCAATTGTTATGAATGAGCAATCCTGTTTCCCCAGGTACACAAAGATTGTTTTATTTTTCTGTTATTGCTATTATCAGATGACGTGTGACATGATGCCCGTCTGACTTGCCTGAGGTTGATTTCTTAAAGGAATAGTTCACCCAAAAAATTAAAATTCTCTCATCATTTACTATCCCTTATGCTATCCCAGATGTGTATGACTTTCTGTCATCTGCTGAACTCACATGAAGATTTTTGGAAGAATTTCTCAGCTCTTTTGGTCCATACAATGCAAGTGAACGGTTGCAAAAAAGTAATCCATAAGACTCCAGTGTTTAAATCAATCTCTTCAGAAGTGATATGATATGTGTGGGTGAGAAACAGATCACTTTCACATTCTTCTTCTTTGGTGATTTGCATTCTTCATGCATACCACCGCCTACTGGGCAGGGAGAAGAATTTCTAGCAAAAAAGGACATAAATTTTGATCTGTTTCTCACCCACACCTATCATATTACTTCCGAAGAGATGGATTAAAACACTGGAGTCGTATGGATTACTTTTATGATGCCTTTATTTGCTTTTTGAAGCATTAAGAAAACATTTGGCACCCATTCACTTCATTATATGGACCTACAGAGCTAAGATATTTTTCTAAAAAACATAATGTGTGTTCTGCAGAAGAAAGAAAGTCATACTTATCTTGGATGGCGTGAGAGTGAGTAAATGATGAGAGAATTTTCATTTTTGGGTGAACTATCCCTTTAACACTAAACTGACCATATTCCAGTGCGAGTTTTCTCATCCTTTGATGACACAGTGTGATCACACTTTGGTCTGCCAATCTTTTAAAGCCCCGTTGACTACCTGCATAGCCTGCTCTAAATATTGGATAATTTAATGCATAGGAAGTACTGTGCACTCCCACCTTCAACTCGGAAATTTAATCCCACGAGAAAATCTATTCAGGCCCCGCTGGTCCTGAGACATCTACTTTAAAGCTTAAAAAAGGACCCAAAAGTGTCATAAAAGTAGTCCATGAGCCTCGTGCATCATATTCAAGTCTTCTGAAGGCACAAGATTTTGGTGAGAAACAAACAGAAATTGTCATCATTTTACAGTGAAAATCTTGACATCTGGTGCACGTTCATTAGCGCTTTGAGAAAAACTCATTCACAGTGGTTTAGTCACTGAAAACAATAATTAATAAATTTCTCGTTTGAACACGTGCGTAACTGTGAACATGCTTCTCTTATGCACTCATGATGAAAAGTCATATGGCTTTGAAACAAAACGAGGGGATTTCCATTTTTGGGTGAACTATTCTTTTGATGTTTATATAAATGTACTGTATAAGGGACAGTGTATATTTTAGATGCCATCACTATTTCCATTTCACTGTTTTTAACCACCTTTTTGCCTTTACTGGTTTATTTGAATGATACTACAATGTGGCTAATGCATTTTTAAAAGTACATTGTTAGTATTCAGTATATACATATATAATATATACAAGTCTGACTATATTAATTGAGAGAGACTATAGTATAAAAGAATTAGCAAAATGCTGTTTAAAATGTGTAAGATGAAGTACATCATGTCACACCGAAGGTCATTTCAACGTTCCAAAAGCATGTTAACTATCAATGTGATTATTTAGTTGTTTGTTTCGTTATGTGTTTATTCTTCATTAACCTATGTGGGACACACAATAAGAGCATGATAGATACAATCTTTTGAGTTTCTGTGCTGTTTTTCTACTTGCTTTTCATGTAGAAAAGAAAGACTACGTGTCTTTCTCCTTGGATCCACCACTATACAGTTGTCCGCCCCCCTCCGTCTCATCCCACTGGTGGAAAAGGAGTGAGTGGGCAAGTCAGGGCCTGTGGGCCTGTTCCTCTGTGTGTGTGTGTGTGTGTGTGTGTGTGTGTGTGTGTGCGTGTACATGTATGTGTGTGAATGTGTGTGTGTGTGTGTGTGTGTGTGTGTGTGTGTGATCCCTCACACCTGCCCATACACGCCGACAGAAAGCCCACAGAGATAAGGCATGATGCTTTCCACACACTGGCCAAGTGTAACACTGTTCAGAACAACACCCACCATGCTTCAAAGAATGCTAAAAATGTTTGAAAGTAAAGCAAGCGAGGCAACACAATTTCTGACCCTGAATCTAAATCCGACACCCTCCCAATCTGGATCACACACACACACTTTTCTGTCTCATTTTCGATACACACACACCTACAGTACACTGATAAACACCCATCCACACAACTCACACACACATTCACACGTGGCACCAATACCCGGGGGAAACAACAGCCGCCTGGGCGAAAATAAAACTCTTTACTCGGTTAGAATTAAATCAAAGCGATGCAAATCAAATGGCCAATTAAAGCCACAAACACGTTTCCTGGGAGATGAAATGCTGATGCCTAATTGGTTGGATAAAAGGGGCACTACATCTAAGCAGACAGACCAGAGAAGGACTTTTTGGAAATGCTGCAATGTGAAGCAGGGAGACGGTTGTGTGTGTGTGTTCTTGGGAAATTCACCGAACATAAGTTAGACTGTCAACTGTGTGGGCTCTAAGAGCTGGATTTTCTTTGTCATTTAGAGTGAGCACTTTGCTAGGTGTAAAAAAAAAAGCAGGAGATGGAAAATAAAATTTGAAGTTCAAGTTTCACGCACCAGTTCTTCAGTCTTCTCACAACAGAGGGACTTTGAAAGACATTTGTGTTTTAAAAAACAGCAAGGGAGAAGAAAGAGAAAATGTGCCCGAAATCTGTTCCTTGTGCACGCACACACAAACACATTCAAGCTGTGACTGATGCTTCAGTTGCTCGACATGGTCAGACAATTCACACTGAGATGTTGCAGTTTGCAGTGTGTGTTTGTGTGTTAGAGAGACAAATTCACACCTGTTTCAATTATAGAAAAAATACCTGATTAACTGATAAGGTAAAATTACCTAGAGCAAATGTCAAAGACACAACTTTTCCCTAAATAAATGTCTACATTTGGGTAATTTACATGACATTTCAAGTAGTGACAGCACTGTCCTGCAGAGTGACACACTATACTTCATCTAACTATTCTCATATAATTATTAGACCTGCAGTTTTTATGATCTCATATGAATTGAGAGACTACATGGAATATTTGTACTTTCAAACATTCATTTCATGTACCATAGGACTATATAAGTGAACTGGCAAAAAGCTAAAAGGTGATAAAAATAATGAAAAGCTTCATAGAAATGGTGACCAATCACAGCTATACGCTAGTATACACTTTCCTTTATACCTTCATATACATATTTACCTTAAAGTTCATATTAATTGTCAATTATCCTTTTAATGATCTTTAACACAAAGTGTCCTCTCTATTTCTCTCTCTCTCTCTCTCTCTCACACACACACACACACACACACACACACACACACACACACAAACATACATACAGTACACACACAGCTAGACAGTATCATTAGTGCTGAGTTGTGGGCTGAGATTGCACTTCAGCCACGTATTGTTTATTGTTGCTAAATGGACTGATTTTTTCTTTTCCCTTGTTGTCGATTTCCAGAGGCAGCACTGTAAACCACCCCCCCCCCCCCCACGGCCCACCCCCCCGTTTGTGCTACACATTTAAGCCTTACATTGAATCACATCAGGCCCATATTGCATCTCTTATCACAGCTGATATAAGTATTCATTAAAATAAAATATCTGTGACAGTTTTAGTATTTCTGAAGAAAATATACACAAAAAATCCTTGTAAGCCACCAATTGTATTTGGATTTGATAACGCATACGGTATTACACATTACAATGCAACAGTTTTCAGATTTGGGTAAATTACTTCTGAAATGTAATCTATTACTCATTACAAATTATATGACTAACATTGTAATCAGTAGCACAGTCTGTTAGATTACACTTTTTAGGTAATCTAATCTGATTTTTGGAATAATTTTGAATTAATCATTGCATGTTTTCATAAATCTAATCATTAATTTTAAATGTATTAATTACAAGTTAACACTCCTTTCATTAAACAGTAAACATGAAATCAAACAGCAACTTGCTGTCATGTTGTGTTTACTAAGTAAAACAAAAGGTGATTACAAAATCATGAACAATTTACAGTCAAATGTTTCAGTGAAAGCCAGTCTTTTAAAATGTAGGACCATAATCAGAAAATGATGTACTAATTATTGCTATTGTTATTGGCTGATAATTTAATCAAAAATGTAATCATGAAATCCATAAAAAGTAATGTAACGTGATTACAGACAGTTTAAAAATAATATAATGAATTACAGACAGTTTAAAAAGTAATGTAATCTAATTATAAGTACTTGATTTAAGTACAATAGATACACAATAATACAATAGATACTTTTTCAAATAGACTTTCTGGTTGTCAAATTTAGTGGAACATGTGCATAGTTAATGTAAGGAACTACACCTGTGGTTTTGGCCAGCGCTGGACAAATTGATGCCCAACGCAGAGTTCCGCGATCATCGGACCGGGATGGGAGGGGTGAGGGGTTGCGCGAGGTGATAATCTGTTATCTGTAATGTTCCACGACAGCTATCGGGTCCTTCAATAACATATGATGTGCGAGGAAGGGTAGCCAGTGGAGTTTCTGGTATCCCCCTAGGGTGAGATGGTTCCCCTCTAGGGAGTTGGTGCCCTAAGCAGACTGCATAATATGCGTATAGGGAGCGGCAGTACTGCCTGTGGTCCGAGACATATTTGTGAACTTGAGAGGAACTGATTTCATACCTCCACTAAAAATGTCCATGGGACCAATTGGTTGAAAGTAATTGCAAAAATGGCTCAGAAAAGTTATTTCTGAGGTAGGTCTAGCATGATTTGTTTGCAGATGTCACTAAGTTTGATATTTTATCTCATTTCATTAAATGGATATACTTTTAGATGGCTTAAATGTCCAAGTATGTTTTGGGCCTTCAGTATGTCAGAGCTGCAGACTAGCAGACACATTGAGCTGTGGTGCTCATTTGGGTTCGAATCTACCATGCACCGTGTCCTGATCGTGTTCCCCTATCTTCTCCCTATCATTTCCTGTCATCTCTCTACTCCTTCCCCCACCCTATCTAATTAGATGTGACACCTTAATATGCATTATATACATTATACATAGTAACGGAGTTCCAAACGGATGTTCAGGAGGAGCATGTTCATCTAATTCTGCTAATCATACCACTAAGGATATATACACAGCTGCTTGACTATCTCCTGTGACAATTCTTCTGGCATCTCTCCACCACCACAACTCCACCTTTATTTCTATAATTAAATGCGTCCGGGAGGGGAGACTCAAGTCCCTTCATTGCGGACGGCAAACCAAACCTGTTTACCCTCATCACACACAAGGATTATATGGACATTTGAACTCATGAAATTGATGTTTACAACATCCTAGTCTTTAAAGACTGGAGCTTAGTGTCAGGTGCCTTTATGATGGTTTATGCTGGTCGTTATCTCTCCGGATTGGTATTCATTGAAGTGCAGAGTGATTTAATATTTGCATTTAATAGTCTGAATATTTTATGGACTAAAACAACAGCAGGGAGGAGAAAATAACAATAGGAGAGGGAACGGAGAGAGCTGATGTTCATTATGCCGTTGTCAAAGAAAGGCCCTTTTCTCTTACTGAACGTCAAGAGATGAACCTAGATGATGAAGGCTTCTCGGAGATGAGCGATTGTGTCCAAGAGGAACAAAAATCGGAGGGAGGACTGAAAGAGTTTAGTGTGCTATGCTTAATAACGCCCCTCTCTGTCACACGCATACACACACTGAGGTTATTGTCTCAGCAACCGCAGCGAGTCGTGAGACATTTGGTTGAAATGTATGTCTGACACAGGGTGCGTTCACTGTCTGGGGTCACTGAGTGTGTAGGTGTGTGTGAATTTATTGTTTTGGTTAGAACAACTGCGTAAATCGCATGAATTCAGCTTGGATTCTTCATCCTGCCTTGTGTCACCGTGGTGACAAGTTTCAGACAGGAAACAGAGACAGGATTATGTGTGTGTATGTTCATCTGCAAAACAGTACTTATTAAAAACGGTGTCTCATACTGTATTGAATGAGCTCATCTGTGTGTGAAAATAACTCACCCGGCACGGGACATTCTTATACAGCTCATTATACACACACACACACATTGCAAGACATCCTTATTCACTTCATTGTGCTTTTTTTGCTGCATTTGAACAGAACTGCTTTGTTCGGGTGCTGGTCACCATAAAATGGACAATAGAAGTGTATGTGTATGTATGTGTATGTATGAGTGTGGGTGTAGCTTTTCGTCACAAGTGGGTATTCATTAAATTTCACCATCTCACGATACATATAGCTTGAGCACATACAGAAAGACTAGAGCTGAAACATCCTGTTTATTTCATAAACCACAATGGAGACTTTGAATTCTGAGACGATGATGAAGGAAAGCCGTAAATATCACCTCCGCACACATACAGACAAATGTATTCACTGCTTGCTAACATCAGGGCGCGCTCATTATGTGATCATTGTTCTAGGTGAAATGAACGTGGAAGACAAGATGTGTCTGTCAAGCATGTACCTAATCATTATCTTTTATTCAGTCAAAGCCCAATCACACACGGATTAGTTTGCCCTCAACTCGAGAGCTTAATCCTTCCTTAACGCTGCAGTGTGGTTGGTTAAACAGCTTTGCTTCAGAAGATGCTCTTTAGTTCCTTCTGGAATTAATGTGCTTACACATGTTTAACTTTGAGACAGCTATGGAACATTGACTGAAGTCTGATGTCTGGCTTCATTAAAAATATGATAAAGAGATAAACTTACTTCAAGGTCACGGAATATGTTTTGAAACATTATAAACATGTATGGTTTGTTGTAGGTGTGTATGCTTTGTTTGTTAAATGCTTTGGCACTTTTAAGCATACCTACTGTAGTGTGTACCCTGCCTGTATACTTATTGGCTTTAAAAACAACATTTTTGAAGGTTTAGTCATTCTCAAAATCAGAATTTTGAATTTGAATTTAAATCTTTGAATTGTTTTCTGTCACAGACATACTGCAGAATTTATTTTTATTGTCAGTGTAAGAATTAATACAAAAACATCACAGAATAGCTGAACATGGTAGTGTCACGCCTCCCTGGGGCTCTCAACTCCCTCAGTGTTCCGCTCCTCTTCTCCCAAATTCTAATTCGCCACACCTGCACACAATCAGCTCACTCATCAAGGACTGCTTAAAAAAGTCACTTTCACTTCAGTTCACAGTCAAGTCTCACTAAGGACAATAGTTTGACTGCGCTGCTCCCATACAGTGTTTATTTATCGAAGTTTATCTAAGCCTGAAGATTTCATTTGTTGTTTGTTTATTTTAACCAAGTTTCTCTAACCTAACTCTTCCTCCGAAGTTCTGTGGACAATATTACCTCGCACCTGGTTCTAAAAACTAAACTTGTGTGGATTGAATCCGTAACAGAAGACTTGATCAGCTATGGATCCAGCGAGATCAGACCTCGAGGCGCTTGTACAGAAACTTCGGCGTTCTCTCGCTTCGAAGAGCGCTACTCCCGCAATCAGTCAACTGCAGCCCAGTCCTCCCATGCCATCAGCCCCTCAAGTGGACTCCTTATTGAACACACCAACGCCACCTTTGCCTACCAGCCACCATTCAGGACCTGTAGTCAATTCAGCACCATATTCTGGGTCTGCTGAGGATTGTAATGGATTCCTCCTCCAGTGTTCTCTTTCCATGGAGATGCAGCCGCACCATTTCACCACTGACTGCTCTAAGATCGCTTTCATCATCTCTCTCCTGTCTGGTTGAGCATTACAATGGGCGACCTCCCTCTGGAATAACAACGGCCCGGTAACTCGTTCCCTTGATGCCTTCATTTCTCACTTCAGGGAGATATTCTCACATCCAGCCGGGAGCGTGCATGTGGGAGAACAATTGCATCATTCACGTCAAGGCCGTCGTTCCATCACAGATTATGCTATAACCTTCCGCACCCTTGCCTCAGCCAACGGGTGGAACGAAGCGGCACTCATCGCCTATCACCAGGGGCTCACAGCTATGCTCCAAAGACAACTTGCTTCCTACGACGATGTGATGGGGCTTGAGCGTTTCATCCAGCTCTCCATCCAGGTGGCTCATCGGCCACATTCTTGTGGGAGTACTCCATCACCAACATCACAACCAGAGCGAAGTTTAGCTACTCCTTACACCATGGACCCCAGCGATGAACTCATGCAAGTGGATTCATCACATCTCAGCTCCGCAGAGCGCCATATCCAGCATCACCTCTGCCTCTACTGTGGGGCTTCTGGCCACCTGTTGAATAACTGCCCCATTCGTCCTCCACGAGTAATGGTGAGTTCAGTCCAGTTTAAACTGGTGATTCATTCCCCGTTGAGTACAGCGGTCACCATTTCTGCCAGTTCTCTATCTTTCACCGTAGAGGCCCCTGTTGACTCGGGTTCCGCTGGTAACTTCATCTCCCCAATGCTCTGCCAACAAATCCACCTTCACCTGACCTCGGCGCTCCCCATCCACTCAGTAGTGGGACAACCCCTAGGAAAAGGCTTCATAACTCATCACACAGGTCCTTTAATGCTGAAGGTGGGCACTTGTCATTCAGAACATTTATCCTTTCTGGTGCTGGAAGGTTCCACATCCAACATCGTTCTGGGCAGACCATGGCCGCTTCAACACTCCCCCATCGTGTCTTGGGCCACCAGAGAAATCTTGTCCTGGGGTTCGCAGTGTTTCCAAGGATGTCTGACTCTGCCTCGTCAACATATTTCCCAGTACAGATCAACACGACAACAATTGAGTGTCCCAACGTTAATCAGTCTGTCTCCATTCCTCCTGAGTACACTGAATTCAAGGACATCTTCAGTTTGACCAAAGCAGCCCAACTCTCACCTCATCACCCAAATGATTGCGTGATAGATTTGCTCCCTGGGGCTCCATTTACACGAGGAAGAGTTTATCCTCTCTCACTGCCCAAACAGCGTGCGATGGAGGAGTACATCAAAGAAGCCCTTAAGCAAGGATATATTCGCCCTTCCACCTCACCCTGTGCATCCAGTTTCTTCTCCGTCGCTAAAAAGGATGGAGAACCACCGCACCCTCAACCAAGTGACGGTGAAGTTCCGATACCCTCTTCCCCTGGGCCCTGCCACACTGGAGATGCTGAGAGGAGCCAATATTTACACCAAACTGGACCTTTGCAGTGCATACAATCTCATCCGTAAAGGGGACGAATGGAAGACCACGTTCGTGACCCCTACAGGACACTACGAATATCTGGTGATGCCGTATGGATTGGCCAATGCCCCATCTGTCTTCCAGGGGTTATGAACGAGATCTTCCTTGACTACCTCCATCAATTTCTCATTTACATCGACGATATCCTCATCCACTCCAAATCCCCAGGTGAGCACCAACGACATGTGCAGTTAGTCCTCCAGCATCTCCGAGAACCTCACCTATACTTGAAAGCTGAAAAGTGTGCATTCCATCTCCTGTCAGTTCAGTTCTTAGGCTACTGTATTGGACCTGAAGGGGTGCAAATGGACCAGGGAAAAGTCGAAGCAGTACAGTCCTAGCCAACACCTACTACGGTAAAGGAACTCCAGCACTTTCTTGGATATGCTAACTTTTACCGTCGCTTCATAAGGAACTTCAGCTCCATCGCCGCTCCATTAACCACCCTTCTGCACAAGAAGCCTAAGAAATTACCCTGGACACACGAAGCCGCCCATGCCTTCCAAACCCTCAAACTGGCCTGCACCTCCACTCCGATACTTTGTCATTCAAACCCTGAGCTCCCTTTCATTGTAGAAGTAGACACCTCCACCACTGGCGTTGGAGCGGTGTTGTCTCAACGCCAAGGCCAACCTCCCAAGCTTCATCCTTGTGTCTTTTTCTCCCGCAAGCCATTGTCTGCGGAAAGGAACTATGACATCGGCATCCGAGAGCTTCTTGCCATCAAGTTGGCTTTGGATGAGTGGTGCCATTGGCTGGAGGGTTCCAAGTAGCCTTGCCAGGTGGTAACCGACCACCGTAACCTCGAATATCTCCAGGAGGTAAAGAGGCTGAATCCTCATCAGGCGAGATGGGCACTATACTTCACCCAATTTAGCTTCTCGGTAACCTATCGTCCGGGATCCAGAAATGTCAAAGCCGATGCATTATCACGATTACACTCTCCAGAGCTGGATACCACCATTCCAGATCCCATCCTGCCTCCTACCATCTTTGTGAGTCCTATCCAGTGGGCCCTGGATGATGAAATCATCCAAGCTTCCATGGCAGACCCTCCTCCGGCCGAATGTCCACCCAACCGCTCATATGTACCAGCCTCCCTCCGTCATTCCCTCCTTGAGGCTGTGCACTCCTCTCCAGGCTCTGGTCATCCCAGCATGGCACAGACACTCTCACTCCTCCGCAACCATTACTGGTAGCCTCAGATATCCAGAGATGTTCAACAGTTTGTACAAGCCTGCCCTGAATGTGCTATCTCCAAAACTCCCCGACATCTCCCAGCCGGAAAGCTCCTTCCCCTGCCCGTTCCTCAAAGGCCCTGGTCCCACCTAGGAGTGGACTTCATCACAGACCTGCTTTCTTCTGAGGGGTTAACCTGTGTCCTGGTGGTAATAGATCATTTTTCCAAGGCCTGCCGATTGGTACCGCTGAAGGGCTTATCAACTGCCTTCGAAACGGCGGAAACCCTTTTCCATCAAGTGTTCAGGAACTTCGGACTCCCTGAGGACATAGTATCAGACCAAGGACCCCAGTTCTTCTCGAAGGTATGAAGACCTTTCTTCTCACTCCTGGGTGTGTCAGTTAGACTCTCTTCTGGTTATCACCCACAGATGAATGGGAAGACGGAACAGAAAATCCAGGAGATCGGCCATTTCCTCTGGACCTACTGTCATCATCAGGATCACTGGAGTCGCTATCTTCCCTGGGCCGAGTACGCACAGAACTCTCTCCGTCAGCAGACCACCGGCCTCACTCCATTCCAGTGCGTACCCCGCTTCCAATCTCCACTGTTCCCCTGGTCAGGAGAACCATCTGAAGTCCGGGCAGAAGATCACTGGTTTAAGATGAGTGAAAGGGTCTGGAATGCGGCTCATGTCCACCTTCAGCAGACCGTAAGACGGCAGAAGAGAAGTTTATCTAAGCCTGAAGATTTACCTTGTTGTTTGTTTATTTTAACCAAGTTTCTTTAACCTGACTCTTCCTCCGAAGTTCTGTGGACAATATTACCTTAATACTCACCTTGTTGATCCTTCATCATTCTGAGAAGTCTACTTATCGTAACTTACCTGTTTACTTACCTGTGTGATCCCATCTGTGTGTTGAGCTCACATCTTGCATTTCCTGTAAACCCTGTGTGTTCACATTAAACGCTCTTGCACCTGGTTCCAAAAACTAAACTTGTGTGGATTGAACCCATAACAGGTAGAAAAAGTTGGCCGTAAATAAAAAAAAGGAAAAAAACTCAACTTAATGGATAAAACAGCCAGTGAGACAGTAAGCATTATGCTGTAAATATATAGGCTGCATAAATTTAGCAAACAACAAAGGAAAAAATAAAATACATGTGCTTTCAAGGGAGCAAAACAATAGTGTTAAAGGGATAGTTCAACCAAAAATGTAAAGCCTCTCATGTTTTACTTATCTTTAAGCCATCCTAGATGTGTAGACTTTCCTTCTTCAGCAGAACCGAAGTGAAAATTTTTAGAAGCAGATTTCAGCTCAGTTTGTCCATACAATGCATGTTAATGGGTGCCATCTATTTGATGGTCCAAAAGGCATATTTAGGCAGCATAAATGTAATCCACATGACTCCAGATGATCAATTAACGTTGTCTGAAGCAAATCGATAGGTTTGTGTAAAAAATAAATCAATAATTAAAACTTTTAAAAATCGCTTCCTGCCAGCAGACGTCGCATCAGTGATATAAGCACAATGGCACGTTCACGCGAGAAGTCAGAAGCGCGCACTTGTATACAACAGAGGAACGAACGTCACATGAGAGTTCATTCATTTCAAACAGAAATACAGCGCTGGGCGGAAGCAGCGATTTAAAGTTAAAAACGTTTTAATGATCAATTTGTTTCTTACACCAACCTATCAGTTTGCTACTGAAGACATTAATTGATCGAATGGAGCCGTGTGGATTACATTTATGCTGCCTAAAATGCCTTTTGGACCATCAAATATCCAGCAGCCTGATGGCATCCATTTACTTGCATTGTATGGACAAACTGAGCTGAAATCTGCTTGTAAAAATCTTCACTTCAGTTCTGCTGAAGAAGTAAAGTCATACACATCTGGGATGGCTTAAAGGTAAGTAAATCATGAGAGAATCTTCATTTTTGGGTGAACTAACCCTTTAAAGTTTTAGGCATGATTAAAAGGTTAGAACACAAAGATACAGTAGATAGAGGAAGATGGAGAGAATGTAATATGCAATATAGAGGAATAAATAAAAGAACGAAAAGACCATTCGCAATTCAGTAAGCAAACAGACGGAAGAAATAGGCAAATGGCGACAGATAAGTGAAAATAGCAACAAAAAGCATCTTCTTTGCACTAAGTGCAAATAGTGTTAAATGCTATTTGCACCCTTAATTAAATACTAAAATACAGTATAGGGGTGCCACAGCAGCGTGTTTAATGTGTTTATTTAGAGTCCCACAGACGCCCTATGTCAACCCCTACCCCTAAACCTAACCCTAACCTTACCTTTTGTAGTTTTTACTACAGTAACCATAGTATCACTGTGGTATTTTGTAAATCATAGTAACCACAAAATTAAAACTACTACATTAACACCTTATTACTGTAGTAACACCATGGTTAATTGCATTAAAACTACTCTATAAAACTAACGTGGTCACTACAATATTACTTTAGTAAAACCATAGTTAATTTTACCTGGATCAAACAACAAATTACTGCGAGGAAATCAACTTTTATATAATTTTTCGTTTATTATTATTATTAGTCGTTTTAAAGGAAATATTAAGAGTGGAGATAGGAAACAGGATAGGGAAAAGTGGGACAAAGGGGGAATCGAACCTGGATCGTCTGCACGACAAAAGCACATCCACGCTGTCTTTACACGCCACGTCATTGCAGCAACAATTGGGGCTGAAGTTTGTCTTTAATCGTGGTGTTCTCACCAGACTGTCTGAGTGCAAATAGTCACACTGAGTGCCAGGTGCTATTTGCATCTAGTGAATTTTTAACAGCATTTTCTAAATCTCGTGTTAAGCGACTAGTTGACTTCATGCTGACAGTGTCGTCTACGTTAGTTGTAGTGAACTAGTCTGTGCAACCCCAAATCGGGCCACAACTGTCTGTTAAAGACAGAGATGGCTTATGGCGTACATTTAAATAACACTTCCTCAGCTGACGTCCTTCCTTTAAATCGACTATGCAAAAACACACTGTTGTTTGGGTAACTGCAGTGCACATGTCGATAACCACACATTATCGTAATCACATTATCTAAGGGGCAGATTCATTAAATAGCTCTGCCTCTTTTGCATTGGCATTTCAGTGCAAAAACCTGCATCTTATTCACTAACCACTCGTAATCTATTTTAGCAGGCGGAATCAGCACTGAAATTGTGCTGCGTCTTGAGTATTTAAATGAAGTCATTGTCATTCCTTTCCACGCAAACACACCTCTTTTCTATGTAAATTAGGCTCATTGTAGATTGCACCAAATAAAAGTAGGCAGTAAATTAATTTTATTTAAAAGAGATGTTTGTGAACATTTTCAACTGACCTTATCAGCAGTAATTAATAAAATAATCATCAAATAATGGAGAAGAGCGTTATAACCTGGCATATATCCAGATGTGCATGTCGTCAAGTGCACGTTGTGCATGTTTAAGATACAATCCAGGTGTTTGCGCCGTTGCCTTGTCTGCATAATTTCATTAGTGAATCGGCCGCTAAACCGGCACAAAAATTGTGCTTTTACTGGCCGCAATTCTTTCTTAGTGAATCAGCCCCCAACTTCCCAAAAATCAGACTAAATGCAATCAGTTTACATACAATACAAGGACGAATTAATGTTTTAGACCAGCTGAACTGAACTTTTAAAGTGCATGCAAACATACTGACAGTCATTAAAAATGACAAAATGTCCAAAAATACAACTGAAGAAAGTATAAAGTGTATAAAAACCAAAATTACATAGCACTTCTAAGGGTCTTGTTGCGAAATCTTATTACTGAAGAAGAAAGCACTGATGTCATTCCCCCAACAGTACATTTGTAGAATGGACAGTGCTTGATTTCGGCCACTAAGGGGCACTGGTGCTTGTCTTCCACCGTGACATTGAGTTGCAGTCAGTAGATGACCCCTCTGCAACAGTTAATGTGTTCTAATCCATGCTTGTACATCTGTGTGTTTTTGTGTGTATTCCAGTGCAGCCACTTCTTACCTCTGTTTGCTCTCTGCTCCTCTTAGGACTCTCTCTCTCTCTCTCTCTCTCCCACTCTGCAGTGGCTCTTTACTGCATGATGATTATTATTCCTCACACAGACTCAGTGCTGGTACTCAGATACTGCTGAGCAGTCCTGTAAATCACCTGGAGCTGGGAGAGGAAGATAGAGAAATATAGAGAGAGTCGAGAGAATTGAAGGTGGGATGAATGAGCGAAAGGTTGGAACAGCAAGGGACTACAGCAAAGAAAGAGGGGAACAATAGGGCTGGAGATAAAGAGGAGAAACAAGGGAGAAGGAGGAAAGCAGAAAGAGAAAGGTGCGTTAGTGTGAAATAGTGCACCCAGAGCGTGCCATGGTGCAGAATGATCCTTGTGAGTATCTGTCATGCTATTGCAGAACGCGCCTCTCTTGCACTGTCTCCCTTGGTGACCTTTATCCCACCGCAGAAACACCAGCCCAGCGCATACGTTCACTTATCCTTCTCATGTCATTGAGCAAGAGACTTACAGGAAATTGCAAATCATAAATGATGTATGTATATGTTTGCGTGTGTGCGCATGTACATGTTTGTCCGTCTATCTCTGTCCTGCAAAAATTCACGCTTGTCAGTTTGCCACCTGCTTGTATTAATAACTTTCAGTGTTTGCTGCAGTTACACGCACAGGTGAAATTGTTTTCCACAGGACAAGCAGATGAGTAAATACTAAAGTAAACATGAACAGCAAACTCTCTCTCTCTCTCTCTCTATCTCTCTATCTATCTCTCTCTCTTTTTCTCAATCTATCAGTGTGTTTGTGCATGCAATTTTACATCTTTAAAGGAATAGTTAGCCCAAACATTTACTCATCATATGCCGTTGCAAGCTCATATGACTTACTTTCTTCTGTGGAAAACAAAAGGATAAAAAAAAAAAGAAATCCATTGCCATATAGCCTGATAAAAGTAAATAGCGGCCCAGGGCTGTCAAGCTCCATCAAGGACAAAAAACATCGTAAAACCACAGTAAAAGTAGTCGATACGACTCATGCACTATTTTCAAAGTCTTCTGAAGCCATACGATCACTTTGTGTTATAAACCAACTGAAATGAAGGTTTCTTGTTATTGACGTAGTCGCCATATTTGATTTGTGCACTGTATACAGGAGTCGACCAATGGTTTGTTTTGATTTAAAATTTAAAAACTACTTACATTAGAATCTGTTTATCATACAAAGTGATCCTATAGCTTTAGAAGAATTCAGAAGAGTTTTATCAACTACTTTTATCTGTTGTTTTATTGGTTTTTTTGTCCTTATTGTGCTGGATAGCCTGGAGTCACTATTTATTTTCATTATGTGGCAATGAAATGAAGGCAGAATGTTTATGCAGTTCTTTTGCATACATCAAACTTGAATGGGCAGGGACTTTGTCAAGCTCCAAAAATGACACACACACAAAAACAAAAAGCACAAGAAAGTGCCATTAAAGGGATAGTTTGCCCAAAAATGAAAATTCTCTCATTGTTTACTCACCCTTATGTCATCCTAGATGTGTATGACTTTCTTTCATCTGCAGAACACAAATGAAGATTTTTAGAAGAATATGTCAGCTCTGTTGGTCTGCACAATGCAAGTGAATGGGTGCCAACATTTTTAAGCTGCTAAATCCACATAAAGGGAGCATAAAAGTAATCCATATGACTCCAGTGGTTAAATCCATATCTTCAGACACGATATGATAGGTGTGGGTGAGAAACAGATCAATATTTAAGTCCTTTTTTGCTTGAAATTCTTCGCCCTGGCCAGTAGGGAGTGGTATGCATGAAAAATGTGAATCATTGAAGTGGAGATTGACAGAGCAGGGAGGATAATTTATTGTAAAAAACTTAAATATTGATTTGTTTCTCACCCAACCATATCATATTGCTTCTGAAGACATGGATTTAACCACCAGAGTTGTCTGGAGTACTTTTATGTTGCCCTTATGTGGATTTTGGAGCTTCAAAATTTTGGCACCCATTCACTTGCAACATATGGACCTACAGAGCTGAGAAATTCTTCAAAATTCTTCCATATCTGGGATGGCATGAGGGTGAGTAAATGATAAGAGAATTTTCATTTTTGGGTGAACTAACCCTTAAATTAGTCTTGATGACTCATGCGCTATATTCCAAGTTTTAATAACTGTCCATGTTTGCTGCAGTCACACACACAGGTGAAATTGTTTTTCACAGGACAAACAGATATTCAGTAAGATATTGCTCACCGAGACTTAATTCTTAGTGCTCACTTGTTTAATTTACATATACTTCCATAGGAGAAATAATGCTAGACACAAATGAGACATTGTGTTTTTGACACACAGTAATAGTAAAGAGCTATAAAATTAATGTGGACAATATAGTTCAGATAATCTGGCCTATGGAAGTTCATACTGAAATCTTTAACTTGATCGCAGACTTTGGTATTTTAGCAAATCTGACCATAGAAATTTTATGAGATTACTTCTTAAACTATAGCATTAGTGTGTTAGCGCTATGAATTCAAAAGGTAAACATTACAAATTACACATTATCTACTGCATATACAGTAGATTACTTTAGTAGTTAATACAAAATTTTTTACTGCTCTTGTGTGAATTCTACTCTTAGTCCCAAAGTATACTTCATTCAGACACGGATGCTACAGGACGCGTGATGCAAATCTCGTCATCAGCAGAACGAGTGCAGCCCAATTTTTCTAACAGTGAATCTTTGAATGCGTAGAATGCGCATGCGCATGGAACTTTTGCATGAATTAGTGGATCCACAAGGTGGCAGTACTCACATTTGACCTGTTGCTGTCACGAAGAAACGCTAGAAGAAGACGTAATAGCAGGTAAATAACAGGAGACGAAGGTAAAATCAACAGCAGTAGGTATGCACGTCAAGAGCGCATGTGAGGAAGTCATGAGATATCTGCATTTGTATAACTCGAAACTGAAGGAATATAAAGACAAATTTATGGGATTTAACTCCTGAAGAGAAATTGTCCGAATTTCCATAGCAGTCATATGCGTGCACAGTCAAATGGAGTATATTTTGACAGGCTTGCGTTCAACTGTACACAGACGCAGACTGTTCGTGTCAAAATCGAAGTATACCTTGGGATTTAGAATGAGTGCCCTAACCAGACGGGACAAAAGTTTAGAGAAGCAAATAATTTGTCCATAATGTAAAGGAAAATCTGCACAATGCAGTACAGTCACAGCCAATCAGAACATACTATATTTGATGTTTAAAATACAGTAATGTGGAGCAGGTATTCGGACCAATGAGATTTCAACGTGGCAAGGACTACCCTGTGTGACGACACAGACCAACAAAAGGTTTTATCAAATGTCACATCTGGTTAGGACACATTGTTTTTTGTTTTTGTTTTTTTTTTCTCCCCTTTGTCTCCCCAATTTGGGGTGCCCAATTCCCAATGCACTCTAAGTCCTTGTGGTGGCATAGTGACTCACCTCAATCTGGGTGATGGAGGACAAATCTCAGTTGCCTCCACGTCTGAGACCTTCAATCCATGCATCTTATCATGTGGCTTGTTGAGCACGTTACCGCGGAGACATAGAGCGTGGGGAGGCTTCACGGCATTCACCGTGGCATCCACGCACAACTCACCACGCACCCCAATGAGAGCAAACCACATTATAGCGACCATGAGGAGGTTACCCTATGTGACTCTACCCTCCCTAGCAACCGGGCCAATTTGGTTGCTTAGGAGACCTGGCTGGAGTCACTCAGCACACCCTGGGATTAGAACTCGCGAACTCCAGGGGTAGTAGTCAGTGTCTGTACTCACTGAGCTACCCAGGCCCCCTGGTTAGGACACATTGTTAAGCAAAAGTCTCAATTTGCTCTCCATTTAATCTCATTACTGTCTAGAAAAAGCAGTTGAGAAACTGAAGAGATCACCTTTGTGATTTGTTTTACGAGACGGGACCAGGCCTGACAACATTAATTTAATAGAAAATAATAGAATTATAATTCTGAAAAAGTGCAGCTATTGCTTATGAATAATTGCGTAGAAGAAGAGGGCATAGTTAACAGGACAGTTTGTGCACACTAATCGTGAATAAAACTGATTCCACAGTTAATGGTGGCAGCTTGAGGGGCTCTTCTATGCTGTTTGAGCGATGTCATTAATTGAATGTGCCTAGTTGGAACACTCTATAGATCCATATCCAGATCAGCTGGCTTGAATTATTCATTGTATGCGGCATGCCCTTTCAATATGCAGAGTCATGCAACGAAGAGGAGAGGCTAAGCACTAATTAATCAGGCCTTGTTAATTTCCTTTGAGCCATCAGGTAAGAGTGTTTCTCTCTAATTATGTTGATGACTGCGGAAAGCAGACACACGCACACTAATACACACACACTTTGGCCTAAAACCTCACAAACAATGTGCACTGCACATCTAAACACAGGCATTGTGGTGGCGGACACACGCATACACACACTTACACAAACACACACAAAGGCAGGCAGGCAGTGATGCACACCTGGTTTAACAGACAGTCACATCAGTAAACATACACAGACACAGTTGGATGTCATGCTGGAAAGGGAAAGGAAATGGCCTGTGTCAGATTAAAGGGTTGGTTTTTAATGTTTGCCGTCAAAGTCCATTAATATTCTATCAGCCCTGCTGGTGCACTGACTGGACCCCAGCCAAGACCCAAGCACACACTCAAATACACACACACAAACATCCAAAATCCCAACCTTTGTGACTTTAGCTAGGCTGTGCTTTTGACACACACATTCACACAACCAAACCAGTTTCTTTAGCCAAGCAGTCTCTCACGAAAGCACAAACAACCACAAAGCCAAAAGCTTAACCTTTGTGACTGACGCTCTTTCTCTTTCTTTCTCAAACACACTCAAACATTACAGCACAGAATACATGCTGTAAAATGTAATTTATAACATATTCCGTTAGATTACTCAAGGTCAGTAACATATTCTAAATACTTTGGATTACTTCTTCAACACTGGTTTGTTTTGACTATAAAAACTCTGCCAGTACAGTAAGACAAAATACACATGTTAAAAATACATTCTCTGAAAAACCTAAATATCTTATGCAGTGTTGTTTCTAAAACAAGATCAATCTAATTGATCTTGTTTTAAGGATTTTTTTATATTTGTACAGGAAAACAATACAAAAATTATTATCAAGAATATGATTTTTGCCGTAATATCAAAGGTCTTACAAGAAAAAAGATATTATGATCCAATTTTCGTAATAAAAATATATGATCGTGCCTGGTAACATGCATGTAAAATGGCTAGAAATAGCATTTTAGCTTAGCATAAAGTTGACAATTTACACAAGGTTTATTTCTATTTCTTCTGCTCCAAACTTACTTCAAACTTACTTCTCTGTTTGCTCGTATGAATGTAACACATCATAAGAAAGTGTTTCACCGCTGCTCAAACGCTCTTTGGATCGCATAATTTATATGTATAAATGTTTTCCATCTGAAAGGACTAAATATTAAATGAAACAAATATGCAAAGTGCAAAGTAAAATGATAATAAAAATGCAAAGTAATCTCTTCAGTAATCAAAATACTTTTTGAATGTAACTGTATTCTAAATACCAATGATTTAAATTGTAACTGTAGTGGAATACAGTTACTTATATTTTGTATTTTAAATATGTATTCCCGTTACATGTATTCCATTACTCCCCAACCCTGTATATATATATATATATATATATATACACACAGTATACTACCGGTCAAAAGTTTTGAAACAGTTGACCGAAATGTTTCTCATGATCTTTAAAATCTTTTGATCTGAAGGCGTATGCTTAAATGTTTGAAATTTGTTTTGTAGACAAAAATATAATAGTGCCAGTATATTAATTATTTAATTATAAAACTAAAATTTAATAAAAAAAAAAAATGTTTTTTGAAATTGAAGACTTGGACCAAATATTAAAGAAAAGCAGCCAATAAGTGCCCAACATAGATGGGAACTCCTTCAATACTGTTTAAAAAGCATCCCAGGGTGATACCTCAAGAAGCTGGTTGAGAAAATGTCAAGAGTTCATGTCTGCAAATTCTAGGCAAAGGGTGACTACTTTGAAGATGCTAAAATATAACACAGTTTTGATTTATTTTGGATTTTGTTTAGTCACAACATAATGCCCATAGTTCCATATATGTTATTCCATAGTTTTGATGACTTTACTATTATTCTAAAATGTGAAGAAAAAAAAAATTATAAAAAAAAGGATGAGTAATGTTTCAAAACTTTTGACCGGTAGTGTGTGTATATATATATATATATATATATATATATATATATATATATATATATATATATACACTGCATACATAACAGTTCTAATAAAATTAATATCTAATTCATTATAATAACTTAACATAACAATAACTCTATACAATTATAATTATAATAATTATACAATTATATTTATGAATTACATTTATTTACATTTATTTTTATTGTTTATTGTTAAAATATGTGATGTGTGTTTAAATTTTCATATGAATTCAAATATTTAAATATAGATAAAATAATATGCGGAAATGCATTTTTATCACACACTTTGGTATCTGGACAAATTTTGAAATTTAGGAAGATTACTGCAGGTTTTTTTGGGGGGGGGGGGGGGGGTTGCAAAACATGTGAGAAACAGTATAGACTTAAGCAAAAATCTCCATTTTCTCTCCATTTAATCTGACTGCTGTCTCGAAGAAACAATTGAGATATTAAAGAGATTTCATTTGTGATTTTTCTTTTGTATGGGAGACATAGGCCTTAGGCCATCTCAGACAGGCCTTACCTAAAAGCATTTCTCAAATAGAACATTAACACTAACGGTGAGAATTTAGCACAACAGCTGTGTATTTGGAAATTGCAACAATCTAAAAAAATAAAAATAAACAGTCTTTCTCATAGTCCACACATATAGTATCTTGGTCTTATACACATGCTCAAGATTTTATTTCAACACTTAAAAGGCCTGATTACACTATTTTGTTTAGTCAAAAAAGCCAAGTATTCACCTAAACTTGATTCTGCTGGGCTTGTTTAGAGCTAATGATTGTGGCAGTACTTCGTAGTAGAGTGAGTTTGCACGAAACCTTGTAGAAGAGTAGGTGAAACTCAATTCAGTGGGTAATTTGTTGAAATCCTTCAGGAACTTGTGTGTTCTTCACAATTGTGTGCTCTAGAATGTTCTGAAATGTTCTTCAGCAGCTTGGCTTTGAAGGCTACTGATTTGAGCACAGATTATGCAAACTAACATAATATGCAATGTTGATATCATTCATAAATATGATCTTAATTAATCTTCACCAAACAAATCAAATGAGCCTCTTAGTGTAAATGTGGGCATGTAATCATGATACAGTGGAATACATAAGCCAGCAGTGCTTGGCAATTCAACACGAAATCCCCCATAATCTGATTGGTTCCACTGTGTCGATAAGCAATGCAACAAACAGGCTTATATTCCCACCCATGTTATTGAGACTCTAGTCCCACCCTCATACAGTGAAATGACTCAACTGTCCAAATAAAGCATAAATAACTGAAAGATGGTTCCTTTCAAATGCTCCTAGTGTAGTTACAGGAGAGCTGAGGTGGGCACTGGCTGTACGAGATCTCCACTCATAATTGAAAGAGAGAAATTCCGAGAAAAGTGAGGACTGGAGTTAGTAAACAATGGTGGGGAATTATGGGTCAATAAAACAGCGTACCACTGAAACTCACAAGAGGGGTCAAGGGCACAGCATTGATTGGCTCAACATTAAGCAGACTAGTGTGTGTGCATTTTTATGTGTCTCTTGAGATACACACTCGGAAAGGGGTACAATGGAGGAAGTTTAAAGAGAATATTAAAAATTGAAGGATCTTCCAGGAATTACTGTATATTTGCCCTGTGTAAATAGTGGGATTTAATTATTACCCACTATAAACTCACAATACAACAGAATGATAATAAATAAATAATAATTAATAATACAATTTTATATATATATATATATATATATATATATATATATATATATATATATATATATATATATATATATATTATTGTGTTTGTTTTTGATTTGCCACAGTATGCAATAGACTGGCATGTCTTAAGGTCAATATTAGGTCAAAAATGGCAAAAAAGAAACAGCTTTCTCTAGAAAGTCATCAGTCAATCATAATTTTGAGGAATGAAGGCTATACAATGCTTGAATTTGCCAAAAAACTGAAGATTTCATACAAAGGTGTACACTACAGTCTTCAAAGACAAAGGACAGAAAGAGATGTGGAAGGCCAGATGTACAACTAATCAAGAGGATAAGTACATCAGAGTCTCTAGTTTGAGAAATAGACGCCTCACATGTCCTCAGCTGACAGCTTCATTGAATTCTACCCGCTCAACACCAGTTTCATGTACAACAGTAAGCTCACTCCGAGTGGGGCTTGGGACATGGAGTATCAGAGGAGACAGTGGCCGTTCTCCATGGAGGCGAATAGGTCTACTTCTGCTTTTCCAAATATTTCCCAAATCCTCATCACTGTTTGAGGATGAAGTCTCCATTCCCCTGGTAATACTCCCTGGCGTGACAACAGATCCGCTCCAAAATTCAGATGGCCTGGGACATGTATCGCACGCAACGAGAGGAGATGACACCCGTTCCATTGGAGGAGGCATTGTGTCATGATCATTAATTGTGGCGATCGGAGTCTGCCCTGGCGATTTATGTACGGCACTACTGTTGTGTTGTCCGAACGAATCAGAACGTGGTGATTCACAATGTCAAAATGAAAAGCTCTCAAAGCTAGAAAGACAACCAGTAGTTCTAGGTGGTTGATGTGCCACGCCCATTTCGCACCTGTCCAGGTGCCGAAAGTCGGGCGTCCATCGTACACGGCATCCCAACCTGTGTTGGATGCATCTGTTGTCACCACTTTTCTTCTGAGAATTTGGTACATTTCTACCAACAGCCAGCGCTGTCCATGGTGCTAGAGCAGCCAGACAGCAGTGAGTCAACGCGATGCGCATGCGCCCAAGGCTCCAGGCATGATGTGGAATGTGTCATTGAGCCGGTACTTTAGAGATCTCGTGTATAACAGACCTACGGGTATGATGGCGGATGCTGCCACCATAAAACCCAGCATTCTCTGAAATTACTTTAGTGGCAATGTTTTCCCCAGTTTGAACTGAGACAGACACCAAAGAATGGTCTATACGTGCTCGTTTGTGAGGTGCGCGCATATGCTCACAGAGTCGAGATGAGCCCCTAAAAAGGAGATTTGTTGGCTGGGGAAAAGTGTGCTTTTCGCCCAGTTGACATTCAGACCCAGATTTTTGCAGATGGCAAAGCAGCAAGTCTGTGTGAATGTGTGTTCATTCAATAGTGCCACTGACTGGGCTAGTAATAGCCAATTGTCGAGGTAATTCAAAACACACACACTGTTCATTTTCAATGGGGCAAAAAATTTCTGCTGCCCGCCTGGGGATTTTCCGTTGGCACGTTTTTTGCGCAGAGCGGCAGGTGCTTATGCTTGGGCCACGGTTTGCGTGGCTTCACAGATGGCTCAACAGTAGCTTTCGGCTGTGCTGGGGCAGCAAGAGATGGATTCTTTGCCGGGCACTGACCAAAATTAGATCGGGAGCATGCCGGGAAAGGAAAAGTGCTACAGTACTTCTCTTTGGCAGAAAAAGTTTTATCACTTGAGACTGCTTTTGCACCGCGATGAAACACTCTTCATCTAAAAAGCCTTCCATAGCATTGCCAAAGAGACCATCGGGTGACAACGGGGTGTCAAGGAGGGCGGCTTTCTCTGTGTCACGCATCTCCGTGAGAGTTAGCCAAATATGCCAGTCCAGAACCACCAGGCTGCTCATCGCTTTGCCGATGGCCTGAGCGGTAGATTTTGTGGCTCGCAGCGCCAAATCTGTAGTGGTGCGGAGCTCTTTGAACAGCTCTGGATCGGGGCCTTGCTAATCCATTTGTTTGAGGAGCGTAGCTTGAAAAACCTGAAGCAACGACATGCTGTGGAGTGCAGAACCTGCTTGGCACACTGCTGTATAAGCTCTTCCAGCCAGTGTGGACGTCATTCGACATGGCTTGGAGGGGTGGGCGGGTCGGTTTTTCCATCCCATGGCAGTATTATGGCAGTATTATGCTCTCTATGAGAGCAGCTTGTTTGTGAACACAGCTCTCGTGCTCATCAGACGGCGGGATGTGTTGTTCGCATAGGAAACACTTGCAGAACGATCTCTAAAAAGACGTGTATCACTGAAGTCCTGCTTTGATCAACGACGAGCATCTGAAGCGAAGTACCCATTCACCGTGAGCGTCTTCGACAGCGATGTGGAGAACTCCACCGGAACACACAGGGGAACGGAAATCCTCTCGGTGCAGGCACTGGGCACAGGCGACGAGTCGTCCTGTTTATGTATTACTGACAAGCTTCGTCCTCTGTCTTGAAGAAAGAAAATTCTGAAGAAATGGTGACTGAGCACCCACTTATATAGGCCAATTGCATGCCTAAAGGGGCGGGGCTCAGACACCATTGCCAATCTGAAAATTGCCATGATTGAACAAGAGTTTCAACAAGGTCATCTAAAAGGACTTCCCCATAGTGCTTACATCAATGTCGAGTGAACTGAATCATGAAATCATTGTGTTTTTCTCTGCTTTTGACATCAAATCCTGAACAGGCATGCATGCATTTGATAAGCCAGTAAGAACATCGGTAAAGGTATTTACATGCAATGCAAAATCAGGGTAATGGGCAAAAATCTTTGTGTGCCAATTGGTTTATTTTTACATTTTTAAACCATAAATAAAAACCACTTAAGGTGTTTACATGACCATATTCATTGTCAGATTTTTCTTTCTTTCTTTCTTTCTCTGTCTTTATTAACAAATCTAATTCTTTGGGCTTGTTGTTGTTGATTTAACCTAAAACCTGTCAGCAAAACCTCTCAAGTGTAGAACAATGTCAGACATGAGCTTGCAGACAAAACAGATTTGTTCTATTAATGTTCATTTGTCACTTGCTCGATTTGACATCTGACACCTATATGACTGATTCATCACACTCTCTCCTCTCTGTTACGAATTCACTTCCCCCCCAGTGAAAAATGAAACCATCCGTTAATTACTCTGTTCATTTAGCTCCCTCTCTCATATGTTCCTCATAAGGCAGTTCTTCTAACAGCTGTCAGTCATCGCTCCAGTAGACACTGAAGATAAGACGTGAGGCTCCTGTGGTTTGCTAGTTTTTGCCTGAGATCTGTTCATTTCTCCCTTTGGTTTCAGAGAGTCTGAACACGACTTTATGATTTGTATGAGACTTTGAATGTCCTGATTTGCTGGAGTGAGATTAGGTTGGGGAGATGGAGTCACACAGGCATATAGACGGTGCCATAAAATGCATGCCATAAAGAATTCAATTTTCCATGCCATAAAAAGTGTGTATAAGCATGGAGATCAGTGTGAAATCATTGTGAGTCAGTTCAATCAGTTGGCTTATCCAGATAATCCTCATTGCTATTACATACAGTAGGCTATGCTAGATATCTACATTGATATGTTTTAATCCCATGTCTCGCTATGTCTCTCTGCAGCCCCTCAGAAGGGTCACGTTTTCGGTGGTGAGTCAGGCTCCTGATCAAGGCTGCTATGATAGTGGGATGGAGGACTCGGAGACCCCCAGCAGCAAGAGTTCCTCTGGACCCCGACTGGGATCCTTACCGCTGCCTGAGGATGGATACGAAAGGACAACACCAGAAGGAAGTGTAGGCGAGGAGGAACATGTGGAGAATGGTAATGAGTAAACTTTTGATTTAAATCATGACTTTTCTTTATTTTAAGATTGAATTTCCTAAAACTTTGTGTTTATTTCCAGGTTTGAAAGACAGACAGGCAGGCAGATAGATAGATAGATAGATAGATAGATAAATAGACAGATAGATAGACAGACAGACAGACAGACAGACAGACAGATAGATAGATAGATAGATAGATAGATAGATAGAATGGAAGCAAGGAAATTTCCTTTTTTACAAATGAGTTAATATGGTCAATGTCAAAAAGTTGCTTACATTTGATTAGTGACCTAGAAATAGTGCAGAATCTTAAATATTTCTTCTTATTATAAATCATAAGTTTTCTTATGAAAGAAAGAAATAAAGATTTTTTTTTCCACATATCACCTGAAAGTAGAGACAGTTCTCAGACAGGATATCCTTAAACTGTCTCTCTTTTTATAGACCCCAGGCAGCTTCCTGACGTGGCTCTGACGGGAAAGTGCACACGAGAGTGTGATGAGTTTGGTCACTCCGACACCTGCTGGATGCCTGTGCAACCGTCACCACGGAGACGCATCGAACCACCCCAGCTCTCCACCTTCGCCTCGCCCGGTGATAACAACAACAACACAGAGGACGACAGTGACCGCGAGGAAGATGGAGATGGAGCCACGGATAAGAGCAGCGGCGGCAGCGACGAGGTCCGAGATTCGCTTGTTAATGGAGATCCGCTCAGAACGCTCAGCCGCCGGGACCTCAACAGGAACATGGGCGACCACAACCGCAATCTCCTGAACCGTAAAATGACCTCGGCATCCTATGACACATTCAGCAGCGCTGGCTTCGGCCGTCGGCAGGATGAAGAAGACTCACACCCCCCAGAGGTCATCCCGCTTACGAGGACGGGGGGCGACTATAAGACCACCTCGTGCCTCACTCTGTCTCACAGAGAAGTGTACCTGTGAGCTGCAGCTAGCCTCAGGGGGGAAAAGGGGTACCAGATGACTCCTCCTTGCACCCCTAGACCCCCTGAGCAACTTGGATCTGCATTGGAGGATAATTGAGATACTAGTGCATACCTGTTCAGCAAAGGTCTTCTCCTTGCCAAAAATTAATTATACATTCATTTCCCTGGATCTAAAGTACATAAATTAAAGTTGAGGAGAAAATGTGCATCATCTTTTATTCTTCCATAAGCTTTGATGGACTTTGATGGTGACATTGTTAATGGTGAATGGTTGCATGTTAGGCCTCTAGTAGACAGGGGGTGCTGTTAGGAAGTGGAGTTTTCCACTCAATTAGTTCACATAAGGACACAAACCAATCAAAGACCACAATCTAGACAGTCAGTATGGTTAATGTAATATGATGTCATAAATGGACAACGAATCAGATTGTGGCACATAACAAAAACAGAATTTACCATGTAGCTTCAAGAAGAAAGGATGTCATAACCCATCATATGGTGATGCCTAACTATTTAATCTAACTAGTTTCATGTTGCTGTGCCGGTACAGTTATTGAATATGTCACATGCCATGTAAATTCATTCTTTAGAGACTGAAATTGTTTCCAGTCGTCCATGTTTTATTTATTTTTTTTTTCATTTTTTTTTTTTTTTTTTTCTCATTTGTAAAACTATTTTTTGTGAATTTACTGATGCTTTCATTACTGGAATTCTTTACTATTTCACTTCCGTAATGGATTGATTATCACAATGACTGTTAAATTAACATCTCATCAGACCTCAGAGTTTAAATCAGTCAAATTACATAATGTAACACCCTGTACACAGCACAAACAAGTGCACACACACAAATGCTTACAAACAGACACAATATACATATTTTCTGTCTGTATCAATTTACATGTAGGTGTGTGTGTACATGTGTGTATGTAGAAAAAGACTGACAATTTTGGCATACCTGAGGTTTTATTAAGGAAACTTTTTTTTAAAGTAGCTGTAGCATTTTTGCCTGCTTGATCTTCAACTAGTATATAAGACACTGACGTGTATTTGTATAACTAATCATCTGTGTAAAGTGCATACACAGGGGCATTATACAGTGTTTAGATACATTTATACTACAGTATACTATAAGCAACGAAAATACTGTATCTCATCCCTTTTAAGTAGAGCTCATATGTAAACCAAATTTCTTTAAATGCAACACTGCATGACAATAAGCTAATGCTTATTTTGTTAAACAAGAATCAGATTTTTTGTTGTTTTTCGGAGGATATAATATCCACTTTAGGAGTGGAGTGTGTGAGTGTGAGAATGTGTATGAATGTGAAGCCAGATTATTGTGTAAGAATGTCTTATGAATCGAAGGAGGACCGCAGTTTTTAACTTAGCTTGAAATGTCCCTCAAAAAGTGATGAATGACACACCATAGTGTTCGAAACCAAGCATACAATTCAAATATAGGCAAATACCAGGTATTATTACAGTTAAATGACTCAAGACAGTTTAATGAGTCTTTATTAATCTTGTATGACAGCCGTGACCTGGTCGGTCTCCGGCATTGCGTGTCGTCTTATCAGGCCTCTGGAAGTTTAACAAGGAACTGTGGAATGGATTTTTTTAGCTCTTGTTATGCATTGTAAGTACAATCTGATTGATTAAACAAAACATGTATTTCACCTCTCAGGAAACTTGAAATTCAGCGTGTGTCCTTGGCCCATTATCAACACTGAGCTTTAGTTTGTGCTCTGCCTCTGATTGATTTGTCCTCACAAGGCCATAATTTGGGGAGCCTGTTTTCTTGGCCTTTCTGTTTTTTGTTTTTAAGACACACTGTCTCTCTCTCTCTCTCTCTCTCTCTCTCAACGGTGTCTGAAATGTGTTTCCTGGTTGTCCATGGTGAAAATCGCAAAGTCATACCTTTCACTTCACAGAACAGCCTTGGGTCTGGAGCACGACTGGTGGACTCCAGTCCATCTATGCCAAAATCTATGTTTTATTGGAAACACTGGTGCACAAACTTACCTGAAAAAGACTAGCCCAGAACTTGCAGTTCAGTGCCTGGATGTGGGGAAATTGTGGAACTGGACTATACTCCGTTGAACAGGGTTTGTGAAACCGGGACCAGGAGGACTCGAGAGAGGGATTCTGTCTCTAAAGATGTTTCCTTTGCCAGGTTTATAGGCTAAATATGCTGTTATACAGCAGTCTGTAAGTAGTGTACAGAATGGGGTGCATAACGGAGTATGTATGTGAAATGGTGTGTCTTTTTACTGCACGTTTACCTAACAGTTCTCACTTACTGCAAAATGGGGAGGGGACGGGTAGGTTAAAAGAACATTATGTCTAAAGCAAAACATTCACTTGGACTTTTTTATGCGCTCAACACTAAACTCATGTACTCGCCCAACATCTGCCATTTTACTGCTACCCTGTAGAGAAATGACCACTGAACTTTGAACCTGAAAGGCATGTTGACGGTCTTTAATCTCGCACCTTTGAGGAATTTTTTTGCATTATTATTTCTCTGTTTTAATGCAGTGTGAAAGAAGAGTTTCTGAAGCTCTTCTCATGGAATTAATGAACTCATTGAATTTGTCATGACAAATAACAAATCAAAAGGGGTTTGGAATGGTTTGAAAGATTTAGATATGTGACATGTAAAATTTTGATTTCGACATTAAACACCTTTAAACCGTATCCTGATTTTCTGCATTCATCAACATATGAAACTCTATAACATGTTTTTGCACATGGATTGATCGCCATTACTGAAGTCCATACAACACTGATGAATTGGTTTCTTTTTAAAAGCCTGCCCCCTACTGGTACAGAGAAAATTGACAATCATTTTACACTTGACAAAACCGACCGAGGTTGATCTCTCTTAATATCTTCTCAAAAAATGTTGTTTAATTTGTGTGTGTGTGTATATATATATATATATATATATATATATACACAACACATTTTTTGGTCTGTCTAAGGGCTTTTAACACTTGAAATTGTTGACCCAGGGACTGGGTTATCAGATTTTGGCATTTGACACTACATTTGTGAGCCCTGGGATAAAATTCCCATTTGGAAGGTTAATTTGATTGGACAAGGACAATAACTGCTTAACCATCAGTGGAAATGTCACAATGTAAATAAACTCTTGTATTTCTTCTGTGTTCATCTTCATGACTCCAATTTATGTGTTTGACGTTGTTAATTACCATAACGGGTTTCTTCATACGCTGAAACTAAACAGTGCATAAATGCTTCTGCGACTTTACAAAATGCATGAATATAATGAAAAAAAGCATTGTTTATTTGATATCTGTTGCTAAACATCTTGCTGTGATATTCTAAAAATATATTCTAAAAGAATGGTTTCATAACTGATAGTTAAATGGAAAAGTTCACCAAAAATGAAGATTCTGTCATTATTTACTCACCCTCATGTTGTCCAAAACCAGTGTGATTTTCTTCTGTGGAACGCGAATTAAAAAAATAATAATAAACAAATCTTCATACATCTTTAAATGAAAGTAAATACCGTAGTAAGGAAAAAAAATAATAAATAAATAAATAAAAACAATAAAACCACTCTAAAAGTAGTCATTGCAGCTCTTTTTTCCCCAAGTCTTCTGAAGCCATAAGATCACTTTGTCAGTGACATCAAACCTCAATGTGGTTCAATGTTCTTGATGTGTCGCCATATTTTCAGGAGTGGAATAGTGATTTGATATTGAATATTGCCTTAAACAAATGACTTAAAAATGGTCTGTTCATCGCACAACGTGATCATATGGCTTCAGTCGACTTGGAAAATAGTACTCGAGTCGCATTAACGACTTTTATAGTGGTTTAGTGGTGGTTTGTTGATTTAATTTAATTTTATTACTTTTATTATTATTATTATTATTTTCCTTTATGGAGCTTCACAGCGCAGTCACTGTTCACTTTCCTTATATGGAAAAAGACATGTGATTTTTTTTTTTTCTATTATTATTTTGTGTTCCACGGAAGACAGAAAGTCATTCAGGATTGTATCGACACTAGGGTGAGTTAATAATGACAAAATTTTCATTTTGGGGTGAACAATACCTTTAAAAGTGGTGGTAACAGGTGTAAAATCATAACCGAAGGTTAAAAGTGGCTTTAATATGGAGTTTAAAAAAATTGTACGTCAACCCAGAGTTAAGCATGGCACGAAAAGCAAAGTTTTTGACAGTACAAATCGTGCAGGACAAGAAGATGAATACTTAGGGCTAGGGGTTTCTGTATGTAGAAAAATACCAGATAATGTTTTTTTTTTTTATCAACCATTTAAGCGCAGCACAGTATCACAGAGTAGTACACTCGAAACTATATTTACCTCAGTTCTCTTTTAATTCAGATACTTGTACTTAGAGAAGCTACATCCCATGCACAGCACAAGTTTCTTTAAATGTGACAGATTGATGAAATGTAGAAATAATATATATCTCTGCTTTAGCATTTAAGTTGATTTTATGAATTTACCTCAAGAATCATTGGATCCAGTTTATTGCTGTTCGAAGCAGCTGTGTTTATCCTAGAAATGTAACAAGGGACTGCCTGATGTAATAGAATATCTAACATTTTGGGATCTTGCCTGAATCAAAATCAAGGAACTTGCCCTGGAGGCAATTTCAATGAGACAGGGTTCTTTGAAGAGCAGAGCTGGTCAAGGAGGATGATGTTTTTCAAGGATTCCTCCTTCCCAGCGGAATATCGAAATGCTTCTCTGGATGTGGATTCGGCTCACTTACCTTTGAAATTTGTATGCTTTTCCTCCATTTTGAATGTCTTCTTTATTGCCAGTAGTTGTAGGCCATCATTGGTGTCCAATAATATCTGCAATTCAGAATGTTTATATTGTTAGCTCTTTGAATAGTACGAAATCAGGGCTTATCTTTAGCACTGGGTCTTTACAGCACTAATCTTGAAAACTTGGAAAACACAAAAACTGTACAAACTGTTTGGTAAAAAATTTGGTCATTTTGGTTATAGGCTTGATAATAAATAATACATTTGTCTACTGCTTGTGAAAATCTAGCACATCTTCACTACATTTCAGTGATTATTTCTTACAAAATTTGGATTTACGTATGGGATCGTGAATTTTTTGTTTTGTTTTGTTTTTTTTTTACCTTGAGAGGCCTTATTGTTCCTGACTTTGGAATTTAACCATGTCACTATACAGAGACTTTCACCAAACTTCAGGCCAGGTTCAAGTCATATTTCCTAGATAATAAGATCAGAAAAAGAATGGCAAATTCAAGTAAATTGGCTCAAATTTTTTATAGTCAAATACCAAAAGCACCTTAACTCACCCTGTCTTACCTTTACACAAAAGTATTGGTTAACCAGTTTTCAATTGTAAAGCAACCTCATCAGGAAACAGTCCAATATTTTATCAGTTTATCCAGCTGCCCACTTTTATAATGGTCAGAATGTTATGCCTCAGACCCACTTCTCTGATAGAGCCATCCCTGCTAAAAAAAAATATATATATATATATATATATATAGTATGTATATAAATTATGTATTAAGCAAAAACTTCATGTGGGGAGTAATTAAAAACAATTTGTCATGTAAACAGTAATTAAAAAGAAGGGAAAAATTATTTCAGTTGTGTTTTTAAGAACAGAGACTAAACTACATTTTCGTAATTTTCCCAAATTTGATAAGACTTTCAGTTTCACCTGCTGAACCTTTACATTCAATAGGATTTTTATTCACATAAGTATCTTGATTACAGCATTGATTATAATTAAAAAGCATTTGTCATCAATTTGTGCTGCTGCTGCTTAGAAAAATTCCAGAATTTAAGAGCAAACTGAGTGAGTTGAAGGTGCTGTAAGTGATTCTTTTTTATGAAATGACTTGAAGAAAATGCTTCCATTACATGTATTACCTGTAAAAGCCCTAGGCTAGGTAAACAGCGGGGTAAAGATATCAGATGATCCTTTTTTTTTTTTTAGCCAATCAGAAGACTTTTTACCTGTAATCATTGTTTGCGTTCACAGGGCAGCCTATATATGCCTGTATAAGAGCCGGTACGGTGTCCTGCTCCCGCAAAACGCTCAGGGTCGGACAGCGAAATGCTCAGAGTGATCCTCCACCCTCAGTCTGCTCAAAACAATGATCTTTAGTGTATTTGTGTGTGTGCACGTGTCTTTGGAGTGTTTGGATGTTACTCAAAATAAGATGCTAGTGAGAATGTTAAGGACTGACAACCTGGAGTATGGAAATACATGAGGATGAGTAAATGATGACAGGATTTTCATTTTTGGTTGTACTGTACCTTTAAAGTAATATACTGTATATTTCACCTACATCATTTTAATTCCCAAAGCAGACACTACAGTTCCTGATGCAAGAAGCTGCAAAGAATTTCTGAAGGAACATCAAATAAAAGAGGGCACAAATGAACACAATGAGCACAAATACTCATTTCAAGACTGTACATTTTTACACCTGAGCGTGTGAGTAGTTAACAGTTGCCTCATCCACAGATGATTTGTACTACTTGCGATCTCCAAACAATAAGGTTTACCAGATCCACTGTGACATGACGAATGATGGTGGAGGCTGGACGCTGGTGGCTAGTGTGCATGAGAGTCTTAATGGTTTAGTTAGCCCCAAAAAATAAATTCTGTCATCATTAGTTAATTCCACCCTCATGTTGTTCCAAATTAGTATGAATATACAGTATTTCTTCTAAATAAATAAATAGAGACTGAGGTTGTCAGTCACTATACATTCCGCCTTGTTTTGTCTTCCACATAAGAGAGTAAAATAGTGTTGGAACTTGAAACAACTTGAGGGTGAATAAATAATGACAGGATTTAAAATTCTGGGTGAACTATATATACAAATAATACAAAAGTAGGCCTATGTGCTACAAGGTTGCAAAAAGATTAGGCTAAAGAACACTGATCAAATAGCAACAAAAGAAAAACAATGACTTCTGAAAGGCATTTTTTTAAAAGCTATACAATTATGGTCCATAAAAATAAAGTTGTGTTTTCTGTCATTCCAGATCAGGGGAGATTTAGACAGGGCTAATTGTCTTTTTTTATTTATTTATTTATTTTATTTTTTTACTCCAGTGATTACTTCGTAGGGTTGTTTTATTTCTGTAGGTCAGTTTCAAAAGTTAATTGAACACACATTATACTTTTGACCCAAATTGCCCCAATAAAAATGTGATAACTTTACTTTTATGAAAAATACCTTTGTCCTGAGAACAAACCTTTTAGTTAAAACTTCTCTACCTTGTATAGTTGTGTTTACTTGTTTACCCAAGAGCATGCTGAATCAAAGGACAGAGGGTGACTGGAAAAACAATGCTGATCGTGAAAACAATGAAACATTCGAATATAGCCTAGTAGCGAATGTGGAATTAGCAGAGGTGCGAGAAAAAAGTATGGAGAAAACAGATGCTGAGATGACAGAAAAAGAGAGTATTGTTATTATCTCAGTGAATAAGAGACAGTCTATTATTAGTGTATAAGTGTTCAAAGTGTTAAGATATTCATAGTGGATTAACAGGTTCAAACTATAGTTTACTTTTAGTCTCAGTCTCATACTGTATTTCATAGTGCTAGTGTTCCTAAATGGGCATGCTGATGAAAAAATGCTATTATAACTAATTAAATAATAATCCATATTTTGGATAATTGTAAAATATTTACTGTATACACAATATGTATAGTGAAAATTCTCATAATTTACTCCCCCTCATGCCATCCCAGATGTGTATTACTTTCTATATTCTGCTGAACGAAAATGAATATTTTTTATAAGAATATCTCAGCTCTGCAGGTCCATTCCATGCAACTGAATGTTGGCCATAACTTTGAAGGTCCAAAAAGCATATAAAGGCAGCATAAAATAATCCATACAACTGTGGTTAAATCCATACTTTTAGAAGTGATATGATAGGTCTTGGTGAGTAACAGATCAACATTTACTGTAAGTCCTTTCTGACTACAAATCTCCACTTTCACTATCACATTCTTCTTCTTTTGCTTTTGGCTTTTCACATTATTCAAGCATCGCCACCTGCTGGGCAGGGAGGAGAATCTATAGTAAAAAAGGACTTAAATATTGATCACCCACACCTATCACTTCAGAAAATATTGATTTAACCACTGAAGTTACTTTTATGCTGCCTTTATGTCCTTTTTGGAGCTTAAATGTTCTGGCCAATATTCACTGGCATTGTATGGACCAACAGAGCTTAGATATTTTTCTACAAACCTTTGTTTGTGTTCCACAGAAGAAAGAAAGTCAGGGTGAGGAAACGATGAGAGAGTTTTCATTTTAATATTCATAGCTTAGCTTTGTAAGATTTGAATCTAACAAAAATAAATAGCATTTTCGAGCAGTATACTGTTGCAATAAAAGATCACGTGTCTAAGGAATGAATGACAGTATGGCTGTGTTTCAGCACAATGTTAGCTGCCAACCTAGACAACATTTCTGAGAGTACTGATTTTTTTTTTTTTGGCAACATAGGAACTTAGTTCAAAAGTTTGTTCCGCTTTTATGGACTTCGGGAGTTCCAAACGCGTCACAATGCAGAAATGCTGTAGGCAACACATTCGTTTTTAAAATACAGCCCATGCGACTGTACTTTGACCCTCTTCTCATCCACTACTTGTGCAGCAAGGGAGGAGGGATCGGAAGTATGTTGTGATGAAAAAAGGAGAAATTTTTAGATCTAAAGAGGATCAAAAAGAAGAGGCACTGAAATCTGATGTTATGGCACCTGAAGGGGAATACAGATGGACTGTTTGGGCTGTGATTGTACTGCTGTTAGCTGTGTGTGCAGCTCACATGACAGATCGACCAGCCTGTGAGTGGCATTCATCGCAACACCAACGTTATTCTCATCTCATTAATATTAAACACAAATCACAATTCTTAATGTTGTGGTTCATTTTATTTCTTGGTTTCTTATCTTAGTCAGTCAGCCAGCCAGCTAGCTAGCTAGCGGCACTGTTAGCTGTTTTTAGCATATGCTAACTGTCCTTTAGATTAAATCAAAATGACAATCACATTATTATTATTTTTTTAGCGTTAAATGCTTATTTTTACTCTATATAGGTCATTTGAAGTGTATACATATTGTCTGTGTAATTTGTTCGTTGTCTTGTATCTAGATTCTTGGTTTAGTGTAAGATAGTGCTCCTAATGTATATACACACATTAAGCCACAACAACAGCATTTCATTTCAGCGAAGATGAGAGGTTTCATGGTTTCAGATTTCCCTCCTGAGGCAGATCTAGGCAGTTTCTTGATGTTTCTTTTGAAGCAGATTAGTGCAGGCATGTGACTGCAGGAGAGACAGAGTCACTATTGTAATGTTGTAGAGAGTAGAGAGCACCAAAGCAGCTGACCCTTTAGTTTAATTTAGGAAACCTACAGTTAGGTGGAATTGAATTAGAGGCAGACACTGAAGTTTTCATAGTGGTGAGTACATTTGGAAATTGTTGCTAAATGTTTTTCATAGAGAAACACTTTGGATCTGTCCCAAAACCTAGTGAGCTGCCTAACTAGACTGCATTTTTGCACATTAAATGTGTATATGATGTCTGGAATGCTGGTAGGCAGCTTTTGAGTGCTTGCAATTGCAGTCTCTGGTCACACGGGGAATTATACATCTAAATTGTTATAGATCTTGCTGCAAGGTTAAATGTAATGTATTTGAGTGCATTGCATATGCTTCATAATGGTGAACATCGATTGGTTTTGTTTTCTTTCAGCATTTCGCCATCACCGCAAGACTTCTGTGCTAAAAATGGACGAGGCTGCCCTTTCAGTCATAAATGAAATCGAGAATGAGATGATGCTCTTCGTGCTATCTGATCACTGCTATCAGGTATCAGATATTTGCGTGCTATAGATAAATGTATGATTTACTTTTTTACATTTTTTATTTACTCATACGATTTACTAGGTCAAGCATCCACGGGACATAATAAAGTAATGATACTGTAATGATACAATATAATTTGCTGTACCGGTAATGATCTAGTAATACTATGATGCTAATGCCATGGTATTTTTTCTGTGTGTGTGGTAGTGTTTGCCCCAGCCATTGGGGATAATACCTGCAGGCCTGGGTCCTGGGACTCCGACTACAGTGGGTTTTGTTGTAGGCACACAGCACCCTTTGACATTGCAGCTAAACAGAACCGCTGCCAACCTAGAGCTGTGCAAGTGAGTTATGCACTTACATATTTAAAGGGATAGTTCACCCAAAAAAGAAAATTCTCTCATCATTGACTCACCCTCATGGCATCCCAGATGTATGACTTTCTTTCTTCTGCAGAACACAAATGAAGATATTTAGAAGAATATCTCCACTCTGTTGGTCCATACAATGCAAGTGAATGGGTGCTAAAATTTTTATGCTCCAAAAAGCACATAAAGTCATCATAAAAGTAATCCATACAACTCCAGTGTTCTAATCCATATCTTCAGAAGTGATATGATAGGTGTGGGTGAGAAACAGTTCAATATTTATGTCCTTTTATGCTAGACATTCTACTCCCTGCCCAGTAGGGGGCGATATTCATGACGAATGTGAATCACCAAATACACAAGAAGAATGGGAAAGTTAATGTGGAGATTGATTGAGCAGGGAGGAGAATTTATAGAAGAAAGGACTTAAATATTGATCTGTTTCTCACCCACACCTATCATTGATTTAGCCTCTGTAGTGTTATGGATTACTTTTATGCTGACTTATGTGATTTTTGGAGCTTCAAACTTTTGGCACCCAATCACTTGCATTGTATGGACCAACAGAGCTAAGATATTCTTCTAAAAACCTTCATTTGTGTTCTGCAGATGAAAGAAAGTCATACCCGTCTAGGATGGCATAAGGGTGAGTAAATGATGAGAGAATTTTCATTTTTGGGTGACCTATTCCTTGAAAGGAACAGTTCACCCAAAATAAATTTCTCTCATCATTTACTCACCCTTATGCCATCCCAAACTCATATGACTTCCTATGTTCTGTGGAACACAAGCAAAGATATTTTGAAGAATGTATGAGGTAATTTTGTCCATATAATGTAAGTCAATAGGACCCAAAACTTTTAAGCTCCAAAAAGGACAAAAAGGCAGCATATAAGTAATCAATATGACTCGAGTGGTTTAATCCATGTCTTCTGAAGTGATATGATAGCTTTGGGTGAGAAACAGACCAAAATTCAAGTCCAAGAACTATGCCTTTAACACAGAACAATGCTGATATACTGTGTATTTAAAGTTAACTTTAGTTGCATGTACTGTATATGAGGAAGAAATGGAAAAAAATGTTTTTATGACTTTTTATACTTTGACCTTGATGGCTTTGTGCTTCCAGGGTTCACTTCCACTTTGGGGAGCAGGGAAACTATTCTCTGTGGGTGAAGAATCTGAATGAGACATCCCGGGCCAGCTGCACTATGGTGATTGATTCAGAGCCTGTCAACAGCTACCTGCGTGAGTCGGCTTTATGTCTTCCTCAATCCATAACTTAAAGGCACTTTTATTTTTGGTCTTTAACAGAAGAAAACACCATTCATTTTGACAGTGCTATATAAAATTGCTGTGGACATTTTTCCATTTGCCTAGTCTTCTAAAAACATCAGATAAATTACTTGCATGTTTAACTTAGTAATAGACCTGACTGAATAGTTTCCTCTTTTTGTTTTTTCAGCCATTTTGTTTGCATTTCTGGTATTAGCTGGAGTGGCTGCATTAGCTAAGATTTGGAGCACTGTTAGAAGGTACAGACATCTTGATATATCCACCTTTTTTTATTAAAGACCCCTTGAATTTTCTTGATGAGCACAATTTTCTTTCTTGTGTTGACATACTTCCTAATCAAACTGGAAGTTGGTCTGGGACTTATCGAAGGGCTTGTGCTATTTTTAAATAGCCAAAAGCCTTCAGTTTTTGCCACACCCTGACTAAACCATAATTTGCTATTGCTAGTTAGAAGTTGGTGGTCATTCCAGAAAGCATTTTATTGGACACAAAGTAGTGCAAGAATTGTCATGCACCAAAAATATTGGTTTTGGTTCATTTTCCTGGAAGAGAAAGACTGTAAATTTTAAATGTACCAAAATGTAATTTTGTCAATTTGAGGGAGCACACTAGCAAATAGATGACCACAAAACATTGACTAAAAGCACCAAAACTCCCATTTTTATTTGCTTTAAAGAATTAGTTTGACACAAGTGGTTTAATCCATGTCTCTTGAAGTGATACGATCGGTTTTGGGTGATAACAGATGAGTTTGAGATGGCACAATGGTGAGTGAATGATGAGAGAATTATCATATTTGGTTGAACTATTTCTTTAAGCATTTGGCACGATGTGATGACATCTAAACGAGGTAGAACATTTTTGCAGTTGTTTTGCTTTATGCTAATTTATAAGGTTTTCAAATTTATTCCAATTTTAACACTTTTTAAGGCTGGATGTCGTGAGAAATCTACTTCTTCGCTTAGGGAGCACAGTGGAGACAGAGCGACTGATAAACTCGGTAAGAGCTTGTCACTCATTTACACCTTTTTTTTTTTTTTGCTCTCTTGATATTGTGAGGTGTCTCTGCATGATTTTCACAATTTCAATCAGATACTCAAAACACCAAATATAGCGTCTCTGTAGCAGTTCAAATATGGCATAATCTCTGTTTTTAATTTAGCGATTCTGTGCTGAGTGTTTTTGCAAGGAAGAGCCAAAAAATATTGCTCTGGAAAGGAATTTTAATGATCTTTTGTTGATCTTTTGTTCTTCACTCATTAATTTGCTCTCTCTCTCTCTCTCTCTCTCTCTCTCTCTCTCTCTCTCTCTCTCTCTCTCTCTTTCTTTCTTTCTTTGATTGTATTTAGGAGCTTGGCACTCCAGACAGATTGGTAGATGCCTCCATGGAATCAATAATTCCAGCCACCACTGGACGGAGGCTTCGCTCTTTAGACACTTTCCGTGGGTATGCTGCTCTTTCACTAATGATTTTGAGGATAGTTCTGATAATGAATATTCGTAAGTGAAAGTGTATTTGCCCTCAAATCAAACAAGTGTGCTATAAGTACTACTCAAACTGATTACCATGGCTTGCAAATGATATATCACATTGTAATTGGAAGCCAGTGACACAAATTCCCTCTGTTCTCTCCAAAGCCTGGCTCTGGTCATTATGGTGTTTGTCAACTATGGAGGTGGACGTTACTGGTTCTTCAGGCATGAGAGTTGGAATGGTAAACTCATATCCAAACTCATCTTTACGACTGATGAGACTTCTATCATGTTTGTTACTCCTCCATTAAAGGAATAGTTCATCATTTAATCATCCTCATGCTATGACAGATGTGTATGACTTTCTTCTTCTGCTGAACACAAACAGTGATGTTTAGAAGAATATCTCAGCTCTGTAGGTCCATATAATGCAAGTAAATGGTGACCAAAATTTTGAAGCTCCAAAAGGCTCATACAGGCAGCTTAAAAGTAATCTATAAGACTCCAGTAGTTTAATCCATGTCTTCTGATGAGATCCAATTGATTTTGGATGAAAACATACCAAATTTTAACTCCTTTATTCACCAAATCAACTCCACCATTGACTTGCATTGTAAGGATCTACTGTGCTGAGATATTTTTCATCTTCATTTGTGTTCTGCAGAACAGGCAGGGTGAGTAAATGATGAGAAAATTTTCTTTTTTGGGTGAACTACAGGTTTTCCTTTAAAAAGCCTTTGGATTTAATGTATGTAATGTAATTTCTGAAAAAAACAAATTAAATGCTATTTTCTCAACTCAACAAGTACTTCTCAGGAAGTTGAAAGAAATTTAATAGACAGTGATATGACAACAGGAAGTTATATCTTATTGTGTTCTTCCTCTTGCAGGTCTCACAGTGGCTGATCTCGTGTTTCCTTGGTAAGCCAATTTAACGTCACAAATGACTGATTCTTCCCATCAGTGCATATAAACTGCTTCCCCACATTATGATAAAATTTGAATTTTTCTTTTATAGGGTGGTATAGTTGTAAAAAAAAAACATATGAAACTTTCCATGTTTTGATTCGATCTGCAAGCCACATCAGCACTGGCGTAAGTGATGGTGTAACTGAGCCAGTTGAGTTTAAATGGGTGCTTATCACTGTGGCTAAAAAAGAAGTGGCATAGCATAGCAAAAGCAAATGTTTCACATCAGCAGCAAACTCAGTAACCTGTGATTTCTGCTGTGCAGCTGAAGCAAGAGTCTGCAGCAGTTCTACTCAGTTTAAAGAAAGTCACAAGACCTCTTTGAGACTTTAGAAAGCCTGTATTAAATGACCATGGGTTGATTCATCCAAAAATGAAAAGTCATCATTTACTCATCCTTATGGCTTTCTTTCTTGCATGGAACAAAAAAAAAGGACAATTTTTTTTAACAGAATGTCATTGTCCATACAATGAAAGTGAACGAAGACCACTAGGACTGAACGATTTGGACACTTTTTTTTTTTTTTATTGTGATTATTTTGAAAAATATTAAAACTGCGATATGATCATTAACATTAAAATAAAAAATAAAAAAACAACAACTAGTAAGTGTTTTCTTATGACCAAAATTATGTAATTGACAAACATACTGTACTGCCAATAGAAATCCTGTTTAAGAAAGGGGGTCCGCACTTGAGTCCTCTTAAAAAGAACCAGACTAAATGATTAAAAAATACAGAATCACATCACATTCACATTGTATCTTTTCAGTGCATACTTGGTTTTTGTCCAGTTTGTAATAGGGTCTCAGCTTACTTTTCATCATTATTTTCTGGAACCCAATAATAAGTTATTTTTAACGTAAGAAATTATTACGGAAATAAATTAGCATGTTTGTATTATCACAAAAACATTCGGCATTGCTTTGCAGTGCGTTAAAACACTAAGCCTTAATTTTGGCTGAAGCTTTTATTATGGCAGAACACTTAAAGGTGCACACAGTAATTTCCTCATTAGAAAAATTGTTCTCCTTAAGAAATTAATAGTAATTTTTTTACATTTCTACAATGGCTTCTGTAACTGGAAACTATTTATCTTACATGATGCTGCATCTACTGCATCCACTAGGTGCATCACTGTAAGACCGATATGAGTGCACCTTTAAGGATGACGTTTGTTTGTTGTTGAGTTGACAATGGCCTTTTAAAACAGATAAATTATGTCATCCACTTCTCTGTTGTGAAGTTACTTTAGATTTGGTTATTAAATGCGCACTCCTTTCCTTTTTGTTTGTGTCATCTTGGACTTACAGTGACACCTAGTGGTGTGGATGCAGCATCATTCAAAATCAATAGTTTTCAATTACAGATGCCATTGTAGAAATTCACTATTCACAATCAGCCATGATTAATTTAATCCAAGAGTGAAAGTGTCCGATAACAAGACGGTTACTGAGATTAAGCGAGTAGTATTCAGATGGTCATGTGATTCTAAAATGGCAGCCCCCATGAGGGCGCCCCTGCCCCATGTAGAATAAAACAGCTTATATAAGGTTACTGATATGACTCCTCATGTGAGTGGTCATGATTTTATACATATGTTTCACAATTACAATTCATTTCCAATCATCTCGGGAGGTGCTGTGAGTTTAATTCGCTTTATTTCCTCGCGGTTGGCATGCATTGCGGATTCTGTGATGCAAATGGAGCCTTTGGTATATGTTTGGATTTGGGGAGTTGGTTAAATAAGATTTTTTGGTCACTTTGTTGTTTTATTGCTTTTTTCGTTTCGTTTAAAGTGCAATTTAAATTTAGAAATGTCTTGTTTATGTTTTAGTTTTTTTCGTGTTTCAATAAATGAATACAATTTTTAAAGCTAAGTCGTTAAAGCAAAACAATTCACCTGATTCGCTTTTTGATCAGAGGTGTGCAGCATGAGCCTGTCATGTGGAACAAGCGCATGTAAAGAGTTTTCTCTGTTTCATTCGTCTGAAAACTGTTTGCAAGAATAATGTCATCTGTGAGAATGCTGCAAATTATCTCCGATCATCTCGGGAGGTGCTGTGAGTTTAGTTCACTTTATTTCCACACGGGTAACATGCATTGTGAATGCAACTCTGCAGGTTCAGAAATATGTATCATTGTATTAAAGAAACAAAGATGAAAGTGATTAAATCATAAAGAAATACAAGACACATTCACCTTGAACCTAAAATTGAGTTCTGTTTTCTTTTCTTTAGGCAGCATTAACTGTATTACTAAAATGCAATACAAACACAAATTCGATAAGAACACACATTTGGCAGCATTATTTTGGGAACACAAGGGAATTTATTAGGCTTATTTATTTTGATTATTATTGTCTTTACATTTATAATTGTCTTTAGTTCTTAATCTGTAGACTATTTGTAATTTTCCACCTGTGTTGATGGATGATTGTGTGATGGCAAATGGAGCAGTTGGAGATGGTAAATGTTTGGATTTGGGGAGGTGGTCAAATACGATTTTTTGTTCGCTTTGTTATTTTATTGCTTTTTTTGTTTCGTTTAAAGTGCAATTTGAGTTTAGAAACGTCTTTTATGTTTTTCATGATTCAATAAATGAATAAATGTTTTAAAGCAAAATCGATAATGCAAAAATATTCACTGTCCCTCAGTAGGGGGGTTGACGATGTAATCGGATATCGCAATTATCGCCAAAATATATTTTTTACATATCGCCCAGCCCTAGCGTACAGAGAACAGAGCCATGCACATACAGTATGTGCTGCGTGCAGCGCATGCATACTATTTATTTAAGTAAGTCAAAGCCTTGTGGTTTGATAATCGCGCATTGTCATATCGCGATTTCGATTTTATTTTGATTAACCGTTCAGGTGTAGTGACCACCCTGGTGAACTGCCCCTGGTCCCCACTTACTTTCATTGTGTGGAAATAGCAGCATGAGGTGAGCATGAGCATAGCGGGTGAGTAAATGATGACATAATTATTTATTTTTTTTTGGATGAACTATCCCTTTAATCTCTGTGTTGGAAATCATCTCAGAAAATACTGCCTCCCTTCTTTCTGCCTCTTTCTCACAGGTTTGTATTCATTATGGGAACATCTATTGCTCTGTCCTTGAGTGGGTCATTGCGTAGAGGTGTCAAACGAACTCATTTACTGTGGAAGGTTTTCTGGAGGAGCTTACAACTCTTCCTCATCGGGGTCATCATCATTAATCCCAGCTACTGCCAAGGACCCTGTGAGTAGTAGATAATTGTTCTCCTTTTTCTACATTATGTACTCATTTATGAACTGTATAAAGTGCAGTGAGCTACATAAGCTTGAAATATAATAATAACAGATTAAATGCATGGAATCAGTGGAATTTCCCATTTACACTCTAAATAGTTAAAGACCCCAAGAAAATTGGATTTCCATGGCTTTTAGCTTTAAGATCATCTGTATGTTAGTGTACTCGTACAAGTTGACATACCCTTTTAAAATTACTGTCTTTTTGTTTTGTTCCAAGAAAATGGAACAAAATATTTCTGACTCATCTTGTTTGCAGGGGGATATCAAATGTTTTCTCCACAAAAATTAGAATGTCCCCTCCCCCTAATACCACCTGCCACCGACTAGCAATAGCAGGTAGCAAAACATGGTTTTGGTGGGCTGTGACATAAACTAAAGGCTTTTGGCTGTTTATAAAAGCACAAGCCCTTTTTATTGCCACTCAAACTTGCAAAATGAAATACATTAACACAGGAAAATAATTTGTGTTTGTCAAGAAATTTCATGGGGTGCTTGACATTTTCAAAATATATTAAATTTAATGACTGTAGGTAGACAGTATGAAAATAAATAATATGATAAAAATAAATATTATAAATGAACCACATATTTAGGTGCAGAAGTCAGAGATGTTTTATGCATGTGTGAATGTATCTACAGTGTCTTGGGATTTCCTCCGTATTCCTGGTGTATTACAGCGCCTGGGTTTCACATACATTGTTGTGGCTGTTTTGGATCTTGCTGTGGCCCAGAACCAACTCCCCAACCTGTCAAGCGTGAGTCTTGTTACCTTCTCCACACGTACTGTATGCACACATTCACAAACAAACTTTTTTACACACATGCACATTTATACAAGCTCTATAGGCCTTTTAACATGGTTCCCACAGTCATGGAAAACCATTTAAATTCTTATTTCCAGTGCTGTAAAAAGTAATGGAAATGTACAAAATTATAAAAAGCAACGGAACATTAATAAATATTTCTTGTAATGCTCAGCTAGTTATGTTTTTTGTTTTGTTTAGTTTTATTTTTTACTGCAATCTCTTTAAAATAATTGGTTACACTTCACAATAAGGTTGTATTTGTTAACATTAGTTGATGCATTAGGTATCATAAACTAACAACAATATTTTTTACAGCAGTTATTGATGTTGGTTAATGTTAATTTATGATAATATAATAGTTTGTGTTACTTTATAATGCATTAACAAATACAACTTTTCATTTTCATAAAATTGACATGAACCAAGATTAATAAATGCTGTAAATGTATTGTTCATTGTTAGCTCATGTTAACTAATGTAGTTAAATAATGCTAACAAATACAACCTTTTTGTAAAGTGTTACCAAATTATTTTAATACGTCCTTATCCAGTATTCGTGAATGACTGGAAAAGCTGTCATAATTCTTTGGTCAAAAGTCTTGATCATTAACAATGTTTGATGTCAATATGTAAAGTACAATTCACTTATTCTTGAGATAAGTGACAAAACATGTCCTACATAAAAAAGTCCTCTTTATGTTAGAAATCAAGAAATTCATTGTAATACTGAAAAAATACACTGGCGGACAAAAGTTTGGACTAATGTACAGATTTTGCTGTTTCGGAAGGAAATTGGTACTTCAATTCACCAAAGTGGCATTCAGCTGATCACAAAGTATAGTCAGGACATTACTGATGTAAAAAACAGCACCATCACTATTTGAAAAAAGTCATTTTTGTTCAAATCTAGACAGGCCCCATTTCCAGCAGTCATCACTCCAGCACCTTATCCTTGAGTAATCATGCTAAATTGCTAATTTGGTACTAGAAAATCACTTGCCATTATATCAAACACAGCTGAAAGCTATTTGGTTTGTTAAATGAAGCTTAACATTGTCTTTGTGTTTGTTTTTGAGTTGCCACAGTATGCAATAGACTGGCATGTCTTGAGGTCAATATTAGGTCAAAAATGGCAAAAAAGAAACAGCTTTCTCTAGAAACTTGTCAGTCAATCATTATTTTGAGGAATGAAGGCTATACAATGCTTGAAATTGCCAAAAAACTGAAGATTTCATACAAAGGTGTACACTACAGCCTTCAAAGACAAAGGACAACTGGCTCTAACAAGGACAGAAAGAGATGTGGAAGACCAGATGTACAACTAAACAAGAGGATAAGTACATCAGAGTCTCTAGTTTGAGAAATAGATGCCTCACATGTCCTCAGCTGACAGCTTCATTGAATTCTACCCGCTCAACACCAGTTTCATGTACAACAGTAAAGAGAAGACTCAGGGATGCAGGCCTTATGGGAAGAATTGCAAAGAAAAAGCCACTTTTGAAACAGAAAAACAAAAAGAAAAGGTTAGAGTGGGCAAAGAAACACAGACATTGGACAACAGATAACTGGAAAAGAGTGTTATGGATCTTAACCCCATTGAGCTTTTGTGGGATCAGCTAGACTGTAAGGTGCGTGAGAAGTGCCCGACAAGACAGCCACATCTATGGCAAGTGCTACAGGAAGTGTGGGGTGAAATGTCACCTGAGTATCTGGACAAACTGACAGCTAGAATGCCAAGGATCTGCAAAGCTGTCATTGCTGCACATGGAGGATTTTTTGATGAGAAGTTTTTGAAGGTTTAAGAAGTTCGGAAAAATGTTTTCAAATTGTAATAGTCATTTTTCACGTTATTAATGTCCTGACTATACATTGTGGTGAATAAAAGTACCAATTTCTTTCCATAAGAGCAAAATCTGTACATTATTCCAAACTTTTGGCCGCTAGTGTACATCTTAAGGAAATGTGTATAATCAGGGCATTTATTACTTATATTTTTAAATAATTTCATTGCAGCTTTTTTAAATGAATGCTCTATACTTGGAAGCACATGTAACTTAACCTGTCCTCAGAAAGAGGTCTCAATGTTAAACTGCCAAACAAAGTGATTAAAAATGCAACACATTCATATATATGAATATCAAATGAAAGGTAGGGATCTGACAGATATAAAATAATACATAAAGTAAACTTAAAATTATATTTTTCATAAAAACTGCCTATCGAAGTTGTGTCCTCACTTTGCTTCTTTCCCACTTCCTGCTCATGGTGGATGCAACAGTAGGACACGTGGTCTTGTAAGCTTTATATTTTTTGACATTTTAAAAAACAAATTTCTCTGTGGTCACAGCTTCGATATTTCAACTCTGTCATCCCATTTTGATAATTTCTGTTAAGAATTGTGGAACATTTTTGGCATTTTAGTTTAGGTTAAAGAGGCAGCTTCAACTGAGGAAAAAAAAAAGGAATGTCTCCAGTATACAACACATGGTTAAGATGGAAATATATCCAAATGTGTCAACTCTATAGAATGTACTATAGAATGTATTTCATCACTTAACTCCTTTACTGAACACTATTATTACACTGCGTGCCCAATTATTAGGCAAATTGTATTCCTCATGATTAATTTTATTGTTGAACAAACACAATGCTGTCAATCAATCCAAAATGTTATTGAACCTCAAACCTGAATGTTTAACAAAGAAAAAGTGAGTTTTGTCTTTCTCAGGGGAATATATAAGTGTGCACAATTATTAGGCAACTAAATTACAAAAATAATTTCTCCCAACTCAATTGTTTATTCTCAATTTTTAGAGTAGGTGCAACAAATAAGTTACACAAAATGACAATTAAATAACATTTTTGGCCTTTCAAAAATATTCAGTGACCAATATAGCCACCCTTCTTTTCAATAACTGCCATGAGCCTTCCATCCATGGAGTTAGTTTCTTGATCTGTTCACGATCAACTTTCACTGAAGCATCAACCACAGCCTCCCAAATGCTGTTCAAAGAGGTGTATTGTCTTCCCTCACTGTAAATCTCACATTTGAGAAGGGCCCATTTAAGTCAGGTGAGGAAGGGGGCCAAGTCATTTTTTGAGCATCTTTGAGGCCCATGCTGGCTAGCCAAGCAGTGGAGAACTTGGATGCATGTGATGGAGCATTGCCCTGAATAAAGATCATGGCCTTCTTGAATGCTGAGGACTTCTTCCTGTACCACTGCTTGAAGAAAGTACTTTCCAGAAACTGGCAGTAGATTTGAGAGTTGTGTTTCAGTCCATCTTCAACTCAAAAAGGTCCAACTACCTCATCCTTAATGATAGCAGCCCATACCAGTACCCCTCCTCCACCTTGCTGGCACCTGACTCGAAGTGGTGTCCTGTGTCCATTAGTGATCCAGCCATGGGCCCATCCATCAGGTCCATCAAGAGTCAATCTCATTTCATCTGTCTATAAAACCTTTGAAAAATCTGTCTTGATGTATTTCTTTGCCCAATCTTGACGCTTCAGCTTGTGAATATATTCAGTGGTGGTCGTGTTTCAGCCTTCTTGACTGTGGCCATGTCTCTGAGCACTTGACACCTTGTACTTCTGGACACTCCAGGTAGGCTGCAGTTCTGGAATATGGTAGCATTGGAGGATAATGGGTTCCTGGTAGCTTCACGTTTAATTCTTCTCAAGTTTTTTGCAGTTAATTTGTGGTTTTTCTTCTCCATGCGTTTTTTTGCGCCCCAGTTGACTATTCACAACAAAACGTTTGATTGTCCGGTGGTCACGCATCAATAGTTTAGCTATTTCAAGAGTGTTGCATCCGTCTGAAAGGCATTTTACAATATTTGACTTTTCAGTGTATGTTAAATCTCTTTTTTTGGCCCATTTTACTTGAGGTAATGAAGCTGCCTAATAATTATGCACATCTTGATATAAGGTGTTAGTCACTTTCGCCACACCCTCCCTCATTACACAAATACATACCACCTGAAAATGATTGAATCCAATAAGCATTCAAGTTTATATGGTTTGAAGTTGGAAAATGTGCATGGAAATAATGATAAGATCAGAATACTCACTTGCCTAATAATTGGGCACGCAGTGTATATAATTACAGCCTTTACATTCTTGTTGTATATAAATAGCATGCTTTTTAGTGTGTCTGACGGAGTTGACACATTACAGTAAGATGTAATTTATGACGTGAATAAATGTCAATTTTCAGGAAAATTTTAATAAGAAACGGTTCCCTTGCGTGGTTTGTTAGCTGAGACCTTTGTCTACAAATATAACCCATTTAGTATTAAAAAATAAAAGCTAAGATTTAAAACCTGTTTTGTCCCTTATCTCAAGAATTAGTGAATTATTAGTCATTAGTCACAATTTCAAATGTCCATCATCTCTTTGCTCCTAGGAAACAAGCTGGTTCTCTGTGCATGATGTCTGCCTCTACTGGCCTGCATGGCTGTGTGTGATTGCCTTGGAGACGGTGTGGTTGTGTTTGACCTTTCTTCTCCCAGTGCCAGGCTGCCCAACGTTAGTAAAATCTTACTCATGATCTGAGAGTTTTAAAGTTAAAGTTGCCCAAATGTCAGTCTTCACATCGCTTGCTTTCTTTCACCATCACAAAGAGACAACTTGTAAAATTTATAGGTGAGAATAGATTTGACTGGTAATTATAAGCGAAAAAAACAGATGCTTAGCTTTTAAACAAATCCTGGTCAATCAGAAAGAATAAAATACATGCTTAATATTTCCTTTTACACCCTGCAGTATACATGGTTTTGGAAATAAAATTGCAGTTGTAATAGTCTACATTTGATGCATGGGTTACATTGTATACTATTGTGCTGGACTGTATCTTGGTTTATAATTTCATTATGCATACGATGCTATTTTCTTCTCTCTTGATGTATCTCTCATGCAGTGGTTATTTGGGCCCAGGGGGCATCGGCGACTTTGGCCAGTACCTAAACTGCACTGGGGGGGCTGCAGGTTATATTGACCGCTGGCTACTCGGAGAGAACCATATTTACCAGACGCCATCATCACGGGTAAACAGACACAACACAATAACTGTGAAAAGCACTTTGTCACCAAAGAGGGACAGGTGTTGGCAAGTCAGGACTTTTTTATTTATTAAAAGCCAGATGTACCAGATGATGCAATTTATTATGTGTGTGTGCATGCATGCATCACAGGTTGTGTACCAGTCTATTGTGCCATTTGACCCTGAGGGTGTTTTGGGAAGCATCAACTCCATATTGATGGCATTTTTGGGTCTTCAGGTGAGTTTGGTTTAAAGACTTGTCCCTTTTTATACCTCTGTTATATTGCATGCTTGTATTTGATGCAAACATCAGCATGCTGTTTTTGTTCTGATGTGCTCTGAAATTAGATTATTAGACATCACATCTTATGCATTCAGTAATTGTCCAGAACTATTGTGTGCATTTTATGTATGTTATTGTTTGTGTTCTAGGCAGGAAAAATTCTGCTGCATTACAGAGACCAACACAGACAAATAATTACACGATTTCTCATATGGGGATTCATTCTGGTATGTATACCATTTTTATTTTGTTTTTGAAACAATTATCATTTTAAAGGAATAGTTTAGAAAATTCTAAGATCATTTACTTACCCTTATGTTGTTCTAAATCCATATGACTTTTGTTCTGCTGCGGAACACTAAATATGGATATGAAGTATGTTGCTGTAGCTTATTTCCTTGCAATAGCAGTTGATAGTGACTCACTTTAAAGGGACAGTTCACCAAAAATGAAAATTCTCTCATCATTTACTCACCCTCATGCCATCCCAGATGTGTATGACTTTCTTTCTTCTGCTGAACACAAATGAAGATTTTTAGAAGAGTATCTCAGCTCTGTAGGTCCTTACAATGCAAGTTAATGGTTGCCAGAATGTTGAAGCTCCAAAAAGGACATAAAGGCAGCATAAAAGAAAACCACATGACTCCAGTGGTTTAATCCATATCTTCAGAAGCAAAATGATAGGTGAGGGTGAGAAACAGATCAATATTTAAGACCTTTTTTACTATAAATCTACACTTTCACATTCTGGTGTGGAAGTGACTTTCACATTCAGCCACCTACTGGTTGGGGCTGGCCAAAGGTGTAGATTTATAGTAAAAAAAAATTTATTTACATTTACATTTACATTTATTCATTTGGCAGACGCTTTTATCCAAAGCGACTTACAAGAGAGGAAAACATAAGCGAATCATCTTAGGAGACAGTGGTATGAAAAGTGCTGTATTACAAAGTATCACTAGCATCATAATAGTAATAAAGTGCAACAGAATTGTTTTTTTTTTTTTTTTTTTTTTTTAAATGACTGGTTAAGTGCTCCTGGAAAAGATGTGTTTTTAGTCGTTTTTTTGAAGACAGAGAGTGAGTCAGCTTTACGGATGGAGTTGGGAAGTTCGTTCCACCAACGTGGTATGATGAAGCTGAAAGTCCGGGAAAGTGTTTTGGTGCCTCTTTGTGTTGGTACAACAAGGCGACGTTCCTTAGCCGACCGCAGACTTCTAGTGGGCGCGTAGCTCTACATAAATGATTTTAGGTATGCTGGAGCAGACCCAGTAACTGTTCTGTATGCCAGCATCAGAGCCTTGAATTTGATACGTGCATCAACCGGTAGCCAGTGGAGAGAGACAAGGAGTGGTGTAACATGTGCTCTCTTTGGTTCATTAAAGACCAGACGTGCTGCTGCATTCTGGATCATTTGGAGGGGTCTAGTTGAACATGCAGGGAGGCCTGCAATGAGAGTGTTACAGTAGTCCAGTCTAGTTATGACAAGTGACTGGACAAGCAGTTTTGTGGCATGTTCAGAGAGGAAGGGTCTTAGCTTCCTGATATTGTAGAGTGTAAATCTACATGATCTTGTGGTCTTTGAGATGTGGTCTGTGAAATTTAGTCTGTTGCCGATGGTTACCCCTAGATTTCTGACCGATTTGGAAGGCGTTACTGTAGTTGCACCCAGCTGCGTGGTGATGTTGTGTTCAACATCAGGGTTGGCTGGAAAGACAAGGAGTTCAGTCTTGGCTGGGTTGAGTTGCAGGTGGTGCTCCTTCATCCAGGCCGAGATGTCCGCCAGGCAGGCAGAAATTTGAGCAGTCATTGTGGTGTCGTTGGGCTGGAAAGACAAGTAGAGTTGCGTGTCATCGGCGTAACAGTGGTAAGAGAAACCATGTGCTTGAATGATGGGTCCCAGTGATGTTGTGTATATAGAGAAGAGAAGTGGCCCAAGCACTGATCCCTGAGGTACCCCAGTAAGCAGCTGATGTGGCTTGGATATCTCACCTCTCCAGGCTACCTTGAAGGACCTACCTGAGAGATAGGAATTAAACCAGTCAAGTACAGTTCCTGTGATGCCCAGCGAGGAGAGGGTAGAGAGTAAGATCTGATGGTTGACTGTGTCAAAGGCTGCAGAAGGGTCCAGCAGAATCAGGACTGATGATCTTGATTCAGCTTTTGCCCATCTCAGCGACTTGGTGACAGACAGCAGGGCGGTCTCTGTGGAGTGTCCACTTTTAAAGCCTGACTGATTGTCATCCAGCAGCTTGTTCTGTGAGAGATAGGCAGAGATTTGATTGAAAACTGCCCTTTCAAGTGTTTTTGCCATGAATGGGATGAGAGAGACTGGTCTGTAGTGTTCTATTTGTGTGGGATTGTGTGGGATTTGACTTAAATTTTGATTTGTTTCTCATCCACACCTATCATATCTCTTCTGAAGATGTGTATTTAACCACTGGAGTCGTATTAATTAATTTTATGCTGCCTTTTTAGACATTCTGAGTTCTGGTCGCCATTGACTTGTATTGTGAGAACCTACAGAGCTGAAATATTCTTCTAAAAATCTTTGTGTTCTGCAGAAGAAAGAAAGTCATACGCATCTGGGATGGCATGAGGGTGAGTAAATCATTAGATCAATTAAATTTTTGGGTGAACTATCCCTTTAAAGCTTAAAAGGACCCAAACATGTCATAAGCACATAAAAAAGTCTGTGTGGCTCGTACATTATATTCCAAGTCTATAATAGGGTTTGGTAAGAACCAACCCAAAACTTTAGTTATTTTTCAACGAAAATCTTGACTTCCCCATAGCTTTTCATTGTGCGTTCAGGGGTCCATAAGTGACTATGAATTGTGAATATATGATTATTAATAAACGTAAATTAGATGTTTCATTGCATTTCAAACTATTTGAATGCACATTAACAATTGTGTTATATTATGTAACGTAATTTTTATATTATAGGCTTGTTATAGAATAAGTAAGGGATAATGCACAGTCAGCCGATCATTATTGCAAAATAAACCAAGAAAGGGTGATTGCCCTGAAGCGAAGTGGAGCGGCTGACTGTACATTATCCCACTTATTACACGGCTACTTACCAAGTAAATAAATAAATGCACATTAAATATTGATTTGAGTAGACATTATGTGAGAAGAGACCACAGAGTGGCTTAGACTAGCTCAGTTATTGACTACAGAACACCATGATTGACCAATCACAATGCAGTATTCCAGAACGCCATAGAATAATGTTTGTTAATGTTATTTATGAAAGTTAAAGGAATATTCCGGGTTCAATACAAGTTAAGCTCGACAGCATTTGTGACAATGTTGATTACCACAAAATGTAATTTTGTCTTGCCCCTCCTTTTCTTCAAATCTGGGTTACAGTGAGGAACTTACAATGGAAGTGAATGGGGGCCAATTTTTGAATGATAAAATACTCACTTTTTCAAAAGTATAGCCACAAGACATTAACAATATACATGTTAACATGATTTTAGTGTGATAAAATCACTTACTAACCTTTTCTGTGTAAAGTTATAGCCAATTTTACAACTTTGTTGCCATGACGATGTAGTCAACAAACCCTAAAATGACTATAAAAATGGCGATTTAAACAACTTTACAGCTCAAATAATACATGATTTTTCACAGAAGAATTAATGCGTTTTTATAAAATTATAAGCTTCACATTTCTGCCTTTTAAACACTCAAAAAATTGGCCCCCACTTCTGTTGTAAGTGCCTCACTGAAACCTCGATTTTTGCTTTTTTTTTTTGAGGGATGAGTTGAAAATGTTTTTTGTGGTAATCAGCATTATGCCACAAATACTGTTGAGCTTAACTTGTATTGAACCCGGAATATTCTTTTTAAGGGTTTTGTGCTTTTTTTATTTTTTTTATTTATTTTTTTATTCAAATTGATTGAAGTTTAGAATTTGTCTATCTTTACATTAAGGGGATCATCTCAGCTGTGCTGACCAAGTGCTCCAGAAACTACGGCTTCATTCCTGTTAACAAAAACTTGTGGTAAACCCAGTCTCCCTTAGATATTAGTGTAGTTTTGTTTATTTCAATTTCACCAAAAGGTATTATTAAAAGTACTATTGACATGGTTTCCTTTTTTGGTTAAAACTGTTCGACATTAGTGCTTCAGAATGAAGCATTTCATGTTTTGTTCATACATGAAAGTATGTAGCACATTTATCAGCAGGAATTAGCATACCAAATTTGCTTCCCCATTAGAATAGGAATGTGGTTTGTGCTGCAACATGTTTACTGTGCTGATTGTAGGATTCTGTCCTGTGACCTTTGTTTGATTTCAGGTCATTGTCCTATGTGACGACTCTCAGCAGTTTTGCTTTTGTGGTTTTGGTGTTTTTTTACTATATGGTGGATGTTATGAAGTGGTGGTCTGGAGCGCCCTTCTGTTACCCTGGTAAGCATTTTAAACCGCACATTTCACAAGCAGAATGAATGTACCTTGGCCAAAGAATGCACCCTCTTTCAGCATGTCTATTGAACTTTTACAGATGATTGAAATGCATTCAAAAATAAAATGCAAATGCAAAAATTTGGGCAACATATTGCAAGCGCACTGTCCCATTGTACATAATGTGTGTTCATTGTACATTGCTAGTGTAGATAGAAGCCTTTGTGTTTGTTTACTGCGTAGAGTAAGTTTAAAAAAATATATATATATATAAATAAAACAGTAATGTAACTGGATTGCATTTTACTTTTCATTTGTCAGGGATGAATTCCATCTTGGTGTATGTGGGCCATGAGGTGTTTGAGGAATACTTCCCCTTCCGTTGGAAGATGGCGAACAACCAATCACACGCTGAGCACCTGGCACAGAACCTCCTGGCCACTTCTATATGGGTGTTTATAGCGTTCTTGCTGTACAGGAAGAAGGTCTTCTGGAAGATTTAAGGGTGTATCTCTCTCCTGCAGACTTTGAAAGGACCTGCACTACGCTGTGAATGAAATCATTGGGCTTATTTTGAAGATTGGCGAATCTCTTCACATTAGTGCCACATTTGCAAGACAAACATGTAATCCAGGAATAGATCTTGGAGACAATGTGAGAAGAGCAGAAGGAAGAAGAGCGCATGTGGCGGTGCCAAGATCCCTCTGTGGACTCACACTGGACTCTGGTTCTCAGTGGAGGACAGTAAATGCCAAAGGCAGATTCTGATAAATTACAATTCAGTTTACAGGTTTTGAGTAATGTTTATTCTTATGCCTAAGGAGACATCGTGATCAAATACAGACATTTCTAAATTGTTCCTTATATGGGAGGATTCCAAGAGTCTGAGATGAAACTCAGATTATGAGCTAATTTAGGTTTGATTAAGGTACTAATGTATGCCATTGAGAAAATGAAAGCAAATGAGAATGAGAGAAAACCTCACAATGAAAAAACATGCAAGGTCTTCCATCAAGGTCCTCAAAACCTGCAGAAATGATGCATTCTTTTTTTGTGTGTGTGTCATGGCTGCTTTTTTAGGTTTGTCTTTTTTTTTTCTTATACTGTTTTATACTTTGTACCATAGGATTTAAGTATCTTTGTTGAAAGGTTGTGTTTGTGAGAAAGGAAAAGATAGAGTCCTACCTTCTCAAAAACTCAGGAGATTTGCACAGCTTGGAGTGCCAAATATAGAGCATATAATGCATGGTTTCTTTGATAAAACAAGATAATTTTAATAGTTTATTTCATTTTACCAATAACTTGTTACCTCTACCACAGAAATCAAGAAAAAAAAGAACACTTATTACTGACATTTGCTGCTTGTAAAATTATTGTTCCAAGTGAAGGGAAAATATTGTTACCACATCACAAAATCATTTCCTTTTTTTTCTATTGTTTTTAAGTTGTAATTGATATATTACAGATTTATTACATTTGTGTAACTTTGTTTTATACTTTACAATATGGGACATGGTGAGAATAAAATAATTTTTTATCACAAGGTCTCTTTTATCTTATTTAACTAATTGACCTTTCCTGGAAAATCAGGTTGTGAGGGCTAAAAAACAGTCCACAGATGCCAAAAAAAGAGAGGTTGAGAAAGTTTGTTGTCCTTGCTCTAGACTTTCTCACTGTTGCTGGTAATGAATCCCAAGACTAGTGCTGTCTGCAGACTTAATGTAATTGCTTTAATGTTTGGTGATACAGTCTGCAAGCTATAGAGCTTTGGACCCGGTACACAGCTACTAAACTTTTCTAGAGTGAATGAAACATATTTGTTTACTTGGGTCTGGGGTACAATTGTGTTAAATGCCAAGCTGAACTCAAATGAGCAGTACTCTAATAAACGAGTCAGGCCTTGTAGTCCTATTGAATAATTTGTCAGGTTGATGGTGGATGTAACGGCATCTTCTGGAGCGATTGTGCCTGTTGCCGTTTTGTTGGTGGTCCAATGTAGCTGTGATTGTGTGCTATATGTGTGCCTCTCAGAAAACATCATGATAACTGGATTAATTGGAACATGGCATGAGCTAAAACATTGAGGCTGCAACCTGACCACCTATATGGAATAGATCCTACTCAGGTCCAGGGGAAGTGGGGACACACCCACAAAGTTTCAGAATTTAAGCGCCAACCCTGCCTAAGAGGCATTATTTTTTTTGTTTTGTTTTTTTTATAGCGAAGGAAAGTTTGGTCATGGCTATGCTAACCACAGTTAGCATAGCCATGATTTGAACACAAGCTACGCAAGCAGTCATCAGGATTGCAACATGTTGTGATGGCACATATAACATTATTTGTAGCATTCATTGATCACAATGTAATTGTAGTGTCCAGATAATGTACTCCAAAGGAAATTCTGTGAACAAATCGTAAAAATAGTTTAGTTTTTAAGATGTTTTCATGTTTAATTAAAGGAATAGTTCAACCAAAAATTTAAATCCTGTCATAATTTACTCACTCTTATGTTAACCCGTGAATTTGCGTTGTTTAGCGCTAAAAACAGTTCTCATGTAAATGCGTGCCACTGTGAACGCGCAACGGACGTCAACACTTTCACTTAAAAATGACAAACAGGGTTGTTTCTCTTCATTTATGCCTTAAGAAAACTTGGAATATGGCACACGTACTGCATGGACTATTTCTATGATTGGGTGCTTTTTTTAAGCTTTGAAGTGAGTCACTATCAGCTGCCATTGCACTGAATAAACAGACCGGGATATTTAATTCTTTCCTCATCAAAAAAGTTGTACCCTTTAAGAAATTATTAATTCTGAAACTTGAATAAAATTATGAGCATTCATACGAGATGAAGACTCCAATCATAACAGTAACCTTACAAAAGCTGTTTTATTCTACATGGGGAAAGCCCCCTCATGGGGGCTGCCATGTTCAGATCACATGACCAGCAAAATTAATACTATTCGCTTAATCAGAGTAATTGCCTTTTTGAATTAAATTATTCATGGATGACTGTGAATAGTGAATTTCTACAATGGCATCTGTAACTGAAACTTATTGGATTTGAATGATGCTGCATCCACACCACTGGGTGTCCTTAAAGGTGCACTCAGTATTTTTTTCCCCATTAAGAAAAGATTTACTTCTAAAGAAATTAATTGTAATTTTGAAACAGATGTATAAAATCATGACCATTCACATGAGATGAGGACACTAGTCATATCAGTAACATTATAAAGGCTGTTTTATTCTACATGGGGCAGGGGCGCCCTCATGGGGGCTGCCATTTCAGAATCACATGACCATCTGAATACTACTCGTTTAATCTTAGTAACCATCTTATTATTGGACACTCATGGCTGATTGTGAATAATGATTTTCTACAATGACATCTGTATCTGAGAACTACTGATTTTGAATGATGCTGCACCCACACCACTAGGTGGCACTGTTAGTCCAAGATGACATGAGCAAAGCATTACTGACTGCACCTTTAAAATTGTTAAAATAAAGGGGCCTGGGTAGCTCAGCGAGTATTGACGCAGATTACCACCCCTGGAGTCGCGAGTTCGAATCCAGGGCATGCTGAGTGACTCCAGCCAGGTCTCCTAAGAAACCAAATTGACCCTGTTGCTAGGCAGGGTAGAGTCACATTAGGTAACCTCCTCACTGTCGCGATTAGTGGTTCTCACTCTCAGTGGGGCGCGTGGTAATTTGTGCGTGGATCGCAGAGAGTAGCATGAGCCTCCACATGTGGCGTCTCTGGAGTGTCATGCACAACGAGCCACGTGATAAAATGCTCGGATTGACTGTCTGAGAAGCAGAGGCAACTTAGACCTGTTCTCCACCACCCGGATTGAGATGAATAACCGCGCCACCACGAGGACCTACTAAGTAGTGGGAATTGGGCATTCCAAATTGGGGAGAAAAAGGGGATAATATATATATATATATACAAATCAAATCACTTTTATTGTCACACAGCCATATACACAAGTGCAATGGTGTGTGAAATTCTTGGGTGCAGTTCCAATCAACATAGCAGTCGTGACAGTGATGAGACAGTACCAATTTACAATAACATCAAATTAACACAGCACAATTTAAAGTCTAATATACACATAATTACACACAACACAATATACAAATAATAACATACACTGTACAGTATACAATACACACAATATAGATACACATTATTCAATAAAAAAAAAGTATATATAGTATATATAGAATGTACAGTAGGTTGTGTTGTACTGTATTTACATTCAGGCTGTCGGTTGATAGTAAGTTGTTAAGAGAGAATATAATATAATAATAATATAATTTATGACAGACCGGTGTGAGATATAAGAGTAAGAGTAAAAAAGTGCAGTGCTGATGTATTTTGATCATGGGAGATCAAGAGCTCAAAAGTCTGATTGCTTGGGGGAAGAAGCTATCATGGAGTCGGCTGGTGTGGGTCCTGATGCTGCGATACCGCCTGCCTGATGGTAGCAGTGAGAACAGCCCATGGCTCGGGTGGCTGGAGTCTCTGATGATCCTCTGAGCTTTTTTCACACACCGCCTGGTATATATGTCCTGGAGGGATGGAAGCTCACCTCCGATGATATATCTGGCAGTTCGCATCACCCTTTGCAGTGCTTTGCGGTTGTGGGCTGTGCTATAGCCATACCAGGCGGAGATGCAGCCAGTCAGGATGCTCTCTACAGTGCAGGTGTAGAACCGTGTGAGGATGTGGCGGTTCATTCCAAACTTCCTCAGCCGTCTCAGGAAGAAGAGGCGCTGATGAGCCTTCTTCACAACGACTTCAGTGTGGATGGACCATGTGAGTTCCTCAGTGATGTGGACACCCAGGAACTTGAAGCTGTTGACTCTCTCCACTGGTGCTCCATTGATGGTGATGGGACTGTGTTCTCTGTCTTTTCTTCTAAAGTCCACCACAAGCTCCTTTGTCTTACTGACGTTGAGGGAAAGGTTGTGCTCCTGACGCCAGTGTGTCAGAGTGTTCACCTCCTCTCTGTAGGCTGTTTCACCACCGTTGTGTCATCAGCAAACTTGATGGCATTGGAGCTATGTGTTGCCACACAGTCATGTGTGTACAAGGAATACAAGAGTGGGCTGAGAACACAGCCCTGTGGGGCTCCAGTGTTGAGGGTCAGTGATGAGGAGATGTTGCTGCCTATTCTAACCAACTGGCATCTGCTTGACAGGAAGTCCAGGATCCAGCTGCACAGCGAGCTGTTTAAGCCCAGAGCCCGGAGTTTCTCATCTAGCTTGGAGGGCACTATGGTGTTGAATGCTGAGCTGTAGTCTACAAACAACATTCTCACATAAGTGATCTTTTTTTCCAGGTGGGAGAGAGCAGTGTGTATTGTAGATGCAATGGCATCATCAGTGGAGCGGTTGTTGCGGTAAGCAAACTGCAATGGGTCCAGTGATGGAGGCAGCACAGAGCAGATGTAATCTCTGATTAGTCTCTCAAAGCATTTGCTGATGATGGGGGTCAGAGCAACAGGAAGCCAGTCATTTAAGCAAGTGATTTTTGATTGCTTTGGAACAGGCACAATGGTGGACGTTTTAAAGCATGTGGGGACTACAGACAAAGAGAGGGAAAGGTTGAAAATGTCCGTAAAAACACCAGCCAGCTGGTTCGCGCACACTCTGATGACGTGGCCCGGAATGCCGTCTGGGCCCGCGGCTTTGCGGATATTCATCCGTCGGAAGGATCGGGTTACATCCGCTACAGAGACGGAGAGTGAACTAACCTCTGTAGCTTCGGCCGCGAGAGCTCTCTCCGTGAGGGCGGTGTTATTTCCCTCAAAACGAGCATAAAAAGTATTTAGCTCATCCGGGAGAGAGGCAGCGGTGTTCATGGTGCAGTTTTTATTCCCTTAAAGTACATGATGATGTTAATTCCCTGCCACATGCTTCTAGAGTTGGTGGTGTTAAACTGTCCTTCAGTCTTTTTCCTGTACTGGCGTTTTGCTGTTCTGATAGTTTTTCAGAGGGCATAACTGGCTTGTTTATGCTCCTCTGCGTTCCCGAAATTAAAGCGGAAGTCCGCACATTAAGTGCCGCGCGAACATCGCTATTAATCAATGGCTTCTGGTATATATATATATATATATGTTTTTTTGTTGTTGTTTTTTTTTATAAAAAAGTCTGGAACGACATGAGTGTGAGTATATTATGACAGAATTTTCATTTTAGAAGAGCTTTTCCTTTTATTAAAAAAAAGGAAAGAAAGTCATACACATCTGGGATGGCATAAGGGTGAGTAAATGATGAGAGAATTTTTATTTTTGGGGTGAACTTTTCCTTTAATAAAAATAAGTATCCAAAAGTTAGTTTAAGTGTGTTCCTTTACCATATCTATCATGTGACTTTTCAAATAATAATTTGTGAAACACCATGTATATGATAAACCTAATGTATGAAAATGCCGTCATCTGACTTAAGTCTTGAAGTCTGTCCCAAATGTACGTTTTAATAACATATGCACCCTTATGGACTTGCTGACTAGCGTCCCATCGGACTGCTCTCGCTTACATCACCAAAGTCTGGACTCAGAGGAAGTCCGCAAGGGCTGTAGGCTGCCATCTGGTACAAGGCCAACATTAAAATTCCATCACCTGGTCGTTAATAATAAACAAGCGTTACTATACCTTTAAGAAACCTGTCCGACGGCGTGGGTGAAATGCGCATGCGTGAAAATAGAGGAAGTCGGTAATGGTGACGGATGATGTGGACGTGAAAGGAGCATCAGCGCGTCTTTACTGGAAAAAAAAAAAACTCTGCTGAAGACTGACACCCGGCTATGAAGCGGGATTTATAAGAGCTTTATCCGAGGTGTTTGAGTTTCTCTGGACAGAGACATAATCAAGCCACTGTCCACGATGATGGCAGAGTGCGATCCCACCGACGGCGAGCCGGAGAAAGGCGGCGGAGATTTGACACCGGAGACAAACTTTCACCAGTCGGAGCTGCCCGCGGTGCTATTTGAAAAGACCCGGGCCGCACCGTCACTGGGACTGTCGCTGAATCCCGGGGCAGCGGTCCGGATCTCGGACTCGACGGAAAGCATGCTGACGGAGCTGGAAGCGGACGGGTCGGGGGAAGAGGCGCTTTTGTTACCGGGACCGGCCGGAAATCTTTCACCCCGGGCAGGCAGAGAGAAGAGGACGCGTAGAAACAGACACAGCTCTTCATCTGAAAATCTAGCGTCTCCAGGTGAGATATGTGAGCCGGAGAGCATTGCTCATAATCTGATCATCATTAAACAAAGGTCTCTTAACCCAGAGGCCTGTCTACTCACACTTTATTTATGTTCTCTATACAGCTTCTATATACAGCTATATACTTCTATGAGTACCTGCTTTTCGTTCAACTGTTTTTATATATATATATATATATATATATATATATACATACATACATACATGTATGTGTGTATGTGTGTATATATATATATATATATATACATACATACATACATGTATGTGTGTATGTGTGTATATATATATATATATATATACATACATACATACATGTATGTGTGTATGTGTGTGTGTGTGTGTGTATATATATATATATATATATATATACACGCGTCCTATATATATATATATATACACACACAGCTCTGGAAAAAATTAAGAGACCACTACAAAATTATCAGTTTCTCTGGATTTACTATTTATATGCATGTGTTTGATTAAAATGAACATTTTTGTTTTATTCTATAAAGTACTGACAACATTCCTTCCAAATTCCAAATAAAAATATTGCCATTTAGAGCATTTATTTGCAGAAAATGACAACTGGTCAAAATAACAAAAAAAAGATGCAGTGTTTTCAGACCTTATATAATGCAAAGATAAGTTCATATTCATTTTTAAACAACACAATATTAATGTTTTAATTTAGGAAGAGTTCAGAAATCAATATTTGGTGGAATAACCCTGATTTTCAATCACAGCTTTCATGCGTCTTGGCATGCCCTCTACCAGTCTTTCACATTGCTGTTGGGTGATGTTATGCCACTCCTGGCGCGCAAATTCAGGCAGCTCGGCTTTGATGGCTTGTGGCCATCCATCTTCCTCTTCCTCACATTCCAGAGGTTTCAAAGGGGTTCAGGTCTGGAGCTTGATCCGGTGGTCCTCCATCCACAACTTGATTGACCTGGCTGTGTGGCATGGAGCATTGTCATGCTGGAAAAACCAATCCTCAGAGTTGGGGAACATTGTCAGAGCAGAAGGAAGCAAGTTTTCTTCCAGGATAACCTTGTATAAATTTATGATAAAATTTGCGCCAGGAGTGGCATAATGTCACCCAACAGCAATGTGAAAGATTGGTAGAGAGCGCGCCAAGACGCATGAAAGTTGTGATTGGGGTTATTCCACCAAATATTGATTTCTGAACTCTTCCTAATTTAAAACATTAGTATCGTGTTGTTTAAAAATGTATATGAATATGTTTTCTTTGCATTATTCGAGGTCTGAAAACATGGCATCTTCTTTGTTATTTTGGCTAGTTGTAAATTCCTGCAAATAAATGCTCTAAATATTTTTATTTGGAATTTGGGAGAAATGTTGTCGGTATTTTATAGAATAAAACAAAAATGTTCATTTTATTCAAACACATACCTATAAATAGTCAATCCCGAGAAACTGATAATTTTGCAGTGGTCTCTTAATTATATATATGTGTGTGTGTGTGTGTGTATGTATATATACACACACATTCAAAACATACTTATTTAATTTTTCAATTCCCATTTAGAAATTAGACTGATAAATTGCATTTGCTTTTACAATGTTATCAGCATAATAATTCAGTCAACCTTAAAATCAAAGGAAGAAATCAAAGTCCAAATAGTAGTGATCAATAAACAATGACAGACCATGCTTTTATTTAGAGGTAACCACACCCCTTCCCAAATGACTGCCACTTTTCGTCATTTTAGTGTATAATCTGAATTTAGCGTGGAATAGAACGCACAAGGGACAAGGCTGCATTAGTTTCCATAGCAACCGTGAGTGTTCTGATTCTGTTGCTGCATTCCAAAAAGATCAGCTAATATACCTTAGGGAACTTGCAAACAGGTTAAATTAAAAACATTTTTCAGAGAGTCTCCTTCCCTACACATATTAAACAAGTTTTTATGTAAAAGAATAGAAATACACTAAGTGAAATATTCTAAAAGTTCTAAATTGACTCCCACACATTGCATTCTGTACCGTTACCCCTTCTGCTTATCTCTTTAGTGGAAGAAAATAACTTTGTCTGTTATGCAACTTCCTCCACAGTTCAGTTAACATGCTCTTTGAACCCAGGGCACACATGTGCAGGTGATACCAGAGCAGCTGCTGTGATATCAAGTGTTTCGGAGATATGTCTGCTTGGCTGTTTCTTTGTTTTGCATGTGTTTTCATCATTCAATGTGCAGATGTACTCACAATTTTACTCGCCCAGCAGTGTGACATATTGATGCAATGAAGTTGCAGTTTCTTTAGGCTACATGCTAATGGGAGCTTCATTTGAGTATGATTAAGCCAGAGAGCGGAAAGACATTTGCTTCTGTTTTCTGTTTGAGATCCACATCTGAACTTGCAGTGAAATAGAAAAAACACGAGTGTTTCTTAGTTCAGCAGCTGCATTTGCATTGCCCAGTTGAAATGCAGATATTATTAGCGGTATATCTCTATGTGCTGTGTTTGCATGGTTTTATCTGCATCGTTATCTCCACCAAGAATGCAAACACTAGATGTGACTTGAATTACACAGGGAACCTTTTAACTTGGGACATTACGAAAATATTAATTTAAAAAATGAACAACGGGGCCCAGACTCTTCAGTTCATTTGCTATTTATTTAACGCAAATAATAATCAACACAACCAAAACTGAAGTAAACTTTAAAGTAAAAGTAAAAGATCAATCTTGGAATTTTAAGAATCGATATTGGGATCATTCAGATTAAGATTACGACTAATCGGAAAATTTATAGTTTTTACCCGGCCCTATACATGACAGATTCACTTAAAGAAACCAGATATTTGTTCTAGCTAGATTTGATTCTGATTCACAAGCTTTCCACTAGATTTCGATTCGACTGGATAGCGATTCATATAGGTATACTGTTTTTACACTCACCAAGCACTTTTTTTAGTAACACTTGTACACCTAGTTCTTCATGTGATTTATCTTATCAGCCAGTCGTGTAGCATCAGTGCAGTGCATAAAATTATGCAGAAACAGGTCAGAAGCTTTAGTTAATGTTCACATCAACCATCAGAATGGGGAAAAAATGTGATCTCGATGATTTCGACCGTGGCTTGATTGTTGGTGTCAGACGGGCTGTTTTTTTTTGTTTTGTTTTTTTTTTCTCCCAATTTGGAATGCCCAATTCCCAATGTGCTTTTTTTAAGTCCTCGTGGTCGCGTAGTGACTCGCCTCAGTCCGGGTGGTGGAAGACGAATCCCAGTTGCCTCCGCATCTGAGACTGTCAACCCGCGCATCTTATCATGTGGCTTGTTGAGCGTGTTGCCACGGGGACGTAGCGCGTGTGGAGGCTTGACACCATCCACCGCGGAAATCACGCTCAACTCACCATGCGCCCCACCAAGAATGAACCACATTATAGCGACCGCGAGGAGGTTACCACATGTGACTCTACCCTCCCTAGCAACCGGGCCAATTTGGTTGCTTAGGAAACCTGGCTGGAGTCATTCAGCACGCCCTGGAATTCGAACTAGCGAATTCCACGGGTGGTAGCTTGCGTATTTTAACACTGAGCTACCCAGGCCCCTCCAGACGGGCTGGTTTGAGAATTTTTGTAACTGCTGATCTCCTGGGATTTTCACACACAACAGTCTCTAGAGTTTACTCCAAATGGTACCAAAAACATCCAGTGAGCGGCAGTTCTGTGGACGGAAATGCCTTGTTGATGAGAGAGGTCAACGGAGAATGGCCAGACTGATTCGAGCTGACAGAACAGCTACGATAACTCCGATAATGTACAACTGTAGTGAGCAGAATTGCATCTCAGAATGCACAACATGTTGAACCTTGAGGCGGATTAGCTACAACAGCAGAAGACAGCGTTGGACAGTTTATTAGCACCACAGTGTTCCTAATAAAGTGTGCAGTGAGTGTATGTTACAATGTCCATTTTGCTTACATATGAAAGAAATTCTCTCTTTGTCTCAGCTAATGCTCTTTTAGGTACAATTTGAAAATATAAATTTGACAACTTAGATTTTATCATTAGTTTTTCATCATATTGGTCACATTTCAGCTTTTGAAACATTTTCAAATTCAGTCCATTCCATCAATAAATGTCTTGAAATTGCATGTTTTAGTTTGATTGCATAATTTGTACTATTTACAGATATTTTCATTTTCATGTGGAACATGTGTAGTCATTTTATTTTACTCTTGAAGCATATTGGATGTATTAATACCACTGTTCAAAGATGAAAACAATAGTATTTTAGTTGTCAAATGCACTCAGCCTAAAATAGCTGGAAGAGCTTTTTGAAAATGTGTGCAAATTTGGCAGTGTGAACTAAAGTAATTAGAAATACAAGTTATTAAAGTTATTCATTTCTCAGACTCTTTCAGGCCTAATTGTACTAATCAAATTATCTCATTGTTAAAGCACACCATGTCTGTTAATAGAGCTTTAAAGACTGGCATTAACTCATTCTTTTTATCAGACAAACACCTCCCAGGGCCTTAACATCAACTACAGAAACATTCAGATCAGAGATGAATTTGGGATTGCACATGTTTAGATCAGAATTCGGCATTGTATTTTGGTTGTACACTCCAGTCTTCAGTGAAACTTATGCCATGCCTCATGATAAATGACATTGGCTCAGTGGGGACATGCTTTTTGAGATGTCTTCGATGGGTGTGCCTATCTATACTAGAGAGGGAAAGTTTACTTGTCCTCTTCTAAATGTTTAATGGACATCAGAGAGCCTCGGTCTGTGTCTAATGGAGTTACACGTTCACTCAGGGAAAGCTGCTCAGGCCATCAGCTAAATGTGTGTATGTGTTTTACCTTTTAGACCCTATGTAGGCCACTTACTGTTTGTTTTACTGCGGTGTGTGCATTCAGTGCAGATAATTGTGCATCTCAAAATAGTAGACTCTGAAAAATGAATGTGAATATTGCTGAAATGCAACCATCCCTGGGTAGGTGTATCATGTGACAAACACAGAGAGAGCGGACAAGTATGTGTGCTATTGAGCAACTTTTGATTTTAGTGCTCTGTGTTAATAAGAGTCACACAGACCCTCTCTACTTGAGTTAGGATCATCTGATCTGATCATCTGCCGTCTCTATTCGGATCACATGAGTGCGTGTTCATATCCAGGCCCAGATGGAATCTGCGCACTCATAATTGTGACATCTGTCATTCAATTAAGTTCTATCCCTACTCCTAGCATGTTAAGTAAATATTTTGGCTGATTTGTGTTGCATTCTGCTACCAATAAGAATGTAGAACTCTCAGCTCCATTTAATACATGTTTGAATCCCTCGACTTTTCCCTCAAAATCAGTGCAGAAAATACAAAAATAGGCTGCAGATTCCATTTGGGCCTGTCAATAACTTGTATATGGAACACTGATACAGGTCCCGATACATTAGTCCTTAAAGCGGTCATATCATGAGAAATTTAATTTTACATGATTTTTGAAGTAGGAGTTCTCAGAGCTATATGAAAACAGATGGTAACTTTTAGAACTCAAAACTTCCGACCAAGTCCAAAAAGACCATTTATTCCAAAAATGGCTTGTTCTTGACTTTCACAACTTTCTGACCATTAACATAACACTGACCACATTGATATATTTAGACTCCTATTTTCATTGTTCAGAAACTTGGCATGCTCAGTTATAAGGTTATAATGTAGTAGGATTGATTCCTGAACACCACAAGAACCAATCATAAGAATAAAATGTGCGAAAGTCCACAAATTGTGCAACAGTTTGCAGGGCATATTTCAGTACAGATTGTTTTTGTGAGCCTGTCACAATTTATTGCAGGCTTTGTAAAGATGTCATTGAGGAATTGTGGCAATACTAATAAATTGGCCTGACAGCATACCCATGAGTGAGCACTGCAAAGTGCTCATTTTACTTGTAAAGAGGGCGTACATAGAAGTCTTAAAGGTAAAACAGAAAGAGTATAACAGAGAGAGGATGGAAATGGTCATGAAAATGGCAACTTAACATTATAAGTGGACCTCAGGGTAAAAATAAATAATTCAAAATGTGCTGGGTTCCCATGATCTTGGAAAACCTGGAAATATCAGGGCATTTTAAGTGTTGCCCAGGCCTAGAAAAAAAAGTCATGGAAATGAATAAAATCTTAAAAGTCTTTCCTAAATATAAATTCCTTAAATATGCATTTTTCTAGTTATGCTCCAAAATATTTGAAATATTTAATTGGCTAAATATTGATATCGAGTAGTGAAACACAGAAATGAACATTTTTGACTTAAACTCATACCAAAATTTCTGGGCCGAAAACCAAAATGGAAAATGATTATTTTAAGTTAGACTTTGTTTGGAATAATTAAACAAATTCGAAATGTTATTATATGTATTTTAATAGATAATTATATGCACGAGACCATGAGTACTGGATGCCAAATGGGTCAGTTTGGATTCTTTCATGTATTTGACTTGAACAGTAGGTGGAGATATATGACCCCAAATATTTCCGCCGATTGGAATTTCGGTGCATCCTACTTGCTTGAAGCCATAATGATGTCTTATTTGTAAGCAAATTATTCTTTGGAGTTCATCTCCAAACTAACTAACTAATTCAATATTAGTGATACATTAGTGAACTGGTCATAGTGTGAATAATTCTTAAAAGTCCTTATTCATTAAATTCAAATCACTATAAATGTAATGGGACGGTCAGGGAAATTCATTGGTCAAAAAGTGTGGAACACTTAATGTACTAGATGACTCTTTTAAAGAATAGGATCCATAGACTGATGTTCTTAGCCTGAAAAGCCTTTATCCTAGATGGGTAGCTTTTTTTGTTAAGACTGCATCTTTTTCTTTTTTTTTTTTTTTTTTTTTTTTTGCAAAGTGTTACAAAATAAACTAAACAATGATCAGAACCCACTTGTAAGCTGTCAGTACCAAGTACAAAAAATTAAGAAACTACGTTTACTGGTCTTTAGATGACTTGCTTTGATATCGAACTTTTCATCTGTGGCTTATGTATTTGTAGCTTTTCGCACCCTGAGATCACACATGCCCAGTGCTCTTTTAATTTGTATCTTTTTGAACAGATGGAACAGGCAAGCAAATACCAATGAGAGCTCCAGCACAGATTCTGAAGGATGGCTTTCAGACAGAGATGGTGTTTGACTAAATTGCATGGTCACTAGTGATTCAGCTTTGAAGCTACAATTTTTAAGAGTTTAATTTTTTTTTTTTTCCTCTAGAAGTTTGGCCTTGGGCTTGAATTTCATTCAGTGTGTGAAATTGTTAAAAGAAAATCAGTCGCCCAGTATATGCTGTTTTGCTGTGTGACATTTTGAGATGAGGAATAGGAATACAGATATACAGGAGTCTAATATTAATTAATACTAATACAAATCTTAGGCTTATGCTAAAAATCACTGGGTGTATATTTGTGTGTATAGGTAATAGCAGTGGAGAATTCAACCATTTCCCAGAAGACCCAGAGTTTGGAGAAATTATTCAAAGGGCGGAGCAGGCGATTGAAAACGGCGTCTTTCCCGAACGTATCTCGCAAGGATCCAGCGGAAGCTACTTTGTGAAAGATCCCAAAGGGGTGAGTACGTTTGAATGCTAAGTATTGAAGCTGTGCCTAATGGTAACGGTATAAACAAACCCCCCCCCCCTTTTTTTATTTTGTTTTAATTTTTTTTTTTACTGAAATAAAAATGAAAAATGCATTCCAAAAACTGAAACTAAACTACAATACATTTTCCAAAAATAAACTAAATATAAAAATGACCACAAATAGTGTTTGATAAACAGCAGGCTATTTTGTAAAATGAGACTTTTACAACCCGGCTTCATTAAACATGAAAATGCCACTAGATGTGGATTAAAATAAATGGGAAATTCAATGGCTGTAAACATATTTAAATGTTTGGTTAAAACATTTACAGCCCTAAAATACTAAAACTAAAATTCAAATGCAAACTAAATATGCTTAAACTAAACTGAAACTAGAAAACACTGGAAAAACTACAACTAAAGTAAATTGAAAGTACAAACTGTAATAAAATAAAAATATAGCTGCAAGCAGCAATAACGGGTTGAAGCAGACCAAAGGTATGTAAGGAAGTATAATTGGACATCAATGATTATGATTTTAAGAAAAGCGTCTTTAAAAAAGCATAGGTATAGTTGCTTGTATTACAATGCAATTTATTCTAACTTTTGATATACAGTGCATCTGGAATGTATTCACAGCACTTCACTTTTTCCACATTTTGTTATGTTACAGCCTTATTCCAAAATGGATTCAATTCATTATTTTCTTCAAAATTCTACAAACAATACCCCATAATGACAACGTGAAAGAAGTTTGTTTGAGATCTTTGCAAATTTATTAAAAATAAAAAACGAAAAAAATCACATGTACATAAGTATTCACAGCCTTTGCCATGACACTCAAAATTGAGCTCAGATGCATCCTGTTTCCACTGATCATCCTTGAGATGTTTCTACAACTTGATTGGAGTCCACCTGTGGTAAATTCAGTTGATTGGACATGATTTGGAAAGGCACACACCTGTCTATATAAGGTCCCACAGTTAACAGTGCATGTCAGAGCACAAACCAAGCCATGAAGTCCAAGGAATTGTCTGTAGACCTCCAAGACAGGATTGTATTGAGGCACAGATCTGGGGAAGGGTACAGAAAAATTTCTGCAGCATTGAAGGTCCCAATGAGCACAGTGGCCTCCATCATCCGTAAATGGAAGAAGTTTGGAACCACCAGGACTCTTCCTAGAGCTGGCCGCCTGGCCAAACTGAGTGATCGGGGGAGAAGGGCCTTAGTCAGGGAGGTGACCAAGAACCCGATGGTCACTCTGACAGAGTTCCAGCATTTCTCTGTGGAGAGAGGAGAACCTTCCAGAAGAACAACCATCTCTGCAGCACTCCACCAATCAGGCCTGTATGGTAGAGTGGCCAGACGGAAGCCACTCCTCAGTAAAAGTCACCTGACAGCCCGCCTGGAGTTTGCCAAAAGGACCTGAAGGACTCTCAGACCATGAGAAACAAAGATTGAACTCTTTGGCCTGAATGGCAAGTGTCATGTCTGGAGGAAACCAGGCACCGCTCATCACCTGGCCAATACCATCCCTACAGTAAAGCATGGTGTTGGCAGCATCATGCTGTGGGGATGTTTTTCAGCAGCAGGAACTGGGAGACTAGTCAGGATCGAGGGAAAGATGAATGCAGCAATGTACAGAGACATCCTTGATGAAAACCTTCTCCAGAGTGCTCTGGACCTCAGACTGGGGCGAAGGTTCGTCTTCCAACAGGACAACGACCCTAAGCACACAGCCAAGATAACAAAGGAGTGGCTCCGGGACAACTCTGTGAATGTCCTTGAGTGGCCCAGCCAGAGCCCAGACTTGAACCCGATTGAACATCTCTGGAGAGATCTGAAAATGGCTGTACACCGACGCTCCCCATCCAACCTGATGGAGCTTGAGAGGTCCTGCAAAGAAGAATGGGAGAAACTGCCCAAAAATAGGTGTGCCAAGCTTGTAGCATCATACTAAAAAAGACTTGAGGCTGTAATCGGTGCCAAAGGTGCTTCAACAAGCAAAGGCTGTGAAAGGCTGTGAATACTTACGAACATGTGATTTGTTGTTTTGTTTTATTTTTTTTTTAATACATTTGCACAGATTTCAAACAGACTTCTTTCGTGTTGTCATTATGGGGTATTGTTTGTAGAATTTTGAAGAAAATAATGAATTTAATCCATTTTGGAATACGGCTGTAACATAACAAAATGTGGAAAAAGTGAAGCGCTGTGAATACTTTCCAGATGCACTGTAGGTGGCACTGTCACCAAATGTATATAATGCTGTCAGGGTGTGGTAACAATGACGCATACAAAGTTTTATTTCACTACGCCAAAGTGTTGCCAAGATACAGCCTCAAATCCATTTTGGCATCAACTAATTTTGGAAATTAGTTGATGCGTTTCACGAGAACGGTTTGGTCTATCAAAAAAAATTCATAACTTTCGTGCAAATCAGATGTACTGTCTAGGAGGAGTTCGCAAAAGTAGGTTTTCAGTTACATTCAAAATGGCGGACAGGAAGTATGGCCGACCATGGCAAAATAGGTATCATCATACTTGCATGACCAATGAATCTATAAAGAGCGGTCACAGGATGATAGGCCAAATGAATCAAACATTATAAGCATTTTTACACATTACATTTTGACTTGACCACAAGGCGTTGCTGGCCCTACATTTATACAGGTACCCTCGGGGAATGGTGCCAATTGTAAAATAAGGTCTAAGAGGAGATCGAAAAATTATGTTTTTTGGAAAATTCAAAATGGTGGAAAATCTATTCTGGCAGAAATTGAAACCATGGAACCATGGTAATTGATCCAAGGAATCAGAAAAAAAAAAAATGCATTTGATTCTAGGCCTTAAACGGTTCAAAAGTAATGAACATAAAAATGAGTGCAAATTTGAACAGTTGGTGGTGCTAGAGGTTTTGAGTTGGAGACCCCAAATTTGTGTCAGTTACATTTGAGAGTGTCCCCTGTCAGTGTGCCAAATTTCATATCTTTCCTATTTACAGTTCTATGGGCTGCCATAGACTTCAAGAGCGGAATAAAAATAAGAACACTAACGGATACAGTAGGTACATACGCATCTTCAGTGCTCGGTCCCTAATAAAAAATTGGAACTATAGTAATCCATGAAGTCAAAGGGGATTAGATGTAATGTATAGATGGAATTTACATTAAATACCAACTTTGTTTATTAAAACACTACAGTGAGTTAGTATTTTGATGATGAGCACTGGATGAATGCACTTCACGTCATTGTGCAGTTTGCATACAATGTCATGCTGCAGTCTTTAGCGTTGGGTTATGCATGCATGATCACCTCTCTCCTGTGAGCTAGATGCATACATTATGCATGAATGTTAATGTTGCATTGTTTGGATCCATTCTCTCAGAAAAACAATGTTTATTTAGTAATTCACATTTTTACATTTATGATCTGCAGTAGTTATATACAAAACTATAATTCAAATTTGTGGTGTAGTTTAATTATTTGTTCTTGTATTTTATCTTCTGCAGAAAATCATTGGTGTGTTTAAACCAAAATCAGAGGAGCCTTATGGTCACTTAAACCCTAAATGGACCAAATATTTCCATAAAGTCTGCTGCCCATGCTGTTTTGGCCGTGGCTGCCTCATCCCTAACCAAGGCTACCTTTCTGAGGCAGCTGCCTCGCTCGTGGACCAAAAACTGGGTTTGGGGATTGTACCCAAAACGAAGGTGAGGATGGGCAAGGCAACTCACAAACTCTAACCGCTTAGGTTGAACTAGTACTTGAGTTCCCTCAGAATCAAGCTTTGCAATTTCATAAACTCATTCTAAAAACAAAACAAAAAAACTACACTTTGCCTCTCCAGGTTGTATCTTTGGCCAGCGAGACATTTCATTATAGTGCGATTGACCGTGCCAAATCTCGTGGTAAGAAATATGCACTGGAGAAAGTACCCAAAGTCGGTCGGCGGTTTCACAGAGTTGGCCTTCCTCCAAAGGTAACAATTTACCTCATTGTTAAACTATCCCAATGGCCAAACCACAGATATCAACTACAATTTTAGTGTGTACCAGAATTAGAACAAGCCATGGAAAATGTAACAGAGCCAAGTTGTTTTTATTAGTTTGTCTGAAATCGATATGTTGTCTTCAGAAGGCTTCAGTAGCTGTTCTCTGTTATCTAGGTGGGCTCGTTTCAGTTGTTTGTGGAGGGCTACCATGAAGCAGACTACTGGCTTAGGAAGTTTGAGGCAGAGCCTCTTCCAGAGAACATGAGGAAACAGCTTCAGTCTCAGTTTGAGAGGCTGGTGGTGCTGGATTATGTCATCAGAAACACAGGTATTGGATGGTGATGATATTTTCATTAAATGCATGTCCTTTGAGTAGCAAGCAAAGTTCCTGAACAACTTTCCTTACAAAGATGTATCAGGGTAACCATAGTACAAATCCCACAGCTACTAGTGTTACCATTTTAAACGGTTAATCAATTTTTCATCAGGATGCAGGAATAAATAATGTTTATTGTAGTGGAATTTCCTCAAACAGTACTCAAAATATCTGCAAATAAAGTGCATAGTGAGCTATGAGCCTAAATAGCACAGTACATATGTGTGTGTATATATATATATATATATATATATACACACACACACATACATATACACACACACACTGGTGGCCAAACGTTTGGAGTAATGTACAGATTTTGCTGTTTCGGAAGGAAATTAGTACTTTAATTCACCAAAGTGGCACAAAGCATAGTGAGGGCATTACTGATGTAAAAAACAGCACAATCACTATTTGGAAAAAGTCATTTTTGATCAAATCTAGACAGGCCTCATTTCAAGCAGCCATCACTCCAACACCTTATCCTTGAGTAATCATGCTAAATTGCTAATCTGGTACAAGAAAATCACTTGCCATTATATCAAACACAGCTGAAAGCTATTTGGTTTGTTAAATGAAGCTTAACATTGTCTTTGTGTTTGTTTTTGAGTTGCCACAGTATGCAATATACTGGCATGTCTTAAGGTCAATATTAGGTAAAAAATGGCAAACAAGATACAGCTTTGTCTAGAAACCTGTCAGTCAATCATTGTTTTGAGGAATGAAGGCCATACAATGCTTGAAATTGCCAAAAAACTGAACATTTCATACAAAGGTGTACACTACAGTGTTCACAGACAAAGGACAACTGGCTGTAACAAGGACAGAAAGAGATGTTGAAGGCCAGATGTACAACTAAACTAGAGGATAAGTACATCAGAGTCTCTAGTTTGAGAAATAGACGCCTCACATGTCCTCAGCTGACAGCTTCATTGAATTCTACCCGCTCAACACCAGTTTCATGTACAACAGTAAAGAGAAGACTCAGGGGTGCAGGCCTAATGGGAAGAATTGTAAAGAAAAAGCCACTTTTGAAACAGAAAAACAAAAAGAAAAGGTTAAAGTGGGCAAAGAATGTCATTACATGTTCCCCAAAACAGCCATCAAAGCTCAGTCGAGTCAAAGATTTCTTGGAGGCACAAAGTTCTGATTCCAAAAATAGACTTTTATTACAGAGTAACAAAGACGAGGTGTTCCATGGAGCATCTAAAATTACACTTCAGAATCATGCATTATACAGTTTCTATTCTTATCCCTTTGAGTGATGGCCTCTTCATCCAATGAAATTATCTTATGCCTCCCTAGTTTCATCTTCGCCGTCTCCCTTCTAGCTGGTCACCCTTGACCCCAACTTGCTTCAATGATGGCAAAAGCATGACTGTTTAAATTTTATATGTATAAAACACACTGTAATCACTTCATATGGTTACATATTTTATATTAACTAACTATCATTACTTTCTGCATTAATTTGATTAGTATATTAAATAATTTCCCTTATTACAGTCATTGGTTACACATATTCTTATAAAATGGAGTTGTATGTCCACCCGCATACATGTATCATCTCATTTCTAGCACTAATTAATGCACATATATCATCTGCCTTTTTTGGACACCGGGCAGTTCCTGTCTCTGACATTAAATCATCCTTTTAGTATCCCCACACACATCATCTATAGAGTCATACAGTTGAGTTTAGAGTTGAACAAAAAGAAGCTGTAATTCTCCCTAGAGAAGCCAAGCTGCATTTTTCCATTGATTTGCACCTTGACTATTAAACTTTAGAAGTATATAAATTATATATAAATTGTAAAGTATTTAAACATCATAGTAGTACTCTCTTGGTACTGCCTCTTTTTTGCTGATTTGCTAATTATATTATATTAAAAAAAATTACATCATAAAACAACAGAATCTTTTTGGCTTATGCATAAATAAAATAAATAAATAAATACTGTTACGGTAATGAGAATCATAATTGAAAACAATGGGAACTGTAAAGGTAAAACATCCAGACATGTTACGGTGATGAGAGTCAGGAGGTAGAATGTGCTTAAGTGTCCATAAAATAATGTCACAATTTTAATGATCCTAAATCTGTTCTTAATTTTCTTTATACAAAGTATAATTTCATATTATTTGCATTGATTTAGGGTTAAAAATTACGAGGACAGTTATTTGACATGCTTTGTGTGAAATCACCCTGTTACCCACAATCTTGTTTCTTTGTAGGTCACAGACAGGCTTCTTTCAGTTATCTGTCTTTCATTTCCTGCTTTCTTTCACTCTTTTCTGCACCACAAAACGCAAAAAAGAAAAAAAATACTCATTGTTTTCTGTGCCTTTGAATAGGAAATCTGATCTCTCTTTTGGCTTCTTCAGACAGGGGGAACGATAACTGGTTGATCAAGTATGAGAATCTGGGCGATAGAGAGTTGGCAGACAAGGTGAGCTGGACGATATTTATAGAGCTACACTGTTTGCATTGCTGGCCAGTTAAAAGAGACTTGCCATGACTGAGAACCATGTGCTACTGTAAAGGAGTCTTCATTCGCATACATGTACGCAGGCAAACGGTTCCTTCAACGTGTACAGTAAAGCTCTTTAAACATTACACCACATCAAACATAAGACTGCTTCAGGATTAAAAAAGAGACTTGTGTGCTGGTTCTTTCCTCATCCTTCTTGATTAAATTGGCATAATGATGACTGATTCCCAGTTACAGACAAGTGCTGTCTTTGGCTTTCTTTTTGTTTTCAGGAATCTGAATGGACTGACCCGAAAGACTCCGCAATAAAAATTGCAGCCATAGATAATGGATTGGCCTTCCCTTTTAAACACCCTGATGAGTGGAGAGCATGTAAGAACGTTTTACTATTTATGCAGGACATATAAATTGTCTCATAAGCAGAGTTATAGCTTTGAAAATGTCTCTTCTTTTTTTCTTTGCATTTTGTAATTTGATTTTCAATTTAGGTTTTTTAGTTTCAACTTAAGTTTCTGTTTTATCATCCATAAATGGTTTGCATTATGTTTGTATCGTTGGAAAGACTAAGTGACTAGTTTTTATTTTAATTGTTCATAATTTTGTTTTAATTTTAGTTTTATCATTTAACACAGCATTACAAACCATTCCATCTGCCTGTGATGACACACAACACTTTTAGAAAACGCAACATATGAACTGTAGTTGGTTGATTACATGTGGATCAGACGAATACGTTTGTGGATCGCATTTAAAAAAAAAAAAAAATGTATCATTGTATTTGTAATTCGCAAACAAGAAATAATATAAACAATCATGTACTTGACATATAAACAAACCACAAAAACATACATAAAACAAAGGAGTTTGTTAATAAAATGGTAACAATATAAATAATAAGTAAATAAAGAAATAAAATATTAAGAAAGGTAAAATTAAAAAGGGGGGCAGGGGTGTTGCCAGCACCATAAGTTCCCACTAGGAGCTATATCATATTTACCATGACCCATTATTTTCGTCTTGCCACATGCTTCTTACTACTGAGGATTACAGAAATGCAAAAACCCATTCCTTCCATAGCATAGGTGTTCCACCTATTAACAACTTTGGATTGGCCCAGATAGCAGACGAAGGGATTAAAAAAGGGTCAGACCCAAAATACGAGAGGTCTTCTTCCAAACTGTTAGGAGATGGGAAATAATCGGATGATTACACACTGGTAATGGTAGTTTTGTTATCAATAAGGACTCAAATGGTATAAGCGGGCAAACAGAATTCCATGGCTAGCCATGGAGGAGCTCGCTCTGGAGGTAACATCTATTGTCCCAGGTGCCTCAGACCAAATGCATAATGATACAGAGATAGCTTGGGGAGACCTAGACTTAGTCCCCTCTCAACCGGCACTTTCCCTAGCCGCATAGAGGCTTCTTCTAATTCCACAAAAACTGTTTACATATCCTGTCAAATATACTGAAATATTTTGAATGGACAGAGACAGGCTGGGAGTTTAAAACATAATTAATTTTGGGTATGGAGTTCGTTTTTAGTACATTGACCTTGCCCCAAAGGGAAAGAAAAAGTTGGGCCCATCTCGCTGTGTCAGCTGAAATTTTTTCCAATAGGGGGTCAAGATTGACTTTAACAATATCTTTAAACCGATGGGGAAAAGTAATTCCTAAATAAGAATGCCCTTGTCAGGCCATTTAAGTGCACAGTTCTGAAACAATGACTTTGGACAATAAGCAGTCAGGGGTAGAGCCTCCAACTTAGACCAATTGACCTTGTACCCAGAGAATTTAGAGAAATTATTTATCATGCTAAGTAGTGCTGGAAGTGAGTTAGTTGGGCCAGTGACAAAAAGCAAGATATCGTCTACATAGAGCTTAAGTTTCTGAACCGAGCCCCCTACAACTACCCCAGGGAAGCTGGTATTCCCTCGTATTGCCAGAGCTAAGGGTTCCAATTCCAAACAAAAAAGTAAAGGGGAGAGTGGACAATCCTGACGTGTACCTCGACCCAGCCTGAAATATGGAGAAATTACACCGTTAGTTTGCACAGCAGCCTCTGGATGTTTATGTAACAGCTTCACCCACTTTATAAATATTGGGCCAAATCCAAAAGCTTCTAATGTTGTGAACAAATTAGGCCACTCAACACAATCAAAGGCCTTCTCAGTGTCAAGTGACACCACAGCAATAGGAGAGCTATCATTCCTGACTACCCACATAACGTTGATGAAGCGTCTGATATTATCAGAAGAGTGCCTATTTTGTATAAAGCCAACCTAATCAGGATGTATTAGAGCCGAGATTACTGTTTGTAAATGGTTGGCAAGAATTTTAGAAAGTATTTTGATGTCTAAAGGAATCAATGAAATTGGTCAGTAGTTGGAACAATCAGCTGGGTTCTTCCCCTTATTTAAAATTACTGAGATCAAGGCCTGGTACAAAGTTGGGATAGCACGTGCCTGTCGAAAGCCTCCTCATACATATCTTTTAATAGGGGTGTTAATTCTGAGTAGTAACATTTAAAAAATTCGGCTGTATATCCGTCTGGTCCTGGAGCCTTCCCTGTTGTTAAATTTTTGTTTCACTTCTGAAATTTCATCTTCTGTTATGGAAGAATCCAAGAGCTCCCGTTGATTTTCACTGAGAGAAGGGATATTAAGTCCACTGAGGAAGTTTTTTTATTTCTTCCTCAGAGGAGCTGCTGCAAGAAGTGTAAAGATTTAGATAGAAATCCCTGAATGCGGCATTAATATCCATGGCCTTGATTGCAAGGCATCCCCCAGGGGGCTGAATAGAACATATTGAGGCAGAGGATTCCTTATGTTTAATATATCTAGCCAGCATTTTCCCTGCTTTATCTCCAGATTCAAAGGATTTTTGCCTAATTCTGAACAAGTCAAATTTCATCTTCTGAGTAAGGATATTATTATATTGATACTTTAGTTGTGCTAAGACTAAGGTTACATTGGTTCATTCTCTGTTTAAAATTATTTTCTTCTTTGATCTGCCCCTCCAGTACAGACAACTTATCGTGCTCTAACTTTTTCTCAGCTGAGGCGTACTGTATAATGACCCCTCTAATAGGTGCTTTTAGCGCCTCCCATGCCACCCCTACTGATGGGGCTGAATTTAGGTTAGTAGATAAATAAAACTCAATTTGGTCTTTGAGTAAATCTTTAAATGCAGGGAGATGTAACAAAGCTGAATTGAACCTCCATCTGTATGATCTTTTAATAGTGTCCAATGGTATAAGATCAAGAAATACTGGTGCATGGTCTGAAATCAGTATGTTGCCAGTTGTACAGTTTAGCATAGAGGGTACAATGTTCTTATAAATAAAAAATAAAAAATCAGTATGTGAATGTGCTATGTGGTGACGAAAAGAATGTATAATCTCTGCCAGATGGATTAAGCAACCTTCAAGCATCAACGAGGCCCAAAGTAGTACACACTTGCTTTAGCATAAAGGATGATCTAGGGGCCCCTGTGCCGCTCAGATGGCTGCAATCTAAAATAGCATCAACTACCACATTCATATCTCCCGCCCATATGACCGGATAGTCTCCTAAATCACTCAGGATGCCTTCTAAAGTGACAAAACAATTAGGGTCATCACCATTTGGAGCATATGTGTTGGCCAGAATGTGTGGTCTCCCCTGTAACTCTGCCAGTGTAACTATGATCCTTCCCTCTTTGACATACTTCTCCATTATACATTTGAACTGCAGGTTTTTATTCACCAGGGTGATTACACCTCTACTCTAACTCGAGCCGGTACTTTAAAAAACATGACCATCCCAGTCTTTACATAATTTCTGTGACTCCTGTTCAGATAAGTGGGTTTCTTATAGAAAAACGATATCAAGTTTTCTAGACTTGAGACTGATAAACACCTTTTTCCTTTTAATAAGATTCCCCAAACCTTTAACGTTCCACGTGGCGAGCCATAAATTACTATTTTGGACTGACTTGGCCAGTTAGATAAGGTGTATTAATGGTTATCTTAGGAACCCTAACATAAAGGTGCATGCTAAAAATAAAATTAACAAAACTGCAAACCAGCACATTTGTCCATGACTGCTCGTTGAATGTGGTACATAGCCGTCACTGCTCGCAGCACTGCATTGCTACAGATAACTGACAACTGAAATCTAAATGCAGAAATACAAAATTCTTAAAAAAAAAAAAAAAAGGCACTATAACATGTACAGGATTGTACTATATGTAAATTACAGCAGAACCTTATAATAAAACAGGGAAGTCCACAAACCCAACATCTGAATATACCTATTTGCTTAGGCCCAGTTCAACAAAAGTCCATTAAACAGTGTGCCGTTTGTAAAATAGATAAATCCAAAATAGTATTATCTTGGTAGTCCAGGAAAAAGCAATCTCCAACAGAGTGTGAAAAAATGGAGCAGAACATAGGACCATTAGGCAATAGAACCAATGCTCAGAAACCATGAATAAAGGCCAGGGCTTTCTTAGGACCATTAAATCGCTAAGGACCGTCTTTTAAATCAATCTTGAGCATTGCTGGGAAGAGCAGAGCAAATTTGATCTGACGATCTTGTAAAGCTTTCTTGCACTCCCTAAAGGCGTTTTGTTTCTCCTGTGTAATCTTCGAAAAATCGGGGAATACGAGTACGGAGTTGCCGTTCCATTGAAGCCATCTCTTCTCTCTGGAAGCCCGCAGAATCAGGTCCCTCATCCCGGAACGCATTAATCTAGCAATAACTGCTCGCGGTCTTTCTTTCGGCTGAGGTAGAGGGGCAAGTGTTCTGTGCGCTTGTTCAATGTCCCAACCATGTGATGGAGTTGGAATACCTAGTAGCTGAGGTAGCATCTCTTCGAGGTAAGCCTCCATGTCTGTCCCTTTGCTGCCCTCCGGTATTCCTATAAATGCAAGCGCAGTGTAGTTCTAGCGGGAAGACTAGCAGCTGTACATCATTGCACCATTAGCTAGGTAACTCCTAGCCAATCACATGTAAGCCATTGCTTTATAAGTCTGCTCACATTATCACATTGCTGTTTCAGTTGTGCTAACACGGCAACCTCCTCCACCCCACCACCACCAGTTGAATCCCGTCCTGCACGGGGGTAGGCTCCTCGCCCCCTGCCTCCTATCTCCAGCAGGATATGATGGTTCCGAGTACAACTTCTTCGGACCGCCAGACGGGGCTTACACCAAAGAGAGACATTACATTTTCTGTTTTATATTCATCAAATAAATGTCATCTTGAATTTCACTCAAGTATGCAAGTCTTCCTGATAGAAATCTCAGGTTATTGCATCTGTTTCTATCTTCAATATACGTGAGCTTATCTTGAAGCACCTCATTTTCAGCCTTCCGAGTGGTGGGGGGGTTGGATTGCAGATCCCTGTCATTTGCCTCCAGAAATTCCACTTTCGCTTCGACATCGCTGATTCTCTCCATTAGCGCTGACAGTTTTCCTTCCATAGATGTGGTGGCCTTGTGAATCTCTTTCAAGCTTTGCATTTTCTTCGGACATTTGTTTTAGTATATTAAAGATACTCGTGATGTCCTCGGCTACATTCCACTTACTCGCGGGGATTTGTCAGTGTCCATTGGAGAAACTGCTGTGCTGTTATCCCTGGCGACATTGTGGGTTGCATCGCAACCCCTCAGGGCCTTTTTTTTTCTGCCTACAAGCCATTTTTCTTTATCTTGAAACTCTTCCCTGCTTCTTAGAGAAGGAAAGTTGTCAAGTTAGCCACTTAGGATTATCAGTGAGGATAAATAAACTGTGCCGCTACAAGTAGTGCTAAACTACGCTGCCATCCACCTCGACCGCGTCACGTGACTCCCCGTGGATAGCGTTTTTTTTACACAATACGCAGTCTAAAATCTGGCTTTGTGGATTCATTAAATCAGACCATCCTGCAATGGCTGAAAATACTCTAGTTGTTTTCTCTGTAATTTTATTTAGTTTTTGCTTGTATTTTAGTGTACATTAATAGTTTGTTTAGTTTTTGTTCATTTAGAAATTCTCCTTTTTGCTGTTTTAGTAAAAGAAAATATTTTTTACTTCTAGTTGTCATCTTTATTATAGTTTGCATCAGGGACTAAAAATGAAGTGTTTTCCATTTCGGTTTGTTCTGAGCAGAAACAGTATTTTTTCATTCTGGTTATGATGTTTGCCGGTGTGAGTTTTTCCCCACGTGGGGGGAATTTTCAGGACAGAAATCATAAGCTTAGTATTATATACAATAGCCTATATAAAGTAATGTGTTTACAATAAATGTGTTCTTAATATTTAATATATCTCAAAATATATTGCACAAAATTAACCAGTTATTAAGTTGTTACCAGCATTTAAATATATAATATAATTTTGTTATTTTATTTATTATTTTATTTTTTTTACACCGGAACAATTAAAAGGGATTTTGTTCCCATTTTCAGTTACATTCTGCAAAAAATCGTTTTTGGTTTTTGCTTCTTGAACCTTTTTTGCGCCTGGTTTGCATTTAGTGGTAAAATAACCTTGCTTTTAATGACAAATCATTGTGTAACGTATCAAATCACCATTGTTTTAAATAATTGTATTTATATAGTTATGAATCTAGTGTGACTGTGTGTGTATGTTTGTATAGATCCGTTCCACTGGGCGTGGTTGCCACAGGCCAAAGTGCCCTTCTCCCAGGAGACCAGAGACCTTGTGCTCTCACGCATCTCTGACATGAACTTTGTACAGGACCTCTGTGAGGACCTTTATGAGATGTTCAAGGTAGGAGATCTTGCCGTCAAAAATAATTTGACTCAAATCAGGGCTGTGCTGAATGCATTCTTACCGTTATAATTTTAAATCATTCACTGTAATTAGTGATTTGCTAAACTAAAATTGACCGACAGAAACTCAAATAAATAGGCTAAATCTCTACAACCTTTTATTGCACAATACCATCATAGTCCTCAAAAACAAATAGAGATGTGCCAAAAATGCTTAATAACAGGAAGATTACTCGCAGTGGCTGATTTGAAGTCCAAGATGATTAGATGTAAAGTAATTCTCTTGGAATTTATTGTTGAATTTGTTACAGAAGCATTGCTTTGATGGCTGTAGCAGTGGTGTTTTAAAGGGATAAATTTAGAGGTGAAACTTCTCAGACAGGGTTTTGGCATGTTGCTGACGGTCTGTTAGCATACTGTCAGTACGTTGTAACTCTCTGCAAGAAATACAGCCCTGTTAAAGTGGCATTGCTAAAAATATTCACACTAAACAAAAATAAGAAGAACAAAAACTCACTTATTGACCTCAGCAACTGCCTAATCGGTTGCTGGACAACTTACTAATCCATCCTAACTCATTCCTAATTGTAATTGGTCAACAACAACTTTGTTTTCGATAATATATGTATAACCTTACCCATTGGTTTGTAATGCAATATATGAATAGTTCATTAATTGAGCTAGATTGATTAATATAATGAATAAATAAACATACAGTTTTGCTCAAAAGTTTGCATACCTTGGTTGAAATTGTGAAATTTTGGCATTGATTTTGAAAATATGACTGATCATGCAAAAAAAACTGTCTTTTATGTAAGTATAGTGATCATATGAAGCCATTTATCATCACATAGTTGTTTGGCTCCTTTTTAAATCATAATGATAACAGAAATCACCCAAATGGCCCTGATCAAGAGTGTACATACCTTTGAATGTTTGGCCTTGTTACAGACACACAAGGTGACACACACAGGTTTAAATGGCAATTAAAGGTTAATTTCCCACACCTGTGGCTTTTTAAATTGCAATTAGTGTCTGTGTATAAATAGTCAATGAGTTTGTTAGCTCTCACATGGATGCACTGAGCAGGCTAGATACTGAGCCATGGGGAGCAGAAAAGAACTGTCAAAAGACCTGCGTGACAAGGTAATGGAACTTTATAAAGATGGAAAAGGATATAAAAAGATATCCAAAGCCTTGAAAATGCCAGTCAGTACTGTTCAATCACTTATTAAGAAGTGGAAAATTCGGGGATCTCTTGATACCAAGCCAAGGTCAGGTAGACCAAGAAAGATTTCAGCCACAACTGCCAGAAGAATTGTTCGAGATGCAAAGAAAAACCCACAGGTAACCTCAGGAGAAATACAGGCTGCTCTGGAAAAAGACGGTGTGGTTGTTTCAAGGAGCACAATACGACAATACTTGAACGAAAATGAGTTGCATGGTCGAGTTGCCAGAAATAAGCCTTTACTGCGCTAATGCCACAAAAAAGCCCGGTAACAATATGCCCGACAACACCTTGACACGCCTCACAGCTTCTGGCACACTGTAATTTGGAGTGACAAGACCAAAATAGAGCTTTATGGTCACAACCATAAGCGCTATGTTTGGAGAGGGGTCAACAAGTCCTATAGTGAAAAGAATACCATCCCCACTGTGAAGCATGGTGGTGGCTCACTGATGTTTTGGGGGTGTGTGAGCTCTAAAGGCACGGGGAATCTTGTGAAAATTGATGGCAAGATGAATGCAGCATGTTATCAGAAAATACTGGCAGACAATTTGCATTCTTCTGCATGAAAACTGCGCATGGGACGCTCTTGGACTTTCCAGCACGACAGTGACCCTAAGCACAAGGCCAAGTTGACCCTCCAGTGGTTACAGCAGAAAAAGGTGAAGGTTCTGGAGTGGCCATCACAGTCTCCTGACATTAATATCATCGAGCCACTCTGGGGAGATTTCAAACGTGCGGTTCATGCAAGACGATCAAAGACTTTGCATGACCTGGAGGCATTTTGCCAAGACGAGTGGGCAGCTATACCACCTGCATGAATTTGGGGCCTCATAGACAACTATTACAAAAGACTGCACCCTGTCATTGATGCTAAAGGGGGTAATACACAGTATTAAGAACTAAGGGTATGCAGACTTTTGAACAGGGGTCATTTCATTTTTTTTCTTTGTTGCCATGTTTTGTTTTTTTGATTGTGCCATTCTGTTATAACCTACAGTTGAATATGAATCCCATAAAAAATAAAAGAAATGTGTTTTGCCTGCTCACTCATGTTTTCTTTAAAAATGGTACATATATTACCAATTCTCCAAGGGTATGCAAACTTTTGAGCACAACTGTATTATCAAATATAGATCAGTTGTCACATTAACTACTGTGTGCATTTCAGGCGGATAAAGGATTTGACAAAACCATGTTCGAGAAACAGATGTCCGTCATGAGAGGACAGGTACGTTTGTATGCTTTGAGATGATTTTGTCCTCACTTTCTCTATGGGGACCAGAAATGGCATTCTCTTCTCTAATATTTCATAGTCTAAATTCTGGAGCTCAGTCGCTATGAAAAATTCACAGCTAACATAGATTAATACACCCAGCCAGATGCCTATTTTCAGCCTATCACTGCTGAGACATAGACCCGGATTTAGACCACAGATTTTGCAAGCCAAGTAAAAGCTCTTGTCCTGTAGCGTTGTGAGGCAGAGTAAGTTTTGTGCGATTATGTATGTCAAACTGTGTCATACTAGAGCAGTAAGACAGGCAATGTGTTACAGTTTCATGGGGAAACATGGTCAAATGGCTCTAAGGCAGCTCATCCAATCATAATCGAGTGGCAGAACTATCGTTTTATGAGGTTTACCACTGTCTTGTACAAAACTGAAAGGTTTGCACCTGGTCAAAGTTCTTTTTTAACTAAATTATTTGCCTCGCTGGAAATTTTTATTTATTTATGTAACAACAATATTATTAGCTTTTTAACTATCAAATTTCATTCAAGCCTATGTTGGCTTTTCAGTTTTCAGTGTATTTACTGTTGATAGAACTTGACCTTTGGGCCTGGTTTGAGCTAGAGACGTGGCATTAATTTGTGTTGAGTTCTTGTTTACTTGGTGCGTTAACCGTTCCTGCTATGTGGTCATTGTTAAATCAGATCCTCTCCAAGTCTCTAAAGTAAACAGTGCTTTTAGCTGGGAATTTTGGCTTCAGTTTGTACATTTGGATTGTCTGTTTTTGGGCTGTGATGATTTATTGTCTCATTAAGGGCTTTCATGATTAATTGTCATATAAATTGTAATTTTTTTAAGGTGTGCTTTTTTTTTCTTCATGTGTGCTACATGCACCTTAAGAACTCATTTTTACATATTAAACTTCAAATATATAAATCAAATAATAAAAGTTTCAAAGGGGGGCATGACCTGAAAAAATTTAGAACCACTGAGCTAATCCATGGGATCTGTTGTGGTTTGTCAAGAAATGCTGCGGTGTTGTAGGACAGTGGTTCTTACCTGGTTTTGCATCAGTACCCATATTTTGCATCGGACATGAAGAGGCGACCCAACATTGGTCAGCACAAACCATGTTTATCCTTGTCAAGTGAACCCATATTCATTGTAGCTGGAATGTATTTCTTTTAATTTGTCTATGTTGGCTAGCTTTGTCTTGGTGGCAGATTTTTGGCCAAAATTTGTAATGTTTGATGGCACATATGCTCTAACGATGGAATAATTTTCCCATTTGATTTTCTGACATAAAATAGCTCTGATTTATTGGCATATGGCAACTTTGTACCACAATGGAAAATGGCCCAACACATTTTTTTTTCTTAAATGATAAATTTCTCCTTAATTTAATTTAAATTTCTTTAATTGATATGATATATTTATACACTTTGAACTTTATATCCACTGTATGGGTGACCCCAAGAAAAACCGTGTTGGAGATTAAATCAAATGTCATGTGGGTAAAATGTAGTTTATTATTGGTTACTTTAAAAACTGCCCTTTCATTTCCAAAAATACGTTGTTTTAGCTTTTTCTGAAAGGTGAAAAATTTAAGAAAATAAATTGCTGCCATATGGCTACACCGTACCAATTAAAAAAATAGTGTTAAAACATGTATGCAGTTAATCATGCCCCCTGATTTTATGTACATTTTGTAACAAGAAATTTTCCTACAAAGTCATTTAAGCTTGAAGAATTTTCATGTTTTTGCAAGTCACAGTCAGCAGGGGAGTTTTAGGATTAGGGGTGGAGGTGGGGGTAGGGCCTCGGTAGCCTGCCAGGAACAATTTCTGGCACCTTTCTGCAGTGGGCGATACAACTATGAATAACATGTCTCTCGAACCCTGCTTGCAAAGTTTCAAACTGCATTTAACTTGGCACAGCATCCTAAAAATGCAGCATTTATGTGCAAGACACTAAAAACCAGTGAAACACGCCGCAACCATGGTGAGGCACTCCAAAAGCATTTATCTGACGCATGTGTACATAAACCAAGAATATTACAGATAGACCCAGGATCACGTCCTGTGAGAGGTAGGCTCTTAAAGAGATCATTCATCCAAAAATGAAAGTGATTTACTTTCTGCTTCAGAACACAAATTCTGATTTTTAGAAGAATATTTCAGCTCTGTAGATCCATACAATGCAAGTGAATGGGTACCAAAAGTTTGACACTCCAAAAAGCACATACAGGCAGCATAAAAGTAATCCATATGTCTCCAGTGGTTAAATCAATTCCAATTCCTTCTCCCTGCCCAGTAGGGGGTGATATGCATGAAGAATGTGACTCGCCAAAAACGCAAGAAGAAGAATGCGAAAGTGAACGTTAAAGTGGAGATTGACTGAGCAGGGAGGAGAATTTATAGGAAAACCTTACTTAAATTTTGATCCGTTTCTCTCCCACACCTATCATATCACTTCTGAAGACTTTGATTTAACTACTGGAGACTTATTGATTACTTTAATGCTGACTTGTGTGATATTTGGAGCTTTAAAATTTTGGCACCCATTCACTTGCATTGTATGGACCAAAAGAGCTGAGAAATTCTTCTAAAAATCTTCATTTGAGTTCAGCAGAAGAAAGTCATACACATCTGGGATGGCATATGGGTGAGTAAATGAGAGAATTTTCATTTTTGGGTGAACTATCCCTTTAAGTCTTCCTCAGATACTGTAGATTGATGAACCCAGTTGTGAAATTGATTGCGGTGGACTCTAGGCAATTAAACGGCTTTCACATGACTCTCATCGGGGTGTCAACGCTCCGTTCAATGTCAGTATCAAGCACAGATTTGCCCTCCACACAGCAAGCGTTGCAGAAAATGTCACAGAAGGAGATTTAACGAGTTTGCCAGGCAAGAAAGCGAGAGGTGTAAATAGTAAAAACTGAAAACATGTACTTGGACTTAGAAGAGAAAAAAGTCCTGGCTTTTGAGTTGCTTTGATTGCAGAAAATGAGGATTTGTTTTTGGTGAATTTTAATTAGTTCAAGAAATAAGTTCTCTGGATGCTTCGAAACAATAAGGCAAACATTTATGAAGTTAAAAATGAGACATTCAATGTCTCCTCAAAGTTGTCTCTTCATTAATACAGCAAAAGCCACTTTATAGTCAAGGATATGGAAATAGAGTAAACAAATATTGACTTCTAAAGCATGGTCTAATCACTCGTCTGCCACAATGCAATGCATTTTAATTATCTGAATTATTACGTAGACTAATATAACTTACAATTACATTTACAAATACATTTGTGGCATATTGTTCATCACCACATTTCGACTCAGTTCTCCTTCTTTAAAAAAAAAAAAAAAGAAGCAAAAATCGAGGTTACAGTGGGTCATGCATGTCCTGTATGTCTAAAATCAGTCTCGACTTTTCTTGCCCAATAGATCCTGAATCTGACCCAGGCTTTGAAAGACGGGAAGAGCCCCATCCAACTAGTGCAGATGCCTCGTGTGGTGGTGGAGAGGAGCCGTGGGGGAGGCCAAGGCCGTGTGGTCCAACTGGGCAACGCTTTTACCCAAACCTTTCACTGCAAGAGACCCTTCTTCACCTCCTGGTAATAATAGAGCCACACTGAGAGGAGGAAGACTGGAGTGATATAGGACAGTGGTCCTTGGAGTGGATTCAAGACACACTGGATGGAGGACTTTTTTGCTAAAGACTTCAGGGGTGAATGTAGCAAAAGAAAAGGACATAAAAAGGACCTGAGGCCTTTTTGTTTTTTCCTGAGCCTTTTTCCGAGAATTCTCCTCTTCAGCTCACTACGGCTGTCGAGCAGCACCAAATGGGAATGTCAAAAGGGAATTATTTGTTAAAACGTTTTGTCTGGTGACAGCCCTGCTCAACTGCCAATTATTTTATACAGTACAGTATACGTTTATAAGTACAGTGTATATATACAAATAATATAAGTGAAGAATGATGCTTATAATGAATTGAAACTTGAAAAATGCTTGAATGTAAGTTGCAAGTTTACATTTTACACTTCTCCTGAGGACATTTCATCATCACGGAATACTGGTGACAGTGGTATTTAATATGAGGAATGTATTGGCTGACCATGTAAATGGATGCTGGTAACAGTATAAACATTGTTCAAGATGGATGCTTTTGTAGCCCCTGTTAAAAGTATATATTCCTAAATGATTTTTTTTCTTCTCTTACCTGTGTATGCATCTTGGACTTTTTATTCCAGCTGGATAGTTGTTAAAGTATATTTAAAATAAATTGAATAAAAAAATAAAGCTTTGTGATTGGTAAAAATAGATCTTGTTCTTTTTGGCATTTGAAAACAAGGGTTGACACCTTTTTGCTAACCGTTCTTTCATAAAAAAATATCAATACACTGTAGTATTGGATGTGTTCTATGTAGTCTTGTGTAGCCAGACTTTTTATTTTTGGAAAGAATTCTGGTCCACATTACAGCCTTAGAAATGTAACAAATGCTTAGTATACACTTCAGCCAGAGTCTATACATTTAATGATACAGACATGTTCTGAAATAGCATACTACCGTACTATTTATATTTATAACGTATACTGCAGCAATGAAGTAGTGTGGTAATGTGCCATTCTAAACATAGCAAACTTTTCTCTCGAAATCTGTTATTTCATGCTTTTTTTTTTTTTTAGCAATATTAAAATTTTGTTAATGATGTAATGAACCTGCGTCAGTGTGTTCAGTGTTTATACACTTATGCTTACAAATGTTTTTCCTCTTTACAAAGCTCATGTTACACAGAACATTAAAAATAATGTTATGTAATGTAGAAGAACATTCCTTAAAGGAATAATTCACCCAAAAATGAAAATTTTCTCATCATTGACTCACCCTCATGCCATCCCAGATGTGTATGACTTTCTTTCTTCTGCAGAACACAAATTTGGATTTTTAGAAGAATATCTCAGCTTTGTAGGTACTCACAATGCAAGTGAATGTGTACCAACATTTTGGAGCTCCAAAAAGCATATAAAAATAATCCAAACGACTCCAGTAGTTAAATCCATGTCTTCAGAAGAGATATGATAGATATGTGTGAAAAACATACAAATTTAAATGTTCATTAAGTAAGATTTTAGCTGGCTCTTCCTCGTCCCATCAGCCCCAGTAGAAAATATGGTTTTGGACTTCATACTGACACCTGTCGTCCTGGATACTGGAAGTTTGTTTGCTAAAGTGCTGCGTTTCACCAAAGATATTTCAGATATTTCAAAGATATAATCTTCTATTTTCTTACTTTTTGTCTGTTTTTCTGTGTCTCTAAACACATCTCTATTATGGACATTCAAATGATCAATATTTAAGTCCTTTTTTGCTTGTAATTCTTTTCCCTGCCCAGTAGGGGGTGGTATGTGTGAAGAATGTGAATCACCAAAAACACGAGAAGCATGTAAGTGATCTGCTTCTCACCCACACCTATCAAATGGCTTCTGAAAATAGTGATTTAACCACTGGAGTATTATGGATTACTTTTATGCTGACTTATGTGATTTTTTTGAGCTTCTAAATTTGGGCACCCATTCACTTGCATTGTATGGACCAAAAGAGCTAAGACATTCTTCTAAATATCTTCATTTTTGTTCTGCAAAACTAAATTTACTGTTAGATCAGGCTAAATTCCATTGGCCTGATTCAAACTTACATGCTTTTACCTTTCTGAAATAATTTCAAAAGGCTCTGAATGAGTCATGCTACTGCCAAAGAGAGTGCTGAGGCATTATGTCTCGATTTATTTTGCTCCTGTCATTGTGCTGCCACCCTGTGGACTTTTTAAGTAACGACACTTTAGAGTCATTTCATTTCATTTTATTCATTTATAAAGCACTTTCGACTACACTTGTAGACCAAAGTGCTGAACAGTGAGAGTTAAGATACATACAACATGCAACATAAAACAATGTTCACTTAAAAACACATCACACCCAACCATCTAAATGAAAAGCCAAAGAAAGGAAATTAATCTTTAAACCAGCTTTAAAGATTTAAAATTAGAGGTGGCTCTAATTTCAAATGGCAAACTATTCCACAGCCTCAGACCTGTGACAGAAAATTCTCGATCACCTTTGAGCTTCAAGTGTGACCGTGCAATAGTGAGAAGTGATTTGTTCTCTGATCTTAATCTAGACGTCTGATATGGAATAATCAGATCATAAACATAAGCTGGAGCCAGACCATTTACAGCCTTAAAAACATACAATAGAACCGTATATCTAATCTTGAACTCAACCGGCAGCCAGCGAAGAGAGGCCAGTATTGGAGTGACATGGTCCCTTTTCTTTGCCTTCACGATCAACCTGGCTGCCACATTCTGAACCAATTATAACCTTGAAATAAAAGCTTGATTGGTCCCTGCATAAAGAATATTGCTATAATCTAAACGAGATAAAATAAAAGCATGTATTACTTTCTCTAAATCCTTAGTTGAGAGAAACGGCTTCAGCGTAGCAATGGAGCTAAGCTGGAAGAAACAGCTCTTAACCACAACATTAATCTGTTTATCAAATTTTAGGTTAGAGTCAAAAATTACCCCCAGATTGCACGCTTGTTTATGCTGATAAACTGACCATTGATCTAATCTGGAAGTTATATCCATGCAGCCTTTATCAGGACCAAAAATCATGATCTCAGTCTTTTCCTTATTTAACTGGAGAAGATTATGTATCATCCAGTTTTGAACCTCCTCCAAGCATGTTAAAAGAGAATTTGACACACAGTCATCCCCGAGTTTCAACGGGAGATAAATCTGAGCATCATCAGCATAAAAATGGTAGGGAATACCAATGTTTTTTTTTTTAAATCAAGCCTAGAGGAAGCATATACAGCTAAAACAACAAAGGCCCTATAATGGATCCCTGAGGGACCCCACAGGTAATTGGAGCTGTGGATGAAGAAAATGCACCAATCACCAATGTAAAAGATCTATCCCCAAGATAAAAGAAGAACCAGCTTAAGGCTGTTCCTTGAATCCCTACTACATGCCATAAACGATCAATAAGAATTGCATGGTCTATAGTGTCAAATGCTGCACTCGGATCTAATAAAATAAAGGCAGCATGTTTACCTGAGTCTCTGATTAAAAGAATATCATTAACCACCCTCAATAGTGCAGACTCCGTGCTATGTCCCGCCCTAAAACCTGACTAAAACCTGACTGAAATTTATTTAAAATACTATTCTCCTCTAAAAAAAAAAAGATGTCAGCTGAGCAAGGACTGCATTCTCCAGAATATTAGAGATACAGGGTAGTTTGGAAATAGGTCTATAGTTCTTCAAGTCAAGATGGTCCAATCTAGGCTTCTTAAGAAGTGGCTGAACAAGCACTTGTTTAAAGCAAAGTGGAACAATTCCATTGTAAAGACTACTATTAACAATGGAAGTAATACTCGGACCAATAGTATCAACCATCTTCCTGAGAAGGCGTGATTCGCAGGATTCTAGTGGAAAAACAACAACAACATTACACATGCATTCAGGGGTGTAGATTCCAGGGGGGATGCATTTACACTAGGTGAACATGGTAGACAATAGACTGACTGTCTGCTCCTGCTCTGTTGTGCACACAAGTTACCACAGTAAAGTTCTCATGATGACCGTTAGGTGTCACTGTTCACTCACAAAAGAGCTCTGCCTCCCCAGTGCCTGAGACGAAATCCCAATTAAGTTTTCTCACTGCTATTTTCTCAAGTCAAAACAAGTCCGGGAAATTGATTAATCACCCCTTGCAGCTGGATCGTAACAAATAGTTAATTAGCTAGTCTACCATGTTCTGTCAAACACCAAAAACAATTCAGTAATAAGGGCTACTTCGTTAATACTGTACTTATAATGATGATACGGAATGGACTGAAATAAAATGTCTGATAAAAACAAAAACATGAAAATGTAAACAAAGTTTAGTCCAAGCAGACTAACTGTGACTAACTTTTGAATAGCCAGGCATTCTACAGTGACCTAAATGAATGAAGACCTCCATAAACTCAAACTGAAACATGTCCCTATACCTTTTAGTTAGAAGGGAAAGGATACAGTTAACACACGACACATTTCTCTTCAAAGAAGCTTCATTTGAAAACTGAGAATTTGAAATTAGAACAAATCTTTGGTTACACTTTCCATAAAGCCTGTATAAAACTTTATACATTGTATTTATAATGCCTAAAAGGCATTTATAATCAGTTTTGATAATGTTCTTGTAACTACCATTATAAATCATAACCATGAATAAATTTGAATTGTAATATATTATAATTTATCATATAATGCATAAAATATTATGAGAGTATAATGCATTACTTAAGTCTACATTAAGTCAGTTTAAGCATGGACTTGATAATATTAAGTAAATTCTACATTTGTACTCAATTCAAACTTGTAAGGTTTTTTGCTCTAGCTTATAAGTAAATATTATTTATGATTGTTTGTTGTCTTTACAACGCATAATCCTGTATCAGTTCTAAAATCGAAAACCTTGTCATTTTTATTTGCCAGTTTAGATAAATATGACAGGTAAATAAAATAAGTACATTCTACTTACATTTTCGAAGCTAATGTTCCCAGCATGCACCGCCAGGCGTGAATAATTAATGAGCTTGCGTGGTTTCACTGTTTGCAAAATTATTTACACTGGTTTTATTGCTGATTTTGTTGTCATGTTTGGTAACTTCTTGTTTTGTGAAGTCTGAAGTTTTTTTCTATTCAAAGGTACCCGTTCATGATAATATATGCTGTATGTATTTATATATACTGTATATATTACCATCATCGTGTTTTGTGCAAAGTTTTGAGGTGTGTGTGCGCAGCTCAGGCTCTTGTTTCTATCGCTAGTAATGCAAGATGATGACTACATATAGCACATATTCAGCTTTGCTGTGGGATGCATTATATGTCATGTGGCACATGATTAAACTTGTGTTTATAAGGAAAGTTCTGAATGATCAATGTTCTAATAACATTTTCACGTAAATTTAACTTTGTTTATTTAAGTACCATGTATATCAGATTTGTAAGTTAAACATTTTCAACATTTACTGACTTTAAATAATATTATGTCATGAAAGTAAGTAGATTTTACCTCATTTTATACCATTCAAAAAAATCTGGGTTCAACACAAGTAAAGCTCAATCAATGTTGATTACCACAAAAAAAAAAAAAAAAATAATGTTTTGACTCATCGCCAAAATGAGTCACAATTTTTCATAAAAAATACAAATAAAAGCATAAATCGAGGTTTCAATGAGGCACTTACAATGGAAGTGAATGGGGACAATTATTACAGGGTTTAAAGGCAGAAATTTGAAGCTTATAATTTTATAAAAGCACGCATTAATTATTCTGTTAAAGCTTACGTATTACGGGGCTGTAAAGTTGTTTAAATCGTCGTTTTTACAGTCATTTTAGGGTTTTAGATTACATCGTCATGGCAAAGAAGTTGTAAAATTGGCTATAACTTTACAGAAATAGGTTATTACGTGATTTTATCTAACAGAAATCACGACAGCACGCATACTGTTTATGTCTTGTTGGCTATACTTTTGAAAAAGTGAGTATTTTAACATTCAAAAATGGCCCTCATTCACTTCCATTGTGAGTGCCTCACTGTAACCCAGATTTTTACATTTTGTTTAAAGAAAGAGAGAGGCAAGTCAAAATTTATTTTTGCGGTAATCAACATTATGCCACAAAGTTAAGTAAATCTTACTAGTCATTTTTTGCAGTGTATTACAGATCGTTTTGTGGAAAAATAGGTTTACCAAAAGAAATTAATAACTCATTTAATAGTTTAATGATGTTTCAGTAGCCATATATTTGAACAATGAAACATCATCCATGCCACTCTAATTTTTCCCTACTCTCTCTATGGTGCATAGTTATTTTCTTGTCAGACCACTCGCATTTAGTGCCAAACCATGTACACGCACACACAATCTGGAGGGATCTGTTTTCCCTCTTACACATTAAGGCGCTAACATTTATCAATGTGGGAACTCTCCTCCAGTTCATTCTCAGAAGAGAGGGAAAACTAGGAATGCTCTCTCTCTCTCTCTCTCTCTCTCTCTTTCTCTCATACTTCCACCCAAACTCACTCTCTCACAAACACATATCTTATCTATTCTTTCCTGGCTTGTTTTTCAGTTCCCAGAAGAGCATTCCAACTGTATTTGTACATACAGTGTGTGTTTTCTGTTGGAATGGTTCATAAATGTGACCACATAAGGGGGTTATTTATATTTTATGGAAAACATATTGCAGGTAAAGTAAGGAGTTTGTGTGTGTGTGTGAGAGAGACAGGTACTTGGGACGGATTGGTGTGGCTTTTGGCATTGTTGTGCGTGTGTGAGTGTTTGGCCTCAGCTTGCAGGCTTTGTAATCACAACTCCCTCTTTGTTTAAGCACTATAGATGCATTATGTAAGCAGACCCTGAGATCACCAGCTACACACAACTGTTTCTCTCCCTAGAGACACATACACAGTTTGCCAGTCACCATTTTTCTTTTTTTTTTTCTTTAAAAACATTTATCATTTTTTCAATAATCCTATTGCTAAAAAGCCTATGGAAAGGTGTAGCACATAATGCATGTATTTTATTAAGATGAAGTTAACGGTACTCAGTAGTAACTAGGGATGTCAGTTTTCAGGGATCACCTTAATCAAATTGTCATTTAAAGTAATTATCAATTTATCGTAAATGTTGATAATGCAAAGTGCAGGACTACCAAATACCATAGGCATGTTGCCAATTTGTAACTACAATTGCTAAAAACTATAACTTTTCTACCATCAAAAAATATTTTTGCATTTCAATTTCATAACAAAATTCCATCCAATTGAATTTAGTTATCTTGAAAGAAAGAAAGAAAAAAACTAAATATTTAGTTTTAGTAATTTAATTTTGTTACAAAATTACACAGGTCAATTTTATGGAATTTTGTTATGAAATTGAAATGCATAAATTATTCTTCATGTATTATGGATGCATGATATGTACACTATTCAAACATTACTCAGTTCAGTTTGATGGAAATTTGTCACGCAATTTAAATAAAATAATTAAAAAAATAGACTGAAATAATTATTTGAGTGTAAATAATATTAAACACATTTTTGCAAAAATTGAGTAATCAACAGTCATTAACTTAATTAGTCAAATTATTTACGACAATGAATCAATTGTCGATTAATTAATAACACCCCTAGTTAACTCAAAGAAACAATAAACAAAGAGCTATTCATATTTTTAGTTTTAATACATTTAATAGTGCATTTTGACCATGATTAATCTGTACAGAAATAACATTAATAATAAAAAAGATAAAGAACTTTCTCATTTCTGTAACTTAAGAGTGTAACATTTACAATAAAATAAGATACATACAAAAACAAGATATGAGTGATATAAATACAGAGAAGTTTAAATTAACTGTCATTGTCATGCGTTATTCTCAGTTTGGCAGCATACACTTAATTTACACACTTTTATGATACACCGTCATGTACAGGCACGGTAAGTAGTAGTAAATCTAGTATAAACATCAAACCCAGGGCTGATAGTCAAACAGCAGGTCACAACAGGAGTGCTGGGCTCATGGGAACCACCAGCCTCTCCAAAATTGATTCTCGATCAGACAGTTCGACTAAAATTGTGTGTTTCTAGTGAACGAGATCAGTGTAAAATAGGACATTATAGACGGAAATCTGCTGATCACAGCACTTCTGCTCTGTCCTGCTTTGTGACCATAGCTCTGGGTGAAGTTTTAAGTGTAAATGCAAACTTTGTTACTATTTCAGACTTTTACTTCATTTCTGGTTAACACTGACATACAAACATAAACTTATTTGTCATACATTCTCTACCATCTTCTGATCGGACAAAATTGCTGCCCTTGGTAGCCTTCGTTCACTCTGATTTCCTAAAGTCAAACATTTAACATCCAACCTAAACAAAATGCTTCTGAATTATTTTCCTGTCCTTTTGAGTTTTTCATAACTCACTCTTTTTCACAGACTGTGATATAAAAACGGTCGAGATCTTTGATTAGTCCTTGAGTACTAAAGAATTTTAATCAACATGTTGTCCAATCACAGACCTCTGGGAGGAAACCGAATTTATGTTCTGACTTTGCTTTATTCTACTCAACACATTGAGGAATTGGTCCATTGCTGTATTTGTCTTGGCTTTGGTTTAGGTGCCATTGGAACCCTCTGTTTAACATTATCTACATGCACTAGACTTTTCCTCTATCAAACACTTCCTGCCGTTCTTTTCTTAGGTGTTCCAGCCACCACCATCTGTCCTCTGCATCCATCCATCCATCCATCCATCCATCCATCTATCCACTCACTCAGACATAAACAAACATTACAAAAGCACTGTACACAGCTTTGCAGACACTTATATAACTGTGTAACAGTGACACAAACACACACACAGAAATAGGTAACACTATATTGCAGCAGGGTGCCAGTGCATGGAATATGTCTCATTTGTCAATAAATTCATGCATATATCACACATACATACTGTACATACATGAATGTACCATATATACTCCATGTAACTTACAATATCACACACACACACGATCACTTTCACAGTCATTCACAATACACATCCATACAAGCTTCTCAGAAGCAATAGCACCTCCCGTTTCATGTTGTCACACTATGACATAATCAGTATGAGGTCAAACATTGTGACGTCAGTGATGATGTCAAAGCAGCAGGCACTCCCATTTCTAGTCTTACAGACTTGTCATTTGATGTATCGCCATGGCAATCAAAATGGCAAGACCTCTGACCTTTGTAGGTTTCGGTACAGTCACGTTCTTTCCATATCATTTAACGGGCTCAGACCGTTTGTTGTTCAGGGAGTTTGAAATATTTATCATCTTCCTCTTCAGCGTAAGAGTTTGTTGAGAGGAAAAATTAACTCTCAAAGCACACTCCAGGTGCATGTGTGTGTGTGTGTGTTTGTGTGTGTATTTATTTGTCCAGGCAGGTAAAGGAGTCTCGTATCCGCACCACCTCAGAAGCACACAGGTGGCCATAAAGCTTATTGTACCATTCAGGGCAACGACCCCTAAAACAACAACAACAACAAAAAAGGTTTGTGAGTGAAGTCATTTATATTTAAATGTATTTTATTTAAAGTATTTAAATAAAAGTATTTATTGTAAAAAAAAAAACATATATATATATATATATATATATATATATATATATATATATATATATATATATATATACACACACACACACACACACACACATATATATATATACATAGATAGATACTGTAGATAGATAGATAGAATAATTAAAAAAAATTATGAATTTTTTTAAATATTTGCATTTAAATAAATTATTATTTTATTTTAATTTATATAAATATTTTTTAAACAAAATTATACATCTATGCATATTTTTAATTTTATTTGAAATATATATTATATATAAAACATTTAATTGAAATAAGATTTACTTTGATTTATTTCGTTTTACTTAGTTGAATTATTATTTATATAATTAATCATGTAATTTATTCGAACATCAATATATTTCCAGCTCTCACCTGCAGTCTATTCTTGAGATGTGCGTAAGTCGGCTCTTGTTGGGTCCACAAGGTTCAACGTAATAGTGAGAGGTCAGAACATTAGCACGTACGCCCAACATCGCTGCACGCTCATGATCCACTGACATGCACACCAAAGCACTCACTCCCTTAGGCAAGTCCGTTACCCACGACCTAAAGCACAACACAAGAGCACACTTTTAGGATTTTGACATTTATGGCCCGTGAACACAAAAGCAAGCTTCTGGAAGTTGTAGCATGAAGAATCTGAATAATTCATAAGACATTGTGCATGTGTGTTTGTATTCACCTGAGCACTACATGGTCTCGGGGTGGATGGGGTGCCATTGATTTCCTGATGTACTGATATACTTCCACGTTATGCTCCAGTGTCTCCACGACCCTCCACTCTAACAGGTCCTCATCCCAGCGTTCCTGCTCTCGTAGGATCTGTTGCAAGACATCCTCTGCCGATGCAGGCACCTCGACGCACACTTTCCACTGCCGTAGAGATGATCCGTCCTGAAACTACCATCAGAGGAGATGAAGCTATAGTCATTAACAGTTCCAGCACAATAATCTCAGTAATGATGTTCATTACTGTCAACATGATATTACTACAGTTTAAAACAGTTGTGATTTCAAGCAAGAAACCGAGAAGTTCTCTATGGGTAGCTCAGGAGAATTTGTTCCAAAGCTTTATGGGTACATGCAACACTTTCCAAGTACAAGGGAATGGGGCTTAGTGTAATATGTTATGAGCACAAGTGTGGTCGTGGGTGTGTAGTGCTAGAACAGCCATCAAACTGATGTCATGGTGGGCTGTATGCCAAAACAGAGCTGGGAAAGACATGCAACAGGCTACTTTCGCACGAAACAACCCGAGAGGAAAAAAAAGTGATGTAGGGGCAAAAAGACACAACTTTTCCATTAGGTACAAGCGAGAGAGAAAGCCAAAAAAATCTGCAAAGGAAGGAAGAGAAAATGAACATGAAATGGAAAAAAATGGGAAGAGTCTGAGTGACTAGAATAGGGTGGTGTACGTGTACAATTCCCTCACCTTCTTACAAGCAAGTTCAGCATTTTCAGGAGTCGAGCAGCTGTCATAACCCTTGAACTTGTCCTTGGCTTCCTTCAGCAGGGCATCCAGACAGTCTTTGAGCAGATTCTTGTAGCTTCGGGAGCCGCAGTCTTCCGTCAGGACCTCCATCCGCATGGGACTCAGTCCCTGCTCCACGTAAGAGTTCCTACAGCGTGACATCTCCTCTGGAATCTGAAAAAGAAAAAGATAGTAATAAATTAAAAAATTATCCCCAAAAGCAATACAGAACAATTCACAATGGCAGCCCTGCCGAAAAGGCCACAGCTGAGTGTGAATTTCCATGCTTGTCCAGACAGGTTTATGCAGGTTAGACCAACATAGCCATGCTATTGACTCCATTTACACCTGGTATTAAGATGCCTTTCGGGTGATCCAATCACATGTATTCAGAGCTAAATACAGGTCTAAACGATGTCTAAAACATTTTGTGATTGGATCACAAAAACCACAAACATGTGGTCAAAAACGCATGTAACCGCATAACATTTGAGGTGTAAACGCTAATCCGTCCTGTATGCGTCCCAGACAGCAGTGATGCACCACCCTTCACCTGTCAATCAACCACCGCCCTAAAACAAGAGTTTAAACTTTGCCAGTTACAAGTGGCTTTAAAAGGAAATAATCATCCGATTGGAAAATTTTAAAAAGTGGACACATACACAAGCACGAGAACTTCACGGATCTTCTTCAGTATGTCTGATATCAACACGGATAAGAAGCACAAACATCTGAAGCTCCTTTAATACAGGAAATACACTAGAACAATGGAGAAATCTGCTCGAAATGTTGCTTTTGTGTTAAGACTGAATTTTAGCTGCATCTGGGAGAAACATTGCACCGTTTTTCTCACGTTTTCTTTCATTTCTCTGAATATTTTGCACTTTAATATTATGCAGTAGAACAATGACACAGTTATTTATGTATGTGTTCATGAAACGGAGACCCTCCCCTCGAAATCCAAACACAAGTTGTTACAGGAGATGCATTTAAGCGACCAGGTGTAAACAGCGATGTGTCTCGCCTGTCGACATGTGATCGGATCACCTGAGACGCATCTTAATACCCGGTGTAAACGGGATTATTAAGAACCCAGATGGGGCCACCACCAGCACACTGTGGCAACCACATTAAAAAGAACTGCTTAGACCAGTGTAAATTCCTTGTCTGGACTGGTTTATGCTGGTTTGATGCTGATCTGGATAGTAGACCAGAATCCCACATTGGGCATCAGCATTGAAAACACAACATATGCTGGTCTGTTCAGCAGAGTGCTATTACAAATTAATTAAGAGATAAACTGTTATTAAAGATACTAGCTCATAAAATGTATATAAGTACATTAACATTAGCATAAATAAGCTTAATTGGCCCTAAGGGAGCAGCCATCAACGAGTGCACATTACACATGTAATGTATTTCTATATTACATTACCCATGACAAATCATGGTAATATGGTTATGGTGCACTAGTTTTGTAAAGCTCATACAAATAAAAGACTGCAATAAACTGGGGATGATTTACACTAATTACACTAAATCAGAACAAATGGTAAAAGTGCTCTCGGCTTAAGTGTAAGTGAAATTACGGAAGAGAAGTGACAAGGGTGATTCATTCCCAACTGGAAGTGGCTCATCCTGTTTGTTTGTGTATATGAGTGTGTGTGTTTGCCTGTCCTTATCCACTGAGTGCTTTTGTACGTGTCCTGTTCTGCTCTCTGTCCTTTTCCTGCCTGACTGACGATGTTTATCATGTCATGGTGCTTGTCTCTTTCCAGCGTTAGTCAAGATAAATTTGTTATCTGCATTCTGCAAAAAGAATTAGTCTGATGGATACAGTGGGACCAGATCTTTCTCATCAGATTTGGGCCAGAAGACCTTTAATAAAAGATGCAATCTGTTCATTCCGCTTTCTGGCTTATTCACTTTCTATAAATAGTCCATTAAGAAGAAAATAATTGTTGCTAACAGCAAGAAATTTAGTATTTTTATTAAGGTAATGGCTCCACATAATCAGCTAAATCTAATAATGAAGTTCATCATGATTCACTCAGGGAAAGCTGGGGCATATGATGTAACCCTAAGAGTGAGTTTGTGTGCATGTGTGCTGCTTTGTCAATTTTCCTTTGAGTTAGATGAAGAATTTATGTTTTTGGGTTTATGTAACTTCTGCTGACTTTTATTATTTTATACTTATCCAGTTAAGAATTTCCATCCATATTCCAGAAGAGGTACTAGAACAGTAATTGTGTTTCTATGTGTGTGTACACCCTAAAAAAATGTTTTATTTGTGGCAAATGTGTAGTTTGTGTCACACAATGGAATTGGAATGCAGTTATATTCACCAAAGGTTTACTACAAATGCCAATTTGCATGTGGAAATATGAGTTTGCAGTTAATTTATGCCAATATTTGCCAAATGTTAACCACAGTGGTTTGTCATAATATTCCTTCCTAGCTCAAACATGCCTTTGCCACTCAAAAAGTTGTCTGGAGCATGTATCGCACCAAATAGCATGACAAGCCATCTGTAACAACCATGAGCTAATCCTAGTCCTGTATATGCATGTTTATGTGTGTTTGCATTGGCGATTAGGATGGATTGGCCATTGCGTAACAACAGCAATCATTTTGACTTACTAAAATAAATAACTCAACAAAGTTTTTGAAATTTTGACCCAAGTGACCAAGCTCTGTCTAAATAAAGATGTTTCCAGAGAGCTATGTTTGGTTGTTGGTACTTAAGCTGTGGTGATAGTACACAGAATTCAACCTTTGTCCAGACGTTCTGATGTGATGGAGTGAAAGTGTCTTTACACGAGAAAAATGCATGCATTTGTACCTGAGCTGAGAGCCCATACTCCTGTGTGCATAATAGAAAGAGGCATCTGTTGTGGAGTGATAAGACCGCAGCTTTAAACTGTTACTGTCATGGTTTTGCTAATGTTGATGTGTGTGCGATATTAAGATTTGGTACGTTTTGTTAAATAGAAATGAAATGTTTTGTGTTTATGTTGGGAGTTATATAAATGCACTAAAAGGGTCAAGTGAAGACATGCTGTGGTCTCCTCACCAGGAAGAGCTTTTGGCACTCCTGTATCATGTGCGCCAAGCCATGTGTGGCCGCCAGGTTCTCGTTTAAGTCCCTTTGGTCCGGTTTTCCTAGGGTGTTCTTTCTGTTCATAACCCTGTGATAAGGTAAAACACATAAAAGAAAGTTCATTAGAGAGAAAAAGGGCTAAAAAGAGTAAAAATTATGTTTGAAGCAAAAACTACAGTAGTGAGTACAAAGACTACTTACTGTTTACTGTTTCCAGAAAATAATATCTAAACATCCTTAAATCACAAGTCTTACAATCGTGAAAGATAAGAATTGCTTTGAGAAAATATATCTTGAATTAAGTCTATTTTCCTTACCCCATTTGCCATTTGTTTCTTGTTTTTAGCATAAACCTCATTACATTTATACTTAAAACAAGACAAAAACAATACATAAAGATATAGCCTCTGAAAACTAGTCTGCATAAGGTATTAAAGGGATAATTCACCCCAAAATGAAAAGTTTGTCATTATTTACCATCATATTGTTCAGAATCCAACTTTTTTCTTCCGTGGAACACAAAAGGAGATATTAGGATGTTATCTAATCTTGATGTGACATCTCAAATCTAAGCTACATTTTCAACTGCAGCTGGCATTCAAAGCCTTACATAAGTCAGTCCTCTCCCCTCCCTTTCTCCATTCTTTTACCTACACTTCTCTTCGCCCTTACGTCTGCCTGCTTTCCTGTTTTGATAAGGCTGTTATTCAAGTGTGCTAGAGTACACGATCAACTACAACATTAAAACCACCTGCCTAATATTGAGTAGGTACCCCTCGTGCTGCCAAAACAGCGCCAAACGGCATCTCAGAAAAACATTCTGAGATGCTATTCTTCTTACCATATTTGTACAGAGCGGTTTTCTTAGTTACCGTAGACTCAAACCAGAAATACTCAAACCAGCCCGTCTGGCCCCAACAATCATCCATGTGATTATCTAATCAACCAATCGTGTGGCAGCAGCGCAATGCATAAAATCATGCAGATACAGGTCAGGAGCTTCAGTTAATGTTCACATCAACCATCAGAATGGAGAATTTTGATCTCAGTGATTTGGAGCATGGCATGATTGTTGGTGCCAGAAGGACTGGTTTGAGTATTCCTGTAACTGTTGGTCTCCTGGAATTTTCACACACAACAGTCTCAAGAATTTACTCAGAATGGTGCCAACAACAGAAAACATCCAGTGAGGGGCAGTTCTGTGGATGAAAATGCCTTGTTGATGAGAGAGGTCAACAGAGAATGGCCAGACTGGTTCAAACTGACAAAGTCTATGGTAACTCAGATAACCGCTCTGTACAATTGTGGTGAGAAGAATATCATCTCAGAATGCTATTCTGAGATCCGGGTTGGCACTGTTTTGGCAGCACGAGGGGGACCTACACAATATTAGGCAGGCGGTTTTAATGTTGTGGCTGATTGGTGTATAATTGCATGATGTAAGGTTTTGAAGTAGTTGCATTCCAATTATGATAGCACCCCAAGCAGTTTGCAATTAAGTAGATGAGAGGATCTATGTGAAGTGTGTTAACATATTATTCAATAGCGCGCGCACACACACCTGGGAGAGGAGCTCTCTCTCCGCAGTGTGTTGAGGTGGAAGAGAGATGGGGCTAGACACACGGCCAGGTTGGTACAGGTCATCTGGTTCTCATCCACACTGGCCGTCACATCGCTCAGGAAGCACAGCAGAGTCTGCAATGCCTCACGGTTCTCGTCGGGTAACAGCAAAACGGCGGCCCTCACCGCCTGCAGACGCTGCTCTTTGGGAACATCTAAGAAAGACAGCGATGTTTCAATAGTTTGCTCCAAATGCTGTGTTTGCAGAATGAGGATCCAATCATAAAAGTACTGTGGTTGTACAGCAGTATTGATAATGGGACAGTGATGGTATTAGATGGAAATACCATGGTACTTTGAAATATACTTTGGTTACCATATTTACCATGATATTTCCAAGGTAGTCCAAGCTACTATATAGAATAACATGGTAAAATATGGTGCTATGATGGTACATGTCCAAACAGTTACATATGCTTTTGACACTTATGGACTTTTTCTTATTACTGTATCTCACCAAGCCTCTTTTAAACAGTAAAGGATGGATTGATTTGAAATGAAATGTCATGTATACAAGAATGTGTGTGCATATGGATAATATGAAGTCTGTTAACTTGAAAGACCCTTACTGAACACAAATACACACACAAAACAGGCACACACAGGCCCATAATTGTATGTGGAATTCTAAGACCTCCCTTGTGGTTGAGGTCAGCTATAGTCCTTGGGAGAACATACTTGTTGCTTTCTTCATCATTGTGGTTGCGGTAACAGGCTGTTCCTGTGAGACAGGAGTTAAAATGATGCTCTGTATTTTGGAGTCATAACTAAATGTGCAGTACAAGAAATCTAATGTTTAGCTCTAAAATCTATTTTGGCCTGTCCAAGTAACAGCAATGTATTATAAAGTTACAGTATTAATATAACATCATGTTCTATTGGAAGAATGGGAGAATCCCTGTGAACTTGTGTCACATGGCCAATAGGCCTCTGGAATCACATTACAGTGGTATATTAAATCATATTCTAATTAGTTTTATTTTCAAATCCAAACGACTATCCTTTTAATGATCAAATTAAACCAATTTCAAATTAAATAAATCAACTTAAACTTGCTCTCCAATACAAATGAAACCTCATGACCATAAATCTCATCTTCATACTGATTTCCGAGTTATTGACGAATTAAATTGAGGTGAGCACACACATTAGAGTGTTTGAACTGTGTGTTTGTGTGGTGTGAAATAGCTGTGGTACCTACAAACCAGGCTGCTTGTGAGTTACAGCTCGGTGCTGGCCCTGATTCACATACTGATTTATTGGTGCCAAAACATCATTTGACAGCTATTTCCTGAATTTGTTTAGATTTCTTTGCCCTTTCAAAATTATTCATGCATCCAAGAACAAGCATCTACAGCTCTTTGCGTAGTTGCCCTCTGGAAAAAGCCTTGTTCTATTTAGATGTGAGAGCTGAATGTGTGTGTTCTTGTTTCAAAAGTCTAAATATCAGTGTTTGTGTGTACATTTTGTGCAGGCACCTGTCAGTGCAAGTGTGTGGTCTTCTACAAAGCATATCAAAAGTGAACTGCATGTGTTCTTACATTGATATATCTGCAGAAAGGTATCAGACAGTTTGCTGGTAAGCAGAGGCTCTGGAAGATCACGGAAGTACTGCTTAAGCATGTCAGCCACATCATAAGCTGATTGGCCCTCGTAGCTGACTCCGCCCCTACCTGCGCCACATGTTTCATTCATTTGTCGAAGTGCTTGGATTCGCGATTTCACTCCAGATTTCCTGAAGAGCCCCACCTGTAGAGAACGTTGGTTAGACACTTAGGTACATGTATATGAAACTATGATGGAAATTAACAACTCCAACGTTTCAATAGTAAAAACACTCATTACAGTTAAGTTGCATGTCAACCGTGCAGTGTAACAATATCTTGCAACGTAGTTCCTTTTCTTTTTTCGGAACCATTTCCCCTCATTTCTGCAAGACATTTATTCCTTTGCACTCTCTCTTTTTCAAACTGACAGTTAACTTATGTGACCGTGAGTTTTCCAAGCACAGGAATAGCTGTCTTTAATAAGTCTTAAAGGTATCACTAGGAAAATTCCTTACCACTCCTTTCGTAACCTAGTCACGAAGTTGCGACTGTAATGTCTAAAATTGTAGCTATTGTGTAATTTCTCAAATAGTCTTTCCATTTGACACCAAAAAGAAAGAGTATGAAATTCGTCTGTAGTCTATATATCATTTGCTCTCTTATAAACACTCTTGGAATGGAATGTCAACCATGTGTGTAAGTGTGGTATGTAACTAAAGGATATATCCAACAAGGAAAGACTACCAGGCCTTTTGCGGTTATTTTGCTACATGCAAACTTCAATTTGCATTCAAGTCTGAGAGTGTTGAACTCGGGTATGCATGTGGTGATAAATCAACAGATGTCCTGTGCTTGAATTTGGGTCCTGTTACTTATAATGGCACAACAGGGAAAGTTAAACTAAACAGCTGTTCAAATAGGAATCATTTAACTAGGTTATGACCATACAGTATTTTTCCCCCTCTATGGAACAGTTTTTCACTAACCAATGACATGATCTGACTATATCACATAACACTCCAAAGTTTCACCAAGTCACATTTCTGTCATTTACTCACCCTCATATGGTTCCAAACCTGTATGACTTCCTTCTATCGAACACAAAAGGAAATACTAGGCAGAATGTTAGGGACTGAAAGCCTTCATCGTCATTTACATTCATGGTATGGAAAAAAACATGCAATGAAAGTGAATGGTGATTGAGTCTCCCAAACATTCTGCCTTACATCTGCTTTTGTATTCCACAGAAGAAAGTCTTGAGTAAATCTTGAAAAAATCATGACATTGTCATTTTTGGGTGAACTATCCCTTTAAGTACTGTACATTTTGACGTGCTTGTGCATCTTTCTGTTTTGAAGTATATGTTTAGACATGTGTGTACTTGCAGGCATTTTTTGTGTGTTTGTCATCTCTCACCTGGTCGAGGCATTGGCTCTGCAGGTAATACATGGCTTGTTGTATACTCTGAGGCAGAGGCTGCCCGCTCCTCTGAACTATGACCTGCAGTGGAACTCCAAACACGCTCCTGTCCTTATAGTCTCGAACCTTTATCCGCTTCATGAACTTGGGAACGGCCCTATCATGCAAAAATAATCATAACATAAATAAATAAATAACATACATGCCTTTGTTTAAATAACTGACAAATAAATTCTGTCCTTTATCTATCCCTCTCATATACACAGAATAAACAGTCACATGTGGATCGGTACTGTGGGAGTTTTCTTATGCAATAATGATGCAGTGATGTGGGTTTTCATGTTAGATCCAATGTAGAGAGTTTCATTGAATCCTAAGTGTATGATGATGTAAGAACATAGAAATCCACAGAGCTCTACTCTGAGAACAAATTCAGTGTATTCAAAGCACTAATCTAACGTTTCTCCATTCTAAATTAATTCTACTCAAGTCATACGGAGCAAATAATCCATAAATAAATAGCAACGACAGCTCTGATTATGTCCAAGGTCTTGCAGCATGAGCTGTTCAATATTAAACAGGTGTTGAGAGGCACAAATGGGTACATATGAGCACCATGTGTTGACAGGATGCTTATCTGCAAGTGTATACGTCATTGTGTGTTTAAGGGGAAAGCTAAAGGGCCACTAAAAGCTGTTTCCACCTTTACAGGCGAAAGGATAAACACACAGACAGCAGACAATAGTTTGGATGTGCATGTGTGCATATTTGCAGTGTTGGGCAAGCTACTCAACAGAAAAATGTGTTTAGCTAAGCTAAAAGCTACACTTCGACTACAAGCTACATGCCAAAAGCAGCTTGCTACATTTAAGCTACTTCATATTTTTTTCAACCGCAGATGCAAAGAGCATGCCGTCATAGACAAAGCATCTGAAAGACTTATTCACATGATGTTTATCAAAGCCTTTGTACAGTATATTACAGTTTAGTGCAATACAGTATACAAGTATACAGTATGGTGCAATATGTACCGGTATGTGCACGTAAAAAAACAAAACAAAACATGTAATTTCATATTTAGACAAGCTACTTATATAAACCCATGTGTTCAACATTTAAGTCACTATTTTTACATTTTATTTTTCATATTTATATTACTACCTCTACAAACACCTGTGTTCAATATGAAAAAATCACTATTTTTACATTTTATTTTTCATATTTAGACTACTACCTCTACAAACACGTTCAATATGAAAAATCACTATTTTTACACTTTAATTATCAGATTTAGACTACTACCTCTACAAACCCACACCCATTTAAACATAATTTCATTTGCACATTCCTGTATAAAAACTCTGTGTACATACAGTATACTATTCATCTATACAATACAGAAATACAGCAACTAGACACTGAATTACAGGATATATCATCAGAGGCCAAATTTCTTGTGTGTATGTGTATGTGTGTGTATGTGTATGTGTGTGTGTGTGTGTGTGTGTGAGAGAGAGAGAGAGAGAGAGAGAGAGAGAGAGAGAGAGAAAGCACATCTGGGCAATAACAATGTGATTTCTGATGGTATCAGATGGTAATACCATGGTACTTTGATATACAGTTACCATATTTATGTACGATTCTGTATTTGCATGGTGCTTAAAGTACTTCAAAGAATACCATGTTACTACCATGGTAAATTGATGATTACCATATTCATATACTATTGTATTTACATGGTGCTTCAAGGTAATTAAAAAAATACCATGGTACTTCGCTTTATGATTACCATATTCATATAGCCTACCATTGTATTATCATAGTGCATCCAGGTAATGGTACATGTCCAAAAGCCATGGTACTTTTAATGTGTTTTTGTGTAGGCTAATACGTGTTTTGATACTCTTTTGGTTGGAAAATGTATTTACCTGCAGAAGTCAATTACAAGCTGCAAATGTGTTGAACTTTATAAAGACCTACTTCATCACTGGCAAACGATAGGGTGCATTTGCAGGTTTTGTTTCCATTAATTGTAGATCCACTGAAACCAGCGCAATCTTTATTTTCCATGTTATAAAATACTCCATGAGCTTATTGGCAAGTAAGAGCGCGTGCAAATAATTCAGCACCATGCGCGCAAGCTTTCTGAGGCATTCAGATTGAATCGCGAACCGATACAGACTGCTTTCCTATAACGTGTGACCAATTAATATTAAAGAACCGACTCAGATAAGCGATAAATTTGTGATCGGACATCTTTAGTTTGATCCAAAACTGGTGATAGTAAACACCTGGTAGAAGGCATGATGTAATGGTGTAGCTTTTCTCAATGCTACGCTGCTACCTTAGCAAAAATATAGCTTCGCTACTAAAAAGATGTAATGTAGTTCTGTACTCAGAAATGTAGTTAAGCTACTGCCCATCACTGCATATTTGTGTGTGTTTATATCTCCATGGTTCCAAATAGGGGGCATGTCACTATCATGATGTATAGTGGTTTCATAAACACACATATTGAAATCTCTCATCAATACGTGGGGACGTGCAGATGTGTGTTTACACTGCAAAGTCACAAAACAGCCCTGTGTTGTAGAGGTCTGACATAACCAGCCCCCAAGAGAGAGGAAGGAAGCATGAAAAAGGGGCAAGTGGAAAAATGCACCACAGGGAAGGCTCTGGTTAAAAGAGTTCATAACTTGTGAGGTCTGCCTGTATTTGCATAGCCTAGATCAGGGGTCAGCAACCTTTTTGACATGGAGTGCCATTTTATATTTTCCTGGTCAATGGCTGTGCTGAAAAAAAAAAGTATGAGTCCACTTGTGAAGATGTTTCTAATTTGCATTTTTCTAATTTAAACATTTATTTTTCATAACAAATGATATTATCAGCATAACAGTTTGAGTGAAAACTCGATGATTATGATATAATCATGATCCTGCATGTGAATTTTCACAGAGCATCTTAAGTGCTTTAATAAAAGAAAACCTGTCCTTTCGTACAATATGAGTTACAATTAATGACATAAATTTGCTTATTTGATTACTGATCACAAAACTGCGTGGAATCTTAAATATTTCTTATATTATGTCATTGTAATCATGTAATCACTAGCACGCAAGCAACAGCGAGAGAGGGGCAGGCTATTTTATTTATGTGATGTTTTTCGCACCTGCATTCCAATCTACATCTTGATGTAATCCTTCCTCATGGTCACGCAGCTTGTTTTCATGAACTGAATGGGAGGCTAAACACTATTAAAGTGTGACGAGACTTGCGCTGCGCATGCATGCCATTCGCGCATCACAAGCTGTTCAACTATTTAGCCCTCTTTCGGTGAATCGTACCTGCAAAATCCTAAAACTTTATTTCCAGGTTTAATTTATATTTTGAATAGACTTGAAAAGATTTTTGAACCCCATGATGTGGGTTTATGTTTTCTCTTTTAATCGTTTAATGTAATTTTGAGTGTGACAATGGTTTAAGGAGGGTGTACCTGTATGCTGGGTTGGAAATCTCAAGGATTAATAGTGGTGTTTTCCTTATTACATCACATGTTGTTCTGAAAGCAAAAAGAAACAAATGAAACACGGAACGTAGGCTGTCATCCGCGCAGCCTGACCGAAGCAAAGTGGGTTCATTTACTTGTGTGATTAACCGAACGTGAAACGCTGACGGCTCGTGATGCACGAATAGCTTGCACGTGCTGCACGAGTCTGTTGGGTATACTGCAGTCTCATCACATTTGAACTTTTTCTTTAGCCTCCCATTCAGCTTATGAAAACACGCTGCGTGATCATGAGGAAAGATTACGTTAAAGTGTAGATTGGAATGCAGGTGCAGAATTGATATAAATAAAATAGTCTACTCCTCTCTCGGCATTGCTGGCGTGCCAGTGATTACCCCTCCGCATGAGAAAAACGTGGAAAAAATAAAAAAGAGCGAAAGAACGAAAGAGCGAAATAAAGATTATAGATGGACAGACAGACAAAAAGAAAGAAAGAAATAGAATAATTTTTGCATGCTAACAATTGCTCAGGAGGGTGGTGAAACTATACATTTAATTGTGCATGTTTCTGTGACCTCACCAGCTGAAGCCGTGTTTGTTTGTGGGTGTGTATCTCTCCAGTAGAGCAGTAAGTTTAAGCAGGCTGTACTTCTGGAGGAGGTTCATCTGCAGAACTGACTGACATCCAACTTGCAGCACTGCTGACGATAGATTTGGCCCATGGGAGCTCTGGAAACTTGGCCAGTGCAGCTTTTGAGATCTATAACGTTTACATTCATACAATTGTTATACACAATATGAGCCCTTTTTGTTGACCTCAAACAATCCTGTTTACAAAACAACTCACAAAATTTTCTTGGTAACACAAAAATGGACAGATTCATTTCTAGTAGCATTTATCTTCTGGCGGAAACCGCACACACAAAATAAAAATCCACACAAAGTCCAATGTATGTAATGGTAATGTAACAAACTCACAAATACACAGTAAAACTTGAAAGAAGTAGTACCTTGACTAACAAATATTATGCATACACACACAAACATACAAGCACACAATCTAAATAATCAGCTGCAGATTATCTGGATTAATCAAAAGGCATCTATCACCAGGTGGGGGCTGTCTGAATTCCTGTGCTACATTCCACTGGGATTCCGTAACCTACACGTATCCCTGATTATGTAAGGGGAGCTGTTCTGACATGTTTTCTCCTTCCCTTCCTCCCTCTGTCACTCTCTATTTATAGTTTCTTATTGGCATAAATGTTTTCCATTCAACATTGCCAAAGCTCTTAATCACAACTGGAACAGTTTGGCAGGACAGTTAATAAGAAAACATTGGACATCTCTCTATCTATCTCTATCAGACAATGTTTTATCAGAGTCTGTGTGTGTGTTTGAGTTTTACCTGTTAGCTCGTGTAAGTGATGCTCCCACACCAGAGTCGCATCTCTCGCGTCCACTGAGTGTCTCATCCCTTTCTGTTAGCGGGTTTCCAGTGCTGTCCTGATCGCTGCCGTTCTCTGTCTCTTCTAAGCAATTCTGCTGTGGGGATAATGGACAGGGAGATGCAGAATCAAGGGCTGAATCTGAATCCCCTTCCTCTTCATCTTCTTCCTCTTCCCCAGTTCCTGTCTCTGACCATGCATTGACCAGTCGCTGCAGGCCACTGACTCGCCCTAACACGTCCTCCAGTTTTGGCTCCTCCACTCCTTCTGCCTCATCCTCTTCATCTCCCATTTCCGAGAAAGGTACGTTGTCATAGATACTCAATCGACTGTCTAGTGAGGCAGCAGAACCCCTCCGAGGTGGGCGGTGACTTATGTTATCACCACTACGGTAGGATCCCCCATCTGCAAGTGCTTTAGGAAAAGTGCCAGGCTTGTGGCCTTCAGGCAAATAGAAGAAGATCACACCTCTTTCCTCTTCCCTACTCTCCTCATCCTCCACTCGCCTGGTCTCTGACCTCTGATGGTTGTGTCGGTTATTCTCAGCTGTTGTGCTGGGATCCATTCTCTTACTCTGATTCTGGTGATGTTGTTTCTCTTCCTGGTCTTCCGAAGGTTGCAGAACAACTAAATTAAATGGGTCAAAGCCTTCCAGGTACATCCCACCTCTTTTGGTGGACCCAGCTGCCGTGCTGTGACTACGTGCTCTTGAGACTGGACTGGGAGTACTTACAGCACTCCCACTGCTGGCCTCTGATTGGGTACTCCCTGCACTCCCACTGCTTATCTGTGTTGAATAGGAGATGCTTCGGTTTCGGTTCGCATTGCGATCCAGAGTTTCAATGTCCACACAGTTGAGGCGCCGCAGTTTGTCTTCATCAAGACCCTCCTTCAGCACTGGCCCGCTGATCTCCAATCTGCCTTGTCCGGCTGCACATTTCTTCTTGCGACTGGAAGCTGCATTGCTGCTGGTGCGTAGCCGCAAGCTTTCCATGCGCTTCAAGAAGCTCTTTGCTCTTGAACGTGTGCTTTTTTCAGCACCACTACTTATCAAGCTGGGTTTTACATCGAACGCAAAGGTACCACGTTCCAGTGGTGATGGAAGCCCATCAGACATGGAATCTTCATTGGCGCCTGATGTTCCAGAGGAACAAATGCTAGCAACTGAGCTTGCCCTGGTTGTGGTGGCTGTGTTAGCATTGGAGATGGTTGTAACAGGACTGGATGGTACAGTATTACTCAGAGATATGCTTCGACCTCCACTACCAGTGCTGTGAAGAGAGCCTACCTCTGGTTGCTCACTCAGATCTGTTAAGACACTCTCAGCACTAGCATTAACTCCCTCTTTTAGAAGGGGACCTCTGCTAAAATGCTCATCTTGGGGAAGGAAGGGAGGTAAGGAGCAAGTCTCTCCAGCTGGGGGAGAGAACACATCCAGGTCCAGTTGGTCCAGGCGAGACCAACGCTTGCTGTCCCGCTGGAAAGTCCAACGGCCACTTATAGCACATGGCTCATCCTCATCAGAGTCCTCACTCTGAAATAAGAGGGAACAGAGTTATAGGTGCACAGATAAGACTGTGCAGCCAGGCACACTAATAACTCAAGTGTTATCGTCACATCTTAGAAAGTAAAGACAAGTTAGAAAGGTGAACCCTAATAAGCAACCTTTGTTTTCCTTGCTGTTGGATTATGATCAAAGGCTCAAAGTGATTTACTGTCAAAAGTATTCCAATAATTCAGCATTGTGAGCTATAAGTTAGCTATATAATACCCAGTTTGTTCAATCTTGCAAGCCTTTGGGCTTGATAAGGTGTCAAATATATTCAAGACTAGGGTCCACTAAAAGAAAAAAAACAGTTATTGTGGTTGGCTTAGCCATGTCACAACATAGTCACATGTTCACCATTCCCCCTTTTCTCAGGTTAAACTATCTCCTCCCTGAGGGTGGTAGGGATGGTAGAAAGGGGGTGGTGGACAGAAAATTCCAGGCCAGCTCTCAAGGTTCCCACCCCAGCCTGAGATGGCAGATCTGGTTCCATCCCCCATCAATGTAATCATCTCTAGAAGGCCTGAAGAACCATGTCTTCTGTGATGGGACTCCTGGACAAAGGGGGGTTGGAAGGGAGGTGAAAATATTCAGGAGATGCATGTTTGTGCTTTAACGGAAGATCTCTATCGTGAAATGCAACTATAGATTTCTGGCTCAGTTAAAACGGTCTTAAATAATTACGTAATTTCCTGAAGAGATTGGGCAGAGAATTGGAAGAGAATTCTTCATCCCTTAGATGAGTTGCGTGTTGACTACAGTTTAGTTGTACAGCAGACTCTGGTCTCAAGGGCTTGACTAATCATCGAAAGCAGAACTAGCTGGCCTGTTAACAGGGGGTCGTGGGATCCAGAGGTGTCTCCTTCACGGTTCATAATAATGGTGGCGACAAATGTCCATAAAACTGGGGTCGTTATTTTATAGCCCCTGAGGGCAAGCCTTTGATCAGAAAGAAAGAAGACCTAGGGTGCAATGTCCCCCCCACCAAAAAAAAAAAATCTAGAGTGCAAGTGCAACTATGAATTCAAGTGTACTTTTTCACTTCTTAATAAGCTGCAGGGATAGGAAAATGAGAAACAGAGAAGGATCCTACAGAGGCCACCTGAACATTCCCTGGATGGTTAGGGCTTGTATGACTGAAAAGGGCAGATCACTTCCTCAAGTCATCTCGTGACCTCTACCTTTGACTCCATCAGCACAAGATGACACTAAAGGGTCATTAGCTTTCTTAGCAGGACGCACACTTGACAAGGCATCCATTGTTCAGAGTTACAAGGTTTAAGAGCAGAAAAAGAAGCTGCGGTCAGACATGACGGTTATCTTCTTAAGTTCCCTGTTGTGATTACATAGTTGGATTGTTTGTTGTTGCATTCTCGACCAACATGTATTTGAGTCATTGCTTTGGGGCATACTTATATACACGCTCACTCTGAAAGCACTTTGACAGAGTGACCAACAACTGACTAGTGTAGTGTGCATTCTCTTCCTTTTATGGTATGAAAGGGGGTTTAGGAAGTGTATGGTGAGAAAAAGATGATTAACAGGACAGAAGGAGAGCAGAAGGAGGAGAGAAGCTAATGAAAGCCCTTCATTTAGACATAAAAGCAACTCTGCCCTCAGGGCCTTAAAAAAGATAAGAAAACAAGACCTTCCTTCTAATTAACCTACACAAAACGCAAACACAAGTTGCACACACTAAAAACCGAGCACACGGAGAGAACATGGAAGAAAGAACAAAAGAGAGGGTGAAAGAAAACATTAGTGAGACTTAGCAAATGAAATGAGAGAGATACAAGAGAAAGGGGTTTTAGACCGGACACTTACTCTTTTTCTTTGAGGAGTGATCTCTAATCTCATAAGAGCACACTTGTTAAGGGTATTCAGTCTCCTGCAATACACACACACACACACAAACACACACACGCACACACAAATACATGAGTGAAACAGTTACAGTTGTTGTCAAGCAGACACCTTGAAAAGAACCATGGGACTGCAAACAAAGGATAAATCCAGTCATTAGCCAACAAACAGACTTATGCAGAGTCAAAACTCTGGATAAAGACAGAATGAGAGGAGGGGCAAAGAGGGGGTAAGCAAGAGATGAAGACTGAGATAGATGGAGATAGACAGAAAAAGACGAGAAGAGGATGAGAGGTGGGAGACAAGGCCTATAATGAGCTGCTGAGGCCTAAAATGGCCTCCAGATGTCTGTGAGCTCCAACTGGATTCAGATGGACCTTTCTCTGAGTGAAGAAACTTTCTTTCCTGATTAATGTGAGATTTAGAAATTATTAGGATTTCTTCCCCAAGTTTTGACACTAAAACTTTGCCAACAAAATATCGATAAATGCATTTGTAACAAAGCATAATCATGTTTTGCTTTAACCGCTTTGACCTTGTTCTGATAAAATAATTATTAGACATAATCAGTACTGTATATTACTGATTGATATTATGCATGTCAATGAACTCAGTGACTTAAATTCACAACAAGCATATTCTACATTTTTATATTTCTATTGTGTTTGCGTCTCACCTGCACAATGCCTCAATGGCATCCTGATCCAGGAAGTCATGATCTCTGGTAACTGAGGAAATCTCAATTGGGAACTGACCATCTGTGAAACAGAGAGGAATAAATAAATAATGGAGAAAAAAAAAATGCAATACAAACATATAGACCCAATAAACATGCTGGAGTGTACGAGGATGTGGAAAGGGGGTGTTGGCAGCAAGTGGAATGTGTGTCTGCCCTCTTTCGTACACATACACACACACACACACAGGCCTCCCCTCCTCCGTTGTTGAAAAGGTAAAGGAAGTACGTCTTAGCCAGCCAAATAAACACAACTGCAATACTGCAGAGCTCACCAGTGGGAGGTGTGTGTGGGAAGGGGGTGTTGGAATCATAATAGGCACTAGGCATCCCTCAGAGAGCCCAGACTGTCTTTATTAACTGAGACTTTAATAACTCACACACATTAATTAGAATTTTTGGGAAAGACACGCCTCTACAACTTTCCATAGCCAAATGACTTACCAAGTTGATAATTTGTGTGTACGTGAGTCTGTGAGAGTGCAACAGCGATAACAGATGATTTTATTGTTTTCCTGAGGATACAAGACCTTTCCCGTAGTGTACTTGCTCTCTGTTATCTATAGTGGGGCAATCATGACAGCTTGATCACATAATTCAGATTCCTGTAACCAATAACACACCTCAAATGGGCATGTAATGTCACAAAGGCAGGAGTCAGCAGGTCAAAAGTGTGCAGTGCAAGACACCTGAGGGGTGATGTTATTAGATTGTTACTGCTGTAGAACAAAATATGCATTTATGAGCTGGATTTAACACTATCTTGAGTGTAGGGGTGTAAATATTAGCAATTACAATGACTGGATTTGATTACGATTCTTTACTTACGATGATTATGATGCAACATGAAATCTGTAATTTGGTCACGTGTTGTTTAGATTATTTTGAAACAATTTATAATTATTATTTTTTTAAAATCTACAGCACATGCATGCACCAGACATGAGCACTAGAGCCACAGATGCATTTAGGACCGAGGAGGTTTGGCTTATTTGTGGATGCTTAAACAGAAAAATAATACTTATGGTACATGCATTATAGATCCTATGTGAATATCTAATGCAACATAATGACTAGATGCAAACAACCAAACGTTATGTAAACCATGGAATAAGCGTAATAGATGTGCATTTCATGTAGTGTTAACATACACTGCACTACCAGGGCGTGCTGAGTGACTCCAGCCAGGTCTCCTAAGCAACCAAATTGGCCCGGTTGCTAGGGAGGGTAGAGTCACATGGGGTAACCTCCACGTGGTCGCTATAATGTGGTTCGTTCTTGGTGGGGCACGTGGTGAGTTGAGCGTGGTTGCCGCGGTGGATGGCGTGAAGCCTCCACACTCGCTACGTCTTCGTGGCAATGCGCTCAACAAGCCATGTGATAAGATGCGCGGGTTGACGGTCTCAGACGCGGAGGCAACTGGGATTCGTCCTCCGCCACCCGGACTGAGGCGAATCACTACGCGACCACGAGGACTTAGAGCGCATTGGGAATTGGGCATTCCAAATTGGGAGAAAAAAAAACAAAAAAAAAAACATACACAGCACCAATAATTACAAATTAAATATGTCATAAGCACACAGATGTTTAGCACATGTTTAAATTAAGCAGGGTCATAGAATTAAAACCTATCTATTATAGCGTAACAATTTGGTTATACATGTATGTGGTAGCTGCAAGTTTCCTATTCAGGTTTAAAGGCATAGAGACAGCGGAACACTGCAGCTCTTGTCAAGTGCCTTGTCAATTCTATTGCATTATACTCACAGCACAAACCGCACAAGATAAAAAAATATTTATTTAGGCTGTGTTCTATTCGTGATTAAACTATTTTGTGGATACAACACATTTTATGGAGATATACAAACAATACACATATCAGAGATGAAAACAATAAACTTACTTTGGTCAAATGGAAGTAAACAGTTATGAATAATGACACAGAAAGCCGAACTCGGTAGCAACCATCCATTCATCCATCCAACCCGCTAATCCCATGTATGTTCGGTGCAGTGGTGAACTCAAAAAAAAAAAAAAAAAAAAAAAAAAAAAAGGCACCATTTTTTGGATGAGACTTTTAACTGAGGTCCTGACTCTTTGTGGTCATTAAAAATCCAAGGACACTTCTCGTAAAGAGTAGGGGTGTAACCCCTGTGTTCTGGCCAAATTCCCCCCATTGGCCCTTATCAATCATGGCCTCCTAATAATCTCCATCCATTAATTGGCTGCATCACTCTACTCTCTCCTCTCCACCAACAGTTGGTGTGCGGTGAGCGCACTGGCGCACTATGGCTGCCGTTGCATCATCCAGGTGGATGCTGCACACTGGTAGTGGGTGAGGAGATTCCTCTGTTCACTGTGTGAAGCACTTTGAATGTAGTGTCAGAAAAGCGCTATACACTGTAAGTGAAACATTCATTCATTCATGCGTTCATGAACTCGGTGTCATGAACTTTCTTAATTGATTTGTGCTTGTGCACTTTTTTCCCTTCAATCTTGCATGCTCTTCATCTGTTTCAAGTAGGCTTGTGTTTTATAACTATAGTAATGATAATCGATTAATAAATTCTGTAATAGATGCATAAAAATTTCTTTGTCTGATCAATGCATGGTGATTGATGTATTTTTACACCTCTAGAAAACACCTAAACCAATAGAAACTATGCCCAGAGGCCAATAGAAAAATTCAAATATGATAAAATATGTCAAACGGACCTGAGGGTACTACACCCTTATCACTAATTGAAAGAAATGAAAATGCAAGTGGAACGATGGAAAATCAAATTCTGCAGGCACAGATTCCGTGAACTGACAAATGCATAAAATCTATTTTGGACAGGCACTGATTAGGGTGGAGGGAGAAGGGACCTACCTTCATAGAGCTGGGCGTACTGTGGAAATCCTGCAGCCCTCAGCCATGAACACGCCTCCTTCGCCTCAATCTCTGCAAGAGAGAAATAAAGAGAGAGAATGTTGCTTTAATGCACTGAAAATGATATAATGGAAGTACGGTGTAATGGAAAAAGTAGTTTAAATATATTTAAGGCTTAATGACAATACTAAACAGGAACATGACAAAAACGAAGGATGCTGGTTTGCATCCCTCTGTCCATGTAATACTCCATATTTCTCTTCTGTGTGCCGGTGATCTTAACAGTTTGATCCGGTACCATAGTGTAATGTATGAGAAACCAGTGCTAAGTGGCCATCCACAGTGGTCGGAGTTGTTGTTGGGTTGGTGGAGAGCCGCCACATCCCTCTCCATTAGCTGTGAACGGCTCTTTAGATGCCACAAGCTAAATGGCAAACACCATTCAAAGCATCTTGGCTCCTTCTGGAGAACAGTTTCACACAGAAGTTGTCAGAATTAATCAGACGCTTCTCATTTAAAACCAAGGTACGCTTTAAAGTTTCAAAATCGAGACTATTCTTGAAAGCACTCCAGAATGTTTTTTTGGTGTTATTGCACCATGTCGTGGTGAATGGGCAGATAAGGATCTTTGTGCAAACTCCAAGATTGAAGAACTGAACTCAAGCAGGCATGACACAGGAACTGGCAGTTTACTGAGATAGAAATCTTTTCTGATAACCATTGTGCCCTTGAGCAAGGAATTTAACATCAGGTTGCTCCAGGGAGATTGTCCAGTATGGTTAATGTCTGCTAAGTTGCCTTGGATAAAAGCTTCAGCTCCTTAGGACTGGCATTGAAGTGCTACTGAATCCCATCTAGTGCCCTCTATGGGTTGAAAACAGGTAATGCGATTGCTCTACTGGCATTTCTGCAATTGTATCTCCAAAATCTTCACAATTACAACTCACAATGTGTTGTAATCAGCAGAGGGACCTCTCTGCTAATTGTGCACATTCCCAACACTTAAAATCCTAATTATTCTAATTGCGATGATTGCAACTGACAGACCACCTGACAGACCACCTGAGATAGGTTCCCCGTCATTTCAAAAGAAAGTAAGAGAAAAAGAATCCCTCTCTTCCACTAGGATGTGATTAGGAGGGGCTACGGGAAAGAGACGTGAGAGAAAGATGTGTGTAAAAAGACACTGCTGACTTTGCCCAGGGGAAAGGACACAGGCTCTGTCTCTACTAGCAGGGATACGTGACTCCCCTCTCGAACAAGCGTGAGAGCGACAGCACGCGTGACAACAACAAAGGCACACGATAAGGGAGGTCCTCTGCCGGCAGAGAGAGAGAAGAATGCGGGAGATGAAGAGTGAATGAGGGAGAGGGAGTATTTCAAAACATGCTTTGACAGCAAGAACGCCAATGCGAAAATAACAGAAACGATCGGACTCAACCGCACAACTGTGTCTTGAGTCCATCTCAAATATGCACGTGCACATTCCTTTCAAGTGATTTTGCAGAATTTTGCCCAAAAGCACTTTTTAGGAGTTCGTGAACTTTGAAGAATGTGCTACACTTACAATAATAACACACTTGTCTGGAATGGTCTTTAATGAGCGCTGTGGCTTCCTGTGTATGTGTTGGTTTGCTCAACTTTGCTTTAAGGGACAAAACTGTCCCCAGAAGTTGGCAAAATCTGAAAAAAAAAAAAAAAACTCCTTTTGGGGATGTCCAGGGATGTCCTCAAACATTTGAGTATTTTATATAAAAAAGTTTATTTTGGGAGTAGGTTTGGTATGTAGTAATTATAATCAGCTTTCAATAAAAACAGTAGAGTTCTAAAGTATGTAAAGATGTGTCTATATACAGTATGTTTATGTGTGTTTACAGTGACTAGGCACCACTGAAGACCATGCAGCTGCTAGACAGAATGCATTTAAATGTTAATGATGGACACACACTCAGGCTCCACGGCAGTGTCTTACAGACTGGCCTTTTCTTTCATCACCAAGGTGTTTCCCTGACTGGTCACAATGGGCCACAATCACACAGGTGCCCGTCTGACACCAACAGTAAATAAGCTCAAGGCTTTCTAACCAGAGACGGCATCACAAACAATCCAAATCTCACCGTCATTCATTAAAAACCAGCCAAAGAATGTTGGCACACAAAAAAACAGGTAACAAACCTAAGATAATACGCAGATACTCAGATACAAAAGTTATTGCTTGGAACTTGCTCTTTCACCTTTAAGGAGTTCTCAGTCATGTTTCATTTTAGTATCAACTTTAATTGATGTCTAAAAGGTTTATTGTAAAATTTACTCCTAAAAAAAGGCACATGCTAGGCGATCGTTGACATAGAGTAAAAGTATAGAGCTGTAAATTAGTGGGGATAGCATAGCACAACTAATTTTGCCTTGAAAGAGTTTTTAAAAATGTCTATTTTGAATTCTGACATTTGATTACAGATTTTGGTATCTGAGCACTGTGACCTTGATGAGATCTCTTCTGAAACTCTAGAAGAGACACGTGAAATTACTAGGATCTTTTTCTCAGGGGAAAACCTGAGAAACAGTAGACTTCAACAAGTCTCCATTTGATCTCCATTTAATCTCATTGCAGTCCAGGAGAAACAACTGAGATATGAAAGAGATCTCATTTGTGATTTTTCTTTCCTACTGGCAAATTACTCACTGCTCACTAAGTGCACTATAGTGGATTCATCTATCGCAGCAATAAACCCACAAAACACTTAAACACTGTCTTTATGAAGATATATAAGTTTAAACACACTTGAGAAGTTGTTTCATACTCTCTGTCTTACACACATACACATACTGCTAAATATCACACAGATGTGCCCTTAATGTTCGGATATGGGCCGTCAGTGTAGAGTTTGTGTCTGTGTGCACACGTCGCATCCTGTGTTCTCCCCGCAAGTCTGTGCGGATCCCCGCGCCAGGCGGCAACCTCACTTCCCGTTCTTTTCCGAGGCCGACAGGAAGCCGTTAAGAGACCTCATTCCATGGTTACCATGGTCACTGGTCAGACACACCTCCTTTTGTTCAAGGCCAGATAATGGAGGCCTTCAGCACCAACACAAACACAGAGAACACCTTACATCCTGTAACACACACACGGAATGTCAAAAATTCTACCTCACAGAGAAAGAGAAATAGGCTGAACCGCCCCTCTAAAGTAAACAACCTTTGATTCTCAGCAATTGTACAGTACATGTTTACATTTAAAGGAGACTATTAATTCAAGTTACAGACACATCTAGATTGAGCAGCTGAGCTAACATTGTGTTGAAAGCCAAAGTCAATACTACTTTATTGAGTTGGATACACTAACACTTTTCTAAATTGAATATTACGTTCAGTATATTCTCCACGTCCAAACATATCCCAAAGGGTCTATATATATATATATATATGTCATAATTTCATTGATGCAATGTTTCCAACATGTGACCTATTACGCAACGCAAGGGTTTGTGTAAAAAAACCTAAAAAACAGTTGACTTAAAAAGTGACAATGGATATAAAGAGCTGTGATGACTTTATCAAGAGTCCCAATCTTTAAACTAGTGATTCACTGCTATTGATTTCTCAATGTCTGACGCCATTATGATAACTCAAAGCAGGGTGGCCAATGGTGGAAACATATACTTCAATTTAAAGACAGCAAATTAGATGTACAATGAAACTGCAGATGAAATTAAGTGTTTTCACTTATTTTACACAATATTTACTGAACAAAATTAGAAAAAAAATGTAATTGTGTATTATCCATTTACAACGCTGTTGGTAGATTTGGGCAGTAACATGAGGGAAATATGAATTTAGCTAATCCTAAGTGGGCACAGCTCTCACAAATAAAGTGCACAATTAAAAAAAGGAACCAACAGCCAACACCGCACCCTCCCATCTCTCTGTCTCTCCATCAGACTTAATCTACACATCTTGGTGCCAGTCTCCCAGTGGATGCATGACGATATACCTCTGCCACAGTGACCTGAGTCGCGCGCACAGGATGTCTGGGTGGCATCCGTCACAGAGACATGTATGTGTCATTGTCTCCATCATTATTCAAAGCACTCACTTTTCACTCCACCATGTTTCCATTTCTATCAAATCAATGAAATCTTTGATATATATTTGATATATATAGAGACAGATAAGACAAAAGCGAAGACAGCTTCCAGACCCACAGAAAGACAGACTTAATCTCTTGGGATAACTTCCTATAAACTCGGCTAAAGTTGAATTCCTGTTGGGACCTTTTTTTTTTTTTTTTTTTATTGCCACGTCTAAAATTACCATTTCTTCTTCCTCTTCTCCTCTCTCCTCCTCTTCCTCTTTTTCCTGTTGCAGGAAGTTCTCACAATCACTGGCTGATTGTCCCTCAGCATGAGAGGGAGGAGGTGGAACCCACTGTGTATGAGTGTTTAAGCAAGTTTGTGTAAGCAGACCTCTCTGCTATGGAAGCAAAATCCAACCCACAACCTGAATTTCAAAGCCTTGTTTTTGTCAGTGTGCATAATCAAGGGGAATCAAGGAGTGTGCATGTGCATTTGGGTTAATTTGAATAATAAGTCTTTCTAAAGCTGCAAATGAACAGCGCACTAACACCAATATCTGTCTTTGAGTGGAACTAGATGGATTTTATTTGCAATTCATGTGACCTGATGTCTTATTTGCCAAACCAACTAAAAAGACACTAAGCTCTTTCTGTATGCAGAGCATTTCCACGCTTACACTTTAAATGTGCAAATCGCTAGAAGTCATACATCATTTGCTGGGGATCATGCATATCATATTTGGCATGGTTTTTTTTTTAAAGACATATGGAGGGAGAGTGTGAGAGTCAGACAACTCTGAAAACAAGATGATCCCCTCCATCTGGCCCTCTACACATACACATGGGATGATGGAGTTATCCCACGGTTCACTACAGTCACCCAACACCGCAATGCAAGCCACACAAACATAAACTCTTTGGCCAGATGGCTCCATTAAAATGTGCTCCTCTGACTTTCTGACATATTTAAACATTAGCTATCGCTGACCTGGAGCCAGCCTGGCCAGGTCTGGTGACTGGCCACTTTGTGTAACACAAGACTGATCTCAGGTCAGATGATTAGATACGCTCCCTGATATGCCATTCTATCCAATCCATCTATGATCTAAAGAATACTAAGAGGGGGAAAGAAGTGAAGAAAGACAGACTCTCCTCTAATGTCGCAGCAAGCTTCTTATTACAGTGCAGAGTTACCGACTGATCCTAAAGCATCTGCAACATAATTATTGTGGTCAAATGTTTACCTATTAAATAAACTAAAAGCCTGTTTTCAGATGGCAATGATGGAGATTCACTTCTGAAAACCTATATCTGCACACACTTCCAAAAATCCTCCTTTGAAAGCTTCATTGGGTTTGAAACAGTGTGGGATGTTTGAGTTTGAATCTATCTCAAGGCTTCTAGTCCATCAAGCTCAAACCATGACCTTAGATTTATCAGGTGGTGCATGTATATCAACATCAAAGTGACGTGTTTTAAGCATGGCATTCTCTCCTTTGACTCCCTGCTTATCACCTGGAGTTAACATGACCCCAAGTTTATCGACCTCTACTTAGAAAAAGAGGGGGGAAAGTCTGATCATACAAGCAACTTCCTGCAACAACAGCACACATTCTTTCTTTGAAACACTAGTCTTTTTCGGATGCAAGACAATAAAGAGATCTCTATTCTGAGCATGGCAAAAGGTACGTGTTTGAAGCAAAAGGCTGCAGAGACCAAACTCGCACTTTGCACGACCGGTTTCACGAAGACACCAGAAATAAAGACAAGCGACAAGAGAAGACATAAAAAAAGAAAGACAAATGACGAGAACAATTTAGCAACATACTGAGTGAAATTATCTTGAAGCGCCGAAATGTATAGCTACATGGCGCGAGACGTGGAAAGATGCACGAATGCGCCCTCAGAGTCAAACGCGGACTCTCCGCGTTCTCTTTGGAAATGCCGGGACCTCGCAAAAACCTCCTTCAACTCTCTGCATTTAAATATGAGAGAACTCAGACCACCACTGACGAAACACACAAATCGCAAACTCTTCTCGGAATTACGTGAAATCGTCGCAAATAAAACTGAAGGAGACGAGTCGAGATTAAGAGTGCGCGAGATTACTTATTTGACAGCCTGGAACACCCAGTGGCCACCAAAATAATTGCGCTTTTAAACATTACAAATAAATGGTAATCTAGTTCCAATATATAAATAAAATAGCGGAATTTGGAAGGGAGCATTATAGCTAATCATGACATGTCATATAGCATTCCATATCCGCTTTACAACATTACAAAACGTCAACATAACAAGTTTCCTCACAACAAGAGTGAGTTATTTTGATGAAAAATAAATAAAATAAAATAAAAACATACTTACGAGTAAGGATCATGTTTGCGTTTTCAGTAACGCGATAGTCCCGCTGAGTAATTCTTCACGAGTGCTCTTCGTTTTATTCCAACATTACAGCGAAGTTCGCATAGTATCCCAATCCATGATTGATGTATTTTCCTGTCTGCTCGGGGAAAATAAATTCCTAACTCCTCCAGAGAGATCTGAAACTCCCGTGGACGGCTTGGCCCGTGCTGAATGTGAATGAACAGACTGATTCACTATGTAGGAATAGCAGGCAGAGGGAAGACTCCACCTCCCCGCCTACCCTAGGGCAGCCTCAGGTGGGCTTTCGCTCGCTGCTCTAGACGGAGAGGAGGAGCTACTACTAAAAACACAACCTGGAGCTACAGAATGTCAGGTAAAAAAAAAACAAAAAAAATTCATTCAGGATAATAAGTCCAGATGCTCCTGAATGATTTTTTTTTTTTTTTTTTTTTTTTTACAACATTCTTAAATAACCTGCAAAATATACGTGGCTATATAGTGTTTTTTTTTTTTTTTTTTTTTTTCAATCTTGAAATTACTGTAAATTATAATTAAATTAAAATAATCACATTCTAATTCACTTTTTAATTGTAGCCTAAATAAAAACAGTTGTCACAGCGCGCGCAGTACGCGCGCATCACGCGTCACCGATGGAATAGCCTAATTTAAGGGTAAAATTCGGACTTATAGTGTAATACAAGTGTTTTTGTTAGTCAAACGTATGCCCTTTACTCCAAATTACAACCTCAAGCCTATCTTTCTTTTCGTTTCCTGTCTTTGATGAGGTCTTTCTGTTTTTGGCGCGAAATCCAAATATTCGTGAAGCAAAAGTGAGAGTGATTTTCTACTTGCTGCTCATTTGGGTGCAATGTGTGGGAGCACTTTAAACTGTAATTAAAACGGCGCGCTGTTAGCATATCATTAGAGGTCTTCATTAAGTAAACGGGCTGTTTGAAGGTAGCTATTGTTGTACATGATGTTGTGAAAGGGGAAGACAATGTGACCGTTCTGCTATGGTAATTCCAACAAGCCCCATCAACAGGCGTCCCTGATCCTCGCCTTTTTCCACACGCACGCACACGCACACGCACACAGGCACAACCGTGCAACAGTAGCGTCTTACACAGGGCAGGACTTTCTATTGTGTCAGGAGTCCTTATTGAGATCAAACAAGCTTATGATCCTCTCGGATTCTCCCTGCTTTAGAAGTGAATAGAAAGTCACATTCACTTCCTTTAGACAGTTCAATTAAAATTACTGTATGCTAAAGCCTTAATGGAGACCACTTGGAAATTTTCATGCAAGTCAGAGGTCGGGAGATGTTTTCTGATTATAATTAGGCTGTGTTCGGAATGGAATAGTGGACTGCTTACTGAATAATGCAAAGTGGTATAATTTATACTACCCACATAAAAAAGTATGTAAAACAAAAGGCATGGTGAAATATTCATACAAGTTTAAAACTTCGGTATGCTACTTTATGGTGACAACCTACAGTGTGCATAAACATAAAATGCATAATGTGCATAGGCTATACTTGCTGTAAAATAGTAAGAGTAGTATGAAAGTATGCTATCCTGAACACAACCAAAGTCTGTAATTTGTCTTGTCTGGGTCTGTAAAAAAGTGAAGTGTGTTGCACTCACAAGGAAAACATTTTTTCAGGAAAAATGTTTTCATCACTGGGGAAAACTGCCTTTACTTGTGGAATTTCTCTGCCCTTATTCCTCACTCTCTGTAAACTCAGCATGACTCATATTTGGTGAAGCATTGCTATGGTAACATCAGGGTGATGTATTTGTGGGAATTCTACATGGAATAAAGAAAAATAATGAGGGTGAGCTCCTGATTTAGGAACTTTTGTCTCCACCACTAACAAATTCAGACATGCCATGGAGAATGAGTGAGTTATGCATATCTGGTTTTGAAACTGACTCACAGATTTTTCACCATACTTTTCCTCTCTCTCTGTAATTTTTATGTCAGCCCATCCTATTCTTTCTCTCCCCCTGAACACTATTCTTGTCACCCAACATATTGGACTCTATTTCCTAAGGGCACTTTTCATCGGTGGGAGTTTTTGAGCTATCTGTGGGTGTATGCACAAACTGTGGGTGCTGTATGTTAATGAATGGCACAAAGTGCAATTTGCTAATTCCCCGATAAATAGGTAATTGCGCGAAGAAGTTACAGAACCACATTTGTTTTCAGCACAAAGCGGTGTTGTTAACTATTTATCATGGGAAGTCACCAAAGGCTCGCTGTCATGTCGCTAAAAATAGCTAAATCACGTGATGACCCATCTTATTACGTAAGGTGTAAAATTAACATACGTAAAGGAATTGGCATATTGGGTGTATTGTTGAAGAACGATCATATGTATTTTTTTGGATCAGCGGAACATTACCCTATGACCATGCGCTACACGGACCCATTTTGCTGTTGCGTACCATCTCCGTTTTTACATCAGCTTGATTTTTTAGGGGCCTGGCCCCCTGGACACAGGGCCATGAAACCCACTGGATGATCCACCCCGTCTCTCTCTTTCTCTCCTCACCCTGCTAGATAATTAGGAACCAAGCACTGAAAGTGCGGAGGCCCTATTGTTCTTCTAAGGATTATTATTATTATTATTACTTTCAAGGTTTTCGGTACTTTTGGGGTAATTAGCATGCGTAAAAAATCAGAGTCGTCGGCCATTAGGCATGCTGGGGGGCTCTGTAGCGCCACCTAGAAGATAGGCATGTTCGGGGGCTCTGTAGCACACCCGTTTTGAGCTACTGTCACCAATCTTTGTACACATATAGATCTCATCAAGCCAGACATCTTTTGTGCTGACAGTCATAAGCTCTGCCCAACAGGAAGTTGTCCATTTTGGATTGTTTGAAAAATTCATGCTCTGGAATTTGAAATACTCCTCCTAGGGATTTCATGTTACAGGTATCAAATGTGGGCGACATAATGCCAAGACATTGCGATGCTAAATTGCAAACTGATTTTTTATATATCGAACGATGTTGCCATGGCAACACGATAAAATAATGTCAAAAAATGGGAAAAAGGAAATGTCTCATGTCTTCTGCGTGCATAGTGTTATTTATATCAAAATCGAGCCAAATGTTTGTCCTTGCAGGCCAATCACATTGATGTGGCTATTGTGGGTCACGGTTGTAGTGCCACCAACTGGCGGAAGGAAGTGTGGCACTTTTAACAGACATTAAAATATCCCCCTTGTGTTTACCTGAATTGCTTCAAAAAATTTTAGAATAATGACAAGACAGTGCAGATTTAAAATTCTGAAGGGGTTCTTGATATATTAAATACTGTTGCCATGGCAATGCATTAAATGTCATCATTCCTTTTTATGTATATTCACATGTTTTTGAAGTACTTGGCATGCTTGAATTTTCATATTATTTTGCACACATATCAGAGATGTCAACCATTAGGCCTGGGCAAAAGTTAACACATGGGTGTGGCTGGGGAGCTCTGTAGCGCCACCTTTTGACAAAAGTGGTGGGTCAGTTTCTTCTACGGTAACCAAACTTGCTACATATATTGTTCTCATCAAGCCAGACAACTTTAAAAATTACAGTCATTAGTATTTTTTGAAAATTGCAGGCCCTGAATTTTTTTTTTTATTTTTTTTTATTTTCTCCCCAATTTTGGCATGCCCAATTCCCAATGTGCTCTAAGTCCTCGTGGTGGCATAGTGACTCGCCACAATCCGGGTGGCGGAGGATGAATCTCAGTTGCCTCCGCACCTGAGACAGTCAATCCGCACATCTTATCACGTGGCTTGTTGAGCACATTACTGCAGAGACCAAGCGTGTGTGGAGGCTCATGCTGTTCTCCGCAGCATCCATGTACAACTCACCACGTGCCCCACCGAGAGCGAGAACCACATTATAGCGACCACAAGGAGGTTAACCCAATGTGACTCTACCCACCCTATGGGCTTGCGACTCCAGGTGTGGTAGTCAGCATCTTTACTTGCTGAGCTACCCAGGCCCTGATCTTTTGAATACTCCTCCTTGGGGATTTATGTGACTGTCACCAAATTTAGGCAACCTTATGCCAAGACATTGAAGATGCTAAATCGCAAACTGATTTTTGATATATCGAACAGTGTTGCCATGGCAAGGCAATAAATTAAGGGCAAAAATGTGAAACAGGAATTTTCTTATATCTTCTGGGTGCACTGTATGATTTTTATGAAAATCAGCTGTATGTTTGGTAATGGGGGCTGATCACATTTATGCGGCTATTATGGGTCATGGTCATAGCGCCACCAACTGGCAGCAGGAAGTATGGTACTTGTAACAGACTTTGAAATAGGCCTCTTTTGTTTACATGAATTGCTTAAAAATTCTTTAGAATAATGTCAAGACACTGCTGATGTAAAATTATAAAGAAATATTTTGTATCTTAAATACTGTTGCCATGGCAATGCATTAATTGTTATTATTCCTTTCTTCCTATATTTGGGTGTTTTTGAGGCACTTGGCATGCTTAAAATGTCATGAAAGTTTGCACACACATCAGAGTCATCAGCCATTAGGGCTGGGCCAAATTTTCGAGGGTGGGGGTGGGGGGCTCTGTAGCGCCCCCTTTAAAATGGGTGTGTAAGACGGCCTCTGTAGCACCCCCATTTTCACCTACAGTCACCACAATTGGTACATATATAGTTCTCATCATGCCGGACAACTTTCTTAATTATAGTCATTAGGTCCGCCCAACAGGAAGTTGGGATTTTTTGTATATTGCAGTCTCTGAACTTTTAAATACTCAATTCTCAATACTTCAGTTATTATTATTATTATTATTATTATTATTATTATTATTATTACTATTATTAAGTTTATATTTACAGTTGTATGTATGATCAAATTTCATTTCAACACTACAAAAGGGGCCAGTGGAAGAAGTCGGAGAGGGTAAAATGTTTGGATTTTATGGGAGGTGGTTATATAGGATTTTTTGACCACTTAGTTATTTTGATCATATTTTAATTTCGTTCGAAGTGTAATTTGAATTTAGAAATATGTTTGTTTTAATTTTTGTTTTGTTTTTTGTTTATCAATAAATTAATTTATTTTTTAAAGCAAAATTGATTGGTAGAACTGAAGTGCGTGCAAAAATCCACAGCCTATAACCTGGAAGGCCATTACGATCATTGTTAACACAAGTAATGATTTGTGTGTCACTGATCAATATTATTACTAATACATACATTCTCTATAATTTAACAGAGCTTGCATCCAAATCCTAAAGAGAACCAAATTTTTCATATGTATAAAAGAAGTGTGTCACTGTTATATAAATATGCCTGACATTCAACAAGGACGCAGTTAATGCACAAAAGAAAGTAAGTCCATATTTAAATTCTTCTAATTTATTGCATACAACCCATTACACTACCAGTTTCTTATGAATGTGCTGTCTTTGTTTATATTGCTGGTGCTTGACTGGTAATGGACTATATGGGATGCAGACGGTGCAATAACTGGAGAAGAACCTCAAAATTAAATTGCTCTTGACCCAGCCCATTGGCGCTTTATGTGTGCAATTTTGCCAAACTAACTTTTGCCTAGACTTAGAGCATGCTTGCACAAAAATAGCAAAACTTCATGGCCATGCCCACTGACTTTACTTGTATGACTTATTGCATAGTGATGCGTTTAGCACTCTTAAAATAGGGCCCATAGTCTACTATTGTTTACAACAAAACTTTCTTATATTTGAATAATTACGCTGTTATTTTTATTATTAACTTCAAAGCTCAAACAAATTCTCCAGACTTGAGAAGTTGCAATTGAATCTTGACTTTTTCACATCCATTCTTCACACTTTCAAATTTTTTTCTCTCCTATTGAAGCTATTGAATGTGTGTATTTGTGTTTATGTATGTGGTTTTGCGTATTCAAGGCTGTACTAAAGAGGATGAAGTTTACCTTCTTAAACACACCCCCCTAAACCACACCAGCCCTGTCACAGCTCCGAGGCTTTGTATGTTTGTTTGAGTAAAAGTTTTAAAGTGTATGCACTGTGCATATAGGATTGGTTTGCACAGATAGTCATTAAGTTCTCTAGAAATGTATGATGAGTACTTTGACTCCATTTATGGTCTAAGCCGACTGCAAATTAAGAAAACATCATGTTTAGGAATTCATAACATTTTGAAATCTGAAATGTAATTCTTCAAAAGTGTGAAAATGTGAAATTTTTTGGCATCAGATACTAGAAAGTCTAAACTAGACAGAATTATTTTTCTAGTTTGATTAGCAAAACTCCTTGACTAAATGCTACTGTATTGTCATGAGATGTTATGGGCCAATTCCTGTGGTCCGAGAAGCTGGAGCTAATATTTTCTGTGATGTCTTCGTTGTAATGTTTGTTTTGTATGAACTTTTGCCAGGACAAAGCCTAACTAAGCTTACAATTTCACTCATGGTTTGAGCAAAAATGTATACTGTTAAAAAATATGCCGCATGAAAAAAGGACAAAATGGCCTAAACTGAAATTATATTTTGTGGGCATTATATATAGCAGGTTGCAATATTAATTTAAAGGAGCATATATGTTAAAGTGACACCACTCTTGCACTATTCAAAGTTCACTTGATCCTGAAACTTCTACACCTAAAATGCCTTGCGTTTTACTTACAGCAAAAGAAAGTGCCAAAGGGGTCTGTGTTTAGTGAACAACTGGTAAACCTTTATTGCTATATTAATTCTGTATGAATATTCATAACCAAAGTATGAATATTCATACTGTATGAAAAACTGTATGAAAAGTTTGTGAATGTGTATGTGTGTCTGTGATCAACAAAAGGCCACTAAATCCCAAAGTTAGACAAAGGGGGAGTTACAGAAGAATAGAACTGCTATTATCAGCTGTTTATAACACAGCACAGGCTCCAAACAATCAAAAATAGAACTAAGCAGGTGTGGGTGGGTGTATTTCTATATGCCACATTTTTAAGCTGTGAAAGTAAGCTGATGTACTCTTGTTTGTGATTGCACATGCAAAACATCATCATCAGACCACATAAGCTGGACGTGTATGTACACAATGTGCCAGCTTTGATATCCAGAGGATTTAAACAAGAAAACATACACACATACACAAGCACAGATTCTAAAGTAAGGGACATATGTATCTGTGTAATAATAAGAGCACATTAATGTACCCATGATCCAATTCAGTGTTTACAAGTTTATTAATCACTTCTAAGAAGGAACTCGGTAAAGAAACTAATTAAGCTTAAATTAGTGGTTAAACTAGGGACACTGTACTAGTGGTGCACTCTTGCTATGAACATGAATGTCACCTTGAATCGTGTACATTATTGAGTATATCAATTTATACTATCAAAAGTATCAATTTATTGTCTGGTAGATGATTGACAACAGGTGAAAACATCCCATAGACTTACAAATAAGGAGCAACCCAAGCCATATTGTTGGATGAGAATAATTGTAAGGACAGACAGGAACTGATATTTGAATATGTAATCCAAGCAATAAGGCCCATTTTTATCAATTAAATCAGCAATAAACATTTCTGACTCATCATTTTGTATAAAGCTGCTTGATGGAAGAATTGCTTATTTGCAGAAGTTCTGCACATTTTCAGAAGGATTTTATCATTTGCTAAGGTCTTACATGTCTCAGAGGCATTAGTGTACACAGCTGTTATGGAGATACATACACAGCATGAAAATGGAGGACTTCTGGCTCTCCTCAGAAGCTGTCTGGAATCCGAAAGGCCCTGAGGGAGATGGTTGAGACTTTGTCTGAAACATGGATTCAATGGATTTTGACAAGTCTGAGATTTGGAATATTTGCCATAATGGGGGTGAAACGGTGACTGTACGTGCTAGTATGGATGTGAAAGATGATTTATGTGTATGTGTTGCACTGCCACAGCCATTTCCAAAAAATTGACAACCTTTGTTTAGAGGTAACAGTGCTGAATCTTGCAGTGATATTTACAGGTCATTGGCCATCAACATATGAGTCAAGCATGGCACTCAGTCAAGAAACATTCTTGTATTTGTGCATTTTTGTAAAAAGGTTACTTTAGTTCATAGGTAACTGTGCACAATGCTTTTAAGCATTCCTAATGTAAACCATTCTGCTGATAGTTTTAGCTGATCTGATTGCAGATCAGTTTTGAGGACACGTGACAGACTCTATATGGAGAGTAGCTCAGAGAGAAATGAGAGAGATACATTCAAGCTACTCATTCAATAATACGCTGGCATACAACACGTCACGTTTTACTGCAAGGCTCAGAATACATTGTGTCAAAACTGGATTAATGTAATTTACAGAAGTAGGATATGTTAGGGTTAGGGTTAAGGTTATCGTAGCTTTACCACCAAGACAACAAGTGTTCAAAATCAAGGCTATGCTGGTCCAAAAGCTAGACCAGCACCAAACCAGCACTATCCAGCCTAGACCACCATGGAACTTTACAGGGTAGGATTAGGGTTAGCGTTAGGGACCTGAGCAACCTCTAATTTTATGGGTAGGCTATGGTTATAGTCTGGGTTAGGTTTAGGACCAACATGATTACACTGAAAATTGACAATGCTTCAGAAATGATTGTTTCAATTCAACTGTGTTCACCTTTTCCTGTTACGCAACTGAAACATGAGTTTTGTTTCTATGAAAACCAGGAAGTAATTGTGTTCACATAAACAAGGATGAGCACGATTCAGAGGTTGCTTTTTCACTCTGAAATTACATTTTTACTCCACTGACGTTTAGGTTTAGGATTTGGGATGGGGGTAGGATTGATAAAATATGAATTCCTGTTGACTGTATTACATTGTTTTAACTGAAAACACATCTCATTTTAGTGCCATTCTGTGTATATTTCACTCAGGATCTGGAGCTCAAATGTGGTGATACGTTCAACAGCATTCCCAGCTTTGGCCACTGAGGGTAGTGGTTCGAATTTCAGTAAGCACAGACCGATTTCAGCAGCAGAACTTTCAACCTACTTCTGCCAACAGTGCGATCAGTCAACAAAGAATGTTGATCCAAGAACCATTTTGATCCATGTCCTGCTTGAGTGAACCACACTGTGTGTCAAAACAGTGCTTTGTAGAATAATCCCTCCACACGAAGACAGACTTACATACACAGAAAACCTCTTGAACCCTGAAGACATCCATAAGAAAGCCCTCAGTTAGCAAAAAAGTCCCAGGAAAGGTCTGACACATTCTCCCCTCAGCCAACTTAATTGGAGCTCCTCAATACCTCACTGACAGATCAGTAGATCCCTTATGTTGTTTTCTTCTTTGACTGGCAGAGTCAAAATGAAGCTCCAACATCCTTGAACATGCAAATTTACTCGTTCCATCTCTGACACACTTGGGTTCTCTTTTTCATCTCTTGTTCTCGCATTCCTGGCAATATGAGGCTTAGACGGCTGGGCCTTGAGTAGTGTCAGCTGGCCCAGTGGCATAGTTTTCCCACAATGAAACTGACAGGGCTCTTTGAAACTACAATAACTGTGCTGCTTTATGGATGGAATGGATGCAAGGTACTGAAGTTAACAAATGTCTCAAAATCCCCTAAAGACTATATGTAGGTCAGCCAGAGGGCCTTCACTCTAAGAAAGGGAACCTAATGTTGAATCAAACCACCTGAGTGCGTTTTGTTGCTCATACAAATGAAGTTTTTTAAATACCCAGGTGTAGAAGTGCGTGGTGAGTGAAGTTTTGAAATGCATTTGAAATGAGTATTATAGTAGTTCATGGATAACATGTCAATGGATAGGCTCTAACATCAAGAGTTTAAATGTATATGAATGTATAAGGTGTATAGGTGCACTATCCTTTAAGATTTTCTCCACTTTTAAACACCTTTTTGCCTTCAATGGTTAATTTTAAATATTCCTGTGGTATAACAAATGATTTGTATTTGTATTTTATTTTATTTTTTTTACAAACATTCCATTATGTCTTTCATTTCAGACTGAACTCACATGGAAATCAGAAACAGAAAGTTAACTTTTTTTTTTTTTTTTTTTTAGCTAAATTCGGTTTGTGCTTACTTAAATATGAAACACTGCCTCCAGTGGCCAAAGCAGTAAGTGTTGTTGGGCATATGGGCATGTGTGAGCTCCATTTTCTGGGTGAAATCTCCATGGAGGGGTGGCAAAAGCAAGCTGTTTTCAGCTGTATAGGCTGTAACACAGTGAAGAGGAATGCTTATTTTATAAACTGAACCTCACAACCCAAATCTCAAACATAATCCTAAACATTATTGAAGTAAAAAGTAATGTTACAGGGGAAATGCAACCTCCGAATCGCACAAGTCACTGATTATGCAAATGCAAATGGTTTCAACACAGGATGTGAACCCTGGTCTACCACGCTGCTGATGCAACATGCTTCTAGTCGCCACAGGGAAAGTTAACTGTGGAGCTGGTGCATAAATTTCTGAAATGAGATGGTGCTTGTCAGTGAGTCAGTGTAATGTGACCGATTCTAGGGTATCATAACTCTCAGAAACAACATGCCGACTTCCCATGTTGCCCATGCCCATGAGGTCAAAAAAGCTGCATCCAAAATAATGGAAACCAAAATAAATAATGCAAAATGCTTTTTAAAATAGTTTTAGATGGATTACAGCTAGCACATCACACTGCAGGACATGATAACTTCCTGGCCATTCCATGTTAACTATAATGCTGTAGTAAAGGAATTCATGAACCTAAATATGAACGAACAAATATGTAGAAGCAAAAACTTTCAAACACATGCACACACTTGGGCTAACACACACTCACAGAAACACGTGCACATGGTGGGTTTAAATCATGGCTCATATTTTTCCAATTAGTCGTGCATGAAGAGAGGAGATATGGTTTGCTTTAGATAGCAGACAGAGACAATCATGTATGTGTGTGTGTGTGTGTGTGTGTACGAGGCCATTTTTTTAGGTTACAAACTGGTAATAACAAGGGTATTATGGTATAAATGTGGTTTATGAGGACATTTCTAGTGTCCCCACAATTCAAATCACTTAAAAAAAAAAATTACGTTTTTATGAAAATGTAAAAATGCTGAAAGTTTTTTGTGAGGGTTAGGGGATATAATCTATAGTTCATACAGTATAAAAATCATTATGTCTATGGAGAGTCCTCATAAGGATAGCCGCATCAACATGTGTGTGTGTGTGTGTGTGTGTGTGTGTGTGTGTGTGGAATGGGGTGAAAAGAGAAAGAGATCAAGAATAGAGTTCAACACGGGAACAAATGATGAAATAGCCACAGTAATGCTTACTTTCCCTCAGCTCAGTCTCCTTTTATTTAACTCATACAGTACATTTCTTTTTTCTCTTGCTGGGGCTTTGGTTATAATTCCAACCCTTGTTATAAATCTTCCTCACTGTAAATGTGTGATTCTTCCCTCATATAGGTTCTTTTCAACACTTTCAGCTACCTTCCAGTCTTCAGCAGGCATGGCTCATTTCAGATAATTGATTTTTGATGAAGAGATTTGGCTTTGGAGAGATGAAACGGGAGAGCCTGGTATAACTTTCCAACCCCTGCTCGCCTCCCCGAGCCAAATCATGATAAATGATTTTTTATTTCCTAACAACTCTGAACAGATCCTCTAACCCATAGATCGTAAGCTATGGTCAATTTAAAGTCGGTGTTGAAAAAACAAACTCAGCCTGAACTATAATGGATTTTTAGAAGAGGACTCTTTTAAAAGAGAGCTGCTCAGTTTCAAAGCCATGGTTAAAAATACTACATAGAAGTCTAGTCAGGAAACCACTGGCATTCTGCATCACTAATAAAAAAACAAACAAATGACTTTGAAGTTAACAAAAAAAGGAATATTTAGGGCTCTAGTGTAATCCTTGGAAAATTCCGAAGGCCTGCGGTCTTGTGCCTGGCCTTTCATTTTTTAATGGGGGGGGGGGGGGGTTCTCTTTTTGCCTCTGAAGGTAAATAAATTCATAAATATATAATGTTAGTGAAAGTGACTCATATTCCGAAGACTCTGCCTACTTTTTATTGTGTGCTTAAAGCTGCCCTATTGAGCCAAGGCTGCAAATTTGTACCTGCATGTGCATACTACATTGTGGATGTTTGCTTAAGCAATATTCAAAGATTTCTGCGCCTGTGGCAACATGGACTAATTGATTATTGTAGTTTGCTGACTGGTAAATGCTTGGCAAACTCATTCATACCTATTCCAAGTTTACACAGAACATGAGCAATACATTATTGTGCCAGTGATAGGAATCTACACAATAATTCCAAAATCCAATCAAATCACAGCCATCCTGTATTGGTGTACCAACTGTCATGGTGTTAGTCTCCCATATAACACTTCTAAAGCATGACATCTGCTTTGAAATGCTATCTCATAAAAGAGCATTAGTCACACAAAATCAAGACAAAGGTAAACCAGATGATGCATTCCTTTATACAGCTCATAACTGACTCCATTTTGGCTTATGCAGACCAAACAAACTGCAAATTGTTAATGTTGTGATTGTGAATCTATGGTCTGTTGGCTCACTGACATTAACTAAATTTACCAAGGCAGTCACTGACTTTTATCTGACAGATCATTGCAGTCTTGAGTGAACGACTCTGTAAACAACAGGATGTCCAGATCTTTGCTTGTTAACCGCATCATTAGGATGAGATTGTTGTTCATGCGCCCCATATTCCCTGTGGTACAGATTAAAATGGTGGGAAATGATAAAGTGATGCCCTATTTGTACATACAACAGTTTAGTTGCGTTTTTTAGTATTATTATTTAATTGGACAATCGGTGTTGTGCTGAAAAAACAAAAAACAAAAGACAAGTGGTCAGAGATTTGTGAAATACAAGCTGAATTCCACTTTCTGGGAATTCTTGGAACTTTTGGTGCAGCACATGGGTAAAGCCCTTACAGCTGAGGCAGCATATGGTCCGAGTCTGTGCACTGACAGTCAATTGATTACACAGCACAAGAACCTAACTTTACCTTCCCTGACCTTTGACCCTGCACACAACTCTCACCTCAGATGAAACATGTTGCGCCACCAGCAGCCATGCCCAAACCATACCAGGTGGACACAAGAAAGAGAGCATTTCCTGACCAGTTTAGACCAATACGAATGTCCATGCTGGTCTAAGATGATTTATTTTGGTTACTGCTAGTTAGCAAAAAAATACTGGTCAACCACCATGGTCTTGGTGATGAAGCTGGATGACCAAGCGAGGTTTGATGGTTTAGCTAGTCAAGAAGCCTGATTGAAACGCCTGCATTCCAATATGCTATGCTGGAGACCAATACCTGAAACACAACATATTCTGGTGTTCAGCTATGCTTGTCTTTTCAACAGGCCCATAAAAAATAAAAAATGAGATCTCTTTAATATCTGAATTCTTTCTCCTAGAGACCTTCTGCTCAATATCTCAGAAAAAGCTGATACTTAAAGGAATGTTCAGGGTTCAATACAAGTTAAGCTAAATTGACAGTATTTGAGGCAAAATGTTGATTGCCACAAAAATTAATTTCGGCTTGGTCCTCATTTTCTTTAAAAAAAAAAAAAAAAGCAAAAATCGATGTTACAGTGAGGAACTCCCTTAAAAAATTATCTAAACTAGCCACATATATTTTTTACATGCAAATGAGCTTGTGATTCGGCACAAACGTTTGCCCGAAGTTTGCAGCTCTTCACCGGTAATGGTGAACCTCTGCCAAACCTTTGGCAACAATGGACAATTTGCTGCAAGTTTGCAGTGAACTGTCAATTTGTGTAAGGGCTAATAATGGAAGTGAATGGGGACCAATTTTCGAACGTTAAAATACTCACTTTTTCAAAAGTATAGACACAAGACATAAATGATATGTGTGTAAACATGATTTTGACTTACAAACCTTTTCTGTGTAAAGTTATAGCCAATTTTACAACTTTGTTACCATGACGATGTAATGTCAACAAACCCTAAAACAACTATAAAAATGACAATATTAACAACTTTACAGCTCAAATAATACACACGTTTTAACAGAAGAATTAATGCAAGTGCTTTTATAAAATTATAAGCTTCACATTTCTGTGTTTAAACCCTCAAAAGAATTGGCCACATTCACTTCCATTTTCCCCATTCACTTCCATTGTAAGTGCCTCAATGTAACCTCAATTTTTGCTTATTTTAAAGAAAAGGAAAAATGAGTTGAGATTTTTGAGGTAATCAACATTTTGCCACAAATGCTGTCAATTGAGCTTAACTTGTATTGAACCCGGAACTTTACTTTAAATAAGGCATAAATGAGAACTCCACTGAGTCCTCCAAACTAAGATCAATCTCTGAGCAATACATTTTCTCTCAGGACAGAGCGCCCAAGCTGAGAGTGACAAAATAAGGCCTTTGAACATAAAGCAACCAAGACTACAAAAAGAAAAGCCAGTAGTGATACCATAAGAATTTTGCAAACTCAATTTGTCTCTGAAGTGAATTGAGTATTGATTGATTGTTTTAAAAACATGAACAACACCTGATAATGCCTTGGATGTTAGTCTGGTTTGTCAGACTTCATTGGTTTCCTGTATCTTTTCCTGTGGTGGCTAATAGATAATAATGTGGGGCTTTAGACAGGAGTTGACAAATTGCATGAGGTTGGGTGATAAAACGTCTTGTGCTGCCAACAGAATCAACTAATTTATTTCACAATACCCATGACCTAGTTCACTCTAACATGTTCTAAAAGAGAAAGTGAGGGTACAGGAGTTCCTTTAGGTTCATCAATAGGACATAGACAAAGCGAGTGATTTTTCTTAAAGTCTATGTGGTTGGGGTTTTAGCTTCCTTGAGGGCATATAAGTGAATGCTCCTCTTTAACTAGAAGTGAGAGTTGGGAGGGACCCCGAAGTTTGGGTCTGCTAAGGGGCACAGAGGGAGCCATTGAAGATTGACTTTTAGCACCCCGGCACACATATTTGACCTGGCTCCTCTTAAAAATCAGACAGTTCCCCTTTGGTTCATCTTAAGCGCCGCAGTCCCCATCTCTCTCTCTGCGGGAGGTGTATGTGGATCTTAATCTTTAGCGGCCCACGCCGGGCTGAGGGCTCTTGAGAAGGAATCTATGGAATCCTGCTGACTAAGAAGAATAAACAAACACATTATGTGCAAGAGGATTTGCTTAAAGATGAATGATGCAAGTCAATGCAGGAGTTTCGGGCAACTCTGAAAAACTTTGCTTAAAACCACTACTTTGATACATTCTCTCTCTCTCACTTTGTCAATTAGAAGGGTTCTGAATATGCCTGAATGAGTACACAAGGTATTCCCAGTAACTTCATCTTTTGTATGAGATTTTTTTTGGGGGGGAGGGGATTTCACTGTGATTTCACTGTGATCTCACAGTGAAATCAGAAACAGTAGGTTGACTTTTCTTTAGTTTGACTTTTCTTTAGTCTGTGTAACAACCAGTAACTGCTGTTGGGCATATGGGCACGGGCAAGCTCCATTTTCCGGGTGAAATGTTCACAGAAGGGTGCCAAAAGCAAGTTTTGAAACAAGTTTTTTTTTTAGCTGTACAGGCTTTAATGCAGTGAAGAGGAATGCATAGTTTAAAAACTGTACCCCCCAACCCAACCCAAACCTAAACCTAGCCATCAGTGGAGTAAAAATGTTATGTCAGAGGGAAAAATGCAAGCTCTGAATTGCACTCGCCAGTGTTTATTAGAATGCGATTACTTCTTGGTTTCATTGCAGGATTCGAACCCGGGTTTACCACGCTGCTGACACAATGTGCTTCTGGTCACACCACAGGGTAAGGTAAACATGCTGGAGACAATGCAAAAATGTTTGTTTGGAGTTGCTGCTTGTCAGTGAGTCGGAATGATGTTGTCGATCGTAGGGTACCGGAACTCTCGGAAACAACATGCCGACTTCCCATGCGATCATGTTGAACCCTAACCACTCACTGTACCTGGTGGGATAACTTTTGTAGCTTTTAGTGCAATACATTTCAATGTCAGCTCTGCTTATCAGCTGTTTAAACTACACTATTGCAAAGTTTACTCTGTTCTCTATTTTATTACTCTATTTTATTACTGGCTCTTGAAAATTACTTTGAAATCTTGAAGAAATGTTTACTTAAACACTTGAAGGCTACATTGTTTTAATTTAATTTGTTAATATTTATATTAGTATGAAACTTTTTAAAATTAGCATATTTGTTTATTTATTTTTCAGTAGTTGAGGTGCCATGGAAAAAACACTGAAGGGTGTTTTTATTTTATTTTTTTTACTTGATTTTTAAATAGCAGAATTCCTGGTGAGGAACTACACTACCCATGATCCTGAGGAGAAAACATCCACCAAGAATCTCATCCAACAAACTGCAGCAAATGAGCTGTGCAGCGACCACCCTTTCCCATAATGCACTTGTCACTCTCTTACACTCTCAAACTACTCACTGGTACATATTTGCATATACATGAATATTTTGCAATAAAACTAAAATATACAGTATATTGTTTTTTTTACTTATAATCAATAACTTTGAATCAATAGCTTTATATTGTTCCATGGTTTTATTTATTTATTTATTTATTTTTTTCATTTGCAATGCTTCATTGGATTGTAGTTCATTCCCTTATGAAAGACTCTCAGTACACAGTCTTGTACATTCAACATTCTTGTCTGATTTTCAAATACGTTGTTGCTTCAAATCAATGTTTGTAGTGATGTGATCCACCTCGGAGCTGTCTGGTTTCGTTCATGGCTTAGAACACTTTCATGGAGGATTGTGTGAAATCCCTATGGAAGAAATTAATGGGAAAAATATTGAAAAGACCAGCTTAGACGAACATGGATTTCCATGCACGTCCAGACTGGCTCATGCAGGTTAATGCTGGTTTGGTGCTGGTCTAGCTAGTGAAGCTAATTAAGAAACCTGGTGGTGACACCAGCACACCAGCATCCCATGCAGGGACCAGTACCCTAAACACAATATATACTGGTGACCTGCTATTTTCAGTGATTCGTAACAGCTCGCCGGGGCAAACTTTCAGGAAAACATCTTGCCGGCTGCTAAACACCTTCTTACTACCATTAGTCAACTTCATCGGTAGGGTGACCTGGAGCTAGGTGTACTTTGAGGCCAACAGTTAATTCCCGATCAATCAGTTACAATCAGTCAATATGAACACATCGGCGTGTATAGTTACTAGGGAGCTGGTCCAAATTCAATTACATCTGTATGATCGTTCGTGTAAACATTTTCCAAGACCATGTCACGCGATAGTTCAGTTTAATTAGTTTAAAAAAGGAATCAGATCTACTCAAATACTCTTAAGTGCCCATTCACTCTTTTGTTTTATATGCTGCTTCACTCATGTGCCTTCTACAGCTAAAGCCATTCACACATCTGCACAAAGTAAGATATGCCTATCATCATTCTTTTGTCTGTATTCTGCCCATTTACACACTTTTATACACCCATCTTTGCAGTAGTATCAGTGTCATCATAAATCTCAATAACAGAGTATAGCTAATTGGCGCATGTTATGGCCGTGCATAGCATGTTAGCTCATTAGCTCCATGAATTCACAATGTAAACAAGACAATTTACACATTATCTACTGCGTACGGTATGTATTACTTTAAATAATCATTGAGTAGTTAAAACACTTATCTTGTGTGAATTCTACTCATAGAATGAGGCATGAAGTTATTGATAGGACATTTAAATGTCATATTAGTTGATGTTTTGCAGTCTTGAGCATCCTCATATTCGTCCTCACAGTGGTGTGGCCGGTGTCTGAATGTTCACAAACAGTATGTCGTTGCTCAACTTCAAACTTCTATTTTGGCTCTGAACGAAGAACAAAGAAGCACTTTTCCGTAAGTGTGCTGGGGCCTTCTGTTACAGCAAAACATCCCAGCATGCTGGCAAGCAGCCACTAGTGACTTTAAATGAAAATACAAGCTCAATTCCCAGGAGATAAACTGCTATCAGCACCTCCTGCTCAGAGCTCATGGTATGGTATCTTCTCACAACACTTCAAACAGCGCTGATATTCTAAAAACGGTTGGATTATGACTAATATTTTGAATTCTTAGACTAACACACCAGTGGGTTCATGTCTAATCCTAGGGCATATGTGCTTATTGTAGTATTTTCCAACCTCTCCACTCTAGCTTTAAAGATCTTACAGAGTAATGACACTCTTTAAATCATAGTCTGAGAGACGTCGGGATTGTTTAAAACAAATAGCTGCATCTTATATAGAAAATTGCCTGTCCAATTGCTCTGTCTCACACTGAGAGTTGATAAAGATGTTATTATCTCTGAACAGTCTCCAGAGCAAAACAATTCAATATCAGAGAGAGAAATGTCCTTTTCATAATTCCAAATGTCAGATAACTTGCCAGAGCAGTTCTGAAGGAGTCAAATCAATATCACCCCCATAGGCCATCTCAAAGACAGGCTCTGGATAAACATTTGAGGGTCCTGGCCCCCCTGACCTCCTGCATTAGTAAGGGAGTTGGTGAGCAATGGTTGTTTGACGTGAACTGGGAGACGAGAAGCAAAACCATCAGAAGACTTCTGAAATTCTCAGTTAGTTTAGCAATGTGGGCTGGAAGTTCAAGAGCTGCAGTTTTATGGAGCCATAGAAAGCTAATTGAATGGGTGGAGATCTGAAAGTGCTTCCATTTAGTAGCATTCTAGACCCCTGAGTTAGGCTTAGTGCTAATACCATCCATCTGCAGTCTTGAAGCTATGACAACAGCTTTAAGAGATCTAGACCCCCACTTCACTTCCCAGCCCCTAAAAGATTGAATTCCAGGAACATCTGGAGTGACTGACCCCATAAGCTAAGACATTATAGCTGTGCAGAAGGATTTTTTAAAATTTATTTTTTTTATTTTTTTTGACAAGGTCTTATCTTTTTAAATTAAAGGTGTGTTTGTTTTTTATTATTTTTGTTTATGTTTCATAGCCACTACAACAGTGGACTTTATACTGACTCCTATCCCATATGTATGTGTCACCAATGATTAATTAGTTCAGAAAAAGTTATATTAGGAGGGTTACCAAGATAAAGTGTGAAGTATTTAGCTGGTCATGTGATCTCAACATGGTGGCCACCATGAGGGGGGACCACCCTTACGTTGACTAAAACAGCTTTTCTAGGCTATTGATATGGCTGTATTCATGAGCGTACATCATTTTAAAGGAATAGCTGACCCAAAAATGGAATACTGTCAAATTTACTGACCCTCATATTGTTCCAAACCCGTATGATTTTCTTTCTTACACGGAACTCAAAAGGTGTTGTTCTGGTAACACTGTTTGGTGTAAAATATAGAATATAAATGTAATTTAGAATAACTAATTACTAAAAATACTGTATTGAAATATTATAGTGAACAGGACATTAGCTGACTCACAACCAACCAAAGCCCACACTAATTTGCCTTTTGCAATACAAATACATAAATAATTGATTTATCTAATTTCAACTGCATAAAACTATGCTTGATTCAAAATGGACATCACGTGACTTTCACAATGCTGTCATGGAATTACGTTTCTGCAGTATAGTCCGACTGTTTTTTTTTTTTTTTCTTTCAAAACACAACAGAGGACTTGTTTTAAGTTGGGTTGTAACAAGCATGATGCCAGAAGAGCCATCTTCAAGTGACATAAAACAAGCTCATTGTATTCCTAGCACAAGGACAAGGGTTGTACTATGAGCGGTCAGAACAGACCCAGAAAAATGCTGTGCAGGAATTTCAAGTCTAATATTCTGATGATTATGCTGTAGGAATGCAGGTTACGTTGGTGAACATACACAAGTAATAAAATGAACAAATAACAACATTCAAAAATATTATTAATGACTTTTGAATTGTATGCCTCCAGCATCTGAACCATATCTACTGACTATCAAATCTTCTCAAGCTAAAAGTCATACTTTTGAGGTACATTGATTTCAAGCTAAAGAATATCAATCCTGAAATTTTTTTTTAAAAAAATTAAAAAAAATCAAGAGAATTGTATAGAGAAAATGCCAGAAATGAGGAGAATTTTTAAAGGGATAGTTCATCCAAAAATAAAAATTCTGTTAACATTTACTCACCCTCATGTCTTTCCAGATTTCTGGAACACCCTCATGTCACATTTTTTCTTCCTTGTAACACAAAGGTGATTTTTTTAAATATCCTGGTCAATCTTTTCCATATAATGAAAGTGAATGAGGACTGGGGCTGTCAAGCTAAAAAAAAAAAAAAAAAAAAAAATTATAACTGCTCTTTTTTTTGGCCTGTTCTGCCCACAAAACTATCGTTTGGCTTCAGAAAACTTGGAATACAGCACTTGAGAGCCCCAGTCCCCATTCACTTTCACTGGGCCTCATTCAGGAATAATTTTTGTGTAAATCGTTTGTAAAACCAGTCTGACGTAATTTTTCAGATTTGTTTTCATATTTTCAAAACGTTAGTTGGTACGAGCAAAATGTACACCTGCTCCCGACCATGTGTAAATCGTGTGTAAGACATCCGAACGTGTTGTGTTCTTTCAGACAAACTGCCATGACTACATTTCGATAATACTTAATGAAACAATTAACTAATAATTAAATGAGTGAAATTAACCTTAAAAAAGAAGAAGAAGAAAAAAAAAAAAAGCTTGGAGATGTTTCTTTGCTGCTTGCATTTATTTTTTTCCAGTATAGTTTTTCCTAACTCTGCTTATCGTTTTTCCAGCAGAATATCTTGACATATTTTGAAAAGTTCATGGAAAGGCACAGTTTGTGTTTGATTTTCTCGAAAAAATAAATTAATAATGCCATCTAACATGACTGGTTAAATATTTTTTATATAAGCTCTATAATTTAGGTTTCATAATTGAGTATATGCATCGGTAAATCATGTTCAGTTGATAACGTATGGTCAACGGTAATGCTGTTAAACCCATAAATAAACACCGGGTCAGTGTGTACACAGTACAACAAGCAAAAAACAAAAAAACAAACAAATAAATGGCCAGCACACTGTCGTATTGCTTGCAAATCTGTAATTTCTTACAGCATTTTGGCCCATGGCTCAGTATCTAGCCTGCTCAGTGCATCCATGTGAGAGCTAACAAACTCATTGACTATTTATACACAGACAATAATTGCAATTTAAAAAGCCACAGGTGTGGGAAATTAACCTTTAATTGCCATTTAAACTTGTGTGTGTCACCTTGTGTGTCTGTAACAAGGCCAAACATTCAAGGGTATGTAAACTTTTGATCAGGGCCATTTGGGTGATTTCTGTTATCATTATGATTTTAAAAGGAGCCAAACAACTATGTGATGATAAATGGCTTCATATGATCACCATCCTTAAATATATATATATATATATATATATATATATATATATATATATATATATATATATATATATATATATTACTGTAGTGTTTGCATAGATGTTAAAAGCTTCCTATTCTCATGTACTAGCGAGTCTGAAGCCTTCCTTATATGACATTTACATGGGCATTATGATAATTGTGAATGAACGTGCATGTGTGCTCTATTTACGAACGTTTGGAATTCAACAACATAAACACATTTTACTAACAAATCTGGGGAATGAGAAGCGTTCGTGAATCTGGCAGAAAGTTTTCGGGAAGCTCAATTTTAGGTGCAAATTACTCCCAATTTTTCCGTATATTTACGAAATATTTTTAATGAATGAGGCCAATTGTGTGGAAAAGAATGGAGCGAATATTCTGCCTAACATCTCCTATTATGTTCCACAGAAGGCATAATGTCATACAAGTTTATGAGGGTGAGTAAATAATGACAGAATTTTTGGGTCAGTAGAGCTGTTCATTTTGTAGTCCACAAGAGAATTCGCCATGGGTTCTTTCTGGATTTTCCTATGGGGTTTTATAATGGGAGTTTTGGATTTATGAATAAAATAAAGTTTGAGGTATGAAAGTGTGTAATATATGTTGTAAAACAAAACATCCATGTATCATCAAGTAATGTTTACCACAGATATTATTTTACTCATAAGTTGAAAAACCCCAATCTAAAGCCCCAAAGGAAAATCCTGAGGGAACCTATGGCATATTAGACTTCCAGGTTCGCTTACAAATTGAAGTCACGGATGAACAGCTCTATAATTCCTTTAAAAGACTCAAACCAAATTCTTAAATCATCTGAAATGTTTCTCCAAAAAAAGGACATCGTAAAAAGAGCTATGTGTGTATTAACAATGACAAAGTGTTTGGTTCATGAGCCAGACACATTCTATCAATGGCTGAGATAAGATCGTGCCACATTGGCTGTGTATGTTCTTCAGTAATAGTGTAGAAACCCTCGTCATTCCCCAACTTACACAAGGCCATTATTGGCTGACAACATTCACACACATACCTACACAGACACACGTTAAGTGTCATCACTACATTCGGGCGCTCCATCGCCCCTATTATTAACCCATCATTACAGCACCGTTGAGGTCACGTGCCAAAGTTCACCCAATAGGGTTCACGTCTTGGGGGTGACATTGCGGCGCGGTGGCCCTCTGGGCTGCTTGTCAGGACAACACTTAGTCTGTGACCTCAAAGTCAGAGGTTAAAGGTGATGCTGACACCGCCCTTATCAGAAAGCTTCAAATGCTAAGAGTCCGCCCTGAGGAGCAGAAGAACTGCACTCGGACAGCAAGTGTGTGTGTTTAGAGAGAGAGAGAGTGAGCTATACACAAGAGATCAGGCAAATGGCGGCCTTAGGGTACAAAGAGACTTTTTTTGGACACAAAAATCTCAATCTTTTATCTCTCTTTTTCTTCCATCCTTTCGTCCCGTTCCCTCTTTCTTTGGAAACAACAAATCAAGGCATTTAGTTTGTCTCTTTTTATTCTCTTTCTGCTCACCAACCCTGACTTCTTGTTCTCTCTCTTCCTAGTGCCACTTAAAGGACAGTTCACCCCAAAATAAAAATTCTGCCATCATTGCTCACCCCATGTCGTTCCAAACGCTTTATGATTTTCTTACTTCTGTGGAACACAAAAGGAGAAGTTTAACAGAATGCGGAGGGTGCTCTTTACCATACAATGAATGTGAATGTTGACCAGGGGTTGTCAAGCTCAAAAATTTAAAAAAGCACCATACAAGTGATCCATATTTAGTCCATATCAAGCAATATGTTAGCTTAGTGTGAGAAAAGACCAAAATTTAAGTCGTTATTCACTGATAACCTTTTCCTCCGCTTCAGCTCATGCATGCTCACGTATATTCAAATATGGCACTAAGTGTCTCGTCGCCAGTTATGACGCAGCATATTTGAATAAAAGAGATTTGTCAGTTTTGGCAGAGAGGAAGATTTTCAGTGAATAGAGATTAAAACTTTGGTCTGTTTCTCAAACAAAGCTTTATATGACTTCAGAAGAAGAATATGGTGTACAGACATAGTATTTTTATTTATTTTTATTGGGTGATTATTTCTAATTTTTTAGTAGTTTTCATTTTTGGGTGATGTATTCCTTGATTATCTTCTAAGCTCTACTTTTATGTCCATTTCTCTCCTCTGTCTTTCTAGGATGTAGATACATTTTTTTTTTTTTTAAACTGTGCCTCTTACCTAGCTACCTGTATTCTCTCTCAGTCTCTCTGTGAAAATAGCTGGCCTCTGACTGTATTTATTTCCTCTCTGCAGCTCAAGATGGAGTAGGTTAGACCTATCTGAGTCAATTCAGAATTATTTACTGAAAGAATATATGAGAAAGAGTGTGCATATTCTGAATGAGGAGTGCATTCCAGCATTGGAATTTAAGGTATTTCTTATGTCTTTGCTCTGACAAAAATGCTGGAACTCCCATAGCATGGCAAATACAGATTTGCTTTCTACTTACTATTCTAAAATTCTTTACATTTCATCTTACATCAAACTCTCAGCATTTTCAACATGTTTGAGAAACTTTTGATGGCATTCCTGCCGCATACATAGTCACAAGATAATTCCATCACCTTTTTACTGCCTGGATTTGGCAAATATTTACTGTACATATTTTGGCCGAGTAATGGTAGAGATTTTGAGAGGATGAGTTGGGTGTGGCATGAGTTTGAGGGAAATATCTCAAACTGACATAGAATGATCATTTACATAATATATCTTGGGACTGGGAGTCTTTTGGCTAAGAGAATCTAGGGTGAATGGGTGTCTGTTTAGCTATAGCAGAAGATATAATCTATCTAGTTTACAGATAATACCAACTATTGCCATATCTAAAATATATGAAATACGTAAGGAGGTTTTGGAGACTATAAATTCTCCAAAATCTTGAACACTTAACAGCTCTATGGGATTCCAATTGTGTAGATATTGTAACGAAACGAAACAAAACTTTTACACACATTTTGAAATGATTTTATCTTATCATCAGAAGCTCAAGGGTGGGTTGTATTTAACATAATCTCATTAACTAACATTATACACGCATGTATTTGTGCATTTATCTGGTAGCAAAATCAGTACATACACAAAACTTTCAAACTGCATCTAGAGGAATTTGTAAGATTTAATTTATCTAAAAAAAAGAAAGAAATTTAAGGCTAATGTCTGTGTTTCATCAGTTGTGCGTCTTTCACCAATAAATTGAACAGAAACTCAACAGCAGTCTGCCCTATCAGCAGCCAGTGTAAACTGACCATCAGTCAGTAACAGCCTTGAGATGTCAAGCCAATATCTAGTTGGCAATGATTATCAGGTGGTGGTGAAAGCCAAATAATCATTAACATCTAAGTCAACTTTTATGCAAAAAACAAAAACAAACAAAACACAAGAAAATAAATCTCAGAGCTGCGAAGGGACATCAAATTGAAAACTATCTCTTGCCAAAAAGCTTTTTTTGGCCAAATGTCAGCAACACAGATTATTCCTACAACGCTACTGGCACTGGTGTAATTTTGACAGGTGTCACTGATAACATATTTGACCTATGACAGCTGTAATATTAGGCAAAGATGCTAGTAGTCTGGTGTCTAATGCAAAGGCCAATAATTAGGTTAAAGTTTGTAAAGAATTGCATTTACCCGGAAAAGTGCATGAGCAATTGTGTATGTAGGGTTCAACATGACCCATAACCAGATACAGGATCAGGCATGACATCAGAATACACTCACATATTTACAAAAACAGATGTTTAAAAGGAGGCACATCTTTAACAAAACATCATTTCCTCTATTAGTCTATATATGATGTCATTCTTGTCTCTGCTGAATGCATGAATGGCCTGTGTTAGATCCATCTGGAGATTGGGTAAGACATATTGCAGAACCATAAGAGTGATTTGCAATATGGGAACCATTCTAATAAAGGGCCTTCAGGTCGGAGCTGTGATGCAGTGGTTAGCGCCTGTCCCACGTTTGATTCTGGCGTGCAATGTTTCCTCATTCCATTCCAAAGAGCATCCAGTTTAACCCTTACAAAAACCTACTTTGATAGTGCCATGGTACAGTAATGCTGAATGATTACCATATTCATATGCCATGGTATTTCTATGGTAATTTGAAAAATACCATGGGAAGGCGATATTAAAATAGCTCCAAAATAAACTGAAGGGGTCATGACATGAGGAATAATTTTTTTTCCTGATCTTTTGACATATAACAGGTCATTGTACCATAAAAACATACGGTAAGTTTCAGAACTCAAAACTTCCTTCCCACTGCAAAAAGAGTATTGTTGAAGCTACCAGAACAACCAATTCTCTACTTCCTCCACATTATGATGTCACACTGTGGAATACATTTGCATCTGACCACCTCCACAGCAACACCTCAATGCCTACTTTACTTATCACTTCCATAGCCGAGTGTTTCTGACAGAGTGTCAGAATGAGGGTGGAAAATGATCATGTTATACAAATAAATGACTGATATTTTTGTGCAAAAAAACTTTACTAATATTATAAGTAAACCTTAATATAAAAATATTTTAAAAAGACATGTCATGACCCCTTTAGAAACATATAAGCCTTTTCTACAAAAATACTGTTGAGGTGCCATGGTATAGATAGGATCAGATGGTATTACCATGGTATTTTGATATATGCCATGATACTGAATAATTAAAATTTTCATATAGGCCACAATGGTATAAATACATAATAAATACAAAAATAAATACATAAATAACATGGTACTACATTATACTTTTTGGTACTTTTTTTGTTTGTCAAGGGCATCCAGTTCAAATGCACCCACAAGACTTCACTACTGGAGACACTGCATATCTCCCCAAATAACTTTCACTTGTTATCATTAACATAGTGTGCAGTGACAGAGAGAGAGACAGAGATTGAGAGAGAGAGAGAGAGAGAGAGAGAGAGAGAGAGAAAGAGAAAGAGAGAGCGAGAGCGAGAATGAATGCTGATTATATGGACAGACAACAGGTTTAAGGCCATATCTTGTAAACACACAGCCACAACAACCACCTTAAGAGGAAATGAGGCATAAACCTCTATAACCAAAACAACAAAGCACAAGATTATGATGTCTTTGAGATCGAACAATAGCATTAAAAAGCAATGTGGTTATTAAAATCCTCTTATTATATATAATAAGCCCTTAAAAAACTCATATGTTCCTTTCAGGTATTGAGCCAAATATCTACCCCTTCTAAATCTAAACGGTGCAACACCACATCACATTATATGTATTCCAGAGAAGACATTATGGCTCTTTTGGTAAAATGTATGCGCACATTCTGAAGAGAATGAATTTGGGTTAAGGGAAATTTCAGGAATGCATGCTCAACTGCCACTAAATAAATAAAGAGTGTTTAGATCTGTTTACAAATGATTGTAATAAAGGATGATGGGAATGTGGCTCCCTTACATAGCCAGAGACCCCTAACCAGGCAGGGGCTGCTGAGTCAGCAAGACGGGGCCCCTAATAACTGACTGTAGAGCTCCCACAGCCCCAGCTATCACCACAGGTAAACAAACACAACAGAACAGATGAAGGACCAAAGATAAGAGTGGGGTATATAGCATGGCTCAAATCTACACAAACACTTTCAGTATTTCACAGATACAAGGAAGCGCAGAGACGCTCTTTGTGCATTTTGAAATGGCTGGCACATGTGTGGTATATTGTGACTACTGATATGTTAACTAATAACTACTACTTGTGAAAATATACACAAAGGAGGCCTTAATCTTTTTTTTTTCTTTTCTTAGAAAAAAAAAAAACATAATAATAGATAGAAATGCAATTAATTTGTAGAAATGTAATATTTGTACCCATGTTAGTTTCATACATAAAAAAAAAAAAAAAAAAAAAAATTATAGCATTTTCTACACGCACAAAAAATTATTTTATGACTTGTCAAATGTGGATACACAAGTGTTCAATATTTCCTTAAAAATTATTATTTTAACTTATTATTTTAATGTAATGATGTAAAATAATAATATTAAATACATTTCTTAACTTATTTTTTTTTTTACTTATACTGATTTAATGTCAAATAGCGTAACCATCAAGTGAAAGTATTAAAATAATTTCCTTGCTCCTTGAATACACAAGTGTACATTATTAACTTAATAATTATATAATGTATGTATATATAATATACAAATATCATAATTTTTATTAGTTAATAACAATACGTTTTCTTAAGGTTACTCCACTTGACTTGAACAAAATGCGCCTTTTCATAAAAAGTTTCAAAACATCTGATATTTTTAAACACTTCACACACAGCATGTGTTTTAAGGGGTCCTCTCTGTTTTATGGTTTTCTTGTCACATGACAACAAAATGGCTACCTCACTACCTCATATTTTAGCTTATTTTTAAGATCTATGCATTTCAACTTCATAATAAAATTCTAAAACATTAGTTAAAATAAATGAATAATATAATATTTAATAATATAATATTAAAATATTATTTTTTTAGTTTTTTTATTTTATTTTGTTAAAGATTTGTCAATTCAATTTGATGGAATTTTGTTATGAAATTGAAATGCGTACATCTTAAAAGCATGAATATTAGTTACACCACCTGCCACTTATTTGCTGGACAAAAGTTTTTGAAATGTTATTATTATTATTTTATGTATTATTTTTTTGCTTCACTGATATTTTTTAAGAAACAGTCATAAAACATTATTACACACTACTTATTCAAACATTTCATTTTTGTAAAATTCAGATATTTAGTTATATACTGTATATGTAATGGTCCTGCTCGACTTGCTCCGAGCGGGATTCAAACTAGGGTCTCCAGCATGAGAGGCGGGGGCACTAACGAGGAGGCAGGAGGCTACAGCCCCTAGCATCAGTAGCTAGTGCGCCTCTTGAGGCCAGGGTAGTGAGGTTTACATACTTCACAGCTACCTACCAGCTCCCGTTATATATACTGTATTAAAATGTACATTTTTTTTTTTTTTTTTTACTGTCTCTGGACAGTCATCAACAGTGTTACAAAATTTAAGAACTACAAAGGATCTTGTAAAAGAAGAAAATCTTTGACCATAGTTCAGGCAATAATGCCATGCACATTCTATAAACCTATAAACTTACAATCCCTTCACAGTTCAGAAAACAGGTCAATATTTATTGTGGCAGTTTGCACTAAAAGATGCTTTATGCCCCTGGAAATTTCCCCTTGGATTTGTTTGGTCAATCCAGCTCTAATAAGGCTGTTTACTGCTGAGTTGGACTTTTCAGACAGGATGTAAAATCAGACATTCTTCACCAAAAGCACCCAGCACAGTTTCCAAATATTTGTGCATACCACGGACACTTTTTCTGCATGAAAACACGAATATTGGTTCATTTCAGACAGGGCTGGTTCTGAGAAATTCTGATTGGATGATGCTTGATGGCTCACTGCTGTCTAAATGGTCTGACTATGTCTGCCTTTGTCTGTTGGCAGAGCTCATTGATGACCAATGACATCACCTTAAGACCTGCTGTACTGGGGCTATAAATAGACCTTAACTTATTGGTTTTTACAGATTTCAGTCCCTTGACACATTCAAGGTCAAATTTAAGGTCAATAATAGTCAGAAAAGAGAAGTCAGAAATAATGTTAATTAGGTCACTCATAAACTAAGTCTCTTAATCTATCATAAAGAAATCAAAGTGTAAGCAGGCACTCTTGAGAAATAATAACAAGAGCCAGACAAAATGCAACAATCGAAGACAAAAATTTTCTTTGTCAAACATCTGTTGGATAATATTAAGAAAACTAAATTAGAATATTATCTAAATCAATTGAGAATGGTGCTTGCCTGTGCAAAATTCGCCACCACGATGCAAGGACAGACTGATCTCACAATGAAATCGGAAAAAGTAGGTTGACTTTTCTTTAGCTAAAATTGGTCTGTGCTAACCAAAACAAAACACTGTCCACATTGTTCTGCTCCATTATCCAGGTGTAATTTCCACAGCGGGGTTACAAAAGCGAGTTGTGATGCGAGTTATTTTCAGCTGTACAGGCTGTGATACAGTGAAGAGGAATGTATATTTTACAAATTCTAACCCCCCTCAACCCAAACCCCACACCAAAACCTAACCATCAGTGGAGTGAAAATGTAACATTACCAGAGGTAGGTAGAGTAGCCAAAAATTTTACTTAAGTAAAAGTACAATTACTTGATATAAACAATTACTCAAGTAGAAGTAATGATGTTAATAATTACTTGAGTAAGAGTAAAAAATACTCAATGAAAAGAATACTCAAGTAGCGAGTAACTAGTTACTTTCATATGTAACATAATGGACGTTTACACCCCAATATTCCAATACATAATACACATTTAACATGTATTACATAATAATAATAATAATAATAATAATAATAATAATAATTTAATAATAATTATTATTTTTATTTTTTATAATAATAATAATCATAATAATAATAATGAAAATAATAATAGTAATAATTATTATTATTGGAAATTCTTTCCTCATTCACCTTCATGTTGTTCCAAACCTGTATGACTTTCTTTCAATGCAACACAAGGAGATGTCACGCATAACCTTTTAGTTTCACTGCATGTTTTTCCCTCCATATTTTAAAAGGTAATGGTGACTGAGACTGTCAGTCTCTAACATTCTGTCTAACATCTTTTGGGTTCCACAAAATACAGAAAGTCACACAGGTTTGGAACAACATGAGGGCGAGAAATGATGACAGAATATTAATTTATGGCTGAACTATCACTTTAAGGATGCTTGTCAGATTTTGACGAATCTGTCAATTAGAGTTTGGAAACCAGTTTCAAGTAATTATTACGGTGAAAAATGTTAACCATATTTCACAGGCCCAATAATGCTGAATAAAACAAGATCATCTTTTATTAATGCCTACTGTCGCCATTTCACAGCAGTTCTGAACAGTAAGTGTAAACTGCACCTTATCTCTGTATTTGGAAGCTTGTTAGGCTTATTTAAGTTCATAGCTTGTTCTCTGTTGTTCATGAGGAAAATGCGGCGTGCTCCTGTAGTCACGCACCTGATCGGCAAAGCAAAAGGCATTTACACTTAACATGGATGTTTACATGGATTAATATAGTAGGTACTGATGTATTTCAGCACTGATATAAAAATGTATACTTATAAACTGAGGTCATAAGATTATATCATATTTACAGAGCACAAGTTGGAGCTGCAGTTCTAATCTTGAAATATCCACTTGTCTTGGTGTAAAATGAAGGCATTGCATGATAAAAGAAAGTGTTTGTTTTGAGCACTTGCTGCTGCTGCTGCTGCTGTGATGGACTCGACTCGAGTGACAGAGTGTAGCTGTAAAGTTCTGCTGTCGTAAAAGTCCCATTCAAAAATCTCTCAATATTTACGCATTTATTAAAATTTAAGTGCTCTATCCAACCCCAGGTCTCTCACACTGCTGTCGCAATGCGCTTCCAGTTGCACCAGGGGAAGGTGAACACTCTGGAGCTTATGCAAAAATGTCTAATAGGAGATAGCACTTGACATTGAGTCGGCATAATGTCGTTGAATCTGCAAACATTTCAAAACTAATTTTTTTTCGCTTTCATATCAAATGCACTAATATAAATATAGAAACTAGTAGTACTCACTCCAACTGTGGAAGTGTATTCTTTAGTGATTTAGTTGATACAACTCTCTATGGAAACATGACAGTTGTAACCAGGTGTCAAAAGGTTTCCAAACTCAGAGAAAGTGAAAAAGAGAATAAAAGAGATGGAAAAGTTAAAAAAGAAAGAATGAAAGAAATGCAACTAACTTTTGGTGTAAGTTTCATGGAGTCACTGGGTTTAGGAAACATTCCTCTTGCACTCCTCCAAAATGAGTGAGTGAGAGAGAGAGAGAGAGAGAGAGAGAGAGAGAGAGAGAGAGAGAGAGAGAGAGAGAGAGAGAGAGAGAGAGAGACTAAATGCATTAGTGTAGAATTAGAGTAACACACTCACAGTACTCCCTCACATACCTTACTCCTGTTTGCTCACACATAAAACACTACAATGTTGTTTAAAAACATGCTACCTTACTTAGCAACTTTATTTGGACATATTAGCAGGCTGTCAAACTTTACAGCTTCAAAACCTGCTCTAACAGGACACATAGACAAATTTGCTAAAAATAAAATAAAATAAACTAATAATAATGATAATAAAAAAAAAATAAAAAAAAAAATTGAGACCTCTCCTTTGGTGTCAAAAAGGGGAAGGAAACGAATAATATTTTATCTATATCAGACACGATAAAACACCTTTAACATACTAGCAAGTGTATTTTGCAGCTGCAAGGTTCTTACCACCGTTGACAGAGAACTCAGAAAACAGGAAGGAATGTTTCAAACCAAGGGGGAGATAAGAGAAATGTGAACATCAGCGCTGGTGAGGAGGTGTTAAGATAGACATACACATAAAACACACGCAAACACACAGGCGCACATTGCATTCCTGGACACACGTGCACACACACTAAAACTCCCTTGAGATTGTGGTCTAATTAAACTTTATCTTCTCTCTCAATCCACAGTTTTATGAGATGGGCATGCAGAATGTATTTGAAGATGCTATATTGCTCAAGGACGAGGACGTACATTCTGAACACAATGTGCCATAAACACACACATACAGTATAGGGTTCTGTTGAAGGGTGTAAACATATTACTCTCATATGAAGATATGAAATAATTACCGCATTGTCTAACAAACATGTAGCTTGCATATCATTAAGAACTCCATGATGAATGTAGACCTGGTCAAATGAGTTTTAAAGTCATAGTGCACCCCAAAATGAAAGTTGTATCATACTTTACTCTCCCTCATGTTCAATAAAACTAGTGTGACATTTCTATGTGTAACACAAAGTAAGAGAATGACTGCCTTTGTCACTATTCACTTTCATTGTATGAAAAAAAAAAAAAAGATGCAATGCAAGTGAATGGTGACTCAAGGTTAATATTCTGCATAATACATTTTGTGTTTCATGAAAGAAAGAAAGAAAGAAAGAAAGAAAGACATGGAGTAAATGAGGGTAAGTAAATGATGACAGAATTTTCATTTTTGGGTGAACTATCCCAAGTTTGAGCAAAAATCGTGGTGCTTGCCTTAGCATAATAATAATAATAAAAAAAAAAAAGAATAAAAAAAAAAAAAAAGATGGAAATATGGTCCCATACTGACATTTTTAGTGTTTGTGTGTGTGAATGCTGGTATTTAATTGCATAATGATGTGTGAAACATATCTTTAGGCCATAACCGATACCGTACACTCAAAAATAAGTTTTATTGAAGTTGAATACGGCACAAACTCTTTTCAGATGAGAAAGACTCTACAGATGTGGTTGTTATTGTCTGTGAACAGGCAAACCACAGTGTTTTGAAATGGTACACCCATCTGGTTCTATTATGTAGCTTTACCCAGCATTAATCCGAGGTTTCTCAACGTATTTTCACCCAAACAATTCAATGGTGGTCAGTTCCAGAACCATCATCACTCATGGCTGGAATAGCATTTAGCTGCTGTAAATTACTGAATTCTCAGTGTCGGTATGGGCGGCAAGCCAGATGGAGAGCAGGTGGAAGGGTAAGAAGAAGACCTTGAGAAACATGCCTTTAAATTGGACTTCTATACAGCCACAGCCAGCTGTGGGAGTCAGCCTCATGGAATTTCGCAGACAGTAGCTCTGTTCCAAAACGTAGTGAGCAGCATTGACTTTGTCCTTCATGGATAAGGCAATGCCAAAATGTTCTACGACAAGCTCACTTATAAAGCTAAGATGGCTTTTTCGAAATATTATAAAACAAATTTAAATCAGAGAAGTACTGTATTTATGAACACTAAGTGTGTGAGTGTGCACATGTGTGTGTGTCTGTATGTGAATGAGTGTGAGACAAGAGAGAGCAGAGAGAGAGGAGAAAAATGCAGAGATCAACCCAAAAGGACTAATCTGACACTTCCTTTTGGCTTTGTTATTGTTAGCACTTAATAACTTGACGGTACAATACCACACCCCAAGTCTTCATCCTCCAGTAACTAGCAGGCATGAACACACACATTCTGGGCATCAGTGAGCATGTACCCAGCTGAGGGGGCTTTGGTCCAAGGGCAAAAGCATGGCGAGGACCCTTTAAGCTGGACAAACCAACAAGACTCCCCACTGTAGTGATCTTTTCACTCGGGATACAAAAGACTGACACCCACAAGCAAAAGCAGCAAAGTCACACAGCATGACAGCGGATGTACAAATGAAGCTGGTGGACCTGATTGAGGCCACTTGAGACTTTGTGAAGCAAACAGTCCTGTATTCTTCTTTCATATTAACAGAGATTTTTTGAGGCTAATATTTCTTTAGAGATGTGCTGCAAGAAGCATTTATTTTGATAATTGATTAATCTGTTGTTGTTGTTGTTTTGATAAAAAACCCACATTTTACTTTCATTAACTTATTTATATATATATATATATATATATATATATATATATATATATATATATATATATTTTTTTTTTTTTTTTTTTTTTTATGATTGTATGCTATACATTGTGTAGAAAAAAAGTTTAAAAAATGAATGTTACAATATATAATACAATAATTTACATTATTAACCCCAATTCTGAAAAAGTTGGGACAGTATGAAAAATGGTAATGAAAACAAAAAGGAGTGATTTGTAAATTATATTCACCCTTTGCTATATTGAAAGCACTACAACTAAATATTATAGTATGTTTTTCTTTGTGAATTTAATTGTTTTTGGTAAATGTACAGTAATTTCAAATCAGATGATTGCAACATGCTCCAAAAAAGTTGAGACATGGGCAATTTAAGACTAATAACAATTTGATGAGTTGAAATAACAAGGCGATGTGAAACAGGAGATGTTAAACAGGTGAGGCAATCGTGTCATAGTATATAGGGAGCCTCCAAAAACCACCTAGTCCTTTAAGAGCAAGGATCATTCGAGATTTGTCAGTTTGCCAACAGATGCTTCAGCAAATAATCCAGCACTTTTGAGAACAATGTTCCCCAAAGACAAATTGAAAGGATTTTGGGCATTTCACCCTCTAGAGTGCACAATCTAGTTAAAAGATTCAAGGAATCTGGTCAAATCTCGGTATGTAAAGGGCAAGACGAAAACCACTTCTGAATGCGCGTGATCTCTGATCCCTCAGACGTCACTGTCTTAAAAAACAGCATTCATCTGTAATGGATTTCATGAACATGGGTTTGGGATTACTTAAGTAAACCTTTGTTAGTCAGCACCACTCACCACTGCATCAACAGATGCAAATTAAGACTTTACTATGCAAAGCAGAAGCCCTACATCAACACTGTCCAGAAGCACTGATGACTTCTCTGGGCTCGGTCTCATCTTGGATGGAAAGTAGGACAGTGGAACTGTGTTTTTTTGGTCTGAAGAGTCCACATTTCAAAAAGTTTTTGAAAAACAAAGCCGTCGTGTTATCCGGGCCAAAGAGGAAAAGGGCCATCCAAGCTGTTATTAGTGTCAGGTCCAAAAGCCAGTGTCTGTATGGGCCAGGGGTGTGTCAGTGCCCATGGCATCGGTAACTCACACATCTGTGAGAACACCATGAATGCAGACAGATATGTAAAAATTTTGGAGCAACATATACTGCCATCCAGCATAGTCTTTTCCAGGGAGGTCCCTGCATTTTCCAGCTGGACAACTTCAAACCACATACTGCCTGAACACAGTAACACGTTTCTGTAGCCTAATGTCTTTATTCCATAAATACTGTATATAGGACTTCTTATAAAATATAATTACTTGCATTATAGGTAGGATTTCAATAAATTATGGTTATATTTAAACCTAATTTGATGTATAAAACATGTACTCCCGGTGATGAAATGTCCTGACCAATAAAATACGAGCATTGGATCACGTGTCAGGAGCCATTGCAGTTACCAAAACCAGCTATATGCTTTTTTTCTGGCTGTGTCTCGTTTGGAAGGCTGCGTCCTCCGGAGGTCGCATTTGTCATCCGCATACGTCATCGAGGCTGTCTCGTTTCATAAAAGCGAGTAGGACACTTCGAATGCAGCCTTCAAATGCGACCTACTTTCACGGGAATTCGGAGGATGCATGAGGTGTATCCTTCATGGGCACTCACAACCCACAATTCTTTGCTTCAACGGAAATGTCTAAAAAAATTTGCCCCTAAATATGATGTTCAAATGCAAGTAATGTTAATTCCCAAGTTGAAGTACTTCAGTAGATGGGTGCAGAGTATATAATATGTATAATTATATTAATATATAATTAAGATAAAGTATTAGACTAAAAGTACACCTGTAAAATCAATTTTCTTTTCTCTTTACATCATTATAAATCTCCTAAAATGTATCTCATACATTCCCTTCTAAAGGGACTTTGTTCCCTTCTCACTCAAAGTGCTCGTGCTTGTTAAAGAGTGGCGTGCTGTCATAGCAACCATGTTACATTCCGTTTCCGTTTATCCTAGGAAGGCCGTCTCGTTTAAACGAGGCTTGTTTAAAGGAGGATGCTCAGTATACTGCAGCCTTCAAAGGACGCGTCCTACCTAGCACACAGCCTTCGAAACGAGACACAGTTTACATCTGCTTGTCAAGTTGTTCTTCTTCTCATTCATCATGGGCGAAGGGCAAAGTAGCTGAAAGGTGCTTTGTGCCACCTACTGTACTGGGGTAAAATTGCTTATCGATTAGCACCACCTATTGTAAAGGCGTGAATGTGCTAACGGTGATAATTAATGTCGTTTTTTATGTTAAAGGAACATTTGTCCAAAATTCGCCTCTCATAATCACAACACATTTGGTGTGTAAAGGCAAACACTGTTAATCCAAACACTGCTCCTGTGTCCTGGACAACTTGGGTCATGTTTTTCTCCCCACTTTAGCTTGTTTCAGTTATTTTTCAAATGAGTTTTATGATGCAAATGCATTTTTTACTACTGTAAAGTGATGTTACTGACAGTGTCTCCGTGCATGGCACAAACATCCAACTAATCGATAGTAAAATTAGTCGTCAATAATTTACATTATTGATTATTATCTATTTTATTGATTCGTTGCTGCAGCATTAAATTCAGTAGTCATAATTATTTCTTTAATTCTTTTAAAATAAATAACTATTTTAATTATTTCATTCCTGTATTGTTCAAACATGTACTTCTATTCAGATGATATTCAGTTTCTTAGTGTGATTTGATCTAATCAAAATCTAAAAATAAGATCCAAATGTAAGAATAAAGGGTCTTTTTTTTCTTGTGGTTTTGTTCAGTCTTGTTCAGTCTTATAATGGAATGCATGTGTCCTAACTCCCATTCATAAGATTTCTTTACTCTAATGATTAATGTCAGACAAAGCCGTTTATACAAGTAGGTTATGTAATTCCATTAGCGGGTAAGCACCAAGACCCTTGATTGCAGAGTTTGTCCTCTGGTCGCCTGGAAGCAAGAGAGGCAGACATCACGTAAACGGAACTCTGCAGCTGCGCTGGCGACCTTTGGCCTGAAGGCAATCTGAGCTTTCATCAGCCGTTACCCTGCTGGGTTATGACGCTAAATGCTTCAGCTAATCCAATTAAAAATCTATCAGAGAAGATAAAAGATGAAAAAACTAGTCACGATTAGTCTGTGCAGATGTGTCCGAGCAGCTGGGACCAGTTTTGAATTGATTTTCATACTGATCCAAGCTAGTTTATGCTGGTTATTCCTAGTCTAGCTGGTGGAACAACATAGCCATGGACTTCACCAGCAAAAAACAAAACTAAAAACATTTTGTTGCTCCAATACGGGACACGATGCCTTCAATTCAGGACATTTCGCTGTCCCCCCTCGAGTGTTTCGGTGCATAAAGCTGAGGTATGTAACTTTTTCTGTGTTAAAATACGTTCCTCTATCCCAGCTTAATATGCAGAGACGACTATGAGTAAGCCATTCATAGGTTAACTTTCTCAGAAACTGTAAGCACTGTGTTTCTGTGGCACTTTGAAAATGGCTGTTTGTTTTGAGCGACCCGCTTAGACCTGCCCCTACTCAACCAATGGTGTGAGTTGGGGGCGTGATTATCTCATTGTTTGACCGACAGCAGACTAGAGGCATATTCAGTAAACTGTTCTGAAAACAAAGTTTATTTTTGCAATTCCATTTGGTGGTGCTAGTGTCGCAGAAATTACATACTTTAAAAATGGAACACCATTATTTCAGCCAAAATATGGGATGTCTCAGCTAATAAGGGACAGTTGTTAAGGCGTTGCATTTCATGATATGTTTAAAAAAAAAAAAAAAAACACCATTATATATATATATACACTACCTGTCAAAAGTTTTGAAAAACTTGACTGAAATGTTTCTCATGATCTTAAAAATCTTTTGATCTGAAGGCACATGCTTAAATGTTTGAAATTTGTTTTGTAGACAAAAATATAATTGTGCCACCATATTAATTTATTTCATTATAAAACTAAAATTTTATTTAAAAAAAAAAAAAAAGTTTAAAGAATAATAAAGAAAAGCAGCCAATAAATGCCCAACATAGATGGGAACTCCTTCAATACTGTTTAAAAGCATCCCAGGGTGATACTTCAAGAAGTTGGTTGAGAAAATGTCAAAAATACATGTATGCAAATTCTAGGCAAAGGGTGACTACTTTGAAGATGCTAAAATATAACACAGTTTTGATTTATTTTGGATTTTGTTTAGTCACAGCATAATTCCCATAGTTCCATTTATGTTATTCCATAGTTTTGATGACTTTACTATTATTCTAAAATGTAGAAAAAATTATAATAAAGAATGAGTAAGTGTTTCAAAACTTTTGACCGGTAGTGTATGTACCTTTATAATGTGCTGCCTGGAGTCAGTACACTGATGGACACACCACAAACACAACACGCCTATTATACAAAGGGGTCACGGTTTGTCCCTGGCAGGCAGTAGATGCCCTAATCCCATCCCCACCCTAATCCTAACCTTATACAGCCTGTAAGGCAGTGGAGCCTGCCAGGAACAACGGATGTCACCTTTCTCCCATCGCGCAAATTAACACAACAGCGATTCCCTGTCAGTGATAAAATGATGTGGAAAGGAACTTTTAATGCCATTTGATGTACAAAACAAGCCCAGATGGGACCTATTTAAGGCACATTTTATTTATCACAGAAGCAGGTTAAGTCTTAACTATCACCAAAATGTAGAATGAAATGTTTTTGTCTGCAAGCGTGGAGTTCAAAGAGGCGTTGGGCATTTGCATTGCCGCTGTGTCGCGAATCATGAACGCGGATTGCTGTAGCAAAGTGGATAGCTACAGTCTACTGGCAGATTAATAGAGGATGAGAGTTGAAGAGAACTGAATTCCCATTGCAATGATAATGTAGCCTATGTGGGGACTAGTTCTTTCAGTTAATCAACTCCCACATAGACCTTGCGAAACGTTTAATGTTACTTGAATTGGTGTTATTTCAGTGCATTTCTATCTTTATATTGTGGAAGGCTTTGTTTTGAAAATGTTAATAAAGCATTATATTGCTGCATATTGTTTTGTTTTCTTTCCTAATATGGAAATACATGCATTTTGGCAAGAAAAAAAAAGTGTATATAGTGTCAAATTTCAGCATTTTCAAAATCTGTGATTAATCACGATTAACTACAAAAAAATTATGAGATTAATCACGATAATTTGTTTTAATCTACTGAAAGCACTAATATATACAGTGTGTGTATATATATATATATATATATATATATATATTATATTAAAAATAACACTGAAAAGTGCTTGTTAAGAACATGTAAACTTCCAATTTAGTCCTATAGCATTTTGTAATGTATGGTATTAGACCCCGATATAATTTTTTGCATGCAGTTTGCATGCCATAATATGACATTTTTTGTGAAACATGTCAGGGACTTTGAGGATTTAATTAAATGAATAGTTCACCCAAATATGAAAATTTCATCATAATTTACTCACCCTTGTGTCATTCCAAACCAATTTTTTCTAATGCGGAATACGACGAAAGATGTTTTACTGAATACACCGATGAACTCGCAACGGATGTATAGATTTTCACTAAAAATTACTTACATTTCGGGTTGCACATACCTTTAGAGTACTTGGACTATAACCTACAAGATGCATGGAATGCTTTAAAGATACTTTTGAGTTAGTTTTTAAGCTTAAACTTGAGTCACAATAAACTGCCAACATATTGAAAAGAAAGACCAAGATATTCATTAAACATTCTCTTTTTGTTTCACAACAAGAAAAAGAAAGTTGTCACGTTCGGAGCGACATTAGTGTAAGTGGTAACACTTTACAATAAGGTTCCATTCGTTAACATTAGTTAATGCATTTGGTATCATTAATAAACAATGAACAATATGTATTTTTTACAGCATTTAGTAATCTTGGCTATTGTTAGTTCATTGTTAGTTAATGTTAGTTAATAGTGCATTAACTAATGTTAACAAATACAAATTTAGATTAAAAAAATGCATTAGTCTATTCTGAAATTAACATTAAAAAATATTATTAAATGCTGTAAAAGTATTGTTCATTGTTAGTTCATGTTAACTAATGTTAATTGCAGAATTTTCATTTCGGGTAAACAGTCCCTTTAAGTCTAAGAATCCTAGAATGTATTTTCTCAGTCTGAAAATAATGAAGGAATCTTTGTCGTCCTCTTTAGACATTATGACTTTCTACTCAGCTTGTTTACACACACATATACACTCTCACATACATACAAGCAGCTCATCTATGTCTACACCCACACACTGTAATACAGTCATTTCCGATACATTTTTATTTAATTACAAACATCCTGCTTACTAAAGCCACAACATTATTGACGTTGCTTGAAAAGAGGGAAGAGGGTAATGGGTTTGATGTGTAGACGAAGAAATGGAGGGATGAGGAGGAGAAAAGAACATTTGAAAAAACTTTCATGGGCCGTTGCGACCCAGCTCTCAACCTGGCTTACATCTCTAGATTCTGAGGACAGGGGAAGATACGTTCACACTCTGTGGGAAAAGGCCACGGGAAGGCTAACATCCATCACCCCAGACCTGTCTACTTTTCCTGGGGGAAGGAGAGAAGATGGTAGGCCTCTGACCTAGAATCCTTACCCTTAGCCCTCCAAAGCAGGACAAAGAGGACTTCAAGAGAAGGCAGAGAAGGCCGTGGCTGGTTTATGGCTAATGAGAGGAGATTTGCTGAGAGAGGAAGGTCGGCTGTGGTGATTTATGAGCAAACAGTGAGGTAATGGAAACAAGCACTTTGAGGTATAGAGTGAGAGACAGTAGAAAAGAGAACGGGAATAAAGATGAGAGCCAATGTGAATGAGTTTTTCCTCATAGCGCTCTTGAAAGCACAACAGGTGTCAAGATTTCCACTGAAAAATGACATGAACTTTGGTTTGTTTCTCACCAAAACCATTATATGCCTTCAGAAGTCTTGGAATGTGATGCAAGAGTCACTTGGACTACTTTTATGATACTTTAGGTCCTTTTTTAAGCTTTAAAATGAGGCACTATTCACTCCCGTTGTGACATTAATTATGACAGTAATTTTATTTGGTTACTCTAAGTCACTTTGTATTTATTACTTACAGATGATTGTAGGCCTCCAGTTGGTATGTTACTAACAGCAGCTATCAAATTCTGCCAACCTAAAAAGCTTGACTAACAATACATTGTATGAGTGATTTATCACCACAGAAGACAATTAGCAAATCTATGTGATGCCAGCAAGCTTGTTTGGGTGTGTTTGTGTTTTGCTCAACACTACTGGAGGTGGCTTGTACCTCAGTTAGGCAGCACCTGCTCCGAACATTCTGTACACAGATCCTCTTATCACTCTCAAATCACCAGAAAACAAGTGGAGCCAGTGATTCATATAATTTCTATGAGCTGCAAACATTTTGATGTCAAATACAGACAAAAAGGTACAAAAAACAGCATCTGAGAAATTGAGGACTATTTGTAGGGATGTCCCGATATCGACTCCGGTACTGTTACCGATGCTGTGAGCGCTTGTGAATCAGTAGAACCTTTGTGTGCTAACGCCAGCTGCTCCTTTAAGAGCTCCTTGGCTCTTACACAGAAAAACACAATCGCACGCTCTGATGACAGCGAGCAGAGTTCTAATTCACTTTTTAGCTTAAGGCAGATACAGACTACATCATTATTTAATTAAATGGTTGCCTTTTACAGTTTAATAATCGCATTGGTTCAAATAGCGACCTGCTTTTCTGTAAGTGAGAAGCAATTTAAAAAGTATGACAGAAATATATCACTAATGTATGGTTTTGCAGTATTCACTGTAATACTACTACTACTACTGATACTACTACTACTAATAAATCATTATTAATTGTATTATATTTAATAGCAGTATCTAACATCTGTTCACTTTTTAGCACGAGGCATATACAGACATATTTATTTAATTAAATAGCAGCCTTTCGCAGTTTAATAATCACATTGGTTCAGTTAGCGACCTGTTTTGTGAGAAGCTACCATCAAAACCACACAGAAACGGAAAGGGCTTCACTTCAAAATAAAAGCTTCCACTAAAATAAAAGTTATTGAAGCAATATATCACATCTGTGATGCTCTGTGGTTACATAAATAACTCTAATATTGTACTTTCTGTTTAAAAGCACTTCATTTGATAAAAATAATACAAAATTATGTAGTTGTTATTTTTTCTTTTGATTAAAGTTTTAATGAATTCATTTATTTAGACTCCAATTTAAATACTGTAAATTGATGATATGGATTTGTTTATTTTTTATAAAGGTATTGGTAACGGTACTTTGTGTTTAGTTGCTGTTCCACCAGGCTTTGTCATACAGCACAGGGCATACCTTTGCCATACATCTACTGTAAGTGAACTGAGGTTAAGTTTGTTTCACAACAACAGCACATCGAATGGATTAGGTGGGGAGAGAAAGTGCTACCTGAACTGAAAGAAAGGATGCTATTTCCTCTTCTGAAAAAGCTTAGATTTATGGCAAAACTGGATTTTAGCATGGATTTCCAGGCTGGTTGCTTGTCAGTAGTGTTTTGGTTTTGGTAGTTAGGTTGAAAGCAAAACTTGTTTAAGCTAATCGATCAAAGTAATCGTACTGGTTAAAGGCCCCAGCACACTTGGAATAGTTCTTCTTCGTAAAAAAGAAGTATGAAACAGCAGAGCAACGACATACTGTTTGCAAACATTCAGAAAACCTGCCACGCTGCTGGTAGTAGGCCATAAGAGAAACCTTTATATATGAAGACACTCAAGTTTACATGTAAAACATCAGCTAATATGACATTAAAGTGTGTTCTCAATGACTTATGCCTCATTATATGAGTCGAATTCACATGAGATCAGTAAAAGACGCTGTTTTAACTACTCGATGATGATTTAAAGAAATATGTCTGCAGTAGATAATGTGTCATTTTTCTTGTTTACATACTACATTCATGATGCTTACCATAATATGCACCACTTACACTCTGTTATTGAGATTTATGATGACACTGACACTACCCTCAAAGATGGGTGTATAAAATAGCATAAATGGGTAAAATATGAAGAATGATTAAAAAGAATGATGATACGAGAGGCATTTCATACTTTGGGCAGATGTGTGAATAGCTTTCGCTGCAGACGGCACATGAGTGAAGCAGCATATAAAACAAAAGAGTTAATAGACACTTAAGAGTATCTGAGTAGATTTGAATCCTTTTGCAGACTAATTAAACCAAAAAAATCATATGACATGTTCCTGGAAAATGTCTCTAGACGAACGATCGTAGAGATGTTGGTAAGTTTTCACCAGCTTGTTAATAACCCTGCACGCCTGTGTGTTCATGTTGAATGATTTTAACTGACTGAACAATGTAACTGGAATTAGCCGTCAGCCTCAAAGTAGATGGTCACACCTACCGATGAAGTGCACTAATGGCAGTAAGGTGTTTAGCAGCTGATAAGAAGTTTTCCTGAAAGTTCGCCCTGGCAAGCTGTTTTAAACCACCGAAACAAATGCAAAAACACCTTTGTTTTGGCCAGATTTTCTTCTAAATGATGTCACATGTTCGTTCTTCGATTTTGTATGACGTATGCTGCAGCCTTAAGCTGGTCAAACAGCATGGACATCGGCACATCAATATTCCTACTGGGGACTAGCGCCCCAGTGGTTCGCATGATTTTACCAAGTAGATCAACATACTGTATTTTGATTGTCCTAAAATAGGGATGGGAATCGTAAGGAATTTAACAGTTCTGTTTCCAATTCTGACTCCTCGTAACGATTCCGGTTCCATTAACGATTTATTAGTGCATTAGAGTAAGAAATATTAGGAAATAATCAATTAAATTCTTATTGGATTTACTGCCCTCTGTAGCCTGTTACCAAATGATGAGATCAATTCATATTTTAACAGAATAGATTCTTGCTAAATGTGTTTACAGAGCCTTTTTATTTAAGTCTTTTAAGTTATTTTCACATGCAAATTAGCTTGTTATTTGCTTCAAATGTTTGCCAGAAGTTTGCAGCTCTTTACCGGAAGTGGTGAACCTGAAGCAACCTTTGGCGACAATGAAGAGTTTGCTGCAAATCTCATTTGCATGTGAAAATTAATAAGTGTCGAATTTGTGGCAAGTTTGCAGCAACCCTAGATTTCTTTGTAAGGGTACACATAAACAACTATCTAGTACTAATGCCGATGAACATCTCACAAGCCCCAAGTACACATACAGTAACAATTCTTGGACGGTGAAAACGAAACTGGGGGACTACACTTCTGCCATCCCCACCCCCGGAAGGTGAAAATGACAGTAGTTCAATGATTTTTGTTCTGGAAACACGTTACACCAGTCGCACTGTATGTTTCCTGCAGTAGATTCAAAAGAACCAGCTCATATGAGTCTTTCGTTCAGGATTCACGTTGCTGTTGAGTGGTAGGAAAGCATGCAGGAAACGCTGTTAGGAGTATTTTAGCATGGTGTCCCATCCATATAGGCGGAAGACAGCACATTCAAGAACGGTTAGCGGAACCGAAAGTCACGGACATCATTAGGTTCCTTTTATTTTATTTTAGGTTCTGCTTAAGATTCTTGGGTCCCAACCCTATCCCTAACCCTTACCCTTACAATGAAATATCCCTAAAATCAAAGGAAAATGATAGGTTAAGCAAATTTTGAGCAGGGTAGGTGTGTACTTTTATTTTATTTATTTAATTTTTTAAAATTTTGTTGGATATATAATTGAATAGCTCTTACAAAACAAGAATTGTGTCTTTCACTGTTTGTGTGACAATGAAGTTGAAAGTGTTTGCTTGTGTAGACCAGTGCATGTCTAAATAAACCCATTTCCATGTAGCTATAGGTTGCAATCTTTTGTGGAAGCCTTCACTTTTGAATAAACCATTAGGCCACACTGGCGTTGGTCATGAAAATGTTATTGTTTGCTGCATCCAGGGTGGGTCTCCTGACTTGCAGCTTCTTCTTTAAAAAAAATCCCATCTTACAAGCTGATGTTGAATAACCCACATATTTAATTCATGAGAAAAGTGCAGTGGGTGCATTCAAGTAGACAAAGTCTTGGGTTAGTATTATAGAGCAGACCTTAGAGACACACTACATATAAAACCACACCGATCTCTCTCTCCATCTCCATCCCTCCATCAGTAGTGGTTCTAGCTTGTATGGCGCCCTGGGCGAAACCCCCTTCTGTGTTTTTTGGACCACAGTAATACCATGGTGTTCTTTGAAGTGCCTTTGTGGGTTATTGAAATACCATTGTAAATTAATATGATAATCATTCAATACTATGATATACATAGTACCACTCTGTTACCATCTGACAGCATCTGTGTATCATGGTACCACCACACCTTTCAGTGTAAATGCATTTAAGGTTTAATGCATTCAAATTTGATGACAACTGTAAATACAGTATGAAATAATTTCCCATCTCACTTGCAAGTACAAGCACCGCCTCTAGCATCAATATAATATAGGCCTTATTCCCTCTCAGAAACACTTTAAGATGTTTTATATACTTCAAGAGATAGTTCACCATATAAAGATATTCTGCCATCATCCTCATGTTGTTCCAAACCTGTATCACTTTCTGTATGTACTGTGGAACACAAATGGAGAAATTAGGCAGAATGTTAACCTCAGTCACCATTCATTTTACACTGAATAAACATTATAAGTGAAGGGTGACTGAGGCTACCATTCTGCTTAAAATCTAATTTTGTGTTCCACAGAACATACAAGGAGTAATACAGGTTTGGAACATCACAAGGGTGCCTGAATGATGAGAGAATATTTATTTTTAGGTGAACTTTCCTTTAAAGAAGTTGCCAAAAACGTCACCCCCACATGCACACATCCACACCCATGCTCAACCACGCACTTACCTGTCAGCCCCTCGTCTCGTGTGTTTTTGTTAAACAGATCCAGAGCCCGGCAGGTGGAGTATCTAATGTGATCACTCAAAGATCTCTGCAGAAGCAACAGACGCATGGACCGTGACATCTTCTCCTCTAGAGCCACTCCTCTGCCGATACGGTTCTGTACGTTCTAGATTCTCGCCCTACTTCCTCTCTTTCTACTGTCACGTCTCTCCTGGGTCTGTCATTCTCTACTCAGTGCATTTTCTGCATCCAGTTCTTCATGCCCTGCTGCAGTGTTCATAAGGGAGTTCCCACTGCAATGCTCTCACGTTCAGTCTGCACTAGTGTGTGTGTATGTGTGTGTAAGAGAGAGTGCTTTCGGAATCAGGCCTCAGCACCTAACCGACTGAATATTTGAAAAAGCCACATTTGTGTTTTTAAGTGCATTCTCTCTCTCTCTTTGTTCATCCTTCTAGCTGCTACTTGTTGTCAGTTTACATTTGGAACACCTAAGTGGCTGTACTGATGGAGCTAAAATGTACGTCATCTTAATTCATCTTAGCACATTTATTCATTCTGCCTGAGCAAGCATGTGCTCTGACATGAGAGGAAGTCTGCTGCAAACAACGGTGCTTAGATTACATATGCAAAGAATGAAAATGCAGCAAATACTCCAACACTGAAACTGATAAAAATGGCTTCAATGAATTTTCTCTAAATCTGAGCAGAGTTTAATCAAACCCGTCTGTGACATGGCAGATAATGTTCTAAGAGACCCAATTTTGGTCATAATTAAATTCTGACAGAATGTGAATTTTGTTTAGACAGAATAGATTCTATTGTTTTTATATAAAGCTAATTATAATAACCATAGACTAACCCTAACCCAAACATTAACTCTAAAAGAAAACTTTTTTTATTTTTAGAATAATAAATTAAAAAATTAAAAAAATCATTGTTTTATTAAAGAATCTTTTTATTTTCTAAAGGAGGATGTCCTCAAATGTCCAGAAAGGTAGGTTTTGTCCTTTGCACTGATGTTGGTGCAGCTATCATTATGAGGACTCTCCATAGACATAATAATTTTTATACTGTACAAACTATAGATTCTATCCCCTAACCCTAACCCTACCCCTAAACCTAACCCTCACAAAAAACTTTCTGCATTTTTACATTTTTCAAAACAATTTAGTTTTAGTATGTTTTTTAAGCAATTTAAATTATGACACTGGAAATGTCCTCATAAACCACATTTATAGCATAATACCCTTGTAATTACCAGTTTGTAACCTAAAAAAAAGTCCTTGTAAACCACCCAAACCTGCCCACACACACACACACACACACACACACACACACACACACACACACATGCACACACGCACATACGCACACACACACACACACACACACACACACACACACACCTTTAGGCTACAGTGCACTACCAGGCACCAAATAGGTTTTAGCGTTAGGCAACGAGTAATGCGTAAAGTAACCTGATTTGGCCATCACACAATAGATGCTCTTTTGCATGGCAGAGCTGTTAATACACATGCCCGCCCTTTGGAAAGAAAAGCATTTCTGTTAATGCAAAAGTGAACACAATGAAGCACACATTAAGAAAAAGTAATATGCGAGCACAAATGTGTGTGTCAATTTAGCAATTACATAACATCTCAGTTTTAGTAGCAGCCTTTATTCATTAGCAATCTCATTTACACACTCTCTCTCCTTTTGTTCACTCACTCAGGACCACAAAACTGTCATTGTGATTTATTTCTTATGCAAAACTTTTGGTTTATGACTCAGTTTTTTACAGCTTTAAAAGAATAAATCACAACATCGACTTCATATATATTTTTTATTAAATATTAGTGCTCGGTCTTACAGTGAGGGAAAAAAACAGAGCACTATTGAAAAAAGACATAAACCAGACTTGAAGTAAATGTGATTCACACCATATAACTTTCACTACTGATTCACTAAATCCTATTTAAATATATATTATTAGGACAAAATAATAGATACATACACACATATAATATAATATATGTACAAATTGTTTGAAAATGTATGGGTGAGGAGGGTGGTATGTGCCCCCCCCCAACCCCCACCCCCACCAACCCCCATGTGTGTGTAAAGATGTGTGTTGGGGTATGAAACGACTGAGTTTATGAGCATTTAAAGAAGGGTGAAGATAATAGCAGCAACTCTTTGTTTAGAATACTTTGTCACGAGGACGTAAATTTGGGATTAGTGCTTTTGCATTCCCAGTAATGCACCACTGAAGCGAGCAATCAGGACTAATTGGCCAGCTAAAGGATGCACTACAATGAACGCTCAAGAATAGCACAGAAAAAACACAAGCAAATGCAACCAGAGCTGCCAATTTACTTTATGACCTCTGAGATAAAGTTAGAGGAGATAGGCTTCATTTCTCCCAGCCCTAGCCTCTTAAACATCCATACTGAAAAACAAACAGCTTTAGTTTTTGAGACCTTCAAATAGTCCTATGGTAAAAAAAAAAAGAAATTATTTTTATTTTAATTTTTTTAAATTTTTTTTTTCAGTTTTCCTCATTAAAATAATGCAACAATATAATAAGGCTCCAAAATTTACATTTCCCAAGCAAATGTGGGTAAAAATTGGCTTTGGCAAATTACCGGCCAGTTTCTTAAGGCTTGCATAAAAATGAATGGTTAAATTGCAAACTAAAGGCCCTTTACACCAAACATGGAATGAAAAGCAAGATAAATAGCCCATTAACACCAAAAGCTAAAGAAATATTCATTGTTAGCACATTAATCGTAATACAATAGCTGCTGCTAAATAACAATAAATTTTACTCCAGTACAGTAGGGGGAGCGATCCACAAATCAGCTGGTCTGCCCTCTGCTTATCACAGAGAAGAAGTAGTATTTAAAAGATTGCAAAACAGTCTTAGAATCACAATAAGAAGGACAAATGAGTGAGAGAGTTCTACTCTAGCGAGCTGACTGAAAAAATTATATAATTGATCATGGATATCTTTACAAGCAGCAGCAGCAGCAGTGAGGATGAGTTTATTATTGCTCTGCTCAATGAGGAAAGGAAAAGAAAAAGGCGGCGATACTGGGTACATCCCACTCTCGAGAGAAGAGGTGAACATGGGGGGTTTCATAGACTGATTGGGGAGTTGAAGTTGCATCATGAGAATTTTCATCAGTACTTCAGGATGTCTGTGAGTGAATTTGAGTGTTTGCTTCAGCTGGTGGCACCTTCGTTGACGCGATCTGAAACAAAATTGCGCAAACCAATCGACCCCGAGCAGCGTTTGGCCGTTTGTTTACGGTCAGTTTGTTTACTTCATTTTATTGGCTTGTATTGTGCGCATTTATTTATTTGGAACATATTTTCACATGGCGGATGTTCTAACAATGTGCATTTTTTTTTTTTTTTTTTTTACAGTTTCCTAAGTACTGGAGACTCATACACTACAATTGCATCCAGCTTTCTACTAGGCATCTCAACGGTAGCAGGGATAGTTGGCAAGACCTGTGATGCAATTTGGCAGTGTCTCAAGAACGAACACATGCCAGAGCCCACAGAAGAGATATGGAGGAGCACTGCCAGGAGGTTCCAAGAAAAACTAGACTTCCCAAATTGTTTGGGAGCTATGAATGGCAAACAAATTCTTATTCAGGCCCCTGCAAATTCTGGTTCCTATAAAGGAAAGTTTTCGGTGGTTTTGCTGGCCCTAGTAGATGCAGATTGCCGCTTCCTAGCGGTTGATGTAGGAAGCTATGGGAGCAACAGTGATGGGGATGTTTTCTCCCATTCAGAGCTTGGAAAAGCACTCAGAGATGGAACTTTTAATGTTCCTCCACCAACAGAGCTTCCAGGTGCTCCTGAGCTGGGAAAAGTGAACCACGTATTAGTGGTGGATAAAGCTTTCCCACTGAAGGCGTATCTTCTCCGGCCATACCCTGGACGACACCCCCCATTGGACAAGAGAATTTTTAACTATCGCTTGTCTCGAGTACAACTCATTTCTGAAAATTGCTTTGGCAATCTCAGTCAGCGGTTCAGAGTTTTCCAGCGCCGTTTACAGTTCAGCCCCTCTGTTGTGGAGTCTGTAGTGAAAGCTGCATGTATCCTCTGCAATTACTTACAGTCATCTGAACACTCACAGGATGAGCCCCCAGTGGATGACAGCAGTGATAGTAAAGGCATGCTACAAGCTCTCGGATGTTGGCAGGGAAATCGGTCAACTGCCGAGGCCCAAAACACTCGAGACACTTTCAAAAATTATTTCAATTCACCTGCTGGACAAGCCCACGAACATGTACACGGCGGTCTAGAGGCTGATTAGAATAGTTTTTTTTTTTTTTAAAGTGAGCAGATGAGAATGCATAATGACTGTTAAAGCATGTTGTCACCTATTCATGTTATTTACATATGTTTAAGAGCACTGCAATTTTAACTGTACAAACTCTGTGTGACAACATCATCTAAGAGCTTCAAGGGTGCAATAAAATTAATATAAACCCATCTTCATCCTGACTCATGATTTAGTATTTAAAAAATGTTATATGAAAACTCAGCAATAATGATGCAAAAACATGTTTGTTTGGTATGAATTATTATTGTTAATTTTTTTGTGGTATACACAGGCACTTTGATAAAATAAATAAATAAAAAAAAAACTATTATGAATTTCTTAGGAATTACATTATGAAGAAACTCTAGAGACAATTAGATACGCTTTTTAAAAGGTGATGCAAAGGCACCACAATATTATTTTCATCATGAAGATAATCCATATAAGAAGTTTTAAAAGTTGATGCAAAGAAAAAGATGCCGCAATATCATTTACATGTTTGTTGAAGAAAAAGCATGTAAGGTGCAGTTTTTTTTTTTTTAGTGATACAATATATTTGCATTTTCTATAATTTTATAACTGAGCTACTACAAACACAGACCCGTGTACCACGCATTGCTTGCAACCAGCTCTCATCTCTAAAAAGACTGTTTGCGAGCAGCAGATGTAGTCACCTTCTCTTGGACATGCACATCATGCATTATTGTTTAATTAACTACTTATTGTGTTTATTTATGAATGGAAGGGAAACAAGTCGTTGTGTATGTGTAAGCACCATGAGTCCAAGACAAATTTCCCATCAGGGACAATAAAGTTCGTTCGTTCGTTCATTCATTCATTCATTCATTCATTCATTCATTCATCTTCTGAATTACAGGATTTGACACACAAAAGTGTTGTTTACTCTGGTGCGCATAATTGCACAAAATTAATAAAAAACACACAATTATAGGGGTCTTGTGTTCTCCTTCATGTGCACTGTGCTCGTTTGTGATGGTGCCAGATGTACAGAAATGTGCTAAGGGTCCGAGCACTTTCTATCTGAACCCTGAAGGTGCACTCAGTCGTTTGTTCCCAATTCAAAAAGTTTTACTCCTAAAGTAATGAATTGTAATTTGAAACATTTGTATAAAATCATGACGCTCACTTGAGATAAGGACTCTAGTCATATCAGTAACCTTATAAAAGCTATTTTATTCTACATGGGGGAGGGGCGCCCTCATGGGGGCTGCCATTTTTGAATCACATGACAAGCTGAATACTATTCACTTAATCTCAGTAACCGTCTTGTTATCGGACACTTTCACTCTTGGATTAAATGAATCATGGATAATTGTGAATAGTGAATTTCTACAATGGCATCTGTAACTGAAAACTATTGACATTGAATGATGCTGCATCCACACCTCTAGGTGTCGCTTTAAGTCCAAGATGACACGAACAAAAGTTACTAAGTACACCTTTAACACATAGAGACAGACCTTACCCTTACCCTATAATTTACAGCAAAACAAAAATACAAGCCTCTTAGAAATATCAAGATGTCTCCCCATGTGCAGGGCTCCAGACTAAAAAAATTACTTAGGAGCCATTGGCTCCTAAACTGAAACATTAAGGAGCCAAATGGATGTTTTTAGATGCCAAATCACAGAATTGCTTAATTTAAATTGCTGTTCAAAAACAAGATAGAAAGCCGAAGGAAGACAGCTGATAACCCATTAATCAGAGGTTTAATAAACAGTATATATAGTTGAGAAGATAAGTTTGCATTCCCTTTTGTCTCATAAATGTTCACACCCCTTTCATAATTTATACAAATATAAGAGATAAAAGATTTTATTTAGTACTGTTCTTCAGAAACTACATAACAAATATTTACATATAGTATGCATATAGTAGTGTTTTCTTCTTGAGCATCAATGAATGTTTGCACCTTGTGTAATAGTGTCTCTCAATTGTTCTAAGTGTCAAAAGCTTGATCTCATATATATATATATATATATATATATATATATATATATATATATATATATATATATATATATATATTTTAATTGTTTTAAAAAATTGCCTTAGACTTTCTTTAATGTTACCCAGCTGTGGCCCGTGCATTTTAAGTCTAGGCCTTCAGTGCGATTCATGCCATTAAGAAAACACAGTTTCACAATGAATAAGACACTGTATATCATACATTACATGACACTCAACTAATAATGCCAATTGACATTTTAAAAACATGTCCATGCACGAAATCCAGAACCAAGGAGGTCTAATACCAAGAAAAAGCTCTCTAATAATATTTGCGATTTAAATTTTGCTTGCAATAATTTGTTTCGTCAGGGTACACGGTTACTTTTCGAAACTTGATCCGACACTGAATGCTCAAGCAGCATTCTGTCTGTTATTGATGTGGGTGTATCGTGCTAATGTCATCTTGGCAGCATGCACTCACGTTAATAGTTTGTCTATCTCTCGCGAACACGGGTGCGCCTCACGTCTCACTTGTGTTGCGTTGCACGCCCGGGTCACGAGCTGTCTTCATGTTGTGCTGAGGTTCGGTCACTTCGGTCTAAGGTGTCGGCTGTGTGTGTGGCCGAACTCTCGCACAGGTGTTCTGTCTTGTTTTTGTCACCTGTTGCATGCATCGCGTGGTGTTTGCCTCGCGATGTACGCTCAGGTTTCGTTTAGTGTGAGAATGCGTGGCATCGCTTTGTTTGCCGTTGCTTTGCATTCTCTCATCTTGTTTGTCGGTTGGCATGGGCTTATATTGCCTTATTGTCTTGCCGATGTGCGCTCATGCCATTCGGGTGTTTTGTTGTCTTGTGAGAGCACGTAGCAGCCAAGCCAAGATACTTGTAAGAGGAAGAGTTCAAGAGGTAAAGAAAAAAAAATTTAATCTCCACCCAAGCAAACAGATACCTACACAGAAGCAAACAAGCCACCATTACTGTGTTTCCTGTTAAAATTGCGGTCATATCATAAGACTTCTACATAGTCTTGTGTTGTTCAATCATGGGACTGCCTAAGGGCCTAAAAGGGTTCTAAATAGACATTTCAAAAGATCATTTCCTGGTCAAAAAAAAAAAAAGAAAAACCTAAACAAGCTTCTTATCCCATTTACTCAACACACAGTAAGCGGTTTCCTGTCCAATATATTTTGGCGAAGCATGGGAATAAACTTAGGCATCTGCAGTGGACATTGCCTGTGAAATCAGGTTTATACAAATGGCATAAGACAGAGCATTCTCAATCAGCTGATTAGCCAGCGCTTAAAGATAAAGGTTACAGTTAGAACCAAAAAGGGTTTTACCATAGGAAAATTTTAATTCCACAAAGAACTGCTTATTCTCTATGTTTAGAAAACCGTTAATGCACTGGTGTTTTAAAGAACCAATACACTGATATTAAGAACCTGTAATGTTACATCAATTACTTTTTTTAATCTCCAAAAGAACCATATAGCCAATTTAAGAACCATATACAAGAAACAGACAATCTTGAAAAAAAAAAAAAAATGCCTTTACAATGAGACATCTAAAAGCATCCCTACAGGAAGACAGTCTTCAAATAGATGCTTACCAAAAAGAAAAAGAAAATGAATCAAGTGCTCGTTCTCCATATTTGAACAGTTAAATCTACAATAGTTGGTTTTAGCTCTTCATACCAAGAGCAGAACAAAGAAGTAAAAGGGAGAAGTTTGGAAGTCATAGGACACAATAGGGCATCAAAAAGGAAAATAAAAGTGGGGGATGTAAGTGGTGGAAAGAGTGCTGGGACAGATTTATAGTGATTAAGGTGCCATGAATATACCCTTGTCTCCTCACCAAAAAGTCAAAGGCATAAAATTGCGTGGGAAATAAAAGGGTGGGATTGAGAGGGAATTAAACTCTTAGAATCAAATAAGCATGACAGACAAGCCTAACACCATGTCCTAACCAGAAGTGACGCCATGTCATGCGATAAAACGTCACTTTTCCATGTTAATCAGAGTTTTTGTCCTAACCAGCCGTGACACACGACAAGCGACAGAGCTTTCTAGTTTTGAAATGGTTTCTATTTCTGCGATGTCGCGCCAGGCAGTGCAGTCAACAAATGGGTCTAAAATTATACTTATTGCAGTATATTAAAGCTGGCATCTAACTAGCCAGTTCACAACAACTTAATTTTGGCCGAGGGTGTCACACACCTACCAAATGTTGTGCTTGAGGTCTCGTTATCTTCAGTAGGAGCTCTGTCTCACACACACACACACATGCACTAACCAGTTCAGAATGGCAGTGGGGAGACATACCGGCTCATTATGACTTTCTCTCTGCTTCCCTGTCACATGGAGATCGGCGAAATAACAACAGGAGTACCGCGTGAACATAATCATACAGACTGAATTAAGGATGCAATTCATAACATAACTTTGTGTATGCGTGTGATTGTGTATTTAACCTCTCGGAGCTTGCCATAGAAAGTGTTACGGAGCTTATGTGAGAAAATTAGCTGCATTCAATTAACAGACTGGTCCGTCTGTAATTGCTCTGTTTTTTACATTTTATTGTCAATTATCCTAATTTTAGTGTATTAATATCGCTGTGTTGCATAGCACCTGGTGTGAACAGACAAATTGCTTGTTGCTGGAACCTTATCGCATCTGGTTAGGACAAGGTGAAAGAAAACATTAGCTCTGAAATTCAAACTGTCTTTAATGCCATGCTACTATTGCCTTTGGGAATAAAGTAGACAAACATGAGATCAGGACAGGATCTGTGGAGAGAGGAAGGTTGCTTTGGGTCAGTTAGGTCATTCCATGTGAAACCTAACCAATTTTGGCATGACCGTCCGAGAATTGGTGTGGAAATGCAATCTGTGAGGCAGGACTGCTGGGTAGATAAGGACTCTAGGGAATCTAAGGACTCTTAGGGTCTTTGAGGTGATTCAGTGAATTAAACTATGAAAAGATCTTGTCATGTGCATGTGTATTTATTGAGTTGTTTACTGCTGGGGTGTACATTCCTCTTAAACCACTGTGAACTATAAGCCTCAGACAACTATCCCTTCTGAAAAGACCAGCTTAGACCAGCATGGATTTCCAACATAGCCATGCTGTTCACCAACAAAAAAGCTGGTCAGCCAGCGTTGTCTGTCTGATGAAGCTGGTCAACCAAGGGAGGCTTGCTGGTTAAGCCAGTTTAAGGAATAGTTCACCCAAAAATTAAAACTGTCATGATTCACTTACATCCATGTCTTGGCTCATTTTTTTAAGCTTAACCCTTTGTCCTTCAGGTCATTTTTGACCTGTATTGAAAAACATTCAAAATGCATCCATTCTAGATTAGTGTACAAAGACACTAAAGACCCCCCATGACAAAAATCTGTTTTATTGTGGTCCCAACGTGTATAATGATAGGGGGATATAAATACTGTGTGTGTGTGTATATATATATATATATATATATATATATATATATATATATATATATATATATATATATATATATATATATATATATACACACTACTGTTCAAAAGTTTGGGGTCACTTGCCTGAAATGTTTCTCATGATCTTAAAAACCTTTTGATCTGAAGGCATATGCTTAAATGTTTGAAATTAGTTTTGTAGACAAAAATATAATTGTGCCAACATATTAATTTATTTAATTACAAAACTAAAATTTTATTAAATTTTTTATTTTTTTTAAATGGATGACTTGGAACAAATAATTAAGAAAAGCAGCCACTAACTGCCCAGCATATAGATGGGAACTCCTTCAATACTGTTTAAAAAGCATCCCAGGGTGATACCTCAAGAAGTTGGATTAGAAAATGCCAAGAGTACATTTCAGCAAAATCTAGGCAAAGGGTGACTACTTTGAAGATGCTAAAATATAACACAGTTTTGATTTATTTTGGATTTTTTTAGTCACAAAATAATTCTCATATTTCCATTTCTATTATTCCATAGTTGTGATGACTTTACTATTATTCTAAAATGTGAAAAATAAATAAATAAATAAAGAAAGAATGAGTAAGTGACCCTAAACTTTTGAACAGTAGTGTGTGTACATATATATATATATATATCAGAATATTAATGAAGTAACAATTTTTAAATAATAATAATATAAACTTGGCAAACATTGGTCAAGGATGTCTCAATTTACATTTATTTCAATTACTTTTCAACAGTACACATTTTCGAGTAACAATTTTAGTACATTCCATCTTCATAAATACATCTCTGTTGCCTTTTCCAGCAGTAAAAATGGGCCCACTTTGCACATCCACGGCTCCATTCTTTTTTCATTAATGTCAAATAAATTGTTTCAGTGTTACAGGGTTTTAGGAAGGTGCAGTAATAGTTCTTTCTGCTATCTAATGTTTAGGAGAGAGATTAAAAAGACTATGCTCTATTTATAATGTATTCTTTACCTGTCTTGGGTCAAAAATGACCCAAAGACAACAGGAGGGTAAATAATGGACCCAAAAGTATTTCATAAAAGTCTTCTAAAGGCAAACGATTGGTTTTGGTCAGAAACAAGCTGAAATTTAAATAATTCTCCAGTGAAAATCCTGATGTTTGTTGCACGTTCATGAGTGCTATTAGAGAAGCTCATTTTAACTATGGAAAACGATTAGCACTAACAAAAATAGATAAAGCACCAGTTCCAGCTTGGTGAGAGGAAATGCAGGTAGCTAATCAGTGCATCTATGCAGAGGAGGGAAACCATATCCAAGGTGTTTTTCCAGTAACAAGCTGCAAAAGGAAATTGTTCTTCTCAGAAAGTGACTCAACAATTTCCTTTTTCCAGTTATAGTCTCTCAAAACTGATGACAACATAGTAATATATCTTAATCACCCAGGCTCATAGAAACCCAAGTACTGAAACTGTGCTTAGAACTTGATGACCAAATTGGAGTTTCCCAGGGTCATATGCAGTGGCGAATTCTCAGGGCCAGCAAAGCCTTCTCTGATGGCCTTACATGCCAAATAAATAATAATCACACATACTAAAGGAACAGCAAATGAAAATGAGAATCCTGTAAAAGTAGTGTTTAGAAAACCAACTCTTTATAGCCCAAATATATATTTTATTCTCATTGTTTTAACAAGTGAGGCAGACTGAAGTATCTTCCCTTCACTGTGAAGAGCTCTACTGAATTGTTCAAGTCAAAGGTCCACCAGTAGCATTTCTACTGGATGGATGCCGGGAATGAGTGCTGTTGATGTTTTCCCCTTTCAATATTGATAGACAAAGCAGACATCCTGCTCTGATGATGCTCCACCCTTCAGACAATTTATTACATTCCTTCTTCCTGAAGGCTTAGACTTGAAATTAAAGGCTGCTCTAAAGGTTATGAAGGGCCCACCAAGATTATATCACAAGCCATTGTTTTAATATATGAATTAATTAAGTAAATATAATGTCAAGTTAAGATTAACTGTCAGAAGCAAGCCAAGAGAGGTATTTGGATTAAAAAAGAAACAATACACTGCTATCAGTTCAACAATCCAGGCCTGTATGTGCATGAATTTTGTGCTTGTGTGTGCAGTCATGGATCTGAGGAAGCCACTTGCAGGAAGTAGCAGGAATGTGTGGCCAATCTCAGCATTGACAGTTCCTCAAGCACTCCAATAATGTTTCATCCCTATGCTTTCCTCCCTCCCCTGAGCCTATGTCCAGGTACTAACCCCACCCAGCTGGGTCTAAACCCCAGATGCAGGTAAGTAAGGCAGGAGCAATAGGTCCATTGTGCTGCACCCAAAGTCTGAGCCATGACAGGGAGAATATGTGCGATAGGGGCAGGAATGCTCTAGGATAAACGCACATTAAACAACTCTGGGCAAAGCGCAGGGAGAGAGAAGAGTTCTGCAGGCATTATTATAGGTGCTGAACTCAGTGAAGATAAGAAAGTATGAGAGGTTATTGTTACAGGAGCAGCCCTGAGATCAGTTTTGTAGTTGTACTTAATAATAGCTAATGTTAGTCTCTGAGGGAGGAGGTCTAGTCCCACATCATCATAAAGGGGATTTCAATCAAGATAATGTGTGGGTGGGCATGCTATGAAAACCGGCCACTGTGTCTTTCATTTCCTCCACTGCCTTTGTCTTGCCTTAATGGTACTTTAGTGAAAATTCTGCCTCCTTTATGTTACTCTTTCATAGAATATCACTTCCTGCGAGAAGAACATCCTGTGTGTAACAACTGGACTTTACAGGAAAAGGATGTGTTGGCTAAAAGCAGCGTGACTTGCATTATAAAAGTTGTAAAGTTCATGTAATTGCATTTTCAGTTCAATCTCATTCAGTCAATAAAACTAGGCACTTGAAGAATGAGAACAGCTAAAACAGTACAAACATTTATTCGAAAATTTATCGTACAAAGTGTACAGTTAATGGCTGTCCAAATAGTCAAGCGAAACAAACAAGGTGTAAGGGACAATCCATGGCTAGGTGTGCGTTAAACGATTTTAATGCACAATGTGGAGGCAAAAAAATACCCGACCTGAAGTGCATTCAAATCGTTTAATGCACACCTAGCCGTGAATTATCCTGCTTATACCATGGTCATTTACCAGCATTTATTAGTTACAGCTGTCATAGATTTTTACAGTGCAAATTTTGACTGGAAAAATAACAATAACGGTTAACTTTATCTACGGTTCGTTAGATCTAGAGTTCTGCCCTTTTTAAATCAGACACAGAGATAAAGCAGTGTGATAATATTACAGTTTTACAAAGAGACCAAAAACTCTTTAAAAACTGTGAATTTAAATACTCAATCCAGAAATAATAATAGCTATATAATCTAGAAGGGTTAGCATTCCATAGAACATGTACTATTTAATTCCTATTCATTGTCATTTTTACATTTATGAGGAAAAACCGGCATAACTGACAAAACGGTTGTAAAAGTAGCACTTACTGTACATGATGAGGGGAAAATCATCCAAAACACTCTAAACCTGTAGACTTTGACCTCTGAGACATCCATATTGTAACTGTTAAGGCTGCACAATTGATTGAATTAAGAATTGAATCGCAATGTGACCTTACATGACAGCAAAAGGCTGCGTGTTATGAATTAGAATGTTTCAGTATGAAAATTACTGAAAAAGAGCTTCATTAAGTGATGTGTGATTGCGGGGCACCCTCTAGAGGTTAGCTTTAGCAGCACATGTTGAGCAGGGCAGCAATTTTAGATGATGTTTTTTATATTACAATACACATCGTCTTGCCTCGTCTTGCCGGACAGCGAAAGACGCATTCAATAAGTCCCAGTTACCTTCCCTCCCCCTTCGTGCAAAACAGCTAAATGTCAAACCATTCTTTCCTTATAAGAGCTTTGGGTGAGTAAAACTGGGCTGATGAACACTGCTGTCTTTTCCATGTTTCCTGTAGCTCTTCACATTTGATTTAAAGACAGCACTGCATGACTTGATGATGTTGTTTTGTGATATGACTGTTAATCCTAGCTCTGAGACTACTGTATATTCGCGTCCGGAGGTCGTTTGAACAGAGGCATAAAACTCTTGCAATGTCTCATTACGGATTACAGCAGTGTAGGCCCATTACTGTAATATAGAACGGTGATTAAAACTGACTGGAACAATCTGTGCATTAAACAGTTTTAACGCATGCATTCCAACCAATCAAAATCGAGTATTCGAACAGACCATGGTATAATATGTTTTTAAGCCCACCGAAGTTTGGCTTCAGAACATCTGTTTGGAAAAGCCTCTGAATAATTTGTTTGCTGGCTCTTTTCACTTTATTAACAAGAATTCAGCAGCTGAGAATACTTGTTCTATCCGATGTTATAGCTTGGCTATGATGGACGTCCAGGAAAGGAGCGCCATTAACTACAAAGAAACGATACATTCATTGTACCAACAGGTGTGTGCACATGTGTGATCTTCATTTCTTTTCAATGTCAGCCTTTGGGAATGCTTCAAATGTTTTAAAGTGACATTATTACCCAGTATAACAATGAACTGTGTTATTCCTTCCAGATGAGTGCGGTGGAATAAGAAATGACCTTATTTCAACTGTTCCATGCTGTGATGCTCAAGCCCAATTAATGAATTCAACACTGGCAGACCATAATTATGATATGTGATCTGATATGTACAGAAGCGGAATGCTTTAAATGACATTTGACATTAACTGTAATTTAAATTAAAAAATGTGTTATGCCTGGCCCCTAATTAAGCTGATTAAGCCCGAGAGGGATAAAGGTGATCGGAGATGGCAGTGCGACAGAGAGAGAGAGTTACGGCAGCTGCCTGGCATGTGTTTGTCTTTTTGGAGAGAGAAGAGTGAGAGAAAAAAAATTATAATTTACTCACCGGTTCTCCGATACGCCGTAGCCTGGTCCTCGGCCACTCCTCCACCCTCTAGTGGACGACAGCCATGCCTCCCCGGGCAGTTTGGAGGCAGTCCTCTGGCCCGTGGCGGACGGAACGCCCCGCCACATTTTTGGTGGATGGAAGGGGTCTCCTCCGCCTCTGGCAGCGGTCCTTCCGCTCCAGGCGGTTGGCCAAGAGCCCCTCCCCGCTCGTGGTCGGTGATTCTCTGACTCCGCCGCGTTTTAGCGGCTGGTAGGGGTCTTCTCCACCCCTGGCAGTGGCCCTGACCGCTCCAGGCGGTTGGCTAGGAGCCCCTCCTCCCCTCGCGGTCAGCGGCCGTTCCTCCGCTCTTAGGCAGCCGGGCTCCTCCGTCCCTCGGCGGATGGCCACGGCTGCTCCATTGGGGTGGATGGTAGTGGTGAGGACTCTACTACGGCGCATCCCTCCTCCTTTCCGTGTTGCGGCACCAGTGTAACACAGAAAAAGGGAAAGGAGGAGGCGAGAACCGGCTTGACAATATAAATAAAAGTTTAATAATAAACTTAAAAAGACAAACACATGCCGGGCAGCTGCTTTAACTCTCTCTCTGTCGCACTGCCGTCTCCGGTCGCCTTTATCCCTCTCGGGCTTAATCAGCCTAATTAGGGGCCGGGTGTGCAGAATCACAGCCATCAACAGGTCATTCTGTCAATACCAAAACATTTCATCCAGGTTCAGGCTAGCACTAAGATTTGGAGAATATGTATGCAAACTTAAAATTATAAAGCCAGATGAGCCTACAACACTGTCATCTCCACCAAAATAACAGCAGTATGACTGCATCATCTCCTAAGCCCTGCAATGCATGAGCATCCTGCTGTCAGGACCTCCTCTGTCTCTGCAGTAAGTGCACAAGCTTGGCAGAACAGACCCTTCAGGTATGGACTAGACTCAATATCTGCTACAAAATAAACATTATTATCTACAGTCCCTAAAACATGTCCCACCTTACAACTGTGATGGCACTGGTAGGCTTTGGATCTTTTCAGGATAGCTTACTCTTGGCTTCTCCATATCTAGCCACAGACTGATCAAAGTAACTAAAATATTTCTGTATGTGATTTTAGACCACCCGTCATCAATAACAGATGGATGGGGAAGAACAATGTCACCTCACTTTAATTCTGCTTTCATTTGTTACCAAGTTTCTGTCCTTTTTAATATTGAATCAGTGCATAACATAATGCTTGTTTAGGCTTAACCGGAAGTTCCGCCCACATGGCCACAAGGCGATTTGTTCATGTGCATGAATGTGAGAAACCCTGATTTTTTTCTGAAGATGCAGTTACAAGGTTAAAAATGTTAATCCTCCAGCCACATCTATTTGTCTATATTAGAGCCAGAACAACTGAAAACCTAAGCATGAAACATTTAATGCACTCAAATGCATTACCTAAAAGTGACCCTGAATGCAATTCTATCTTGCCAGTGGAACTTGTGTCAGATGTTAAAACTCCTTTACTCACTCTCCCACACATATTTAAATAATAATAATAATAATAATAATAATAATAATAATAAAAAACATACAAAAGCATGCTCCTATGAGTCAAATGTATGGTCCTTCTTTGGTTTGCCAAACCTCTACAGTGCCCAGTCTGGGAAGGTATGCTATCATCAAGGATGGTTCCTGGATTGGCATCAATCACCTTCTCCAACTTTAATATAGTTTGCTATATATTGTCAGATTAGATAATAGCAATGACACACTTTCAAGGCCTAACCAGGGCAAGGGATGTGAATATAAACAGAGAAGGACGAGAGGGTAAGCATCTGATGATGCGACCCAAAAGTCCATTGCCATAACAACCCGAAAATTAACCATGCATGCTCTAAGCCTTGGGGCAAGGTTTGCATGATGTAACCAGACTGTGCACCCCACATTCCTGGCCTGATATAGAGAGGCTTTGATGTGCTTGGAACAGGGGGCCATTGTGCTGCCATCAGGCCTGCGTTTTATCATCATCACACACCAGAATACCAAGCCACAGAGCCTCAGGGGGTCATTACATAACGCAAATAGCCCACACTCTTCCTGAACTCAATGGGACACAAAACATCTCAAAATTCAGTGGGCTTGCTACGAATATCTAAAAGATCAACACAACCGAAATGTGACCAACAGAAAAGAATGAAACAATCCTTGGAACATGAGTGATTAAACATGTCATCTAATTTTCGCTCTAGAACATACAGTAAACCAGTTTCTCAGACTAGACAAGAGAAGCTCCAAGTAGGTGATGGAGACAGACGCAAACTCATGCTGTGTCTCCTAGATCCTTTTGCTCTCTGGTTTTGTATTCTGATTCCAGGGAGACATAGGGGTCAGAATAGAACGATCTCCCATGGTTTGCCTGATATCTGATCAATACACACCAGATGTGAACAGAAGTCTACTAGTCGTATTGATGTGAGGTTCTCTTATAATGTTTAGGATGCTAGGGTGGTGGTAGTATAATGGTTAAGTATCTAGTCAGCCAACACAATGGTAGCAGGTTATAAGAGGACCCAGGAAGTAGAATGTAACTACTTCTGCTCTTTTCATGTGTGCATGTGTGTTAAATTAGTTGCTTTGGATAAAAACGCCTCCTAAATAAACATGATTTTTAGCTTAATATTTGGAAGCTGCTCTTAGATTAGCATCTTGTATTCTGGGTCATCTTTGGGAGAACATCTCTGAGAGCTGAACCTTGTAATATTTTACTGACAAAAGAATATCTTGAGTGACATCGCTTCTGAAAAGGCCAGCTAAGACCATCATGAATTTCCAGGTTGGTGTATGGTAGTTTAAGGCACTTGTTTGTTAGTTAGCACTTAAAACATACTTGTAGGCCTTATTTGTAGGGTACAATGAATTGTAGCTGCGAACGACTTGACTAAAAGACTGACAATACATATCTGACAGTTTATAGAAAGGGGTAAGCAAACATTAAACGACAACATAAAGCAGTGAATGGCTACCAGCTAACTGCTAATAGCTACCATGCTAAGTATGTCCTTAGCCTTAGGGTGAGACTGGCAGCAGAGTAAGACTGTGCTGAAGGGCTTTGCTATGCCCTAACAAAGTATCTCTTTTAGTCAGTAAATGGACATATATCCGTAAGGGCATGAATAGGTTTGTTCTAGATACATATTGCCCTAGTAATAATCTTCCATGTCACGTTACCTCTACAGCTCTCTGTTCTGATATCAGCAGCCTGATCATTCAACTGGGCAGCACCTGCTAGAGTTTAAAACAGATTCAGTGCCAGCAGTTGACATACTCTGACAGGAAACCAAGGTTGTATGAATGGTATGACTATATATTTAGTGGGACTTGCAAAATCTCATATACATCTTTCATTTCAGGGCACCTTATAGGTCATTAGATTTTGCAGTTTGATAAAAGGGTGGGAACCCAGTATTCAAAATATTAACTGAAAATGACACAGTTCCTTATACTGGAACCAAAAGCATATCACACCATCATATCATTTCAAATCATAATTTTGTCTCCTCTTAATTAGTTTTTGTATATTCAGTTTTGCCTTCCATGTATAAGCCTCCATCCACTTATACCACTTAGGTATATGACAATAAAACATGATATCATACAAACTTACCTTTCTCAGAAAGTACTGCAGAGGTCTAAAAGAAAGAACAAAAGAAAGATGGAAAAGAGATATTAATATTTAGATAACCTCAAGGAAAATACAATAAAGTTGTAAAACTAAAAATTGCTAATTATATTACATATTTTGTTATTCAAAAATGGGTATCGTGTCTATAAGTTAACTTAAATTCCACAAAGGTTTTAATATGTTCTAAAATGGAAATCCGATTATGTTTTATGAGTTCACATTTCATTTCATCAGCATGCAGGGAGGATAGTAAAATAATTGAGTTTCACAATGTAACTCTATAAACATAGTTTACATTTCAAACCAAGCCAGTACAAACTAGTCTACCACCTGTTCCTGAGAATTAAACACTGTGTGTGTGTTTATGTATGTGTGTGCATGCCCACCAAGTGCAGCTGGCCAAGAAATAAGGCCGTGTGTGTAGTCTCTGCAACCTTGAAAACCCACATACCCCACAACACAGACTCCCACACACATACAAATACTGTACATACATATATGCTTACATACGCTTGAAATTGCCCAACAGTGTGCATTATTTTCATGTGAGTGCGTGATTATGCACGCATTGTTAGATCGTGTGTGTTATTGTTGATAAGAGTGATAAAAATGTTTTTCTATGAGAAGGAGGGTATGCAACAAAAAGAGCCTTTGCATATTTTTTACATGTCGACACTCGACACGTTTCAAACTTCACTGGGCAGTTCATTTAGAAAAATACACAAATGAAAAATACCAAAAAGATTGTGTGTCAGTGATTATTTTATCTCTGGAAAAATGATTAATCTACTTGGCAAAGGCATTTACGAGGCTTCCATATTTAGCAAATGTTTTTTTTTTGTTAAATGGTGCTTGTATCCTGAAGCAGTAAAATGACTATTAATAACTTTTCCTTTGTTCGTTATTGTTCATAAGTTGCTTGCTTTATTTATTTATTTTTAAACAGGAATTTCTGTAGTTCTCTGTTTGGCGCGACTAAGGAATGTCGGGGTCTCTGTCTGCGGATGACCTTCAACCAGAGAACTCCTGGTCTGTCCGCTGATCTTTGACCTTGTGTAATTCAGAGGTCACTGGAACAGCTCACACTGACAGAAACAACTCAATCGTCTGCCCCTAAAAACGATGCATCTTATTATATAAAGAATGTGTCTTTCTCTTTACCAGATTCCTCTTCAAAACATCAGAGTATATTCGTCCATTTTATCTCTCTTGTTCTTGGTTTTTTCATGTTCTATCTCTCACCCCCAATTCTTCTATTGCCCCCTGTTATCACATTCTCTCGTTTTATCTACCCCTGTTTTTTGTTTCCACATTCTTTTGCTTTTGTTAACATACCCTCATCCTTGCGTCCACCCATCCTCCTCTCATGAAGCCAAATGCATGCTAGGAACTACATTCGTGTATGTGAGGGGAAAGAGTGGCTTATCAAAGGAGTGTGACGTGGCAGGGGTATGAATTTTTTTAAGTTTGCATGTGTGTGAAACTGTGGGTAGATCAGTGAAAAGTGGAGGAATTTAGAACAAGATAGCTACATGATGGCAATCTTAATGGACATAGCGTCCATCAGATGTTTTAAAAACAGAAAGCATGAGGGGCCTGCGTAGCTCAGCAAGTATTGACGCTGACTACCACCCCTGGAGTCGTGAGTTCAAATCCAGGGTGTGCTGAGTGACTCCAGCCAGGTCTCCTAAGCAACCAAATTGGCCCAGTTGCTAGGGAGGGTAGAGTCACATGGGGTAACCTCCTCGTGGTCGTGATTATTAGTTCTCGCTCTCAATGGGGCATGTGGTAAGTTGTGCGTGGATCGCAGCATGAGCCTCCACATGCTGGGAGTCTCCGCGGTATCATGCACAACGAGCCACGTGATAAGATGCACGGATTGACGGTCTCAGAAGCGGAGGCAACTGAGACTTGTCCTCTGCCACCCGGATTGAGGTGAATAACCACGCCACCACTTGGACCTACTAAGTAGTGGGAATTGGGCATGCCAAATTGGGGAGAAAAGGGGAGAAAACAAAAAACAAAAACAGAAAGCATAAAAAAACCTACATTTAGTTTTGTGTTAGTATCTAAAGCCTGTTATACACAGCATGCATAAGCAGAGTAAGCAATGTGGCTGCATAACTACAACAACTGGTTGCATTGTGAATTTCATATGGACAGCGTTTCTGCTGTAAAACAGAACTGCAGCTGTACACTTAAAAAAAAAAAAAAAAAAATGTTAACCTAATAATGTGCTTGGTGTGGTAAAATCTAAATTAACCAGTTTGATTCAAGTCCAAAATATTATTTAACATGACTGAATCAGCCTGACAACATTAGGTTCCACCAACCAAACACATTTTCAGATTTAGGTCAGGCAGAAATATATCCTTAAAGGGATAGTTCACGCAAAAATAAAAATTCTTTCATCAATTACTCACCCTTACGCCATCCCAGATGTGTATGACTTTCTTTCTTCTGCTGAACACAAACAAAGATTTTTAGAAGAATATTTCAGCTCTGTAGGTCCTCACAAAGCAAGTGAATGGGTACCAAAATTTTGAAGCTCCAAAAGCACATAAAGGCAGCATAAAAATAATCCAAAAGACTCCAGTGGTTAAATCCATATCTTCTGAAGCGATATGATAAGTGTGGGTGAGAAACAGATCAATATTTAAGTCCTTTTTTACAAACAATCTTCATTTTCACATGGTTCATCTTTTGTTTTTGGAAATTCACATTCTTTGTGCATATCGCCACCCTACTGGGCATGGAGGATAATTTAAAAAAAATAAAATATATTAATCAGTTTCTCACCCACACTTATCATTCACTTATGAAGATATGGATTTAAATACTGGAGTCATTTATGGATTGAATTTGGAGCTTAACATTTTTGGTATCCATTTACTTGCATTTTTAGGTCCTACAGAGCTGAGATATTCTACTAAAATCTTTGTTTGTGTTAAGCAGGAGAAAGAAAGTCATACACATCTGGGATGCCATGAGGGTGAGTAAATGATGAGAGAATTAAAATTTTTGGGTGAACTATCCCTTTATGGTAACAATTTCTGGTTACCACTTTTTACAGTCTTTTTATTTATTTACAGAAAATAAAGTGATTCTAAGTTACTACATTTTTTATTTCTCTCAATAACATTCATAAATTATAAAATGGTTATAGGTAGTGGGTGATTAAGGATCATTACAAATTTTATTGACAATTTTATATGGATTCAGTTAGATTTACAGAACAGAGAGTGTGTGTTACTTGCCCAACATACATGTTTTTTCAAACAACGGGTGAGTAGTTTGCTCCATAATTTTATCTTGCTTCATAAAAGCCTAGATTGCAAAAGTCTGGGTTGATAAATAGGTTTATAGAGATTTGAAATGTGTTCTCTGCTTAGTTGAGCATGCTACACTGCAAAAATAGGCCCAGCATCGACACTTAGTATGTCCATACTATTCTCATGTCAGAGGGTGTGTGCATCAGTATGCAGAGATAGGGAGTCATTATTCAATAGCACTATCGGTGTGAACGGCGAGCAAATGTTTGCAGGAATATTCCGGGTTCAAAACAAGTTAAGCTCCATTGACAGCATTTGTGGCATAATGTTGATAATCCCACAAAAAATATTTCGACTTGTTTTTCTTTTTCTTTAAAAGAAGCAAAAATCCAGGTTACAGTGAGGCACTTCCAATGGAAGTGAATGGGGCCAGTTTTTTTAGGGTTTAAAGGCAGAAATGTGACGCTTATAATTTAATAAAAGCACATACATTCATTATTTATAAGGGTTTTATTTGAGCAGTAAAGCAGTTTAAATCATTGTTTTAAACATACTATCCCTTTTTGTTTTAGGGTTACATGGCAACAATGTTTGCACAAAAAGGGATAGTAAGTATGTTAGTATGTTAACAGGCATTTTATTTACGTCTTGTGGCTATACTTTTGAAATTGTGAGTATTTTAACATTCAGAGATTGGCCCCATTTACTTCCATTGAAAGTGCCTCACTGTATCCCAGATATATGCTTTTTTTTTTTTTTTTTTTTTTAAAGAAAAGGAGGGACATATTAAAATGTACTTTTAACATTATGCCACAGATGCTTTTGATTGAGCTTAACTTACCTGGAATATTCCTTTAATAGATCTGGCATCGAAAGACTGAGGTTAGACTGAAGACTTTTTGTCTTCTTAAAACATAATCTTCACTACAGCTCCATGTCTCCATAGCTGAGGACAAATCCACCCTTTACATTCCTCTCCTTGTTGATGGCGCTGCCACTGATGTCTGGATAAAGCCTTGTCTTGCACCCAATCAGTCTATGCAAGGGAACACACACAGACAACACACACACACACACACACACACACACAAACATGTTGGTGTGTTTTTATCCTTATGAGGACTTCACTGGTAGTGGTGAACCTGCAAAAACCTTTGGCAACAATGAAGAGTTTGCCGCAAATCTTGTTTGCATGTGAAAATAATGAGTAGCTAATTTGCGGCAAGTTTGCCAGAACTCTCAATTTTCTATAAAGGCATGCCTACAGGACCACAGTTATACCTAATTCAGAATTAGAAGTCCACAAATACTATAAAACTTGATGCGGTAGCAGGTTAGCCATATTAGCGTAGTGTGACTGTGTCCACCTCAATTACAAACTCCAGATTCCCAGACCCAGACCCACACACACACACACACACACACACACACACACACACACACACGCGGTTTCAATACAGGAGAGGTGCGCATATTCACACATACCTCCAGACATATCTAAATCACACATACACAGTTCTAGATAGTCTACATAATCAGTAAATAAATCTGTAAAAGCCCAACAATGATGGTTCTCAGATTTACGGCTAAAAAATGACCTTAGCAAAGTCTAATAATGGCAAAAAAGCCCCACACTAGCACACAGCAAGCTGTACATCATCATACATATACTCAGGGTTGGGAGGGTTACTTTTGAAATGTATTCCACTACAGATTACAGAATACATGCTGTAAAATGTAATTTGTAATGTATACTGTTAGATTACTCAAGGTCAGTAACATATTCTAAATACTTTGGATTACTTCTTCAGCACTGGTAGATTTTTTTTCACTTGTTTTGACAATAAAAATTCTGCCAGTACAGTTAGACAAAATACACATGATAAAAATACATTCTCTGAGAAACCGAAATATCTTATGCAGTGTTGTTTCTAAAACAAGATTAATCAAACTGATCTTGTTTTAAGGAATTTTAGATATTTTTACAGGAAAACAATACAAAAATGATCAAGAATACGATTTTTGCCCTAATATCAAAGGTATTATTAGGAAAAAAGAAATTATGATCCTACATGATTTTTTTTTTATCCCTTTTTCTCCCAATTTGGAATGCCCAATTCACACTACTTAGTAGGTCCTCATGGTGGCACGGTTACTCACTTCAATCCGGGTGGCGGAGGACAAGTCTCAATTGCATCCGCTTCTGAGACAGTCAATCCACACATCTTATCACATGGCTCGTTGTGCATGACACCGCGAAGACTCCGAATGTGGAGGCTCATGCTACTCTCCGCGATCCATGCACAACTTATCACACGCCTCATTGAGAGCGAGAACCACTAATCGTGACCACAAGGAGATTACCCCATGTGACTCTACCCCCCTAGCAAACGGGCCAATTTCTGAGTCACTCAGCACACCCTGGATTCAAGCTCGCGACTCCAGGGGTGGTAGTCAGCGCCAGTACTCGCTGAGCTACCCAGGCCCCCAAAGTGCATTTTCTTGATAAAACAAAAAATATGATCGTGCCTGGTAACATGTGCATGTAAAATGGCTAGAAATAGCATTTTAGCTTAGCGTAAAGCTGACAATTTACACAAGTTTTATTTCTATTTCTTCTGCTCCAAACTTACTTCAAACTTACTTCTCTGTCTACTTGCATGAATGTAACGCATCATAAGAAAGTGTTTCACCTGTAACGAGGCTGGCGAGTATGGAGGATCTAAGTGCAGTTTTTAATGGAAACAAAAGATGAACAAAGTCACCCGCTGTAGGAGGAGTCTCTGGGGGAGTGGGCGGAGCCGTTGGAGGAATAGACTCTGGGGGAGCGGGTGGAGCCGCTGGAGGAAGGCGGAGATGTGGTAGGCTCGAGGGGCTAGGCTGTGAAAGCTGTGGGAGGCTTGAGACAAAGAGTCCTGGATGAATGGGAAACGACCTCTGTGGTCGAGAACATGGGAAGAGATTTGGGAATGACCTCTGTGGTTGTGGGCATGGGAGGAGACTCAGAAATGACCTCCGTGGTCGTGGGCATGGGAGGAGACTCAAGAACAACCTCTATGGTCGTGGGCATGGGAGGAGACTCAGGAACGATCTCTGTGGTCGTGGGCATGGGAGGAGACTCGGAAACGACCTCTGTGGTCGTGGGCATGGGAGGAGACTCGGAAATGACCTCTGTGGTCGTGGGCATGAGAGGAGACTCGGAAATTACCTCTGTGGTCGTGGGCATGGGCAGAGACTCGGAAACAACCTCTGTGTTCGTGGGCATGGGCAGAGACTCGGAAACGACCTCCGTGGTCGTGTACATGGGATGAGACTTGGGAACGACCTCTGTAGTCGTGGGCATTTACAGAGACTCGGGAATGACCTCCATGGTCGTGAACATGGGCTGAGACTTGGAAACGACCTCCATGGTCATGTACATGAGAAGGGACTTGGGAACGACCTCTGTAATCGTGGGCAAGGGCAAAGACTCGGGAACGACCTCCGTGGTCATGAACATGAGCTAAGACTTGGAAACGACCTCCGTGGTCGTGTACTTGGGAAGGGACTTGGGAACGACCTCTGTAGTCGTGGGCATGGGCAGAGACTTGGAAACGACCTCCGTGGTCGTGTACACAGGAAGAGACTTGGGAACAGAAACTTTTCTTCTCTTCCTCCTCCTCTGGATGGCCGAAGTTGGCAACGCTGGCTCTGGGATGGGCGAGGCTGGCAACGCTGGTTTTGGGACGGACGAGGCTGGCAACTCGTTGGCCGTGGCAGGCGTGGACGTTGGCTCGTTGACCGTGGCAGGCGTGGGCACTGGCTCGTTGACCGTGGAAGGCTTCGGGACAGGGGCCATGGAAGGCTTGTACAAGGGAGCCGAAGACGCTGGTTTGATCCCCGGGGTTCCCGCCATAATCTACTGTATAAAGGGAACCACAAAGTTCCAGAGCCTTCTCCACATATTTGCCGAGCATCCAGTCAGGATCAGCCAGAGGCATCAGTTCTCTCAGTGCACTATTCAGACTGGCCCAGAAGAAAACCACCAGAGAGCGGTCTGGATAGTGCACTACATTTGCCAGACTCACGGACGTGATCATCAACTGGACGGTCCCCTTGTTGAAGGAGCAGAATTCTGATGGCCGCTAGATACATTTTTTGGTCAGTCTTTCTGTAATGAGGCTGGCGAGGATGGAGGATCTAAGTGCAGTTTTTAATGGAAACAAAAGATGAACAAAGTAACTCAGAATAAAAATGAAAACAAAACACAGGGAACCAGGTACAGAAAATGACAAAACATCTGAAGACTGACAAAGGAAACAGGGAAAACCAGGGCTATACACAGGGGCAAACAAGGGAATGAGGAACACCTGTAGAAACAATCAGGAGAAAACCAATCATAAAATGAAACTACAAAGGACTACAAATTAACAGGAAACAGGAATGTAGGAACTAAACAAGAATTTCAACATAAAAGTCAATGCAAACACAGGGAATATGTGACATCACCGCTGTTCAAATGCACTTTGGATCGCATCATTTATATGGATAAATGTTTTCCATCTGAAAGGACTAAATATTAAAAGAAACAAATGACAATAAAATGCAAAGTAATATCTTCAGTAATCAAAATACTTTTGTATTGTAATACTGTATTCTAATTACCAATGATTCAAATTGTAACTGAAGTGGAATACAGTTACTTTTTTTTTGTGTTTTAAATACGTAATCCCGTTACATGTATTCCATTACTCCCCAACCCTGCATATACTATATATATATATATACATATATATATATATATATATATATATATATACCAACACCAACAAGTCAAAATCAAAATCAAGACCCACCCTTACAAAAAATTGAGAGTTCTCTCAAACTGCAAACTTTTCATGTGAAAATGAGCTTGCAATTTGCCACAAATGTTTCTCAGAAGTTTGCTGCTCTTCACTGGTAGTGGTGAACCTGCAAAAACCTTTGGCAACAATGAAGAGTTTGCCGCAAATCTTGTTTGCATGTGAAAATAATGAGTAGCTAATTTGCGGCAAGTTTGCCAGAACTCTCAGTTTTCTATAAAGGCATGCCTACAGGACCACAGTTATACCTAATTCAGAATTAGAAGTCCACAAATACTATAAAACTTGATGCGGTAGCAGGTTAGCCATATTAGCGTAGTGTGACTGTGTCCACCTCAATTACAAACTCCAGATTCCTCTGTGAATTTGAGAAAACAACAGGCCTACACACAGAAACGTTTCAAGGCCACCGACAGTTAAATACTATTAATACTTATGAGAGCTTCTGGCATACTCAGAATAACTACATCTGAGTTACAGCACTGTTATCATGTGCTATCCCAAACACACCACCCACCATCCTTATACAAGTGGTAAGACGTTAAAAATGAGCTCAAACAAAAGGCGAGAAAAGAAGAAGAAAGAAGAAAATGACAGCAATGAAGTGCTAGATATAGAAAAGGACTAAGAAACAAATGAAGAAATATAAAGAAAAACAAGAGGATCATATGGTGCTTGCTAAGACAAGTATCATTATTATGATTGTTCATGCTTAGGGATTTTAACAACCCCCTGACCTTAAGTATTAAACTTCGGCAAGAAACTTGTGCCTCAAATCATGTGGCCTGTTGAGGATATGTGTGCTATTTCTTTCTGAAGCAAACTGACTTTGCTAGCAGACAAAAAATCCCATAGACTTACACTGAAGGAGGGACCTGAATGATATCAAAAGACCAGAGTATCATAGAGACTTTAGTTTGGACTGAGTGAAAATGTTTATGTGGTCATTCTAAGCCATTGAAAATCCATCACACTTGCTGGGCAGCAGTGGACAACCCAAGGACATATGTCATATGTTACATTTCAGTAATGAGAGTGAGAGTTTTTTATTTTTTATGTGTGTGTGTGTGTGTGTGTGTGTGTGTGTGTGTGTGTGTGTAAGTATGTGAGTATGCGTGCAAGTGTGTGTCTCCAGTCATTTTAGGTCAGGGTTGGGTCACATTGTTGGGCTTGTAAGGTCCCTGGGCACAGGTTGTCACAGCATTAGGGATCAGAGGTTGTATCAGGTGTCCAACAGAAAACACAACAGGACAGAGCACTCAATTAATCATTTAGTGTGTGTGTGTGTGTGTGTGTGTGTGTGTGTATGTGTAAGTCAGTGAGTGAGTAAATAATAAAGACTGGATAAACAGCAAGCAGAAACACATTACACAAGTTAGTGCAGGGTAGCATTATGCAGATACACACTGATAATTATTGTCCACTTAAAAATACTGGAAAAATCTGGTGTAAATAATTTAATATGTTATAAATTACAAATCTAATACTTAAAAAAATTAGCAGGACAGAATATGATGAAAAATGAAAATAATATATATATATTTTTTTTATTGGTGTTTGTGATGCATTCTGGCCTGTAAAATGTATTGTTCATTTTAAAATGTCATTATTGGTGGTTGTTAAGGTAAACATCACTTTTACTATTGCTTATTTTTTCAAAACCTCTAACCCTAAGTATCAAACTTTGGCAAGTAACTCATTTAGGGTTACCACTTTTGAAGTTGAAAAATAAGGGACATTCAATTCTAACTGTATATCCTTTCTTACATGCTAAAATGAGGAATTTCCTTACAAATGACTTATAATATATATATATATATATATATATATATATATATATATATATATATATATATATATATATATATATATATTTATTTATTTAATTTTTTTGATTATCTTATTTATCTTATTTATGTATACATTTTGGTTGATTTATATGTATTTTTATTTTTATTTTTTATTTTTTCCTTCACCTATACTTCATGTCTGTATGATTATATTCATATATTGTGCAATCTGTGTAATCTTATTGAACATTTATAGAAAAAAAAAAAAAATCCACAGATTTATAACAACATGTGGACTTGTCAGACGGTCCCTTACCACACCCTCCACAGTATTACCACATTTTAACACAATATTTTGACTTTTTAGATGGTCTCTTACCCACCGTAGGCAAAATTTAAATAACTTTAATCAATGTTAAATTAGCAATCTGGAACGATTTCACCATGACGCTATCTGACCAGCTTAAATACGGGACACATTGCATCCCATATTGATTCGATATGGAACACATCATTTCATCTTTAAATACAGCATGATCCCTTATTTTACAGGACGGGTGGCAACCCTAATCTCATACCACACTGGTTGTGCAATGGGCATGAATGATATCTGAAATTGTGCAGATTGTTGTGGAGAGGTGTGCTATTTCCATAGACTTACAATGAAGGATGGACCCAAGTCATTTCTATGGACCAGAGTGCCATCGAGACTTGGGGGTGAGCTCTTTTGACTTAGGCCAGTGGGCAACCACCTAGTAACCACCCAGAACACCTTAGCAATCACTTAGCACTGGCCTAGCAACCAACCATAACACCCTAGCAACCACATGGCATAATAAAACCACACAGAACACCTTAGGAACTGCATAGCAAACCCCTGGCAACCACCCACAACACCCTAGCATCATTGTGCGAGTTTTGCATCGGCAAGCAACACTCCATTTTTTTGTTTTGTTTTATGTAAATGTAAAAAAAAAAAAAAAAAAAAAAACGAAACCATTTGCCATTTAAATTTCTAATCTTTAATTTTGCTATAATTGCATTCAATTACTCAAATCATTTTGTTGGTATGAGAAGGAGAGTTTTGTGTGTATGTGTGCGTATGTGTAAGATGAGCAGGTTGAAGTGCAGAGTTTACCAACCCCTAGTCTGGTTAAGAATGTGCAGCTGGCAGGGGTCAAACTGGCCCACCCAAAGTCTGAGTGGGCAAGGTGTGTATGAGTGTGCTTCTGTGAGTGTCTGTGTCGTCTTAAAGGCAGAACCATTCTTACTGCACCTTCTTTTGGCAGATACAAATGTGTTTCTGAAAGATTAATGTAGCGATTAAGCGATAATGCATATTCTGGGCTTATAAACCCAAATCAGATAATTTAAGTGTCCGTTTCAGGTCTTAGAGGGGGACCTTATTTATAAAATTTCTTTATACAGAACACATATACACACAATTTGCAGTGCATGTAGACACACACAGATGCTATCTATGCCCCAAACTTCAAACATTTTCCATAACTAATGAAATGCATTCCTGCACATGTGCTGAGAAAATTTGTGAAAAAAAAAACTCTTCTCTTTTTATCTTTCCTTCAAACACATTCTCCTCCACATAGAGAACACCCCCTTTTCACCTCATAGTAACTTCCATCTGTTTTATGTGAGCCGTTTTGGCAGGAAGTGATGTAAGTGCTTCCCCAAGGCATGTTACATGGTGTAAACTGTATCCCTGACTCAGTGATCACTGTTGACATTACAAGTTACATTTCCATAGAAATCCCAACCTAATTGCTACCAGTTGCATAAGGAAGCAGGCTAGTCCTATTAATGAGTCTCTGAACATGCACACAAAAAGCCGAAAGTCCAAAGAACCTTAGTCACGGTAGCACATATTTCATTTTTGATGGGAATGAAAACGAGACAGAGCAATATCAGTACAGTCTCCCCAATGGGTTGTGCTGTTATTTTAAATATTTCATCTGACAAAACATTTAAATCTTTCTAAAAAATACAAAATAAAAACTCCAGAAAACACAAGTTCTAAAAATGAGAACTGAGTCTTAAATATGGTGTCTGCAAATGTCAATATGTCCAGTCCTCTAACTTATAAGTGTCCTTTACATAAAGTGTAGAAACAGTGATGGTATCAGACAGTGCTGTTTGAGTACTCTAATGTACTGTACTTCAGACAATGACATGGTATTAACATCATGGTAGTTTCCAAAAACTACCTGTATGGTCTTACGATGGTACAATGTTAAAGGAATAGTTCACACATAAATGAAAATTCTCTCATCATTTACTCACTCTCATGCCATCCCAGATGTGTATGACTTTCTTTCATCTGCTGAACACAAATGAAGATATTTAGAAGAATATTTCAGCTCTGTAGATCCATACAATGCAAGTGAATGGGTGCCAAAAATTTTAAGCTCCAAAATCCACATAAGGGCAACATTAAAGTAATCCATAAAACTCCAGTGGTTAAATCAATGTCATCAGAAGTGATATAATAGGTGTGGGTGAGAAACAGATCAATATTTAAGTCCTTTTTTCCCCCTATAAATTGTCCTCCCTGCTTAGTCAATCTCCACTTCAGTTTCACTTTCCCATTCTTCTTCTACTGTTTAGTGATTCACAGTCTTAATGCATATTGCCCCTTACTGGGCAGGGAGGAGAATTTATGAAAAAAAAATGACTTAATATTGATCTGGTTCTCACCCACACATAACATATCATGTCTGAACACATGGATTTAACCACTGGAGTCATATGGATTACTTTTATGCTCCCTTTATGTGGATTTTGGAGCTTCAAAATTTTGCCACCCATTCACTACCATTGTGATGACCTACAGAGCTGAAATATTCTTTTAAAAATCCTAATTTGTGTTCTGCAGAAGAAATAAATTCATACACATCTGGGATGCCAGGAGGGTGAGTAAATCATGTGAGAATTTTCATTTTTGGGTGAACTGTCAAGGTACTTTGTCTAAAACAAATATGGTAATATCATGGCACTTTTTGTAAGTGGTATGGTCTGAACAATGTGATGGTTAGGGACCCACAGGTTATAAAAATACAGAATGAACAATGAGGATGCCAAATGTGCTAATAACAATTACATGCTGAACCAATTTGAAGGACAAAGGACACAAAGAAGGCAATAAAGGACATACTTCTCTGGGTTATGTCATTGTCAGTTGGTCTCCTACTTTAAAGTGAATTTGAATTCTCATTCCCTATAGGCCAGAAACTAGGTTGACAGTTCAACCCAAAATATCTAGGCGAGAAGTTCACTTCTCATTTCTGGAGAGCTACAGTGAAGCACATTCTCTTCAAAAGTCACCAACATTCACAATGGCTGGTATTTTCCCCTTTATCCGGCCCTAATTGACTCTGTGGATTAGAGAAAGAGAGTCAGGATGCTAATCCCTGTAATCCAGGCTCTAATAACAATGGGGGACACTGAATTAACCAGACAGCACTTTGGGAAAATAAGAAATGAGGCTAACCTATGGAGCAGGATTAGGGTGCCATGCAGAGGGACAAGAGGAGATGGTCAATTACCCTGCTGGGCACATTAGTGTGCGTATATACAGTATTTGTGTGTGTGAGAAAGAGACACAAGAAAAAGACAAAAATTAATGGGTGCATTTTCGTATGAAACTGGCAGAGCACTTCAAAATTAAGTTCTCTTTGTTTCATTATTTGTAGGGATGGACAAACACCATTTTGAAATCTAGTATAAGTACCGATATTTTGGTAACAATACAGATACCTGTATTTTTAGCAATGTTGTAATTTTCAAGTAGAGTTCAGTAAAACTGATGATTTGTGGGTTGTGTGATAATATTTTCTTGAACTGCACTAATATCCAGACTGATCACACAGTGAATTCGGCAGCAGTACATTAGGTCAAAAGCTCTTCACTCAGTGCTTACTGCAATTCGAATTACTGCCCCCAATGACTGAAGCTGGATGTCGTGTTCAATGTATAAGCAAGTGTGAGCTTCAGTTTCCAGGTGAAATGTCCACAAGGTGACGCCAAAATTAAGTTGTATTTTTATTTATGAATAAAATGTAAAATCATACATTTAAAACTACAAATCTCCCTCTACTTCCCCTCCCCGAGAGCCTTCTAAAAAGGCTAAAAAGCTGCCCCATTTTTATTAAATAAATCTATGTTGCCCAGCCTTCTAAATGCCGCTATGCTGCCCATCTCTGTGTGCCACTCTTGAAACAAGGGCGCTCCAGCCTACTTCCATCCACTAAGTATGATCTGTCTGCCGATCATAACACTGGCTAGGTCTCACTTTTTAATGTATTTATCTCCTATATTAATGACTGCTCCATCACCTAAAATACAGAGTCTGGGGCAAAATGAAATTTGACAACTAAAACTCTGAACCCTCAACCAAAATTCTTGGACCTTAACACAACACCAAAAATCACGGGTTGTGTCCCCATCTTCTGATTGGCATCACCAGCAGGTGAGTGTGTCTTTAAGACCAAGCCTATACAAACTAGAGGGGGTCCAATAGAATCAATGTAAAATCTTAAATTGCATAAGGCGCACCCTTGCATCTCTAGATGTAGACTTGACATTTTTTTAAATCCTAGCCCACTCTCCCTCCTCCAATAGCAAGTTTAAATCTTTCTCCCATAATCTCTTGAGAGAAGTTGAAGCTCCGTCCCCCAGACTCTGAATTAGCAGGGAGTAATACACTGATGCCTCATGACCTATTCGCAACATCCCATTATTAGTGCTGAAGGAAATTTGACCTATACAGTCTAGAGGGGGTCCAATAGAATCAATGTAAAATCTTAAATTGCATAAGGCGCACCCTTGCATCTCTAGATGTAGACTTGACATTTTTTAAATCCTAGCCCACACTCTCTCCTCCAATAGCAAGTTTAAATCTTTCTCCCATAATCTCTTGAGAGAAGTTGAAGCTCCGTCCCCCAGACTCTGAATTAGCAGGGAGTAATACACTGATGCCTCATGACCTATTCGCAACATCCCATTATTAGTGCTGAAGGAAATTTGACCTATACAGTCTAGAGGGGGTCCAATAGAATCAATGTAAAATCTTAAATTGCATAAGGCGCACCCTTGCATCTCTAGATGTAGACTTGACATTTTTTTAAATCCTAGCCCACACTCTCTCCTCCAATAGCAAGTTTAAATCTTTCTCCCATAATCTCTTGAGAGAAGTTGAAGCTCCGTCCCCCAGACTCTGAATTAGCAGGGAGTAATACACTGATGCCTCATGACCTATTCGCAACATCCCATTATTAGTGCTGAAGGAAATTTGACCTATACAGTCTAGAGGGGGTCCAATAGAATCAATGTAAAATCTTAAATTGCATAAGGCGCACCCTTGCATCTCTAGATGTAGACTTGACATTTTTTTAAATCCTAGCCCACACTCTCTCCTCCAATAGCAAGTTTAAATCTTTCTCCCATAATCTCTTGAATCGCTCCGTCCCCCAGACTCTGATTTAGCAGGGAGTAATACACTGATGCCTCATGACCTATTCGCAACGTCCCATTATTAGTGCTGAAATTTGACCAATGCTGAATAATGCTAAAATGTCTGATGGGAGATGGTGCTTGTCAGTAATTTGGCTGAATGCAGTTGATTTCAGGATACATAAACCTTAAGAAACAACATGTCAATTTCTTGAGTGATCATGTTGTAATAACATCAAATACATGATACTATAGCTTACCAAAAAGGCATCATAAAATCAAAATACATTATTTACTCTCTTAACTTATTATTATTATTATTATTATTATTATTATTTTATGTATTACAATGTATTGGGTTAGAGTTTCTGGTACTTTCACTAGGCTTGGATTATTTAATCACATTTTCTCTCTTTGACATCCATTCAGTGCCACAAATCTCACATAGACCTGGTGCTGAGTAGCTGCAAAAGTCTGCGTTACATTAACCAGAGTATGTTTTTCTATAATTAAGTAACTCTTTTAAGCTACTTAATTAAGTTACTCTTTTTTTCAGTAATCCTGTTACAGTTCTGTTGTTTCTTGCATTACATACAAATTCAAATCTGCATCAAACTGCATCAAACTGTCTGTTTGTGCATGTATGTGTGTGTGTACTATACATTACACTTTTTTCCAGTACTCTTTTGCCTGTGCATGTTTACTTAACATATTTATCCATGACTAACAACATGATTCATTGTTATTGATGCATTCATACACAGGGGACTCTGCTACGCACATCAACTCATAGCATTTCGCACCTTTAAATGTATAGTCAATGAATGATTGTACTTCACTTTGGCTGCCATCCTCTGTTTGATATATAAATATGACGCCAGTTCCGATATATGAAAACCCCTTTAAACCGATAGAGTTCTTACATGGAGACATCAGGGGCCTCAGACAAATATACTGAGTTCTACCCATGCTGGGCCAATGAGCTATCAACACCACGCTGCAGGCCAAATACACTAAACATCTTGTGCTCCTGACAGACTTGAGTTACGGGATGAAAGTGGGCAGAAGCATTCAGGATTTTTGGCTCATGTGAGGGGAGAGAGAGACTGTATTATGATAAGTTTGGGCAAACACACGCACACACACACACACACGCACGCACGCACGTACACACGTGTAAAGACAACGTACCACAGCTGTACTGTGTGTGTTCTCTCATGTTCATACTGGTGATAGGGAGCTCCACTGAGATGAATGAATGTCTTTAGTCACAGACTGCTGTAAATACTCACAGCAGACTCTGTGGAAAATAATTTGAAGGGTGTGTTCTTCATGTACAGAATGAAGGCATATTCATGAAGTGACTAAGAAGTTTTCCATTACTGTTGCCATCCCCAAAACACAGCTATCTCTTTTCAATCCTCTTACATACATCAAAAAGCCACACAGGCCTTTGTGATGAGTCAAATCAATTATATAATTCCATATATCACATCTGCTTTCTTTCCTTTCCAAGTTTTTTCTCTGAATAGGAGAGATATACAGCTCTGGAAAAAATTAAGAGACCACTGCAAAATTATCCTTTTCTCTGGAATTAAAATGTATAGGTACTGTATGTGTTTGAGTAAAATGAACATTTTTGTTTTATTCTATAAAATACTGACAACATTTCTCCCAAATTTCCAAATAGCAATATTGTTATTTAGAACATTTATTTGCAGAAAATGACAACTGGTCAAAAAAAAAAAAAAAAAAAAGATGCTGTGTTTTCAGACCTCGAATAATGCAAAGAAAACAAGTTCATATTCATTTTTAAACAACAAAATACTAATGTTTTAACTTAGAATGAGCTCAGAAATCAATATTTGGTGAAATAACCCTGATTTTCAATCACAGCTTTCATGCTTATTGGCATGATCTCTGCCAGTCTTTCACATTGCTGTTGGGTGACTTTATGCCACTTCTGGCACACAAATTCAAGCAGCTCGGCTTTGTATGATGGCTTGTGGCCATCCATCTTCCTCTTGATCACATTCCAGAGGTTTTCAATGGGGTTCAGGTCTGGAGATTGGGCTGGTCATGACAGGGTCTTGATCCAGTGGTCCTCCATCCACACCTTGATTGATCTGGCTGTGTGGCATGGAGCATTGTCCATGCCACAGAGTTGGGGAACATTGTCAGTGCAGAAGGAAGCAGGATAACCTTGTACGCGACTTGATTCATGCGTCCTTCACAAAGACGAATCTGCCTGATTCCAGCCTTGCTCCAGGATCGGTGATGATCTGGGGGTGCTTCAGCAAGGCTGGAATTGGACAGATTCATCTTTGTGAAAGGCGCATGAATCAAGCATGAATCGAGCTACAAACGAATGCCGTTCGCATAAATGAGGAGTAGGGCTGGGCGATATGGCTAAAAAAGTATATATTTTTTTGGTTATTGATGATATACGATATCAATAATTATGTTTGCTCTGAAATGGCTCAAAAGTGTTGTTTTTTTGTTTGTTTGTTTGTTTTATTTTAAATCAGAGGAACTATCACTTCATCCAAACAGCCATTGTAGCCAAGTAGATTAAATATTTTAAAGGCATAAAATAAAAATCGAATAAAAAAAAAACAAGGCATGTTTCTGACAATTTTTCAATAAATGAACACAAGGGAGAATGATATTCAATCATTTTCACTGATGGCACTTAAACCGGAAGAGCTTCAAAACTAAATGAAACCCCCATTTTTAAGTGTTACTCATACATTTATAGTTTCTATTAATAAAATATGCCTTGTATATGCCTTTTCATAATAATAGCTTAATAATAATAATAATAATAATAATAATAATTATTATTATTATACAATTATTATATAAAAAAAATATATATATATTCTTTTTTTTTTCTTACCAGTTGAATTTGTAGGCTAACTGTGGAATATGTTTTCTTCTGGTATTTCAGATATTAATATCTGCATGAAACAGTATTTTCGTTGGTCTGTGCATGTATAACAACATTATTCTGGAAGTTGGAATGTGAAATGTCAAGCACACATTTTGCAGTGAATAATAAATACAAATTCAAACATTAATATAAATTTAAATAAAATCAATATAGCCTACAAACAGGTGAAATTCTCATAAGTCTATCAGGAATTTTTATGATAGGACACCATTATTTAGTTAAATAATAATAATAATAATGTTACATTTATATAGCGCCTTACCAGAGTTCAAGAACACTTAACATTTTCAAATTTACCACAGTTTAAAGAAGAAAAATTCGTTTTACATAGGAAGATGAATACTCTATGCAGCATTTAAACCTTTATGGAGCATTTCAACTTTTTTTGTAACAAAGTCTTAACCAGTTAATAACCTTAATCACTGATGAGGATATAAATAATAATACTTTAGGAGACGGATAGACAGGCTCCGACGTTAAATCATCACTTCAGGTCAGGAATTTAACATCGAGCTGAGGTTTAGACTATAAATGAATACATGGGAATCATGTGTGAATTGTGTAATACATTAACATAGACATTTCAAGAAGTGGAACATGTATATGATGTTGTGTATTAATTAATGTTACACTTGACAAGCTCCAGATGCGAACAATTAACAGAGACTGCAAACAGAGTCGAGACCACGGCCATCCGATCTGACCGTGCGCATTTTCATTCATAAGGTTTACACTTTAGAAATATTGGCTGCACAGATTTATACATCCGTTGCATTTTGGATATGTTTATTTAAAATGTTTCTTTATCCTTGTGTTTTTGGATAATCAGTCATCAAATATTTTTTATATTATTCTGATGAATCCTTTATTCGTTTTGAAGTCATTATTCATGTCTTTCCGAAAAAGGTATTCGGCTTTGGGCACATCCCCAACATTTATTTAACTTTCTGTTATTAACATTCTGTCACTGTCTCTCTGGTCTTGAAAACCACGAAGAAGTGGCACGCACACAGCGAATACCATCAAATTTATCAAGCATAACTTTGCTTTGATACTTTTGATGTGTTAAACTATTCTATTTAAAAAAATAAATAAAATGAGTTCAACTTCATTCTGGTCATTCACTGTCATTGTTAGCAATCTAAATGACATACATTAGCAGCGAAGGGTAGCTGCGGCCTCTTGTATTGCAGCTCTCCATCAGTGCTTAACATACCTTAGCAAGCGCAAAGGGGTTTGCATGCAAATGCTGCGTACGTGGTAGTCAGCTTTTTGTATCACAATGTGTGTATTCTAGTGTGTGTGTGTGTATGTACACACACACACACACACACAGACACACACAGACACACACAGACACACACATACACACACACACATACACACATGGTAGCAGACATTCTGTAAGTGTCAGTGTAAACAATAGTCACTTCTGTAAACAGGATTGACAATATCCATGCTTCTGTTTGATGCATGCTCCACGCTATGATGGCTGATGTACTTGCTCAAACATGTAAACGTACATTCCATGTGCCATACATTTTAGTCTTTTAATGATCCTCTTTCTCTCTGTGTCTCTACCTAACTGTCTCCATCACTCATCTCCTTGACCTCTCTCTAAGCACTCTGTGATGTTGACCCATTAATCAAGATTAAATGGATACAACCATTCACTGAGCGACTTGATTCTTTTTTCCCATTACCTCAGGCAAGATGGCCACATATTGAAAGATAAGACAAAAATTATTAAATTAAGATAAGAAAGTAATCTGGGTACAGATTGAACTTCAAAGTGCCTGATTGTATACTCATCTTTAAATTATCGTTTATCCATATTTATCTGATACTTCTTCATACTTAGTTATATTTTAAATAAAACAATGATATATATATGTATATCCCCTCCGTGGACCACCACCTCATCGTCGTGGAGGGGTGTGGGTGCCCCAATGACCCTGGGAGATGTGTTGTCTGGAGAAAATTGGTCCCTGTGATGTGGCCAGCAGGAAGAAAAGTGACCTCGCCCAGAACAAGCAAACATGGGCCCTTTTCTAGAGCCAGGCCCGGGAAAGGAGCTTGTAGGCGAGCGCCTGGTGGCCGGGCTTTGACCCATGGGGCCCAGCTCAAAAAAACAACGAGGGGATGTCCCCTTGTGGGCCCACCACCTGCAAGGAGAGAAATAGGGGACCGGTGCAATGCCCAATGGGTAGCAGGCGAAGGCGGGAGCCAGTGAAGACTGGACCTTGGTTACAGAAACTGGCTTTTGGAACATGGAATGTGACCTCACTGGTGGGGAAGGATCCAGAATTAGTGTGTGAGGTTGAGAGATACCAGCTAGATATAGTTGGACTCACCTCTACACACTGTTCTAGCTCTGGAACCAAACTCCTGGACAGGGGTTGGACTCTCTCCTTCTCCAGAGTTGCTCAGAGTGAAAGGCATCGAGAAGGTGTGGATACACTCACTTGGTGCTTGGTGCTATGATCTTGGAGTTTAGCCCAGTAGATGAGAGGTTCGCCTCATTGCGACTTCGTGTTGCAGGGTGAAAAGTTCTGACTGTGGTCTGTGCTTATGCACCAAACTGCAGTCCAGAGTATTCTGCCTTCTTTTAGACCCTAGGAAAGGCCCTGGAGGGGGTGCCAGCTGGGGACTCCATAGTTCCGCTGGGCGACTTCAATGCCCATGTTGGCAATGATGGAGATACCTAGAGGGGAGTGTTTTGGAGGTATGGCCTGCCTGATCTGAACCCAAGCGGTGTTCTCTTATTGGACTTCTGTGCTAGTCATGGATTGGCCATAACAAACACCATGTCTGAACATAAGGTTGTTCATAAGTATACTTGGTACCAGAGCACTTTAGGCCAAAGATCGATGATCAACTTTATTGTCATATCATCAGACCTGCGGCCGTATGTTCTGGACACTCGGGTGAAGAGAGGAGCTGAGCTGTCAATCGATCACCACCTGGTGGTGAGTTGGATCAGATGACAGAGGAAACAACCAGATAGACCTGGCAAACACAAATGGATTTCGAGGGTAAATTGGGAATGTTTGGTGGAGACCCCTGTCCAGAAGATTTTTAATCACCACCTCCAGAGGAGCTTCTCCCACATCCTGGAGGGGGCTAGGGACATGGAGTCCGAGTGAACCCTGTTTAAGTCCTCCATCGTGGAGGCGCCCACTGTGAGCTGTGTCTGGAAGGTTGTTGGTGCCTGTCGAGGTGGCAATTCTGGTGGACACCTGTGGTAAAGGAAGCCATCAGGCTGAAGGAGGCTTTTCGGGATTGGTTAGCCTGTGGAACTGACAGGTACTGGCAGGCCAGAAAGACTGCAGGGGCAGCGGTTGTGTAAGCAAAACCCGGATGTGGGAAGACTTTGGGGAGGCCATAGATAAGGACTTTTGGTCAGCCTCAAAGAGGTTCTGGCAAACCGTAAGACGGCTCAGGCGTGGAAAGCTGGGATTTATCTCCAGGCCGTTGTTTACTGGGGTAGGGAACTGTTGACCTTGCCTTGCAATATAGTCAAGCAGTGGAAGGAACACTTATGGAACTCCTAAATCCGACTAACACACACTCTGAGGAGGAGGCAGGGATGGAGCACATGGGGGTGGGGGGGTGGGGGTTGACACCCATTTCACTGAGGTCACTGAGGTAGTCAAAATGCTCTAAAATGGCAAGGTGCCAGGGGTGGATGAGATTCGCCCTAAGCTGCTGAAGGCCCTGGATGTTGTTGGGCTGTCATGGCTGACAAGCCTTTTCAGCATTGCGTGGATGTCTGGGGTGGTACCTAGGGATTGGCAGACAGGTATGGTGGTTCCTATTTTTAAAAAGGGGGATTGGAGGGTGTGTTCCAACTATTGAGGGATCACACTTCTCAACCTATCTGGGAAAGCTTATGTCAAGGTGCTGGAGAGGAGACTCCAGCCGATTGTCGAACCTCAGATTGAGGAGGAACAATGCGGTTTCCATCCCAGTCATGGAACAGTGGATCAGTTCTTTACCTTAATGCGGGTCCTAGAGGGGGCGTGGGAGTTTGCTCATCAAGTTTACATGTATTTTGTGGACTTGGAGAAGGCATACGACTGTGTCCCCCGAGGTGTCCTGTGGAGGACGCAGTGGAAGTATGGGGTACTGGGGATGCTAGTGTGTGCCATTCGGTCCCTGAATAACCATTGCGAGAGCTGTGTCTGCATCCTCTGCATTAAGTCAAGCTTGTTTACAGTGGGCGTTGAACTCCGACAGGGCTGTCCCTTGTCACCGATCCTGTTTGTGATATTCATGGATAGGATCTCAAGGTGCAGCCAAGGTGTGAAGTGTGTCCAGTTTGGGGACCTCAGGATTGCATCCCTGCTATTTGCAGATGATGTGGTCCTCTTGGCATCATCATGCTGGTAACTCCAGCTCACACTTGGCAGGTTTGCATCCGAGTGTGAAGCGGTTGGGATGAGGGTCAACACATCCAAGTCTGAGGCCATGGTTCTCTGCCGGAAAAGGGTGGATTGCTCTCTTCAGGTAGGGAGAGAGCAGCTGCCCCAAGTGGAGGAGTGTAAGTATCTTGGGGTCTTGTTCATGAGTGAGGGAAAGGTGGAGCGTGTGATTGACAGGCAGATTGGTGCAGCATCTGCAGTAATGTGGTCGCTGTACCGGACCTTGGTGGTGAAGAAGGAGCTGAGCCTGAAGGCAAAGCTCTCAATTTACCAGTCGGTGTAGGTTCCAACCCTCACCTATGGTCATGAGCTTTGGGTAGGGATCGAAAGAATAAGATTGCGAATACAAGCGGCCAAAATGAGCTTTCTTTGTAGGGTTTCAGGGCTCACCCTAAGGGATTGGGTGCGAAGCTCTGCCATCCGAGAGGGGCTCAGAGTAGAACCGCTGCTCCTCCATGCTGAAATTAGCCAGTTGAGGTGGTTCGGGCATCTGATTAGGATGCCTTCTGGATGCCTTCCTGCGGAGGAGTTTCGGGCATGTACAACTGGGAGGAGGCCCAGGGGAAGACCCAGAACACACTGGAGGGATTATATTATATATATATATATAATTTAAATAGGTGTTGAAGATTTAATTTGTACTCTCAAAACAAATATGTAACAAATAAATAATTAATGAGTCATACTAAGTGAATAACACGTTTATTACAATGTTACAACAAATGAAAACTAAGAGTACAGAGTAAATATTAATATATTAAGGTGCACTCAGTAATTTATGTGCATGTTGTCTTGGACTTACACTGACACCTGGGGGCATGGATGCAGCATCATTCAAATGCAACAGTTTTCAGTTACTGATGCCATTGTAGAAATTCACTATTCACAGTGAGCCATGATTCATCGAACTGATCTCACAGTGAAATCAGTAACAGTAGGTTGACTTTTCATTAGCTAAAATCAGTCTTTGCTTACTGAAAATGTGAAACACTGCCCCCAGTGGCCAAAGCAGTGAGTGTTGTTGGGCGTATGGGCACATGTGAGCTAAATTTTCCAGATGTATTGTCCACAGAGTTGTTTCCAACTGTACAGGCTGCTATACAGTAAGGAGGAATGCATGTTTTATAAACTGTACCCCCCAACCCAAACCTAAACCTAACCATAAGTGGATTAAAAATGTAACGTTAAACGGGAAAATGCAACTTCCTACTCACGTTCGTCACTGATTAAGCAAATGCATTTACCTCCTGGTTATACTGCTGGATCTGTACCCAGGCCTCCCACACAGCTGACGCAACACACTTTTGGTCGCACCACTGGGAAGGTAAAAGCCAATACAAATGTCTGATAAGAGATGGTACTTGTCGGAGAGTCGGCGTATTGTGGCCGATCCTAGTATACAGGAACTTGCGGAAACAACATGCTGACTTCTCGTGTGATCATGTTGGGTTTATTTAACCCATGAGTGAAAGTGTTCAATAACAGGGAGTTTACTGCGATCATGCGATCATGACATGGCAGCCCCCATGATGTGACCCTCTCCATGAGTAATCTCATGTGATTGCTCATGATTTTTTACATTGAAATTACTGAGTGCACCTTTAATATTTAAACTATTAACTAAAACAGTTAATTACAGTCACCTTATAAGGTGTGAGCACTTTTGCATCCAATTAATGCTTTCCCATATCCCTGGAATTGGTTAAACTGTATGCCATTAATCGCTTATTCACTTTAAAGTTATTATTTTCGTAATACTGCAGATGAAACAGTTTTTGACGAGGTCACTGAAGTGTCTAACATTTAGACATCCATGTATGTATGCTGAATGACAATGCAAACATTAAATTAAAAGGTAGTTGCGGTGCCAGCAACCACTTTAAAGTTTACTGAGGAGTCTCTCTCTCTCTCTCTCTCTCTCTCTCTCTCTCTCTCATCCTCTCATTTTATTTCTCTCTAAGTTGATAAAGCTACTGGAACATGATAATTTTAACCTTTACTGTCAGCCAAATTCCACCAGCTAAAACACACTGTGGAACATTCCACGTGATCTTATTCCCTGGTGCATGTAAATGTCTGGATGTGTGTGTGAGAGATGGACATGCACAGTTGTAAAGTGCAACAGTTTTACTCCCTTTTGCAAGCAAAAATTATAATATGTGACAACAAATTTTAATACATTTGCACATGAGTAATAAGTGTCATTTCAAGGAGTGTTGTTATGAGTCTGATATCTGCTTTGCTTTGCTGAATCTCGAATGCTCGAACTTTAGCAGGTTACAGAGAACACATTATCACAGCCGCATGTTCCCAGTCTGCGTGCAAAAAAAAGAGTGGCAGAAACGATACAGATACGATCAATAAAACGTGATATATTATTCTGTATGCCTTCTGTGAGAATCTAGTTGCCCGATTTTACCTCATAAATCGCCGAGCAGCAGTTTGCAACAGGTAAGTCCAGACTTTGGTTCAACTATACGTGTTAATGAAACAGAGGTTAACTAACCTCATTTTTTGGTCTAGCTCCAGAGGTTCCAGAGGGTCCTGATGAAGACAGTGATGACAAAGAGTGATAAAGAGGGGCATTTAAGGACTGGGAGGAGGCTGAGAGACTTCCTGCTGAATCAAGCATTTCCAAATCAACATCCTGTAGAAAACATGGTACAATTTCTATATATATATATATATATATATATAGTACATATCAACATATTACGTATCCAATAATTTTAATGGAGGTCTACAATAGTTGGCGTCCATTATTTCATTGCAAATCACAGCAATTTAATAAAAAGCTGTTGCTGATTGGTGGCAGGCCACTCACAGAAATGTTGTGCCTTTTTAGGTTGGGCGTGCCATTGAGGGAGGGGATGGAGCTTAAAGCATTTTCAATCTCCTGGTCTAACTGATCCAGCTTCATTATTAACAGAACCATGGAGTCCAAACGTGACCTCTCCTTTTCTCTCTCCTCTTGTGAGCTCTGGAAAGAGAAAAACAGTTCAATCAGACTCCATCTAAGAAACTGAACATTAATCTGATCTTTCACAATGACAGTTGTTAAAACGTCACTGTGGACCAGGCGCCGACTCGGATGAAGTCAGGACTTTTCCATACAAGCTGAGGCAACACTTCATTAGATTTAGTCTCTTTTTTCTAGTCATAGTATTAGCATTAAAAAGATAGTTCACCAAAAAATGGAAATTATGTTATCCTTTAGTCATGTAATTTCAATCCCATATGTCTTTATTTTTTTCACAGAAAAAAAAAAAAGTTATTTTGCAGAATGTTCCAGCTGCTGATTTTTTCCTCAAATCCCATTCTTGTTTACCCACTTGGCACATCAAGATGCAAAATGTTGACACCCATGACACCTACTTGCATTGTGAGGACCTAAATAATATTCTAAAAATCATAATTTGTGTTCTGCAGAAGAAAGAAAATCATACACATCTGGGATGCCAGGAGGGTGAGTAAATCATGAGAGAATTTACATTTTTGGGTAAACTATCCATTTAAAAGATGTCAGGTACTGATGCGAAAGGGAAGATTTTCAGCAAATAACAACTTGGTGCAAGTTGATGAGTAAATGATGCTAGAATTTTCAGTTTTGGGTGAACAATCCCTTTCTATGTCCAACATAGAAAGAAAATGAGAAAGTGCAGAATGGTATACCTTTTTATCTTCATTATTTTAATTAATGTCTATTGGCTTGTAAAATCACTTTGTGTGTAACTTCACAATGGTGCACAATGGCAGAATAAGTAAATGACTACATAGCCAGATTAGAGAGGAGAAAGAAAAAGAGAGTGAGTGGGAGACAGAAGTTGTTCTGCTACTCAAGCATAGAGGAATGATGCTGGCACTTGCCCTGTGTCTGAACCAGGCCTGTGCAAACAGCCCCACACAAAGCAGGGCAGTGTGTAGAGGGTTTGCGTAGCTTGTTCTGGTATTTACCCCTAATACATGCTTGTCTAGCACATGCATACAGCACACAGAGCGAGAGAGAGTGAGAAAGTCTCTGCTAATAATGAGCTCACCAGAATACAATCCATTGTCCAAAACACACATTTTCAGACACCTTGAAGGCCATTATTAAGGTTTTTTGTTTTGTTTATAACACTGCAGTATTTCATGAGAGAACACTGGTCATGAACAGAACCAGTCATTGGGGTGGGGCTGGCAGGCTTCTATCATGACAGAGCGTCTAACCTGGAAAGCACATTGGCTACAGTTTGTTGTTTTCATACATGCCCTCGAGAGTATGATTACGGTACTTCTAGGGTCATTACGGTAAATATCAATGTCCTGCATTAAAGAAACATCATACATCCAAAAATAGGCATATACTGCTGTAAGACAGATCTTTGGTTAGAGGACACAAAGATTCATGATACTTGATACATGATGAATTTTTATTAATTTATGTTAAAAACATTCAGCACAGCATTACTGTTTATTAACAGTAATAATAACAATAATACTATGTGAAAAGTGATTTAAAGTACCATCTCTGATGATATGACAGTTGAATGGAGATGTCTTTGGTAAGCAGAAGTTCAGGTCAGGTCATGATAAACGAAAAAATAAAATGGGAAAAGGACGTGTTTCACTAAAGAGATGGCAAGATTTTTATTACAAGACAGCGGTGAACAAATAAAAGATGGACAAAAAAATCACATTGGCTGTCAGAATGATGAAAGCACATGTCTATGTGGAGACTATCCAAGCACCGAGAATGATAAAAGTCACCAAAGAAAGTGGCATAAAAGTATAGTCAATATGAATCCTACTTTATTCCAAGTCATCTAAAGCCATAAAATAGCTTTGTGTGAAAAATCAGACCCAAATTTAAGCTGCTATTCACTGAAATGCTCCTCTCTGCCATGGCTTTCAAATCTCACTTATTCAAACTTGGGGATATTTTGGCACCCAACCCTATTTACTTTCATCATATAAAACAGCATTAACAAACTCTTTTTGTGTTCCATAGAGGAAATAAAGCCATACGGGTTTGAAATGACATGAGGGTGTGAAAATGATTAATTTTATTTTTAGGTGAGTTAATTTTGCCTTACACACATTAATTACAGTCACAAGGCCATTGAGTACTACTAATTAGGTGTGACTGGAACAGGTGTTGGCAAATTTAACAATTCATCCCAAAACATAGTGCGTGTATGCATGTGTGTGTGTGTGTGTGTGTGTGTGTGTGTGTGTGTTTAGCTTTCTTATATCTACTTATTCTATATTTTTTTTATAATCAGTGTGATGTGTTGTTTTCATGCTAAAACTAGTTACCACTTTACACATTTCAACAGACAGGCAAACAGACATGCTTTTCTTTAATGTATGTAAACACCTTTTTTTCCCCCTTCTAAAATCATCAAAGTACAATTAAGACAGAAGCTCACATGATCCTGACACTCATGGCACATCAGCTGACACCAGGGCCACAGAACAGGGAAACGTCACACTTTAACACTGTACACAGTCTTGCGTGTGTGTGTGTGTGTGTGTGTGTGTGTGTCCACACACACACACACTCACACACACACACACACACACACACATGCACACACGTATGCACACACACACGAATACACACACACTTGTTTTTATATCGTTTATATTGTGGGGACTCTCCATAGACTTCCATGCATTTCATGGATTTTATACAGATCTAACGATAATTTCTATACCTTAAACCTAACCCTCACAGAAACCTTTTTGCATTTTTACATTGTGGGGACATTTGGTCCCCACAATGTAACATAAACATGTATACACACACACACACACACACACACACACACACACACACACACACACACACACACACACACACACACACATCACTCACTCACTCACTCACTCACTCTCTCTCTCTCTCTCTCTCTCTCTCTAATAAATAATTTTCTATAATTCTAAAAAGGAACATTACACATTTTATTGAGACAAGTTAAATAAATAAATGCATAAATTAAAAAAGTCACAAAATTGTCACAAAAATAAATGTTGAACTCAAATCCAATCAAAAGATGAACACTATATAATTGCAGTTTCCCTGCATGAAAGATTTTCCGAATGTATTTATAAAACATTTCTAATATTTCTAATAATGTAATACAGCCAAATTAATGGAGACGTTTGCTTAAATCTCCTGCTTCTAAGATTTTAATATATTTAAGATTCCAAAGTCTGCAATCAAATGTTCAATTCAAACATTTATATTCAAACAGATAATTCTTCTCAGACCAAATTATCTGTATTATTCTCAAAACTCCTACAGTATGTAAGAATTTTATAGGAGAAACAAGTGAGACGAAGTTTTAACTTAAATGAAACATAACTGAAATCTCAATTAAGTCTCCTCAGCTACAAAAGACCAACCTTTGAGCAATAAAATGTTAATCTCTGTGTTCATGTTTAAATGTTCACTCCTAAAAAAAAAAAAAAAAAATGCAATTGCAAAATCCACAGCAACATTCTTCAGATATTCTAAAAGTTATCATAAACACAAAGGTTGGTGTAACACCTGATATTACATCCGTATATCACATTCCTGCACATGATTCTAAGAGTTTAAAATGTATTTGGCTGCAGAACAATTCCTCTCAATCATCCTTGCTTCCTTCCTGTCTTGTGTGTAAAATCAAGTGCTACACTGACCTCAGGTGGTGTGCTGTGAGTAAGACACACTACGGCTGTGGACATCCATACAAGAAACACACTTAGACACAAATACTTGCAAGTTTGCACATATACTGTTGTAGGGGCTTCCCATTTATATTCTTTGTTCCTAATATAAAAATAAAGCAGTGTTTTCAAATTGGTTTCAGTTCAAGGCCCAATTTCACTTTGGACATCAAGTGGCTACTCAACACAGTACCAAAATTGTATATCGTACAAAACTAAACAAAAATGTCCTTGAAAACATACAGTTAATTTATATTTCTTTTACCTTGCATTTTTTCTGTTTGCTTTTAAGATTTTCGAGTGAGAATGAGGGCATATCGTACAATACGGCAATGTTAGCTTCTAGCTACCTTGACAAATTAATTTTCACAAAATACTGTGGAGTCTGATTGGACGCACAACAACATTATGACATCAACAAAAGTTAAAGGAAGCATTCACTTCTCTCTTTTAAAAGTTTAAAAGCCTATTAATTTTGCTACCCATGCACAATTACATGGTTAGTTGCATTTTTATTATTTGCAGTTTGGATTGTTTATCTTAGCTATCCGCAACCCTATCAGAACAGACCTGCAACCCACCAGTTGAAAACCACTGCCCTAAAGCACATCCTGTGACATTTTTTAGATGAATTTAGACATTTTTAACCATTGGAGTACCAACAAGGAGGCTTTGTCAGGTTTTTCTATTCTCCTGGCTAAATTTTGAGAAATGTAATTTCCAAAAGGACAGCAAGCCATATGCATGTTCACAAAACCGCATTTCACATTCACATGGCATGCCACTCACTACAGCGACCTTTCCTTGACATTTCAACTGAGCATCTGTTCATGTTTTAATCAGCTTCAATACAAAGTGTGAAATTGACTAAGAGCATATTTATTTGAATGTTACATTGAGTCGCATTCCCCACAGAATAACAGTGACTTTCACTGCCAATTTCGCTGTATGCTATTTTATGCTATTATATGCAATTGTATGTGCAGCAAACTCCAAAGACAGACCTGAAAAGTTCATAATGTTCATAGTATTTTGAAAGGAGAATATATATATATATATATATATATATATATATATATATATCAGTGGCGATTTCTCAGGGCAAGCAAAGCCTTCTCTGCTGGCGTAACATGCCTAATAAATAAATATTTTTTCATCCTTTCATTCTCATTGACCTTTTTGCCTATGTATTTTCAGTCGCTTTCCACTCCTAATTCATCTACAAACGAATAGCAAAAAATAAAAAAAAGTTTATCCAATCAGAATTTATTCCTTGATGCTTACAAGCAAAGTGTGACAACTGTTTCACAAATCACATGACCGTAGCCATACTCCTTAGCCAAAGCAGCACGAGTTTGAGCTCCACCCTGTCAGGCCTTCAGAATTTCCACAGAATCCCTCAACAGTGCAAGTGAATAGGCATTTAAAGTCAGATGGTCAGATTCATCAGCCAATCAGATTGATTTATTTGTTCTTGGTGGGTGTGGTCTTTAAGATATGTCCCAGTCCAGGCCTTCTAGCTGGCCTTGAGTGATGCAATCACGCTTTAAGTGGTGTTCGTAATTTGAAAGCAAAGAGCACGAGATCTTGCTGACGAGTCGGCTGTCATCACTGCTGGTATTGCCGTTGAGAAAGAGATCCTTATGGATTTAAAAACCTGAGATGTTCAGCATGATCATGCGATTGATTAATTAAACAGGAAGGGAGGACTGATTTTCACTTCAAGCAAATTGGTAAGTGCTTTTTGCTTTGTTATGGCAACATCAGGAGTTTTCTAAGTGTAAATTAGGTTGCTTGAGCATTCAGTGTTGGATCAAGTTTCGAAAAGTAACCGTGTACCCTGACGAAACAAAATTTATTGCAAGCAAAATTTAAATCATATATATTATTAGAGAGCTTTTTATTGGTAGTAGACCACCTTGGTTCTGGCTTTCATGTGTGGACATGTTTTTAAAATGTAAATTGGTGTTATTAGTTGATTGCCACGCAATGTATAATAAGCATGCGGTGTCTAATTCATTGTGAAACTGTGTTTTCTTAATGCATGAATCGCACTGAAGGCCTAGGCTTAAAATGCACAGGCCATGGCTGATATATATATATATATATATATATATATATATATATATATATATATATATATTTATTTATTTATTTATTTATTTATTTTTTATTTTTTTTTGATGAGCCAAAATATTATAACCACTCACAGGTGAAGTGAATAACGTTGATCAGCTCCTAACAAGGCCACATGCCAAGTTCTGGTAGAGTAGATGGTAAGCGAACAATCAGTTCTCAAAGTCAACTTGTTGAATGCAGGAGAAATGGGCAGGAGTACAGACCTGAGTGACTTTGACAAGGGCCAATTTGTTATGGCCAGACAACTGGGTCAGAGCATCTCTGAAACAGCAAGGCTTGTGGGGTGCTCCCAGTCAGCAGTGGTGAGTACCAACCAACAGTGTCCCAAGGAGGGACAATCCACAAACCGGTGACAGGGTATTGGGCATCCAAGGCTCATCGATGCGCAAGGGCAACAAAGGCTATCCCGTCTGGTCCGGACCGACAGAAGGTCTACTGTGGCACAAGTCACAGAAAATTTTAATGATGGTTATGGGAGGAATGTGTCACAACACACAGTGGATCACACCCTGCTGTGTATGGGGCTGCATAGCCACAGACCAGTCAGAGTGTCCATGATGACCCCTGTCCACCATCGTTAGTGCATAAAATGGGCACGCGAGCATCGGAACTGGACCTTGGAACAGTGGAAGAAGGTCGCCTGGTCCGATGAGTCCAGTTTTCTTTTACATCACTTGGATGGCTGTGTACATGTGCGCCATTTATCTGGGGAAATGATGGCACCAGGATGCATTGTGGGAAGATGACAAGCCAGTAGAGGGAGTGTGATGCTCTGGACAATGGTCTGCTGGGAAATCCTGGGTTCGGCCATTCATGTGGATGTCAATTTGACACGTGCCACCTTCTTAAACATTGTTGCAGACCAGGTACACCTCTTCATGGCAATGGTATTCCCTGATGGCAGTGGCCTCTTTCAGCAGGATAATGCGCCCTGCCACACTGCACACATTGTTCGGGAATGGTTTGAGGAACATGATGAAGAGTTCAAGGTGTAGCCCTGGCCTCCAAATCCCCCAGATATCAATCCGATTGAACATCTGTAGGATGTACTGGACCAAAAAGTCTGATCCAAGGCGGCTCCACTTTGCGTCTTACAGGACTTGAAGGATCTGCTGCTAATGTCTTGGCTTCAGGGGAGTGTTTGTATAGTCCTTTTATGAGTCTGTGACTATAATCTGTGATATAATATTGTGTGTCAATGAAAACCTCTGTCTGTGTAAACTAAAGAACACATATACACTATACTGTATGTGTCTGTAGCAAGCAGGTCATTTTTTAGCAAAAAAAAAAAAAAATATATATATATATATATATATATATATATATATATATATATATATATATATATATATATATATATATAATTGCTTAACAAGGCCTTACAGAACATTGACCAGAATAAAAAGAAAAAGGAAAAAAGTAATGATTCTGAGTTTGGGTGTGTGTACAAACACACATCTTGTTGTCTCTCTGTTATTCCTAATGTCTTGTGACTGCCTCTCAATTTATTTTCCATTTAGCATTGAATTAGCCTGTCAGAGTCAATGCTTTGCTGTTGGATTTGCTGAGGTGAGCCAGAATTCTGTTAGTGTGTGTGTGAGAGAGAGAGAGCCAGTTGCATAAATGCCTAAGCTTTTCCATGACACACTTCATCAGAAACACACATAAACACACCATATACAGTACACACACAGACCTCTGTTTACTCTCTTTTGTTCAGTATTGTTCTATCTCTGACACAAGGGATGTCTGTGCAAATCCTTGTTTTAAAATGTCTCATTTTAAAATTACTCTGTCTCTTTTTGTGTCTTCTACGGGTCACATTCCTACAACCCTCTTCCTGTTTTGAGATGACAGAATTCCCATACTGTGAGATCTTTTAGAATCCTCCTCCTCTCTTCCTCTTTCCCACATATCTCTAGGGAATGCACTTATGACCAACTCAAATCCATCTTCAGTGACCCTGCTGATCTTCCCTGAATGCTTCGACATGCATCTGAAATGTGTTCAGCAGAGTGACACCTCACTGGTTAGCCAATCAGCTGCTAAAATAAAACGTATGCTGACAGTAGCCAACTACAGTCTATTTTCCTGCAGTATTTAGACATGATTAGAAAGAGAGCCAGAAATGTATCCAGACACATGGTAAGAAATGTCTAGATGCTATGTGATAGTTTCAAGCCTACTTAACACTGTTCTGAATTTGCAGATTTGTATTGTACAACTGTAGGAAGATCACAAAATCTGTGCATGCTGCACAACTCTTTGTCCAGACTCTCGTCATCTTTTGACTGGACTACTGCAATGCTCTTCTAGCATGTGCAATAAAACTTCTGCAAATGGTCCAGAATGTGTCACATTTAGTTTTCAATGAGCCCAATAGAGCATGAATTACACCTCTCGTCTCACTTCATCAAGTTCAAGGCAGTGATACTTGCATATCGACAGTTTTCCTGACCAACCACTGGGTGCTGCCATGATGATTCTTATTAAGCTGGACTTTTTTCTGGTTGCGGTCTCCATAAGAAGCAATGTAAAAACAACCGAAGCGAGCGATCCAGAGAATGCACTTCACGCTGCATTCACTCCCTTTAAAACGCATCAGAACATGGGAGAACACAAGCTCATGCAAAGAAATTTCACTTTCCACTTGCGTACAAAAGTTTACTCTGAATCTGGATGCCCAGATTATGTGGTGTGAGCAATAGAAGGTGGGATGTCATACACACCTCTTGGCTCAATTGGAAACATATTTCAAAGCTGCTTGTTTTATTAATGAAGTCAGTACATTTGAACATTTTGAATATAATATTATTTGCTAGTTGTGTATTATTTGTCTTTATTCAAACCAGAAGTCCTTGCCTGTGACATCATGTTCTTGTTCATTGTGCTGTCCGAAATAATTTAGCATGCTCAAAGCCTAGTGTGACCGCCCTTAATTCTTAAATTACATTGAAAAACTGCACTATTCTCTTACTGTTGCTTCACTTTCTCAATTTCATCTCTGTTCTAGCCTGTACTTTTCTGAACAATTCTTTAACTTTGTATTACTACTGTCTCCTAAAGACGAACCGCTTACATTGTTACATTCCTCATTTGTAAGTTGATTTGTATAAAAGCAACTATCAAATGAATAAATGTAATGTCACTGTGTGAATACTGAACATCCTTCATGACCAAAGTAAGCAAGTGCAATGTTTTATTACAACAAATGAAAGAAAATACTCAGATTGTCTGCTTACAATATTTACGTTCACACTTTAAAAGATGCCTCATTTAGTATGACTCATGTTCTTTCAAAAATACATAAGTACTTTGGCACAGTGGTAGTGTAACAATTTCATATGATCAACCATTGAAATATGTCACAGAAACACACCCACTAATGTATGCACTATACTATATATCTCTCTATTTTCTATTTGATTAAAAAAAGACGTTTGATCACAATATCCCAGAACCACAACAGATTGAATGCAGTATAACAAAAGTCTACATTTATTGTGTTTGAAAACATTAACATAACCTCATAAGGTATTTTCAGGCAATGGCATCAGTATAAAACATTCCTTTGGTAAACTAATTTACTTCAGTATCTGACATATTTTGCTAGGTATTTGACCCAGGTCATGGACATGACATTACTGGATCATGTGACTGGAGCAGATGTCCATGTTGAAGTGGGCCAGAGACTGAGTGCATTGAGTGCATTATGAGAAAGAGCCTCAGTATTTCCTTCCCAATTACTGTGTTGGATATTATTTAATATGGTAAGTCAGAGCTAGACTGTTGCGAGGCACACAGAGGAATTGTTTATTCTGCTTTACCTTACTTTAGCTCTGTGGAAACAGCAACTACCAGAAGAAAAAATAAATAATAATAAAAAAAATACTTTTATGGTCCAGGGATTGCATGGTCTCTCAAATATGTGATAAGCAAGTCTTAGTTCAAATTCTACAAAATCTAGCATGTACATCTAAAACAATTATAATTTAAAAATGTGGTTAAAACTGCAACAGTACCATTTCAACGTAAACATGTTCACCCTCCTGTCTGGCGGAAGCATGGTACAGCAATGGTACCAGATTGTAATACCATGGTATTTTGTGATATATGATGATAATAAATGATTACCATATAAAGTGGCCCCAAAAAGTTTAGGCACTTAAGCTACACTTAAAATAAAATTAGTGTATTTGCATTATATAACAAATAAGCAAATCAAGGAACACTTATTTTATATAATATAGCTCAAACACACTTTTCAGGCAAAAAAAAAAGGGTTTGTTAGGTTTCAAACAATAAGATAATAGATCTATAGCTGAGGAAATTTGTCTGCAGATGCTACTTGATTTAATTTGGATATTTAATGCAATAAAATTCATACATTTTAATGTCTGACTCAAGTGACCTAATTGGTGCATGTATATGGTATTTACAGTGCATCTGGAAAGTATTCACTTTTTCCACATCTTGTTATGTTACAGCCTTATTCCAAAATGGATTAAATTCATTATTTTCCTCAAAATTCTACAAACAATACCCCATAATGACAACGTGAAAGAAGTTCGTTTTAAATCTTTGCCAATTTATTAAAAATAAAAAACGAAAATAAAAAAAAAATAAAATAAAAACAAATAATCACATGTACATAAGTATTCACAGCCTTTGCTCAATACTTTGTTGAAGCACTTTTGGCACCAATTACAGCCTCAAGTCTTTGAGTATGATGCTACAAGCTTGGCACACCTATTTTTGGGTAGTTTCTCCCATTCTTCTTTGCAGGACCTCTCAAGCTCCATCAGGTTGGATGGGGAGCATCAGTGCACAGCCATTTTCAGATATCTCCAGAGATGTTCAATCGGGTTCAAGTCTGGGCTCTGGCTGGGCCACTCAAGGACATTCACAGAGTTGTCCCGTAGCCACTCCTTTGTTATCTTGGCTGTGTGCTTAGGGTCATTGTCCTGTTGGAAGACGAACCTTCGCCCCAGTATGAGGTCCAGAGCGCTCTGGAGCAAGTTTTCATCAAGGATGTCTCTGTACATTGCTGCATTCATCTTTCCCTCGATCCTGACTAGTCTCCCAGTTCCTGCCGCTGAAAAACATCCCCACAGCATAATGCGGCCACCACCATGCTTCACTGTAGGGATGGTATTGGCCAGGTGATGAGCGGTGCCTGGTTTCCTCCAGACATGACGCTTGCCATTCAGGCCAAAGAGTTCAATCTTTGTTTCTCATGGTCTGAGAGTCCTTCAGGTGCCTTTTGGCAAACTCCAGGTGGGCTGTCAGGTGCCTTTTACTGAGGAGTGGCTTCCGTCTGGCCACTCTACTATACAGGCCTGATTGGTGGAGTGCTGCAGAGATGGTTGTTCTTCTGGAAGGTTCTCCTCTCTTCACAGAGAAATGCTGGAGCTCTGTCAGAGTGACCATCGGGTTCTTGGTCACCTCCCTGACTAAAGCCCTTCTCCCCCGATCGCTCAGTTTGGCCAGGCGGCCAGCTCTAGGAAGAGTCCTGGTGGTTCCAAACTTCTTCCATTTACGGAAGATGGAGGCCACTGTGCTCATTGGGACCTTCAGTGCTGCAGACATTTTTCTGTACCCTTCCCCAGATCTGAGCCTCGATACAATCCTGTCTCGGAGGTCTACAGACAATTCCTTGGACTTCATGGCTTGGTTTGTGCTCTGACATGCACTGTTAACTGTGGGACCTTATATAGACAGGTGTGTGCCTTTCCAAATCGTGTCCAATCAACTGAATTTACCACAGGTGGACTCCAATCATGTTGTAGAAACATCTCAAGGATGATCAGTGGAAACAGGATGCACCTGAGCTCAATTTTGAGTGTCATGGCAAAGGCTGTGAATACTTATGTACATGTGATTTTTTTCGTTTTTTATTTTTAATAAATTTGCAAAGATTTCAAACAAACTTCTTTCACATTGACATTATGGGGTACTGTTTGTAGAATTTTGAGGAAAATAATGAATTGAATCCATTTTTGAATAAGGCTGTAACATAACAAAATGTGGAAAAAGTGAAGTGCTGTGAATACTTTCCGGATGCACTGTATATGGTATTCCAATGTACTTTGAAGAATACCATGATATTAACATGGTATCACGTCCAAAAAACTGTCTAAGTCTAAACATGAAACACACTGTTGTGGTCATGTGGTGGTGACATGAGTTCAGTCTTCCATATACTAAAGCAGTAACTGAAGAGCATCACAAGACACTGCTACACACACAACGATACACACTAAGGTCAAATACAGTTTGAAGACTAAACTGCACTATAAGTTCTTTCTTTACATATGCTGCTGCTGAATCAAGCCACATGTCCTGTTTTGATAGTTGCCGGCATACATTTCTAATCTTGTTTTGGTGGTTAGCTCTGATATAAAGCTTTTCATAATGGAACAGAGTTCTAGACTCTTGGCCCAGATTTGAATCCCCACGTCAATCATTTAATGAGAGTTCTAGCAACTGAAAATAAAAGGCACAGCAACTAGAGTGAGGACCAAGGGGCATAAGATACTTAATGTACACATGGGCCTTTAGTAGGCTGTTTCACTTCTTTCACAGAGTTTAAAACATAGATGAGGTTGACTCCATTCTAGATTACTAAGCTTGAGGGAAAGGAACACGCTGAAATGCACCTTGCCCTTACGGAAAATTTGGAGTTCTGACAAACTTGCTGCAAATTTCCCACTCATTATTTTCACATGCAAATGAGCTTGCGATTCGCCACAAATGTTTGCCAGAAGTTTGCATCTCTTCACTGGTAGTGTTGAACTTACAGCAAACCCATGGCGACACTGAGGTGTTTGCCGCGATGCTCATTTGCATGTGAAAATTATAAAAGGCAAGTTTGCGGCAAATTTGACGCAAGTTTGCCAGAACTCTAAATTTTTCTAAGGGTGCAACTTGTTTTACATGCAAGACCAAAATATTGCAACATCTACACACTAATGATGTGTAAAGGAGCAGGATTTTTTAATTTTTTTATTATTATTTGTTAATAAGGAAAGGCACACAAGCTAGATTTATGCTACATCTTCTTGTAGCAGTAAACAAAAGCTGCCCATCTGACCTAGAGAACACCCAGTGTTTTAAAAATGATTGATTGGCAACGATTGACATGATTGGAGTCCATATTTTAAGCCTATTTGGGTTGATCTAAATTATGTTCACTTCAGAGGGTGTTTAATAAGCACTCATTTGTCTTGTCTGGTTTAAAGAATACTGCACAATCAGGTCCCTAAAGAATGCTGAGCAAAAAGCTTGTCTAAGCTTTGGCACCTCAAATCATGCGGCTTGTTGAAGAGATGTTTTCTATTACTTTTCTAAGCAATCAGACTTATGATTTTTGCTTGACAGACCATCAAACTGGTTAAAATTCAGACTGATGGCACTGTAATTTCAGCAACAGTAGGTTGAAAGTTCTGCTGCTGAAATTGGTCTGTACTTACCGAAATTTAAACCACTGCCCCCAGCGGTTGAAGCTGGAAGAGTTGACACTTGAATTGGCACATGTGAGCTTCAGTTTTCAGGTGAAATGTCCACATTGTGGTGCCAAAAGCGAGGCAAGTTTTAATTGATGTCATACAGACAACAGAAATTTATATGGTGTTTTATTAACTGTTGTCATTAACCTCTGACCCAATCTCTAACCATCAGTGGAGTAAAAATTTAATTTTACAGCGAAAATGCAACCTCTTAATTGCACACACCATTGTTTATGTGAACATAAATACGTATAAACATAGCATAATGGGGCAACACTTTTTTTCTTGATTAGAAACAAATTCACACATACATGAGTCTAAGAACCAAAAAAAAAAAAAAAAAAAGAAAAAACCTTGATGTAAAGCACATACTGTACATGTAATGGAGATTAAATCTGTAGCACATGTCACTGACACGGAGTTCTAGCACCACGGCACCAACAAGCAGATCTTGACTCAATCTTTAAAGTTGTGGTTCAAAGTCACAAGGCCCCAGTGAGGTTTAGGTGCTAGATTTGCATGCGGCCTATGCTACAGATACAGTGCATTCAGAAAATATTCAGGCCCCTTCATTTCAGCCTCATGCTAAAATGCTTTAAATATATATATTTTTTCACATCTAGCTACACTCTCTGCCCCAAAATGATAAAAAGAAAAAAACAGTTTTTTGATAACTTTGCAAATTTATTAGAAAGATCAATCTGAAATATCACACTGATGTAAGTATTCAGACCCTTAACACAGTACTTAGTTGAAGCACCTTTGGGAGAGAGTACAGTCTCAAGTCTTTTTGTGTATGATGCGACAAGCTTTGCACACCTGGATTTTGAGATTCTCTGCCATTCTTCTCTGCAGATCCTCTCAAGCTCTGTCAGGATGGATGGGGACCGTCAGTGGACAGACGTTTTCAGGTCTTTCCAGAGATGCTCGACTGGGTTCAAGTCCAGGCTCTGGCTGGGCCACTCAGGGACATTCACAGAGATGCCCCTAAGCCACGCTTGTGTTGTCTTGGCTGTTTGCTTAGGGTCATTGTCCTGTTGGAAGGTGAACCGTCCGGTTTTCATTAAGGATATCTCTGTATTTTGCTGCGTTCAGCTTTCCTTCAACCCTGACCAGTCCCTCAGTCCCTGCTGCTGAAAAACACCCCCACAGCATGATGCTACCACCACCATGCTTCACCATTGGGATGGTATTGTGCAGGTGATGAGTGATGCCTGGTTTCCTCCAGACGTGATGCTTAGGATTGAGGCCAAACAGTTCAATCTTCATTTCATCAGACCAGAAAATCTTGTTTATCACAGTCTGAGAGTCCTTTAGGTGCTTTTTTGCTTTCTTGCACTGAGGAGAGGCTTCCCTCTGGTCACTCTGCCATAAAGCCCAGATTGGTCAACCAGAGTGACCATCGGGTTCTTGGTCACCTCTCTTACCAAAGCCCTTCTCCCCTGATTGCTCAGTTTGGCTTAACGGCCAGCTCTAGGAAGAGAACTGGTTGTTCCAAACTTCTTCCATTTAAGAATTATGGAGGCCACTGTGCTCTTGGGAACCTTCAATGCAGCAAAAAATAAAAAAAATAAAAATAAAAAATGAAATAAAAAAAAATAATAATAATTTTGTAGCCTTCCCCAGATCTGTGCCTCGACACAATCCTGTCTCTGAGCTCTGCAGGCAGTTCCTCTGACCTCATGGCATGGCTAACCCTGATATGCATTTTCAGCTGTGAGACCTTATATAGAGAGGTGTGTGCCTTTCCATATCATGTCCAATCAATAGAATTTTCCACAGGTGGACTCCAGTGAAAGTGTAGAAACATCTCAAAGATGATCCAGAGAAATGGGATGTCATTATGGGGTATGGACTGTAGACTGATGTGAAAAAAATGATAATAATTTAAAGCATTTTAGCATAAGGCTGCAACATAACAAAATGGGGAAAAAAAGAAAGGGGTCTCAATACTTTCTGAATGCACTGTATACTGTTAAGGGCTGTGAACATATCTCTGTGGGGAACACTACAAATGATTCTATTATTAATCAGTAAGTTTTTCTAAACATCTTTAAATGTGAAGTGAGTGATTTTTATTAAGGGGGGAGTTCTAAACCTCACCAAACGTATATTTTTCTTATTTTCTAGAAGCAATTTTTTGCAGGAAAATAATTTGTGGATTGCACAAATTTCTGTTTTATTATTTATTTATTTATTTGTGCCCTACACACAAATTTACACAGACAACACAGATAGACAGAGGCAGCGAATGTGATCTCAGACATTTGCTCAATATAGGGAGTGATTTACTCTGTTTGTGCCACTTCAAAAGTTCCAAGAATCTCAAATCCACCATGAAGCCCAGATTTATAATTCAACTTCATGATAAACCCCCCCACCTGACACAATCCAGCACTTGCAATAAGTGTGTGTGTAACACCATACATGAAAAGGGATTTACCTCAATTACCATCTGTCTCATTACTGTATCTCATCAACATTACTGTGTTTTTCCCTTTTCGAGAGAGCAACCATGTGATCATTTTTTGCTCTCCCTATCCATTATCAACCCTGCTGGAAAAAAAAAAAAACAACAACAAAAAAAAAAACAGCTTAGACCTGCAATAAGTAACATGCTGGTCCAAGCTGGTTAATGCTGGTCTGGCTGGAGCTTCAGTTCTGCTATACAGCCAAAAAGCAAAACTTTGCTGGTGAACATGGGTGACACTAAGGAGGGGCTTGCAGGTGCTTCAGCCTCCCTAAGAAAGTCCATAGCACCCCCTTAGCATCCCTAATAAATTTATGTTAGCCTATTTGTAACAATGAGAAACATTTTCCCTGACCATTTTTCAGCAATCATGCAATGTGTAGGCTAACGCATTTCTGTTGGCTGATTCAATCAAATTCAGTCTTCAGTCAAATTCAGTCTCAAATTCTACTGCCAAAGCAGGCTACTCTTTTGAAAGGCAATTTTGTGAAACTTCAGCTATGCTGTCTTTTTAGTACTTTAGAAATATTTAGCCCATACATTTGTGCTACACAGTGGTACTCAAGAATAAGTAAAAATGCTTCTCTCAAAGTAACAATAATTGAACGCTTTAGTTTTTGCAACAACAACAAGAACAACAACAACAACAACAAAAATATATCTGGAGAAGCATGCCCTGGACCCCACTAGACAACAATAATACAATACTTTCTTTAATTTATGTGAGACCTCTTCCTCTGGAATTGCACTGGCTTTTATACTGAGTGACAGACAGGTAATGGCATAGCAATTTTTAGTCACTGCATGAGAACAGATATTAAAATTGCGTGTTTGTGCCTAGTTTAATTTGTGAATATTAGCTCAGCTCCCTCTGTCAATGATCTGGGCATCACCATAGCACCGGCAAACAAAATTCTCTGGCGCCGCCCCTGCCGGTGAAGCTCTTTGACCAGCATGGTCTTTTTGGTAAAGCTGGTTGACCAAGGAAGTCTTGCTGGTTAAGCAACACCAGCACACCAGCATCTCATGCTGTAGATCAGCAGCCAAAACACAACATATACTGGTAACTAGCGATGCTGGTCTTTTCAGAAGGGAATACAAGCCTTTTCTATCTTTACTGCAAAATATTCTTCATTTATAGAGGAGATTGTTGGAACAATTGGAATGCTTTCTGTCCTCATTCTACCTCTATGTCAAACTTAAGGCCCTTTCCCACTGCAGGTACTAAAGCCAGTGTTAGGCACTTTTCCCTGGGACTAGTACTTTTCGTCGTTTTCACACCTGAGGAAGTATAGTTCCTCGAAGCCATTTTAAGGACATTTTTAGCTCCTACTCCAGGGTAGGTACTTAGAAACTGTGGGATTGTGGGAGGTGCTGTAGCCTGTGATTGGTCAAAAACCTATGACACACAAAGCATTGAGAAACTCGAGGAGCCGGCAGTTGCCATTTTTAAACAAACTAGCTGCTAGCATGCTACTCAGAGGATTGTGCTAATTTTACAATTCCTTTAACAGAAATAAAATAAAACCAAAAAAGTATCCAAAGAGGATCACCTGTTTCACATATGTGTGTATGTGTGACTTCATCGGGAGACACGCTTTGAGTTTTCGTCACATCTGTACTGTTTGTACTGTGTGACTATTCAGAAAATAAAGTGATTTCTGGATTACTACATACAATTTTCCTAGGAAGAAGGATATAAATAATAAGATGTTTAATGAGAGTGAGTAATAAAATTCTATTATAAACTAAACTGCCTTGAAATATATTTTACATGAGGGAAGTATTGCGTGCCTGTTACTGTGTGGTTAACTTGCATCAAGACGTCTTTTTTTAAGTAAATGAGTATTTCAGTGCAGTAATTAAAATTAACGTTGGGTCATAAAAGCCTTTATTGTAAAATATTGTGTTGATAAATAGGTTTATAGTGCATTTTCAACATGTTGTCCACAGAGTTCTGCATGTGCTCTGTGGTTAAAGAGTGCCTCCACCACCTTGTCTCATCTCTCACACTGGATTCAGGGACATTTCACATACAGCTAATGTGCCCAGTTTAAACTGTAACCTGAAGACACAGTCTGCATCTGAAAACTGGAAAATGCTGCCTTTGGAGGCTGTATAAAGAGGTTGGATAAAAGTGTGTTTTAAATTGTTCAGAGACCAGTTTTCTTAAGAGTTCCATTCATTTAAATATGCTGTTGGTTAAACCATTAACTGTTTAGGCAGCTGCTTACATTTTCAATGCAGCCAAAGTTCATAGAAAACAGCCCTAACAAAAGTGTAGCTCCGATCAGTGCGTCCTCATCGGTGTTGTTGATGTTGCTATTGAATAGCTTGTGCAAACAACGCCACAAGAAAAATGGTTGATACTAGATGATGTCACTACTGGGGTTACTTTGGTGAGTGCAAATGCAAGAGGGGAAAAGTCTCCACGGGTGTCCCGTTCCTCTTAAGAGCTCTCATCTAGAAATGTACTAAAGGAATTGTACCGGGACTGTAGGTGGGAAAGGGCCTTTATACAGTATTCCCACACTCAAGGACTCCCATTGTTCACTCTATCTTTGAACTACTAATAGGTCATGTTTCCATTAGCAGTAGAATAGGGTTGTTCAGGCCCTTAAATGGTTTGCATTCACTCCAGCGCTCCGTAACAAACACAAATCCCCACAAGAACTCCAGCCACCAGCCCTGGATTTCAGCCTCACAAATAAGTGACAATTACACAGCATGGCGTGTTGTGCTTGGGCTCGTTCCTGTCTAATGGATCCTGCTGTATAAATAATGACTGTGTTTTGGATGACGCCTCCAGGGCTTGAGGAATAGGGCAAGGATGAATAAACAGAGAAAGATATGAGAGACTTTACCTAAGGGACTGAGGGACTGAGGTTGGCAAGGTGAGCTGCTGTCAATCACCTACATTAACACATACACACAACCACATGAAGATGAAAATATACAGTACAAATACATATAAGCACACCCACAACAGGTGCAAATGTACACACACCTTCACACATCAGCAAACATAACAGTATGCCCACAGAAACGGGCGCACATTCTTACACTCTATTTATGCCCTTTTAGGTCTTGTGTGACGGTAGTTTCTTGGACTGTGGGACATTCCACGGATGCCCATGGTTAGAGATGTAAGCCGCTGTGATGTCATTATTTTCAAAAGGACGTGGCAGAAAGCAGGCATAATAATTTAGGATGTGGTGTTTGAAAAGCTTAGGACTTTATAAATGTCTTTAATAAGAACTATATATACAAGCAAGCAAAAACATGGAGTAGAAAGAAAGGTAAGCGTCTGCAGAATAAACATGCTGGAATTTGTTCTTTTACCATTCTCTTTCTATTCAGTCTCATGAGGAGTTGTGCTATATTGGATGAGCAGAAAGCATTAGCTCAATAATGAGAAAGTAGATTTATAAATTTTAACCCCCAGGTCTCAGTGATATTATAGTCCCTAAATATGGCCTGGGTTCCCCATTCATTGTAGGTCTAATGCTGCCTTTTCACTCTCCAACATTCGCATACTGTCCATTTACTTTGCAAAGGACTGTATTCTTTGCATGGGAAAATGCACGATTGTGAATTACGACGTCAGAGCTCCCAGTCCCTTGAGACACATAGAAAAAAAATTATAAAAAATAAAATAAAACGAAGCTTTGAAATAAGTTAGTAAATTTGTTGGTTTTGTGAGTTTTTATCTCGGGGTTGCTATCAAACTGTACCAGACTTCTACTTTCATAACCGTCCAATCTGTCGAAGTGTTTAGAATACATTTTAGGGAAAAAAAACTTGAATATTTCTCACTTCGCACTTATAGTTGAATGAATACAACGTACATTACATTCAGTTAGATTATCTCACAGGGTCTAGTCACACAAGTCAAAATATTTAAATGCCACCGAAACTCAAATTGGATCGAAAAATTTTGCATACACAAATGGTCGGAACCCCATGCAGCCCTGTACGACTCTCCATTGGAAATAATTGACTTCCGGTGTATCGTTTGACAGATGCAGTGAAAAAGCAGCTTAAGAGACTTTTTCAAAGATTTTATAATCCTCCTGGCTAAAAAAACAAATAAAATACATTAGGCCCTGTTTACAACTGTTATTAAGATGCATTTTGGATGATACGATTACAAGTGGACAGGCGAGACATGACACCGTTTACACCTGGTCATACTAGTATTCAGATTTCGAGGGGAGGGTCTCTGATTTCACAATGACATACATCAATCACTACATCACTGTATTACTGATCATAATAAAGTGTAAAAAAGTAAAAGATGTTGATGGGATCAATTCCTCAGATGTTCTGGACCCTGTTAACACCTGTCTTTAGCATCATCCCATTTCAAATGGAGTGTCTAAAATGCATCTTAATACCTTTATTCCTTTACAAGCATCACAGTTTTAAGTGTCATTCATGCACATAGCTGTCCAAAACACAGTGTGGGATGAGTTATGTTCCAAAGGTTAATACTAGGGTGAGGTGTTTTGAAAAATCCCTTATTCTCAGTGTGAGAAATACTTATAGTGATTCTAGCCTTAGCAAGCACTAATAATCAAACATACATACTGGAGCTGTGGCCTCATGGTTTGTGCATATTCTCCTGACATTGTTAACTGTGGTGCTCATGTGGGAGATGCAGGCCTGGCAACTTTAAATCCAGCCTGTCTTCTTTTGATCTTATTCCCCTTCTGCCTCACCCCCAGAACTATCTCCTCTCTAAGGTCTCAATAATAAAAAGTTATAAAAAATCCCCCAAATTAAATTACTCATGAACATACTGTAGATAATATAGTGTTTAACATCAACATAATGTGTGTGTGTATATATATATATATGTGTGTGTGTGTGTGTGTGTGTGTGTGTGTGTGTGTGTGTATTGTATCTTGCCATGTGTGAAAGACAGCTATTTTTATACATTTCAATTTATGTGTATTCTTAATTACTTTGTAACGGACAATTTATCTGGAAATTCCCCAAGAATTTCTCTTAGTGACTGATGACCTTCATAGACAAGACACACTGAATAACAGAAACATTCTCATGGGGGAAAAAAAGGATTTCTTCATTTACAGTTTATATTAACCACATTTTTCATCTCTGTTTAATTTTCTTTTCTTTGAGTATAAGTAAAACTGCGGACCCAAGAGTTTTTAAAGATGTTGACTATTATGGGACAATCAAAACAATACACACTGATGTTTACTGACAAAAAAAAAAAAACAAAAAAAAAACATCTTACCTTCCTTCTACGAAGTTTGACGAGGGAGCCCTCAGCTTTTGGGAAAATTTCAGGGTCTTTGGATGTATTTGTAGTTTGATTTGTTTCATGTTCCTCGTAGAGTCCCTCAGGTTGAGATCCTCCTCTAGTTGAGCCTGGCTCTGCCCTGATTCCATTATTTGTTAAAGGTGTTTCATTGATTGACAGATGTTCTACAGGTTTGGACCTATGTTCCTTTCTTCTTGAGCTGTGATCCTCAGTAAATGAGATTTCAGACTGGGTTGTCAAATTCTCACCATCACAAGGGTTTCTTAACTCTGTAGATGTTGGACGTTCTCGCATTTCTGCTGTGATCTGAGCAGAAGCATCCTCTCCCAACTCAGGTGAGGATCCCTCATGTATGGTTTGAAGTTTTGAGGGGAAGCAATTTTGCCACTTTTCCATGGTGTCAAATTTTCCATGTGATTCCACTAGAGAAGTTTCACCAGTGGGTTGACAAAGGCTTCCAATTTTTAACATCTCAGGATGATAACTCTCAAAAAGGTCATCAGCCTCTTGGTTTCCACTGTTTTGTAGACCCTGTGGGATGTCATTAGCATCAGTTATATGAAGAGTTGATGTTAAACCCACAGTTGCACAGTTATGGACCATTGTTTCATCTGTGTATGAGCATTCAACTTTGACAACTTTTAAAGTATTCTGTTCAGAAGTTTCACAACATTGCCCTTGCACAATATTGTGTGTGTCAGCAGTTTTCTGTTGTGAATCAGAGGTGGGAGGTTGAGTATTTATGTCTGTGACCGGGCCTGTGACACTCATGTGTTCACATAATAACTTCTGACTTCCCTCTGTGATTTTCACCATTGCTTTGTTGTTTTCAAGTAATTCTACAAAAGTTCCACTTTTGAAAGTTAGTTCAGAAGAGTCTTTTATAGAGTTATTTAAAAAGATAGTGTCCTTAGTTTTCAACACATTTGATAAATCACCCGTTTCCTCTATTTTAGCCAACACTGTGTTAGGAAGCACAAAAAGTGACAGTTTTGGGGGAGCAGACACTTCATCCTTGTTGAGTTCCTTATTATTATGATCTTCATTGTGAGTTTGCAAATTTCCCAAAGCGGACTGTTGCAATTCATCTTGATCTGCCACACTATCTGAAGCTAGCTTGTTGTCTTGGCCAATCTTGTGCCTTGCTGCCTCATTTAGTCCATCTCCAGTCTTTCTCTCAGGTGTCAATAGTCTATCCTTTTCGCCTTCACTGCAATGGGGATTTCCATCCTTAAAATTCTGTACTATTGTCTTTATCCGTCTTGTGCCCTCTCCCACATCATTCTTGTTGCAGGTTTGCATCCAAGGCTGGTGATGACCACACTCGGGCAGTGAGGCACACCTGACCCTACCATGTCGCCCAAAAGATGCCTCTTTGTCCCCATTAACAGCATGGCAGCAGACCAAGTCTAGGTCATCATAACTGTACTGAAGTCCTGAGCTTGGGGTCACTTGGTCCTCCCAGCTTTTCTTCCCTGTTGAAACAAGCATGGCCAGATCCCTCTGCTAGCCCATACAGTCTTATAACAACAGCCCACGAAAAGCACAAAACCAGACACAGGTCCTTCTGCAGCGAGAGAAAGAGAAAGATGAAGAAAGAGAGACAGAATGTCTTAATTTAATATCACTCAATTGTGTTTAATTATATGATCTTCACCATTGTCACAAGAAGAGAAAATAAACCTCAAAAGGTTAATGAATGAAACTGACATTGAGCCTCAAGTGCTCTTAAACTTGTTTAGTCCAAAGAGTCTGGGCAGTGTTATACACAGTGTCTATGATGCACATTTGACAACTTATGATGCCACTAGCCTCCTGAAGATAATACATATTAGGGCTGTGAATTGATTACACTGAACATTTTTAACTAATTAATCACACAATGTTCTGTGATTAATCATGAATAATCATGGTACATTACAAATATGGTAAAAATATAATCAAAAATATATTTACTTTATACTTTGTCTCAAAGGACTTCCAAGAAATTGGTTAGTCATCATTAATTTTATTTATTTAAATATTTACATGTTAAAATAACTAATAACCGTTTTATCCACTCAAACATCTCATTTTGTGTTCTGCATTAGACAGAAGGTCATAAAGGTTTGGAATGACATGAAGGTGAATATATTATGACAAAATTTTAATTTTTGAGGGAACAAAATTTACATGGTATTAAGAAAGATTATTTACAATTCCTGCAACATCAAGAAAATAAGACAGATAATAAAAAAGCAGATTTCAAATGCAGTGCTTTCAAACACAGCTGTAACACTCAATTCTGCCAAAAAAAGAAAAAAAAAAAAAAAAAAGAAGACAAATCACATTTAACCTTGCGCCAACCACTGAGTCATCCAAACATTTCACCAGACCCTCCACCCACTTAAAAGTACAGTAAGACTTCTCTACTTTTTTCCTTATGCCATTTTTCAGTGAATAGCCACCAAGGGCTGACTTCTCTTTAAAATTAAATGAGAAGGAAAGTTCCAAAATGGAAAGAAGTGCAGTAATAAAAGACCATTGGGAATCCTCACAGCATGGTAAAATGGCAGGAGCTCTTATAGTCCCTTAGGTCTGATATATCTTCATGACATCTAAGTGAAGTTTTAGGTTATTGGCTAGCTTTTAGTGGAGGTCCTTTACCAGGACATTCCTCACACATCTGTCCAGAAGTTACTCCCTCTGTGGACAGAGAGAGAGAGAGACTAGAGAGCTCAGTTTCCTTTGGCAGGCTTTCCTGCCAAAAAGTTTCTTTTCACTGATTATTTGCTTTCGATAAAGACACTTATCTTGCCTTGAAGAAAAAATATAATTATTTGCTCACGTCATTGATATCCTGAACTTACTTTGTGCATGTTTGGTAATGTTTGAGTTGGTTTATGAGCTAAATGAATATGAAGAGCATATTAGAGTAACTAAATGTTTTAATCTGTATACACAATGCTAACATGACAGTATGTTATGCACAAAAAATCAAAAGCATAAGAAGATGTTAAGTCTGAGCATTAGTACCTGAATGGTTCTCCTCTTCTTGTCTTCTACCTCTTCATCTCCTCTCCTCTCAGCCTTTTGATTGTCACTTTGTGTTTGCACTGACCATCTGTGGCGATGGAGCGGCCAGTTACCTACTCTCCCTGCTGTGCGGTGAGCTCACCCTCTGACACAGCTGGCTCTGTTCTCCAGTCAGCCAGGACACTGAGGTCATGTGTCACCAGGGATCAAAAACTTTGCTTTTGGTCACATGCAATCAAAGTCCAGTAAATACAATTCTGGCGTCCAAAAGAAGGGAAATGTGGAGAGACAAGAAGATCTAAGAATGCTGAGTACTAAATAATTCTCAAAAGTGAGAAATAAGCATGAATCCATGCTTGAACCATCTTGGCACTTCAGCATGATTCTGTTGATAGATCAAGTGTTCAACTGTCAGAACAGCAGCACTTCAGCAGATTTACCATTCCTAATTGGTTCTGCAACTAATTTGCTTTTTCTGCACTGAAGCAGTTGGACCAAGCTGATGCAAGAACTCCAGAGTTATAGAGGAGGAAGCCGTTGTGTTCTACAAATCTCTCCAGGGCAAACGTCTGGGGCAATCACTGATCTTGGTTGGTTCCTGCTGGAGCTTTTTCCTCTTAGTAGAAACAAGGAGGAGGAGAAGGAAATAGAAAGAAGCGTGGAGCTTGAAACGTGGAGAGCGTGTCGCCTGTTGTCATGTTGATGGCAATTGAGGTATTTCAATGACGCAGAGCGCTCATGCCGAGAGGGATTATAATTATTTTTTAAAATGTCTTGTCATTTTTTCTTTTTCACTCTCTCTTTCTTCATCTCTTAAGTCTCTGTTTAGAAACAAGGCTCTTCATACAATTTTTAACGTGCAATAATTCTTGAAGCTGACAGTTGAATACTTTTCTTGTTTCATACCCACTCTCTTTTTCCTTCTGGTTTTCTTTTTGCTTTCTCTTTTCCTACTGTTTCATAATGGATAATTCTTCCTATTAAACCGGCATGCCACATCCTTTTCCTCTCACTGACATTCACACACACACACTCGCTCTCTTTCCACGGCTCTGTGTGTGTGTTTTGTGTGTGTGTGTGTGTGTATCAGTGTGTGCTAGCTGGGAAAAGTGCTCTCCAGTTGGTTTTGATTAGAAGCAGACAGGGTGCTGTGTAAAGGTTTAGGTCTAAGGTCCAAGTCAGATTGTAGTAATGCTTTGGCACTCATTTCTGAGGCATTTTTTTTTGTTTTATGCCACCAACGCATCAGCTCAAGCATCCTTAGACAAACACTTATTAACAATTATTTAATTATTTTTTAATTATTATTATTTAAGAGAGTACTTCAAAAATCTTGTTAATAGAAAATTGCCATGGCCAGTGGCCAGTATTACTTGAGGGACATTTTTCTACACATCTTGGTAAAGTGCCATGTCAAAACTCTTTGACAGTGGCTTGCTTGTTCTTGGGCAGTGTAAAGGAAAACGAGGTACAGTATAGTGTATTTTTGTGTGTGAGTAGCCGATTCATTGCCTAAAATAGACATGTTGCTTGACAGTCACCATCTCTCGTGCTCTTGCTTTCCGTTGTTTAAAGGGAAAGGATCAAGAATCTTTACAGATTAAACAATGGAAAGTTACCAATTACAAAAATTTGCAGATGTTATAGGCAAGCAACAACAACATAAACAACAACAATAATAATTAATTATTACTTTTTATTTTACTCTGTCCATCTCCCTAGGAACTAGATACCATACAAATGAAACAACAGGTAGGAACCAAGTGCAAAATTCTGTAGATGTTATAAAAATAAACAAATAAATTATTATTATTATTTTTCTTCTTTTATTATTAATATAACTATTTATTACTTCTTTTTTTTTTATTTACTTCATCCATTTCCCTAGGACCTAGAATCCTTACAGATTAAAGAACAGAAAGGAACCAACTGCAAAATTCTGAAGATTTTATAGGCAAATAATAATAATAATAATAACAATTATTATTATTATTATTAATATGTTATGTATAAAACAATTATTAATATTATTTAAGTGTTGTATTTCTTTTATTTACTCTGTCCATCTTCCTAGGACCTAGAATCCATACAGACTAAACAACAGGAAGGAACCAATAAAAAAACTCTTCAGATATTATAGGCAAATAATAATAATAATAATGGTAGCAGTAGTAATAATAATAAAAAAATGTATTAAGTTATTATTTGTCCACTTCCCTCCATTTCTCTCTCTTCTCTCTGTCCATCACATCTCTGTTTCAGAGAAATGTGAATAGACTTTATAAGGATATTATAGATATGGTCTTCATATGGTCTGCATGCAAATGGCTGGAAACTGACATAACGGACAAAACTGACAAACAGATAATACGCCTACACAATACAGTACATGGACAAGCACTCTCTCTATATTTCACATGGTTCTTTATAACCAAAACCATCCTCCACTCCTTGATATTTAAGCAAGTTAATTTTCATCATACACTTAGACTACAGAGGCACTCAGATAAAAGTCATTTATGTGCATGTGTGTCTTTGTGGGAGGTTGCATGGAGGAGTTTTTCTTTGGGAAAACTGTACTCTCCCATTTCTAATGACTCTTCAACTCTGCTATTCCTGCATCTCTGACCAGAGTCCAAACATTACATGAACTCATGAAATATTTGATTGGACAGTTTTAATTGAACATTTATAACACTATGGATTTTGTCTGTTTGTGTATGTACTTATTTTTAGTTTGTAAAAAAAGTTTGTCGAATAGTGATTTGAAGTCTGATAAAATGTCCTTTTGGGGACATTCGGGGATGTCCTCAAGATGAAATAATTGATTAATAAAGGCAAAAACATTTTTATTTATTTTTTATTATTATTTTTTTAATTTAAGAGCAAAAAGTTATATTAAAATGCAAGATGTTTTTCTTTAGGGTTAGGGTGTGGGCTATAGTAATTATAATTAGTTTCACAGTTGCAATAACAGTTTTGTGAACTCTTCTTTTTTTTTTTTTGCTGGTTTTCTGCATTAATTGGTCATAAAAATGTGATCTCATCTTCATCAAAGTCACAAGTATAGACAAACACAATGTGCTTAAGCTAACAACACACAATTATAATCTTTTCTCTTTGTTGAACACATCCCATTAAACATTCACAGTGCTGTGGAAAAAGTATGTGAACCCTTGGATATAATTACTGGTCGATCCTCCTTTGGCAGCAATAACCTCAACCAAGTGTTTCAAGTAGCAGTGGATTAGACCTGCACAACACTCAGAGGCAATTTTGGACCATTCTTCCTTACATAACTGCTTAAGCTCAGCCATATTCTTAGGATGTCTGGTGTGAACGGCTCTCTTGAGGTCATTCCACAGCATCACTATTAGGATAAGGTCTGGGCTCTGACTGGACCACTCCAAAAGGTAGATTTCCTTTTTTTTTTTTTTTTTAAGCCATTCTGTAGTGGGTTTACTTTGATGTTTAGGGTCATTGTACTGGTGCATCACCCAACTTCTACTGAGCTTCAGCTGGTGCACAGCCACCCTGACATTATCCTGTAGGATGTCTTGATAAACTTGGGAAATACATTTTCCCTTGATGATGGCAAGTGGTCCAGACTCCACAGCAGCAAAGCAGCCCCAAATCATGATGAACCACTTCAATGGAGAGTAACCACAGTACTAAATCATCTACATTTATAGACAGTTTGTCTAACTGTGGACAGATGGATATTTAAGCTCTTTGAGATAACTTTGTAACCCTTTTCAGCTTTATGCAAAGCAACAATTCTTGATCGTAGGTCTTCAGAGATCTCTTGTTTGCAAGGCATGGTCCTCGTCAGCAGATGCTTCTTGTGAACAGCAAACTCAAAATGTGTGAGTGCTTTATATAAGTCAAAGTAGCTCTAACCCACACCTCAAATCTAATTTCATTAATTGGATGCCAGGTTTGTCAACTCCTGACTCTAGCATTGACCTCATTATCCTAGGGGTTACTTTTTTCAACCTGCACTATTAATTTTTTTAAAGATGTATTCAATATGTACAAGAACAATGCAATAAATTGTGTGTTTTTATTTAAAACAGATTGTGTTTGTTCATTATTGTAACTTAGATGAAGATCAAACCACACAACAAAATCCCTGGTGTTAAATTAACACTCTTGGCATTCCTACAAATCCACTCAGCCAGCAGCCATATCACCTTGTAGCTCAAGACCAGTTGCCTACTGCAGCTAAGCAGGGTTGAACCTGGTCAGAACCTGGATGGGAGAACTCCTGGGGAAAACTAAGGTTGGAAGAGGTATTATGGAGACCTCTGTGAAGTTGGCACCCCATATGCCATGGTTAAACCATTGCCAAATCTATACCATTCATTTGTGCCAATTTGTGCTGCAAAAAATAATGTTTGTGCTGGTTCGGTGTTTGAGATATTAGACACCCTGATGTCATTTTACACCCTATTTGGTCCAAATCGCTCCAAACTGGTGTAGTTCGTTTATACTCAATTTGTGCTGATTTGTGCCGTTAAAAGAAACACTGTATCTATTTCCCTGAAATCCTTAGAAATAAGAATTTGAATTCGGTAGCAGTGATGTCACTCTCCACCCCTTGTCATCCAAATCACACCAAACCGGTGTCGTTCGTTTGTGTTCGGTTTGTGCTGATTTGTGTCAGTAAAATTAATCTTCTAATCCTCTATTTTCCTTCCTTAGAAATAACATGAAACCTTTCGGGAGCAGTGACGTCACTCTCCACCCCATGTTGTGCAAATCACTCCAAACCAGCGTCGTTCGTTTGTGCTCGATTTGTGCCAGTTTGTGCTGGTAAAAGAAACATCATAACATATTCCTTTCTTTGTATTTAACAAGATAGCTTTTGGGAGCCATGAAATCACACAGGCTAAACCCCATGTCAATCACTCTCACCTGTCTCCATCATTTGTGCTCGCTTCTGGTTTGTGCCATGTTTTGTATCATTGAAGCATACATTTTTGGGCAAATTAATTAATTAAATTAGTGCATGTGGAGGCTTCACGCTATTCTCCACGGCATCCATGCACAACTCACCATGCGCCCCACCGAGAGCGAGAACCACATTATGGCAACCACAAGGAGGTTACCCCATGTGACTCTACCCTCTCTAGCAACCAGGCCAATTTGGTTGCTTAGGAGACCTGTCTGGAGTCACTCAGCACACCCTGGATTCGAACTCCAGGGGTGGTAGACAGCGTCAATACTTGCTGAGCTACCCAGGCCCCTTAAATGGTTACTTTAAGCTTAAACTTAAACTAAAAATTTGAAATTCAGTTATCATCGATTTATCTAAAACAATAGCAAAACATAGCAAGATACAATGCAAATCAAATAAAAAATAGTAAAAGTTAGTAAATAAAATTTATATCAAGAACTTATCAATATAAAATAAATATAGCCTACACAACCAAGAGAAACAAGTTTGTTTCTCATAATCTTAAAACCTTTTGATCTAAAGGCTTATGGTCAAACACTTGGGATTATTTCTGTCTTTTGTTTTGGTCACTGCATAATTTTCATACTTTTGTGTTACTTAGTTTTGATGTCTTGTACTCTAAAATCTAAAATGTGCAGTAACAAATAATAAAGAATAGGCAAGTGTGATCAAACTTTTCTAAAGAGTTGTAATCTCACACTGAGGGGCCGTTCAAATTGAGCGTGTTTTTGCGCTGTTTTATAATTGATTTCAATGTTAACATGCACAAGATAGATGTCTTTGATGGCTTGTTCGCATTTTTAGACGCCATATCAAGTTAAAAAGAACCTAAACTGTTAAATGTCTAGAGTCGAGACACCTACATTTTGCTCTTTTGTAGCGCTGCGTGTAATTTTAGTGCAACAGCAACGCATTCCAGCATGTGAACGGCACCTAACATCTTTTTGAACATTGCGCTGAAATGTAAAAAAAATATTTTGAATATTAGCTAAAATATTGGACTATGCAATTACACAAACACAGTCAATGCAAGTCGCGCCAGCTTCTAGCAAAATTAAAACGAATAAACAAATTCAAAACTGAATGTGGCTGTTTACTTGCGAAAAAACGTGGAATAATTTGCCTATATAAACATTATGTACAGCTTTTTCAGCAGTGTCACATATAGCCTATAAAAAAAATCATAATTTGCAGCACAAACACATTTTTTTGCATTTGGAGTTTGATGTGGTGAAAGATTAAATCTTTGCCAAAAAGTAATGCATCAACGATACTAAACACGGCACAAACCAGAAGCGAGCACAAACGATGGAGACAGGTGAGAGTGAATGACATGGGGTTTAGCCTGCACGATTTCACGGCTCCCAAAAGCTATCTTGTGAAATACAAATTAAGGAATATGTTATGATGTTTCTTTTAACGGCATAAATCAGCACAAATTGAGCACAAACTAACGGCACCGGTTTGGAGTGATTTGGACCACATGAGGTGGAGAGTGACGTCACTGCTCCCGAATACAAGCTATTATTTCTAATGGAGGGAAATAGACACAAAATTTATTTTAACAGTACAAATCAGCACAAATCGATTACAAACGAACAACACCGGTTTGGAGCAATTTGAACCACATGTGGAGAGTGACGTCACTGCTACCGAATTCAAATTCTTATTTCTAAGGGATTCAGGAAATTGATACAGTGTTTCTTTTAACGGCACAAACCAAGCACAAATAAACGGCACCGGTTCGGAGCGTTTTGGACGATATGGGGTGGAGAGTGACACCACTGCTCCCGAAAAGTTTCTTGTTATTTCTAAGGAAGGGAAACAGATACAAGTTTAATTTTAATGGCACAAATCGAGCACAAACGAATAACACCGGTTTGGTGCGATTTGGATGACATGGGGTGGAGAGTGACGTCACTGCTACCGAATTCATATTCTTATTTATAAGGAATTCAGGGAAATAGATAAAGTGTTTCTTTTAATGGCACGAATCAGCACAAATCGAGCACAAACGAACGGCACCGATTCCGAGCGATTTAGACCACATGGGGTGGAGAGTGACGTCACTGCTCCAAAAAAGTTTCTTGCTATTATCTAAGGAAGGGAAATAGTTACAGTGTTTCTTTTATCTGCACAAATCAAGCACAAATGAACAGCACTGGTTTGGAGCGATTTGGACGACATGGGGTGGAGAATGATGTCACTGCTCCCGAAAAGTTTCATGTTATTTCTAAGGAAGGGAAATAGATACAAGATTAATTTTAACGGCACAAACTGAGCACAAACGAAGGACATCGGTTTGGTGCGATTTGGATGACATGGGGTGGAGAGTGACGTCACTGCTACCGAATTCAAATTCTTATTTCTAAGGAATTCAGGGAAATAGATACAGTGTTTCTTTCAATGGCACAAATCAGCACAAATCGAGCACAAACGAATGATACCAGTTCGAAGCGATTTGGACCACATGGGGTGGAGAATGGCGTCACTGCTCTGAATACAAGCTGTTATTTCTAAGGAAGGGAAATAGATACATGATTAATTTTAACGCCACAAATCAGCAAAAATTGAGCACAAACTAACGGCACAGGTTTGGAGCGATTTGGACCACATGGGGTGTAAATTGATGTCACACAGCCAAAAAAAAAAAAAAAGTCTAATATCTCAAACACCGAACCAGCACAAACGCTGATTTTTGTGACACAAATCAGCACAAATGCAGCACAAATGAATGGTATAGATTTGGTAATGATTTAATTATATGGGGTGCCAACTTCACGGAGGTATTATGGAGGCCAGCAGGGGGTGCTCACACTGATGTACATCTCAGACAGATTCAATTGTTGTGGTGTCTGCTGGTTTGTTCTCTTGTTTTTCTGTTCTTGTTGTTCCTCTTCAGTAGACTCTGCTTGTTAACACCAGGTGTCATCACTAATGATCAATCATCACTCAGAGAGTATATCTACTTTATCTCATTCACTGTTTGGCTAATTCAACATACAACACAACACAGAGTAGATTCAACACTGCTCAGTGTTAGTTTTTAACTCCTGTAGAGTGGACTTGTGGGACACCAAGAGTGTTAATTTAACACCAGGGATTTTGCTGTGCAGATTTTAAGAAAAAAATATATACATAAATGCAGGTATTTCCAAAGGGTTCACATACCTTTTATTTCCACTGTATATAGAAACAATGTCTCCCATTTAGACAGCTAAGTAAACTGTGTGTTTCAGGATTACCTACATTATCCAACTGTCCACTAAACAATGTCTTAATAATAATACAAATAAATAAATAAATAATAATAATAATAAAAACATTTCTGTGATGGTTAGGTTTAGGGGTAGGTTTGGGGGATAGAAAATATAATTAGCTTAAAACAAATACGATTTTGACATTTGCTCGGTATAAAAACAATAGAAGTCAATTTTAATTATTCACCATGATATAACAAACGTGTGTGTGCAGCAGAGAAGTGCTTTTCCTCTTTACTATTATAAGCTCAAACACACCCAAATACAGGCCACCAGAATGGAAACATGACCATTTAGGACCATGAGAGTTCCGCTATCACATAACATTGTCATGAGTTACATGACTCGGAATAAAGAATGATCCATTCATGAAGTAGCCAGAAGTCCCATTTGGTTTGCCCTGTGCTCCACAAGCATTGCTCAGAGAGTCCAGAGGAAGTGCTCCCACATTCCTCTGTTGTATAGTTTATTTTTGGTGGAAGGCCAGTTTAAGTGGAGAGTGTGATGATGGCACCCACGTGGGGCTGTTGGAAAATTTCGCTCACTTGAAAAAGACAGTTAAAAAGTCGTTAACTCCATATCTGGTGCAAATTTTAGACAAAAGCTTTGCAAATTTTAAGGCAAATGGTTCATTTGCATGAAAAGTGAGAAAGAGTAACTACCAGGGCCGACCCTAGCATTTTGGGGGCCCTAAGCAGATTTTCAAAATGGCCCCCCCACCTTCTAGTACACCTATAAATTGTGCAAATAAACAATTCTATTTATTTAAAACCATAACGCTTAAAAATGCAAAACTATCAACTGTAGTTTATCAGAAAAGGTGTAACTACTTCAGAAGTACAAAAAAGAAAGAACACAATTTGTTTTAACTAACCAAACTCACATCACATGCACAAATTAATAAATGTATTTAATGAAATTCTGTGCAAATGAATAAGAAATAATTAAATTACCAAATTAATGTATGGTACAGAACACTTGCTGTAAATAGTGGCATATGGTATTTTCACCCTGGTGTACAATAAAACAGTATATAATCTAATAAGTAGGCTATTGTGACGGAACTTAAATACATCGCTGGCAGTGGGAAGAAACACACCTGATGTGTCACATAATGATACCTCATCACTGTTGTCTTCAAATCCTGAGAGCGGCTTTAGAGAGAGCGGTTTCTTCAGGTCCAGGTATTGTGTTAACGTGACCCTCGTTCCGCTGGCCTGTGACATGCTGAGCTGCTACAAAAAGCCACCAACCACACGTTTCATATCGGGAAATGCATGTGTGCATCCGTCCACCCCCTTCTGTGCACTGTCTAACCTTTATATATTACGACGAAAATTTCGTGTTTATTTTCAGTGATATCACAGTCAGTGACTTTCCGATGGCATGTACTGTATGTCTCCGCTTACATAGATTTATAAGGGGAAAATACTGAAACTGGCAAAAAGTGGACTCAAACCCAGATCACACAGTTAACTAATCAGCTGTCTTACTAATGTCACCACATCAGATCTTAGGCTAAGGGAAGTTAAATTCACAAAGTAATCTCTCCATGTCTTTTCTTTAAAGCGTATCCAATACTTTTAATAGTTTTGACAGGTTCCATCGGACTATTGGCATGCATGTAGCTGGTTTGTGTGCCCAGTGCTATTTTCACTTATTGCAAATAATTACATGGCTATACTGAACCAGTGGTAGGGGGGCCCCTGGTGGCAGCGGGGGCCCTGTGCGGCCACATATGTTGCTTATTAGGTAGGGCCGGCTCTGGTAACTACAGTATATCAGTTATAACTGTGCACTAAAATGTGTGTGTGCTCAATATTTGCAGTCTTCTGTTTACTAACTGATTACTAGGACTGTCACGATTATGAAATTGGGCTACAGTTTATTGTCAATCAAATAATTGCATTTATGATGATGTATTTTCTGTTTTAGGGCTTTAACAATTAATTGTCTCTTTTAGAGCTTTCACGATTAATTGTCAAATACATTTTCATTTTTCTTAAAGGGATAGTTCACCCCAAAAAGAAAATTCTCTCATCATTTACTCTCTCTCATGCCATCCCAGATGTGTATGACTTTCTTTCTTCTGCTGAAAACAAATGAAGATTTTTAGAAGAATATCTCAGCTCTGCAGGTCCATTCAATGCAAGTGAATGGTGACCAGTACTCAGAAGGTCCAACAATTACATAAAAGGAGGCATAAAATTAATCCATACGACTCCATTGGTTAAATCCATTTCTTCTGAAGCGATATGATAGGTGTGGGTGAGAAACAGATCAAAATTTAAGTCCATTTTTTGCTATCAATATCTACGTTTGACCAGTCCCAACCTGTAGGTGGCTGACTGTAAATGTGAAAGTGAAGATTTATAGTTAAAAAAGGACTTAAATAGAGAATGGGATCGTGACGTCAGCAGAAGTGAGCAATGCAAGGCATTGTGGGATTTTAGGACATGGAAGTAGTAGTGGATGTTGCGGTGGTGTTTATATGTGTTTATATGTATTATATTAACTTAAAAACACGGTGGAATGGTGAACGCTTGCTGTATTATCAACTGCCGCAACTGTTCTCACGACCAGCGTGGAAAATGTAGCTGGCTGCATAACTGCTTAACTAATCAAAGAAATTTTTTTTTTTTTTTTTTTAGGCAAACCAGCCTATAAAATGCTAGAGTGTCATCCTGACTGGGTACTGTCATTACACCTCGGGTACACAGAAGTCAAAGCAGCGCACTCTGGGTGGTTTAACCGGAGGACAAAGAGACAGCAAGCTCTCACAGGGAACAACACTGCACCTGCAACACCACCGGATCTAGTTGGCCAGAGGTCACAGATGGATGAAGCTGCACCAAAGGACAACACTGGAGAACAGCAGGAATGCAGTTTCTGTAGCCATAGGCATGCCGAAATTAACCACTTGTTGGAGGAGAACAGGATACTGAAGGAAGAGCTCTCCCAAAAGAAGATGGATAGGCATTTCTTGATGCTCATCCATCTGAAGCATGGTGCTCCCATGATATTCCTTGACAAGACTGTGACTGTGTGCTGTGCCTCGACAAATATGTGCCCCAGTATTGTTATGAAACCGTAAACCATGAGAACTGAATATGAACTGCATATGCTGCATTAACAGCGTTATTTATATGTTCCATACCACATGTTACCATAATAAATGATGGAAACATATTTCAATTCAGTTTGATAAAATTTAGTGTGAAAAAGTCGCTTACTAACCTTTTCTGTGTAAAGTTATAGCCAATTTTACGCCATGACGATGTAATGTCAACAAACTCTAAAACCCTAAAATGACTAACAATTAAAATGTAAACAACTTTACAGCTCAAAACATACATGGGTTTTAACAGAAGAATTAATGTAAGTTCTTTTATAAAATTATAAGCTTCACATTTCTGCCTTTAAACCCTCTAAAAATTGGCCCCCACTTCCATTGTAAGTGCCTCACTGTCACCTCAATTTTTGCTTTGAGTCTAAATATTTTTTTGTGCTGATCAACATTATGCCACAAATGCTGTTGATGAGCTTAACTTGTATGGAACCCGGAATATTCCTTTAGCAAGTCATTTTTTACATATTTAACTTAAAATATAGAAATCAAATAATAAAACAGGGATATACTGTATGATTTCCTTTAAAATTATGAATGACATAAATATATAATGTTTTAAATATAAAAATATTTCTAAATACTTAAGATATGTCTCTCTATTTGGTCAACTTTATTTGTGGCCAATTTTATGTTTACACTGACGGTTGTATTTGGAACTCATAAAAAATATAATATAAAATATGTATTCAATCACTCTCTTTCTCTTGAACACACATGTCCTTGTTACTCCAATAACTTGTTAAAAACTGCCCAAGCTGTCATTATAAGTAACTACTGAAGTGATGTTTACAAATTAGTAAAGGAGGTTTGGGCGCATCTTTCCAACTAGCAATGGCAGATCCTGAATCCGTAAATGTAAGAAAGTAATTTTCACACACAAGAACCTTATTGTCACCCTCTTATTATTTGTGTGTGTATCTTTGTGTTAGCCAGCAGGAGACCTTGTATATAGTATATGTATAATGATCTTAAACTGACTAGAGACATTTGTTAAAGTGTGTGTTTTGTATGTTAAACTTACTATTTAATTAAGATGGAAATCCTTCATTATACAGTATATATAGCAGAGAGCAGATGAAAGTGAAGCTTGGCCATGGAAAGAATGCAGTCCCAGAGCTCACTAATGTACTCTTCGGCAATGTGGACCACCTACACTAGATATCAGGCCCAGAACTAAATGCAATAACCACCATTTCCTGTTCTCACGGTCTCTGGATATGTATGCCCAAACACATATAGTACATGGGTCTTTGAGAAAGAATTTGCTTAAGCATTATTGCCATTTTCTCTGCCTGTACTACTGTTATCACTGTGTAAATGGATGGCAAACTATTGTCAAGTATTTGTATGATGACTTCTAGTATCACTTATACCTCAGTCATGCAAGGTTAATGGTGACTATGCTTGACCTTTGGATGCTTTAATTTATTCCACAGTTGTACGTCCTTCTGCTCTGCTTGTGTGAGAGCCTACACTGCCTCCCTTGTGTAATCTTTTCCTTTTTTTTCTTTTTTTTTTTTTTCTCAGAACCATTACCAACTTTGGTTAAATCGCACTGTCCACACACACACACACACACACACACACACACACATATATATATATATATATATATATATATTTTTTTTCTCTTTCTTTTTTTCCAACTCCACCAATTTGGATGATTATAATGCAATTTGCTTTCAAAACACTATATATCATTACAACTGCTTTACAAAACATGACAATCTATTTTTACCAACTTTGGTTAAATCGCACTGTCCTCTTTGGGTAATTATGTTTTTAATGGAAATTTAAATTGAGTTCCCTATCTGTCACTCACTCAATGTTGTGTCGATGTAGTGACACTAGGGGTCACTCTTGGGAGCCCGAGACACCTCTGGTCTTTGATAAAAGGCCAATGAAAATTGGCGAGTGGTATTTGCATGCCACTCCCCCGGATATACGGGTATAAAAGGAGCTGGTATGCAACCACTCATTCAGATTTTCTCTCTGGAGCCGAACGGACATGCTCACTGAGCTGAATTCCCACGACTGTTCATTCACCTCTGCTGGATCTGACGGCGTATTTCAGCGTCTTCTCCCCCCTCTGCACTGGTGCAATGCAGAGAATGCCCCTGGGCGCTTTGGCAGAAACAAGAGTATATTTCTCTAAAAGAGTATATTTCTCTAAAAGAGCGGCACACACGGAATGTCTTTTTAAAGACGCGTCTTTTTAAAGATGCCTTTCCGATTGTGTGTTATTCCTGGTTGAGCTCATTATCTCTCGCCTTCTGACAGTCACGATCACTGTCTTTCATGTCTGGGCACTGCTCACGCGGAGACAGCGTTCATGGATGGTCATGTTCTCATTGCGAGGACATGTCCATGGCAACGATGCGGTCGCAGCTCGCCTTCGTAAGAAAGCAAGCCACCCCAGAGGCTCCCCGCGGGTAGCACTGGGGGCGATTTGGGGACCCCAATGGGACCACCTCCGCCGGGTATCCCCCCGCGGACCTCCCATTCCCCAGCACACTCTTCTGCCCCGATCGGGCTTCCGGATGAGTCCACTGGCTCGTCTCATGGCAAGTTCGACCTCTTATTCGGAGCCCGCGAAAGTGATGAGCTCTCGAGCGCAGCATCGGAGAGCGGGCTCGTCCAGTCAGACGTGGAAGCCTCAGCTGGGCTCCTCCCTTCGGGGACGATTGCCCAGTCACAGGTTGACACGGAGATGACGATATGCCTTCCCGGGCAGCCGCAAGCGTCGGCTACAGTGGAACCCTCCGCTCTTCCCTGAACCCTCGCGGCTCGATGATTAGTTCCTGGGCTCGCAGCACCACTCAAAGCCACGCCCCGCCCCAGTTCCTTTCTTCCCGGAAGTGCACGAAGAGCTGACAAGGTCGTGGGAGGCACTTTTTACTGCCCGGTCCCGATCTTTTCAGCTTCCCCGCCCTCACTACCCTCGATGGTGGAGCGGCCAAGGGCTATTCGGCAATCCCCCGGTGGATAAAGGCGCTCGCGGTGCATCTATGCCCGCAGAGCGCTGCCACCTGGTGTGGGTGCCCAAAGCCCCCGTCCAAGGCCTGTAGGTTTACGTCATCTCTGACGGCCAAGGCCTATGGTGCCACCGGACAAGCCGCCTCCGCCCTGCATGCCATGGCTTTCCTGCAAGTCCGCCAAGGCTCTAAAGGAACTGCACGAGGGAAGTTCTGCCCCGGGATTGATGCAGGATCTGCGCTCGGCGACCGACCTCACTCTCCGAGCAACGGAGGTCATGGCACGGTCTCTCGGGCAGACGATGTCCATATTAGTGGTCCAGGAGCGCCACCTTGGGCTCAACCTGGTCGAGATGGGTGAGGCTGACAGGACACAATTCCTTGCCGCCCACATCTCCCAGGCTGGCCTATTCGGCGACACCGTCAAGGACTTTGCCCAGCAGTTCTCGATGGTGGAGCAGTAGACGGAGGCTGTCCGGCATATCCTGCCCCGGCGCGGCTCAAGATCCCGCACCCCGTCTACTCATCCCCCGCGGTGACTGCACCGGCTCCGCCGCAGCCCGTCCCTTCGGCCCGGCCCGGAGCCCACTGCAGGAAGCAGATGACACCTGTCTTGCGGCCGTCCAGAACCCGTGAAAGGCTTCAAAGCACCCTTGAGACGGGCGACCCAGGGACGACGAAACCTGCTGCTCTGGAGCTGGTAAGCAGACCTCTCCATCTTTTTGTTACCTTTGCATTTAATTGCGCTGCATGCCCAAGTGGTTGCAGTACTCAAGAGTTCAGCAAGAGCGGTTTCCTTGTTCCCTGGGTCATGTATCCGTCATCCCGACCACCGTCCACCACTCTATTTGGCAGGTTTGGCGCTCCAGCGGCGGTCTCCCACCCCTGAGTGCCCAGCTGTGGCATAAATCTGCCCCTGATGTGACAGTCTCCACGGGTCACGAGGACAGGCCTCTTCCTCTCCCGTCCCAGGCTGTTCCGGAGGTGGTCACAAGGAGCCAGGTAAGTGCTTCGATGTCCCTAGACTCAGCATGGCCATGACATGGTGTGGCACCTTGAGCTCCGCCCCGCCGCGAGGCCCCACCTGCCTGTACGTCCGACGACATTATCCCTTTCGTCCCCCTTGCGCGGAACTTGGACGCATGGCTTGCACTTTCCAATCCGTCGTGATGGCTGGTCCGGACCGTCCAACTCGACTACGTGATTCAGTTCACCGGGCGTCCGCCCAGGTTCAGCGGTGTCCTCCTCACCTTGGTGAAGGACGAAAATGCTGCTACCTTGCATGGAGATCGCTACCCTCCTATGGAAGGGCGCGATAGAACCTGTCCCTCCAGCCGAGATGAAGAAGGGGTTTTACAGCCCCTAATTCATCGTACCGAAAAAAGGCGGTGGGTTGTGGCCAATCTTGGACCTGTGAGTACTGAACTGGGCTTTACACAGACTCCCGTTCAAGATGCGGATGCAAAAACGCATTCTGGCGAGCGTCCGGCATCAAGATTGGCTCGTGGCGGTAGACCTGAAGGACGCGTACTTCCACGTCTCGATCCTTCCTCGACACAGACCCTTCCTGCGGTTTGCTTTCGAGGGTCAGGCATATCAGTACAAGGTCCTCTCTTTTGGCCTGTCCCTGTCTCCTCACATCTTCACGAAGGTCACAGAAGCAGCCCTTGCCCCGCTAAGTGAGGTGGGCATTCGCATTCTCAACTATCTCGATGACTGGCTAATCTTAGCTCACTCTCGGGACATGTTGTGCTCACACAGGGACTTGGTGTTCTCACACCTCAGCCGACTAGGGCTTCGGGTCAACTGGGAAAGAGCAAGCTCCTCCCAGTTCAGAGCATCTCTTTTCTCAGTTTGGAGTTGGACTCAGTCTCTTTGACAGCGCACCTCATGAACGAGCATGCCCAGTCGGTGTTGGTCTGTTTGAAGGCATTCAAACAGAAAACAGCGGTTCCACTGAAACTTTTTCAGAGGCTCCTGGGGCATATGGCATCCTCAGCGGTGGCCACCCCGCTCGGGTTGATGCATATGAGACCGCTTCAGCACTGGCTTCAGACTCGAATCCCGAGATGGGCATGGCACCGCGGGACACATCGTGTGGTCATCACGCCGGTCTGTCACCGTCTTTTCAGCCTTTGGACCGACCTCTCGTTTCTACGGGCAGGTGTTCCCCTAGAACTAGTCTCCAGGCACATCGTGGTCACAACGGACACCTCCAAAATGTGCTGGGGTGCTGTTTGCAATGTGCACACAGACGCCGGCTTGTGGACGGGCCTGCGACTGCATTGGCACATCAACTGCCTCGAGTTGTTGGCAATTCTGCTCGCCCTGTGGAGGTTTTGGCCGTTGATCCAGGGCAAGCACGTGTACTGACAGGCCAGCCCTGTCATTGCTGTGTCTGGTGCGTGCTTTACACATCTATTTGGATCGCACACAGAGCTTTAGAATCTCTGAGCAGCTCTTTGTCTGCTTTGGTGCACACCGGAAAGGAAGCGCTGTCTCCAAGCAGAGGATTGCCCACTGGCTCATTGACGCCATAACTATTGCATATCACGCCCAGGACATGCCGCCCCCGGTAGGGCTACGAGCCTATTCTACCAAGGGTGTAGCGGCTTCCTGGGCCCTGGCCAGGGGTGTCTCTCTAACAGACATTTGCACAGCAGTGGGCTGGGCAATACCCAACAACTTTGCAAGGTTCTACAACCTCCGGGTGGAACCGGTTTCGTCCCAGGTAGTGGCACGCAACACAAGCGGATAAGCCAGGGATAGCTGGCCGGGTGTATCGCTTGCACATAGTGCCTTCCACCTCCTTTTGAGCTGAAGACATGCACCATTAATTTCCAGTAGTGTTCACAAGTTTGTTCCCTGGTTGACTTCCTCCGAGCCCTGTGACAGTTGAGTATTCGGAGAGACTCGCTGCCGGCCCAGTACACGTGCTAACTAAGAGTTCTGTTCTGGAGTAGGTGCTCCGCATGTGGCGGTTTCCTGTAAGGCTAACCCCATACGATTACATATCTTCCGCTAGTTCGTTTCCCTGTTGGCAAACTGCATCTTCCTTGGGCAGAGCCCCTCTGCCCCAGTCTCCATGTTTGTAGTAACTCCTCCCCCGTTGGGTAGGATCTACCTTGAAGACTCTCCACATGGTTGGAAAGACCGTGTGACATATTTTTCCACTTAAATATCCCCCCCTCTCTTTGGGCAAGGTGTGGTCTCTGCTGTGTCTTTCCCTTGGGAGGGACACTCCCCGACTAGACCTGGCGGCCCAGTTGGATAATCCCCCTTCTTTTTTAGGGAGTAAAAATAAAGAAGGGGAAAAGAGGCCATGACTGGGTTAGCCTGTCTCTATCTTTTGGGTAGTCTACTTGTACCAAAAGGGCCATTCGACACTCATAACTATGTTGGGGGAGGTTACTTGTCGACCTGGTGTGCTGGCTATGAGGCACATAGTAGTCTGCCCACCACACACCGCCAGTTCACGTAACACAGTTCAGCCAATTGTGGCGTTTTGTATAGGGACCCCTAGTGTCACTACATCGACACAACTTCGAGTGAGTGACAGATAGGGAACGTCATGGTTACTTGTGTAACCTCCGTTCCCTGATGGAGGGAACGAGACGTTGTGTCCCTCCTGCCACAATGCTGAACTACCCGCTGAAATGGCCGGACCTTATATCTGCTCATCATTGCATACCAGCTCCTTATATACCCGTATGTCCGGGGGAGTGGCATGCAAATACCACTTGCCAATTTTCATTGGCCTTTTATCAAAGACCTGAGGTGTCTCGGGCTCCCAAGAGTGACCCCTAGTGTCACTACATCGACACAACGTCTCGTTCCCTCCATCAGGGAATGGAGGTTACACAAGTAACCATGACGATTTCTTTTTTTTTTTTTTTTTTCCAACTCCACCAATTTGGATGAGTATAATTCAATTTGCTTTCAAAACCCTATGTAGCATTACAACTGCTTTACAAAACATGACAATCTATGTGTGCACTGAACTGGATTTTTGGTTGATTTATTAACCTGCATTAGTGCATTTGACTATTTGTTTCCATTTGAAATACACATTAATTCATTTATACAATTAAAGCTTTTACAAAATAGATTAAATTAAATTAAATTAAAATGTATTAAATAAAATCCAATTTTAAATGATTAAATGTTTGTTTTGTTTAATGGGAGGTTATTGGAGTCTGACATAAAGTTATTGAGAGGGAACATATTGTGTATGCCTCATTAATCATTAGCCAGTTTCTGTTTCTCTGGATTGCTCTCTTGGGAAACCACAGACTTATTTTTTTCATTTGAGATTTAATTTTATAGTGGCTCTACTTTTTAATTTTAAAGTGCCCCATACTGTATGTGCTATGGACATGATACCTGAAATTGTGTAGCTTTCTGAGGAGAAGAGTGATGTTACTTTTCTAAACAATCAAACATATATATATTTATTTATTTTTTGGACAAAATAAAGCCTAAAAAAACTTTCATTTAAGGACAGACCGAGCTATTTAGAGACCAGAATATCATCAAGAATTGTGAGTGAGCTCTTATGACTTGGGCCCATAAGCAACTATCCAGAACACAATAACAACGTGCTAGTAACCATCTAGAATGCCCTATCAACCACATAATAAGATAAAATCCATTCAGAACACCAACAACCCAGCAAAAACCTTAGCCGTTTTGCACATACAAGCACCAGTCACACAACTCACAATTTGCTGAGGTGTGAACCTTTAGATGGTGGAAGAGTCCCTAGATGTCAGGTAAATGTTGTCTACCATTTATCATCATTACTGTGTGAGTGTTTGTGAGAAAGAGAGAGTGACATTGTGTGTGAGCAAGTGACTGATGTTGTGGTGAGTGATGGAGTGAGAGAGAGGAAGGAAAATGTCAGTAAAAATGTCAGTGTTTTCCTGTGTTGTGTGGAAAGGGGCACCATTGGTCATTAGAGGCAGCTCTCCTCCTGCTCATTAACCACTCTAACACTTCTGAAAGCTTAAACAAGTCTGGTTATTTAGGACTGATCACTCTATCTCTCTCTCTCTTTCTCACTCATTCACTCACTCACTCACTCACTTTATTTGTTTCTGTCCCAACAAATTGCTCATCTATATTTCCTTGTATGGCTGCTCATTTAAACTGAGGGGGCAAGTATCAACTTGGATTTTTGTGCCAAGTGCATTTTGAATGCAACTTCCAAAAAAAAAAAAAAAAAAATATCCTTGAAAATAAGGCTACATTAACATCATAGGTAAAAAACAAAACAAAATAATTTTTACATCATTCTCCCACCTGGAAGGCTGCTTATTTTCATACAATGAAAATTCATGGTGAGCTATTGAGCTATAAATAAATAAACTTAAGCTAATTCATTAAATCTTTTTATTTCCTTTTGGCCATGGACTCCACTCCACTGTTTCATCCTCAAAAAAAAAAAAAAAAAAAAAAAAGGAACTTTAATAGAATAAATTTTTAAATTACAATGTGACTATCCTTGTACATGTTTTTAATAATCTGTTGACATTCTATTCTCTCATTTAAAAAATGTGAATCTAAAACATTTCCAGTTTGATAATAATTATGTATATTTTGATATTATTTAGTTTATATTATGACATATGTAATTAAAGTTAAAACAATATTTTAGGTAGAACAATCGGTTTTACCAATAAATCAGTACTATCTATGCCAATAGTGCCAATAGATTTTTTCCCTCTGTTTTCCTCTGTGGCTGGCACTGGAGGAATACAGTTAGAACGGCTTGATTCTAAAGTATAACAGTAGCCTGTAGAAACAAAAACGTCTCCAGTTACACATATAACCTCGGTTCCCTGAGATGAAGGGAACGAAACATTGCAAATCACTAAGGGATTCCTTCCCCGATGACCTAGTTGAAACTCTTGTACAATAACGCCAATCCTGTGATTGGCAATGGTGTTTAAGCCCAGCCCCTTTAGGCACACATTTGGCCTATATAAAGGGGTGTGCAAACACCATTTCTTCAGAATTTTCTGACTGAGGGAAAAGAGCGTATCGCTCGCACCTCGAAATTCTCTAGTAGTGTGGCTCGCTTTCACAATGTCTTGTTCCCTTCATCTTAGGGAACTGAGGTTACATGTGTAACCGGAGATGTTCCCTATCTATTCAGTTCACTTCGACATTGCGAATCGCTAGGGGAACAGAAACACTTGAAGTCATACCCCCAGAGATAAAACACTTGAAAAGCATATGTATACGTAGTCACAGATCCATTGGACGATGACTTATTAAACATGTATAAAGAATAACTCCACATGGCTAATGCCAGATGGGAATTAAAATATCTGGGATGTATACGTGCTGTATACATAAACCAAGTTTAATGTTAACACTTTTGCAACTGTGGCTGGGAAAGTAGGTTTATATATAGAAGTGCTTGTGTGTGTGTGTGTGTGTGTGTGTGTGTGTGTGTGTGTGTGTGTGTGTGTGTGTGTGGGTGGGTGGGGTAATTCACTTACAGTCTACCTACAGGTGACCATATGAATATTTATCAGGTAGCCTTTCCAAAAAGGTTTGGGCTTACTTCTGAACTTAACTGGATGAACGCTCTATACCGAGAGGTCTTACTAGAAAAAAAGAAATTATGATCCAATGTGAATTTTCTTGATAAACAAATATGATCGTGCCTGGTAAAATGGCTAGAAATAGCATTTTAGCTTAGCGTAAAGCTGACATTTTACACAAGGTTTATTTCTATTTCTTGTGCTCCAGACTTACTTCAAACATACTTATCTGTCTGGTCGTTTGAATGTAACCCTTCATAAGAAAGTGTTTCACCGCTGTTCAAATGCACTTTGGATCGCATCATTTATATGTATACATTTTTCTAAATATTAAATGAAACAAATGACAATAAAATGCAAATAATCTCTTCAGTAATCAAAGTGAATGAATAGATTCTAGGTTGTAAAACCTCAGAACGTGTTTTGCGAAGACAAGCCTGCTGCCAGACATGTATCTTGTAAGGACACACCATTTGTCCATACCCATGAAGAGGCCATGCCTCTAGTTGAATGCGCTTTTACGCCAATATGGCAATTCACACACTGGGATTTGTAAGCGAGGGCGATCGCATCAACAGTTCAGTGAGAAAGCCTTTGTTTGGAGATGGACATGCCTTTTGTGCGACCTCCATATCAAATAAAATGCTGATCCGGCATCCTAAACTGACGGGTATGCTCTACATATGTGTGTAATGCTCGCACAGGGCATAACAAATGCATGGATTGTTCATCATCTGAATTAAATGGTGGGGGAAAAAAGGCTTGTAAACGAACCACTTGAGCCCTGAAGGGCGCTGATAAAACCGTAGGCATGTAGCCTTTTCTAGATTTAATGGTGGCCTATGAAAGATCCGTTCCGAATTCCAGACATGAGCTGCCGACTGACAGTGCCTGTATGTCACCCAACCATTTAATGATGCCGGAGCCAACAGGAGTGTGGTCTTTAGAGGGAGTGCATGCAACTCAGCTAATTCTAATGGCTTGAACTGTGGCTCCGTGAGTGCTTTCAGCACCAGGTTTAAATCCCAAATCGGCACTGTAACCGGGCGACCCTGTCAAACACTTTGCTCCTCTAAGGAACTTTATGACAAGATCATGTCTGCCTATAGAGGAGCCAGCCTCCGGGGCATGATTTGCCAAGATAGTAGCTACATAAACCTTAAGCGTTGATGGGGTAAGACCTGCGTCTACCCGCTCTTGAAGAAATGTGAGGATCTCAGCTATAGAGCAATTCACCGGGTCCTTACCGCGTGAAGAGCACCAATTAGTAAACACGTGACATTTCAATGCATAGAGGCATCCCGTGGATGGCACTCTGGCCTGTAATATGGTTTTCATCACCGACTGAGCCAATTCTGCCTTGTCCAATGTACGCCGTTAAGAGGCCACATGTGCAGGTTGCACAGCTCTGGCTGGGGATGCCAAATCATGCCCTGCACTTGAGAGAGGAGATCCCTCCTCAGTGGTATTTCCCATTGAGGGCCGTCCAATATCTCTATCATCTCCGGAAACAAGGACTGATTGGACCATTTTGGCGCCACCAACAGCACTATTTCCTTGTCCTCTCAGACTTTGCTGATGACAGAGTGAAGGAGGCGCACTGGGGGAAATGTGTATTTGTGTTCTGCCGGCCATTTGTGGGCTAGGGCGTCCACACCCAGCGGGGCTTGGGACTTGGAGTACCAAAGGAGACAGTGGGCGTTTTCCGTGGAGACAAACAGATCGATTTCCGCTTTGCCGAATATTTCCCAAATCCTCAAAACTGTCTGAGGATGAACTCTCCACTCCCCTGGTAACGTGCCCTGGATTATATAATCAAGTGTTCTAAATTAAAGCGAGGGCGTGCATATAAAAATGTGACTATATGGAAATATGCCCCGTCAACACATACATTGGATCTCCAGCTTTTAAATGTTGTGAAATGTGAATATTAATAAACCTTATAGACCTAATTCATGCTAGCGCCATCTTTGATTTATAACTGGAATGAAAATGAGGCAGTGAGGGATAGACTTGCCCTCTCTTCAATGGCACGAACGGTATAAAGCTGTGTTAATCTGCTAGATCACATCTGATTTTCCACAACTCATGTCATCTGGAGTTTTTTGTATACTGAATGTTCTTGGACATATTTGATCAATGTTTTGTCCGCAAAACAATCCAAAAACAATTTAAACTGTAGTACAGCCTGTTGAAGATATAAGTCTCTCCCTCACATCCTCATTGTCATTCCTATTAAAAAACAAATATGGTGCTAGCGTGAATAAGGTCTATACCTCATAAACCTCTTGTGAAATATATATACATAAATAACCCTTCATCTGATGAATATATCAGGCTAAAAAAAAAAGAAAAAAAAAAGCTTAATTTGGTTAATACTTAATATAGAGCATTGTAACGCAGCCAAGTCTTTGGAAGAGTCATCGGTGTGTTTCGGGCTTGTTTGTTGTTAAAAGTAATGTGCTATGCACTAAATCCATCGCAGGACAGAGTTAAGCAGCGGCTTTTACAGTATATGCTTAATCTAGTGTTGATTGGTTGGATTAAATGAACATGCTCCTCCCGAACTTCTGTTAAGACCTCCATAAGGAGATGTTACTTTCTCTAAATGCTAAAATACTTTCTTCTATCCCAACCTAATTTATAGAGACAACTATAAAAAACACCCACAGCATGTAAGCAGTGTGCTACATTGTGTTTTCTTGTGTCCTGCAACCCAAGTGTGTGTCTGCAGGAGGTTGCACTCAAAGGACACCAATTAGCTCCAGCTACAAGCTGAAGTCTATTCTATATGTAATGCTGTTGTGTTTGTGTTCATCCTCCTCCAAGAACAGCACATCTGTCTGTCCAAAGGTTTATTTATCTCTTTTTCTGTCCCTCTATTCATTCTGTGTTGATCTCATTCACTCTCTTCATCCATCTCATATGTTTCATACACAATTTCCAGACACTCACGCCGTCCAACATTCTTCTAAAAAGAGCCAAGGCACTTTTGGTTGCTTATATTCCTCCCCTGGGCAGTAAGCTCCCTGATAGCAGCTGATTAGCAGAATCAACCAATCAGATTGCTGCAAATCATGACTGGAAGGAGTGGGAGTGTTTTGCTGAACTGGGGCATATGTCTGTATGAAATGCTGCTGTCTATCAACTGACTCCACAAAATAAAATAGGACAATAAGAAAAATACAATATAAAAGCTGCAACACAAAATAAGTGATAAATAAATAATAAGAACAAAAATAAGTTGTTTGTGATTAATTCTGTCTGTTTACACTATATTGGTCAGTAGGAGGTGTGTTTGCCAAGTGTGCCTCATTAAAATGTTTGTTTTTTAGACTGGTTGAACTCATTACATTCAATGGTAAGCAGGTCTTGCATTGCAAAAACCACAAAACCTGGTTTGATTGATTTGTGCTCACATTGCTGATGCATACAGGATATAGGGTTTTAAACATACCAGAGAAACAACATAAGTATGTCTTGTTGTTAACTCCAGCACATAAGAATCTCCTTTTAATCAAAATGCTATGCTTCACATTTTGTGGTTAGTGCAAGGTAATGGTCATTTACAGTGGCTAGTAGATATTAAAGGAATTGCTCCAAAAATGAAAATTATCTTTTCATTTACTCACCCTCATGATTCTGAAACTCCAAAATCCACATAAGGGCAACATAAAAGTACTCTAGACCAAGTCAAAGACAGTGGGCCTCCCTTCTGACACAACATACACAATGTATATATATATATATATATATATATATATATATATATATATATATATATATATATATATATATGTTGTCTATTATTTGGCGCGCCCCACATTTTGAAAACCCCCTGCTCTCATGGTTGGGAGGGTTACTTTTGAAATGTATTCTACTACAGATTACAGAATACATGCTGTAAAATGTAATTTGTATTTGTAATTTAGATTACTCAAGGTCAATAATGTATTCTAAATACTTTGGATTACTTCAGCACTGGCAGATTTTTTCAGTTGTTTTGACTATAAAAAGTCTGCAAGTACAGTAAGACAAAATACACATGTTAAAAATGCATTCTCTGAAAAACCTAAATATATTATGCAGTGTTGTTTCTAAAACAAGATTAATCAAACTGATCTTGTTTTAAGGATTTTTAGATATTTTTACAGGAAAACAATACAAAATTATTATCAAGAATACGATTTTTGCCCCAATATAAAAGGTCTTACTAGAAAAAAAGAAATTATGATCCAATGTGAATTTTCTTGATAAAAAAAAATGATCGTGCCTGGTAACGTGCATGTAAAATGGCTAGAAATAGCATTTTAGCTTAGCGTAAAGCTGACAATTTACACAAGGTTTATTTATATTTCTTTTGCTCCAAACTTACTTCAAACTTTCTTCTCTGTCTGCTCGTATGAATGTAACACATCATAAGAAAGTGTTTCACCGCTGTTCAAATGCACTTTGGATTGCATCATTTATATGCATACATTTTTCTAAATATTAAATGAAACAAATGACAATAAAATGCAAAGTAATCTCTTCAGTAATTAAAATACTTTTTGAATGTAACTGTATTCTAAATATCAATGATTTAAATTGTAACTGTAGTGGAATACAGTTACTTATATTTTGTATTTTAAATACGTAATCCCATTACATGTGTTTCGTTACTCCCCAACCCTGCCTGCTCTAGACGACTCTGGTGTTTACATCCATGTCTTCAAAAGCAATATGTTAGGTGTGGGGGAGAAATAGATCAATATTTAAGTTATCCTCCCTGCTCAGCCAATCTCCATTTTCACTTTCACTTTTACATTCTTCATGCACATCGCCCCCTAAATTAGGGACGAGAATTTATGATAAAAAATGTACTTAAACATTGATTTGTATCTCACCCACACATATCATATCATGTCTGAACTCATGGATTTAACCTTTTTTTTTTTTTCTTTTGTTTTCTGCTCCCTTTATGTGGATTTTGGAGCTTCAAAATGTTGCCACCATTCACTTACATTGCAAGGACCTACAGAGCTGAGATATTCTTTTATAAATCTTCATTTGTGTTCTGCAGAAGAAAGAAAGTCATACACATCTGGGATAGAGAGAATGTTCATTTTTTGGCAGACTATCCCTTTAATAATGGGTCTGGCTTCACCCGAATCATCCAGCAGGTGGCAGTGTGGTTTCTTTGTTTTCAGTGCATCCTGACAAGGGTTAGCTCAGGTCAGCACTGGCAATATTGTTACAGTGCAGTTGCCTCAGCGTGTGTGTGTTTTGTCTTTGGGTTTAAGAGTGTATGAAGACAGAAACAAAATAAGAAACAGATTAGGGCTTTCTAACAGTTTATAAGTTTTAAAATGACAAGCAGTTCAACAGTATAACAGACATTGAAATTAACACTAATATGCCTCTAATGCAGGAAATATCACACAATGTTTGTTGTTACTTTGTACATAATTCAGTGAATACAGTTTGCATTCAATGGATTTTTTATTTTTATTTTTTTATTTATCATATTATGTTTTGCAAGATCTCTTTAGAACATCTATCATATTTCAGTTCAAGCCATATCTGAAGACAATAGATATCAATTTTCTTGTTAATAAAGACAGCATATAAAACAAACAACCTTATCTTTTAGAAAATCCAAAATTCAGGGCATTTATCTGCACACAGCCAAACATGTTCCATCACCAACACTTTCAGAACACTACGGTGATACTCTGTGGATGCAATCCTACCAAAACAAATCAAACTTAGAATAATGGGAAGCCAAAACAGATCGTGTTCAGCACATCTCTCCATGGCATGAACAGCTTTCTATTGTTGCCACATTATTGCATCAGTGTTCTGGCCGTTTGAGGTGCAGTCAGCTAAATTAAAGCCATCTGACCACAGCCCAAATGAAATGTGGTGAATATGGAAGCATGGGACCAGTGACAAGGCTGCATTATAAAATTTGCATGTGAGAGCAAGAGACTGAACCGAATAATAACATATGGATCTAAAGCTTTGACGGAGTGTAGCCTTCCTGGCATTGACTGCTGGTAAAGAAGTTCTCAGGAGCCTTGAATCATGTTTATTTTTATAAAGGTCTTACTATCCACAAAGAATGTGTTTGACTATAAATAAAGAGCTTTGTGTGTGCTACAGCTTATGCATGTTCCATCTTATTCATAAAAAAAAAAGAGAAAGAGATTGAACTGTCCCTCATCATAATGGAGATTTGCAATGTCTATTTCATGGTTGAAAATACTTGTTTTCCCGAGGCTAAGCATGAGTCACAGACCAAGCTGTAGTCATCCTAGGGGATTGTCATACTTCAGGCCAGATGGGCTATTGGACAGCCAGAGCATATGTAAGCGTGTTTGTATATGTGTGTGAGTGTATTCCTGGAAACTGTCAGCATTGACATGGTTGCCTCAGAACAGGTCCAAGCAACAGTGCTGTCCCTAGATATGGTTGCCACAGCAGCATCAAGTGGCTCACATTAAGACTCATGGCAGTGCACGTGAGGAGTGTGCATGAGAACGGGGGTTAAAGGTGTGCATGTAAAGAGAAAGCAGTATACGCAAGTTCAAATGCCTACACACTGTCTCATTCATTTTTTATAACAAAGGAGATTATCCAGAGTGGTGGCAGGTTTATGAAAATCTTGTTCAAAGATCTCGATGCTTTGTATGAACGTAAATAACACACATATTGTATTTAAATCACACAGACACATACACTTTCACACATGATCTGTAGTGGAAAATAAAAAAACTATTACACCATGTCCTAACCAGGCACAACACTGAAAGCAAAAGTGCTGCGCAACATGGCACAACAGCCAGTCAGACCATTTTGATATTTAGTATACAGCTATGTGGAGAAGCATTTCGGACCAATCATATTTTGCAGCAGACAAGGCAACCTGGCACAGTGCCACAGAAATTGAAACCAACGATCAACAGAATGTCCAGTCACTAATTGCTTGTCACGGTTAGGACAAAAACACAGAGAAGAAATTCATTGCTTTTTGCTGTATTGCACCATGCTTGGTTAGGATACCGGCTGTATTTTTTTTACCTGCATTAGCCGCAGTGCTAAGTGCTGTGACCATGGGCTCCAACAGAAACTGTTTAGCCTGAGAAGGACCACTGGCATTAAAATTAATTGGAGAAATTGGAATGCCTAAAGGATGTAGACAAGCAAATCTCTTCTTACAGTTAAAGAGCCAATCACCAGCACCTCAATTCACTCGAGAACGCTCATGCACATTAGCTAAACCAGCCTGAAAAGTTGTGGTTTTTTAGATTGATCTGAGCTAAAGAGGCACAATTTGATAGGGTACAATGGGGCTTAAGGCACCCCTTAAGGATGTTTTGCTTTTTACATGATCACAAAATGTATCAAGGTGAAAAATGGTTTATTTTTATTGAAAATTGATGGAGCAACATAATTTGTGTGAAAAGAAATAAGAACGGAAGGATGTTTCGATCAAAATTAGTTTTTTTTAAAAAGGTGGTGAGGGAGACTTTGAAGGTGAAGACTCCCTCACTTGGGGTAAAAGGCCCCTAGGGGGTTTATAGTGATATTGTGTAGATATTGGGTAATAGTTATAGTGCAAAAATGGTAAACTAATGCAAATAATTTTGAGACACCAAGATGCTGTTTTGTGTAACAAATTAAGATGATGCTTGATATGACAAGCACCACCTTTTCTATGCGTATAAAGTGTGTGTCATATATGTACATGACATTCAAGAGGACGTAGTTACTATGTTTCTGATTTCAGCAGGACAGTAAATCAGTTCCATAGTCTGATATGTATATGTTTTGTGGTTGATCGGTCGCTGTTCATTTCCAGAGGTGCTGAAATGTTGCATCTCGATAATTTACTGCATCTTTAATCTCTCCTTTCTTCATATTTGCTGAATACGGCAGTTGAAGTGAGCTGTTTAATCTTAAATGTAAGATAATAAAAGTAATATTTTTATTTCAGTCTGAATCCTCCTCTTACCAGTTGTAAAAACTTTAAACTATGCCAGATTAAACATCACTAGTCAGTAGGCATTGGATCCTAGATCCTCTCGACTGTATAGGGCACCCAGCTGCAAGAAATCTAAACGTAAGTGTAGTTCTAGCGGGAAGACTTGTAGTGGTACATCATCATACCATTAACCCACTTAGCTTCTTAGCCAAACTTAAACTAGCCCTAAAAGCCTTAAAAGTCTGCTTACAGTCTATCACTTTGCATTAAATACATTTATTTACATAATTATTTAATCAAATAAAGACAATTTCAATCTATTTGAGTCTACTGGTCTTTCTGATAGAACATAAATCGGCTTCTATGCGTACAACCCATTTACACTAGCTACCAAGATCTCATGAATGGGCCGTCTACATTAATTGCTTGCGCTTTGCGTGCAATTTTGCCAACCCACTTACGCCTAGACTTAGTACATGCTTTCATGAAAATACCAAACCTCCTTGGCTATGCCCACTGACTTTGCTCATATGACATTTTGCATAGCACTGCACATGTAGCTGTCTTAAAATAGAGCTCACAATGTTAGAAGTAGATCCTAACTAGGGGAATTTCATAATCTGGGCTAAAAATTTATATTCCTTGAGTTCTCCTACTCGGGTCAATGGTGTGTTTGGTGTAAGAGAAGGAGTAGAAAAAAAAATTGTCCTTTCATTTACAGGAAAAAACACAGCATTCCAACCCACACAGGAAGTACAGGTCTACAGGAAAGAGACATAACCTTTGTTCCAACATCTAGTGAGCTGCCCGCATAGGCAACATTTTTAGGCATCATATTGCTCCCAACTTGAAGGCTGTTAAAACAGGCAGCAAATGCATGCCTCCATATAAGATAGCAGTGCTACATGAATAAACACAAAATGTAATTATTATATCTAACTCTGTTAGATTTTAGATGACAATAGCGAGAGGTGAATAAATTAAACAAATTTCCCTATTTTTTTTATGCATTGTTTATTAACTAGAGAAAGCAAAATTATTGCAATATATTGCAACACAACAGCAAAAATTGAATGTACTGAAGTCTATATGCCCATTTAAACACATAAAAACTAAGGGCATGTTAATATGGTGTTAAAAAACAAAACAAAAAAAAAAAAAAAAAAAAACACAATTAATCAAGCCCCCTGACCATATGTAAATCGTGTAATAAGATATTTTCTACCAATGGAGTCATGTTTTTGCAACTCGCAGTCAGCTGGTGGCAGTCAGCACAACTCCAGCTGTACAGGTAATGTGTAACTGTATAGGCAATTAACTGACAGATTTTCAAAGATAGCTAATTGGAGCACAGCAGAATGCAGGGGTCTTGAGATGTGGTTTTTTTATTATTATTATTATAAACTATATTTAACTGATGCTGAAGACACAGCATCATGAAAAACAGCATTTATAACATGAGACATTGAAAACCAGTGAAACACGACATAGCCACAGTGAGACACTCAAACATGCATACTGTGAATGAGAGAATCAATGTATTACTTATTTTGATAAATACATTTAGTAAATACATACTGTATAAAAATAAATGTTTTACAAATTGAAATGTTTAATATAGTTAGTTATATATTAATTTAAAATATCTATTATGTTTGTTTTCATCACTTTTGCTATTTGAATAAAAAAAAAAAAAAAAAACTTTATACAATAATTTAGCAAATAGATTTTTTCTTCCTTTTTTAAATTGGCATTCCTAATCCTCCTTATACAGTATGTCCAACGAAAATATGCATTCTCTTATTAAATTCCAAAAGTGCATGTTACTGTACATTGTAACAGAAGTATAGTGTTCCTATACATATGATGGACAGTTCTTCACAGTTCCAAATAGTTAAAACAGAAGGATCTTACCTTTGACGTGGGATTGCACAGAATTGCAAAGTTTCTACAAGACTTTGTCTACACAGTGAAAAGTCTCTTCCAGACAGAGCTTTCTGAGTTTTCCCCTGAGGTCGGGCAGGTTTCTCAGAATCCTTAAGTGTGAGAGAGGCTGATGAGAACCAGCTCCATCATGACAGGACACCTGCTTGAGAGATGAAGCCCAGCGAGGGCAGCTGAGCCTGGGATTCGATTGAGTCCTGTCCCTGGAGAGACTTGATGCAAATATGCATTAGGATAGAGCATTGATTCACTCAGATGAGAATTGGAAAGGATTTGAAAGGACATACACGCACACACACTCACTGTTAAAGAAATGTGTCTGTTGAAGAAAAGTGAAATCAAAATAGGAAAATTGGAGGCTTTTAGTCCAATTCTGTTAGTTTTTAGGCCATCTACTGTATACAGTATGTTAGTGTACTATATAGTCTTTACAGTCTTTCTCTTCAGGGAAAATGGACTACAAATGTACAACTCATCTTGATCGTGGGGGGCTTATACAAATTTTTGTCCAATAAATTTTTGTCCACAATGTCCTACCCCAACTTTCTGTTACAACAGAAAATCAAAGGAAATTCAACACAGGAAAGAAAACTTAGTTTGAAAAACCATTTCAATGGATCTTCAAATCAATGTTTTGCTAATGTATTTTACCACTCTACCCCGGGGTTTGGAAAACACCAGCAAAAAGCAAAGTAACACATGCACAACACACTTACACATACGTATATAGTGGTTAACAGAGAGATTTTAAACTCCCCCCCACACACAAGGACACGATGACATACAACAGAGAAGACTGCACACTTTGGTTAAATACCAAAAATAAATAAGGAAAGGAAACTCTTCACACAGAAACACAACACACACAATTAGGGAAAACACACAAATGTCAGCATTAAGATGCACAGGTCCTAAAAAATGCAGAGGACAAACCCACCTCAGGTCACAGTGCTTCAGGTGGATTGAGCGGTTTCTTTCAGACACAGCCAATGGCTTTGGAGCTGTTACACCTGCGTGTCCTGTCTAGTTAATTCCGCGCACGCACACACAAACAAACACACACACACACACACACACACGCGCGCACACACACACACACACACACACACACACAGAGTGCTTTGCCCCACAGCACTTAGTCAGATGAGAAGACCTGTATCTGGGTCCCTGCACTTGGCCCAGGACCAACAGGGAGGAAACAGTGTGACACACACACACAGACACATGTTTGATTACTTTGTTTTTCACTTTGATTTTTGATATTCAGGAGTGTTAAGCTATTCCATTCATTAACTGATTACTCTCCAAGCTGCCTATGCATTAAACACACACTAACACAAAAACACACACTTTTTATTATAATGATTCCATACTAACCCTTTTAATTTTATTACATTAAATTACATTTTCAGTTTTTAAATAGTAATTCTTTACTATTATTTACCAAAGTATAATTCAGTAAACCCACACACACAGTCTACACATGTAAGTATAAATAAACACATTGATTGGTCAGGCTCTATTAAATATATTTTTCCTTTGTAGTGGTACCGTTTTATTTTTACCAGGGCAATTTTGTATGTGAAACAAAGACAGAGAGAGAGAGAGAGAGAGAGAGCAAGATTAAGAGCATACGTATGTTCCACTACACTAAGCTCAGTTGTACAGGCATCATGTGTACATACATTTTCCCTCCCCCTTTTGCAATTTTAATTTGTGAGGAATATTAAATTAGCAAAACATTCTTTTAACTAATTGCATCAGTTATTCCTCTCTGAGAATCCTGTTTTGTTTGCTTATTTTCTTAAATGAAATATGTTTCCCTGCATTGAGCTATTGCTAGACAGAATTAAATTAGCGGTGGATTAGAATTTTTCCACCCTCCCTTTTCTTGTGTAGATAATATCTAAATGTGCTCTTATACTACATGTGGTGAATAAAGTCTCGTTGTGCTCCTGATGATTTATGATATCAGACTGTGAATTCGGTGTCATGTGATTGTCCCATTAATCACAGAACTGTGTACTTTCATTAAATGGTGCCGCTAATTAAGAAATATGTCACAATGAAATATTTGTGAAAAAAAAAACAAAGAGAGAGAGAGAGAGAGAGAGAGAGAGAGAGAGAGAGAGAGAGAGAGAGAAATATATTTGTACAGTACATATTGAATGACCACTTAACTGCATATTTGTGAAGTTTCAAGGCTTAAATTTAATGCTCAATCAGTATGTTTCAAAAATAAATACAACAGAGCATACACATTGAGAGTACACAAACAGGTGAGGTGTGAAGACACTGCTTCATCAGATTGAAAAAAAAAATGCATGAAAAGACAAACACAGGAGCTACTCATATGCACAAATTAACATATTCGAATTTGTAAATATATGCTGTGATGTTCCTTATGCAATAGTTGCAATGTTCTTTATAGCTTTTTGATATTCAAATGATCTCTTGTATTCCAGCTTAATACGCAGTCAACTGTAGGTAAGCCATTTGTAGGTTGATTTCACCTTTAAAGTGTAACACTATGGTTCTGTGGCACTACTAAAATATTTCTCTGTTTGTTTGAGTGCCCTGTCTAGCTCGACACAGCAAGACTGGCTTGACCAATTGTGTGAGTTTTCTGGAATCTGTTCGAAAACAGATATTACATTTGTAATTCCATTTGGTGATGCTTGTGGCGCAAAACTTATACTCCTCAGCTATAAGGTAAAATGTGGCTCAAATAGACACGCCCTGCATCCAAAATCAAGAAATGTCACAGCATGTAATGTATTTGATGAAAGACACACTTCTAAGTCTGTAAAACAGTATGTTCTTTAGGAATGCATGTGAGTAGTATGAATAGATTTCAGACATACTTCATCCGGGACATGGGTTTTGAACTGTTACCCAAATATATGACGTAAGAACAACAACTGCAAAATTGATATAATCTGGTTTTGTTAAACAAGCACCATTTAAGCACAATGAACAACTTTCTTGGTATATATATATATATATATATATCACTTACAGTTGAAAAGACCCATCTGACTCGCAGTTCACTGCCATTCTTTTAAGTCCAGCATTTTAAATGTGACGTCGCCTCAGCTCCTGAGGAATTATGGGATCAAAAAGAGTCCAGTCGATCCGCACTTCAAAATCTTGGCTGAAAAAGTAAGTCATCTGGGTATATCTTGCTTACTGTTTTATGAATACTGAGGATTCGGACTTACTACTCACTCTGTAAACTGTTTTTGGCATTGTCCTGTATATAATAGGGAAGTGTGGATATTCGGATGCAGCGATGGTTTCTTACACAAAGGACCAATGCTGATGCCTTTTTGCTGCTTTACATTTTGTATGCCTGCAAAAGTTATGTTTAAGCATGCATATACAATTCTTTGCAAGAACACATTTGACCTTCAGATGTTTGTTTCTCTCTCCATCCTTGCCTGTTTCAAACTCTGATGTTTAATGATTTGGCCATGGTGATGGAGATTAGCCCGGAGGGAGCAAAAGTCATCTCTTTCCATCTGAGCATTTCATAAAAGGATTACTACTATTCTGTCTTCGGGCTGGGGAGCACACACACACACACATCAACCAAATTCAACCCAAACCCCCCACACACACACACACACACACACACACACACACACACACACACACACACACACACACACACACACACTCAAATACACTCAAACACTCACACACACTCACTCACACACACAAACACACACACACACACACACACACACACACACACACACACACACTCACACTATTTACTATTCAATGAGTCAAGAAGGTATGGTGATGAAAGAAGAAAGAAACTCCAAGTAATCACTCCGAGCATCAGCACTGACCCTGGCCAGCCCTTAACCAAGATTAATCCATTATGTATAAAAAAAAATAAATAAACAAACAAAAAAAAAAAACATATATGCGATATGTATACACAGCTATGGTATAGACAGATATCACTACTGTACGGAGTGGATAACTAATTCTATTACTCTTAAAAATATTCAGATCGAGTCTAATTAATTTTTTGACAAAATAGGTTTTTAGTTGTGGCCCACTGGTGCCCTTTCCCCATGAACCAGTGGTCCTTATGCCAGCAATTAAGTATATTGCATAGAAACAGCTTTGTCTATGTGACAATTCGGAAAGTTTGTGGCAAAATGACATGCAAATGTCTTTATTTACTTACACTCATGTCATTCTCAAACCATACTTTCTTTATTGCATTCTGGAACTTTCATGAGACTGAGCCATTGAATTAGACACGTCTCCTCTTTCCAAAACCCTGCCCTCCAAAAGTAACCTTCAGATGTTACTGAGCAGTAGGCAGCAGTGCATCTTCTTAAGGTTGTCAAACACATCAGCAGCAAAATAGCTCCCTTAATTGACAGCTGTTGTGATTCTTAATATGGCGTTAAACCTGAATGATCAGCTCCAGCTACAACACTATGAGAACATGCAAAGTGATTGACAGGCAGAAAGCACATCAATGTTTTCTGATTGGCTGATCAAAGAATGTGATAGCGGCTCATGTTTAGAACAGGTGTCATCTTGATCCTGTGAACCTAGCAGTGAGTGCTGGTTCTCTCCTGTGCAGCTTCCATTACCTTATTAAATGCCATAAAATAAAATTATATTTAGTGAAAGTCATACTGTAAGTGAGGGCGTTTGGTGCATCTGGCACACGCAAAAGCCTTTTGGAGGGTGTGTCCAACATATTTGCACGTGTAGTTATTTGTGTGATTTTTCTTAGTAAATCACCCACAAAACACCCATGACACGCACACGCAATGTCATAGATTGCACAAGCAAATTAGTACCTGTTATTTGGGATAACAATTAAAACAGATAACAGAGTAAATCAGGGCCTTAATGGTCTGATAAAGTGAACCTAATAAAAAGTGGTATAGGCCTGGTTAAGTCTGCTTCAGACTTGTTGCTGTTACTGTAGGTGAAAGTTTCTAAACATCAAAGCTCTGGCCTGCATGTCCCAACAGTGTTGCCACCTATGACCTCAACATCACACAGTCAACTGGGACCGTCAGATCAGCACCAACCCAGCTCTGCTAATTCTGCTGTTGTGGGTAGAATGGGCAGCTTTGGGATTGTTATTGGCTCTCCAGGAGAGAACAAAAGCTCTGATGTATTTATCTGCCCATGGAAATGGCTGGGAGGGTTACAATGGGTGTATGGTTTGTAAAAGGAGAGGTTGGTGCAGCAAGAATTTCCGTAACAGCAAAGAGTATTAGAGAATGACGTAATCTCTGAGCTGTTTGAACAATTCTTACAGCCCCCGTTTATGTGGGGTTACAGGAACAAAAAGTCCCCTCCACTCAGAATTGAGGCCTTCGTTTTTCCAATTCACCATGGATTTGTAAAAACAAATCAAATAAACCTGGGAAGAGCTCCATAAATTGTCCAAAGTATAAAAGGCATGAAGGTGACATCATACACCACAAGAACAACCTTAAACTGACAATCCATCTAGAGGGGCCCAGCTAAACTGTGCTGAATGAGAGGGTGCCCATGGATAGTCTGGGTGTTACTGAAGGAGGCCAGGGGCAATTACACAGAATGTGGTATGAGGGTCAATCAGTGGTCATGGAGGGAGGCAGGCACACTCTCATTTCACCATGAGGTAAATGTGTGGTGTCTGCAAGGCCAGTGGGAGAGATGACAGAAGGTTTTAAATCACTCTCTTTCCATCCCTCCCCTGGCAGTTAATTGTGGAATTTGAGCTAATCAGTGATTTGTAAAAGGTGTGAAACTGTTAGTAAGGTCTACAGGGGGTGGGGGAAAGAGAGCTGTCTGAATGGACACTTGCTGACCAACGAAACCTGACTTGTCTTTCACAGTAAATTTCTCTTCTCTGTAAAGACCAACATGGATTTCATATGATGGTTAGTGCTGTCTTGGTGTTGGACCACCATAACCATGCTGTTGACCAGCAAAACTATGTTGAAAAAGCTTGTTAACCAAGGTGGTCTTGCAATAAGTTCTATTAATTTAGCTTACTAATTACAGGGAAAAGCCCTAAGTTTATGGCTCACTCCTCACAGGGCTTGAATCAGCAACCTATTGCTTACCAGCTTTAAACATTAGCAACTATGGCATAATACAACACATTGCATGAATCATTATTCACATAAACACTGCAATTAAATCCAAGCAATCATAACAATCTTCCCTGAAGCATGGAAAATGATGATTCAATGAAGAAGAACAGATGGGATTTTAATTGTTTTCCCTTGATCCCTATGCTACATTCATTCTTTTACATAACAAGAAGTCAGACAGTAAAAGCTCAGAGTCATCAAATAGTTTTGGCTCTCGTTAAGGAAATAGATGACCATAGCTTGTTTCAAAAGCATGACTGCCCTGTAAATGTTGATAGACAAGACCAGTAATGGCAGTGCAGAGCAAAGATGTGGTCAGGTGTTTTAGCAGTCTAAATAAAGTGATCCTCATCTTAGGCAGCATCGACTTTGGAGACTGTAGAATCTATGCCATTGTAGAGCTACAGATGTAACAAATGGACTGTTTCCTATGATTATTTCCTCCATGGCAATTCTGCTCTGCATCATATGCTCTAAATAGGGTTTGCCCATTGACCTTGATCTAAGACCAGCTTTAATAATCTTACCCATGTGAGAGAGAAACTGGAAGTCTTGCACCCCATTTACGCTCAGTTAGCTCATGCATCTTGGGCAGATTGTTTAGCAATCAAATAGGGGTAAAGCCAAGCATAAATGCAGCCAAGATGCATTGGAGCACTCTGGATTGCAATCGGATTGTTCAAACTACATCAGCATGTTGTATGAGGTGCATTATGGCATAAGTGGCTGATGGTAAATGGGGCCTCAGATATACTACAGGGCGAAAAGTGTGTGCACACCTAAACATCACACGCATATGCGCTTTAACTTCCAAATCCAGACTAATCACACTATGGGTGCTTCTCATTTTTCAAATTGTGCTTCCTCATTTCCTTTCCTTGCTTCCTTTCCTTGCATCCTTGCTCCAACCTCTTAGAAAAAGAGGAGAGGATGCAAGGAATAGAAATGAGGACGGAGAAATCGAAGCAAGATGTATTTGTAAAATAGAATGTCCTTGCATATGCTTACTCAAACGTCACTTCAAAAAGCCGTCTTTGCACAGCTGCATTACCTCAAAGCACTTGCTGTTGTTGTTGAAACTTGGTTATTAATATATCCATAATGAATCCTAATAATTCAAGATGCACTGTTGAAATAGGTGATAAAAATAGTTTAATTGAACTGCAAAGGTGAAACATGATTTAAAACAGTTGAGCCAGATATGTTGGGGGAGGAGAATTTATGTGTGTGTCAGGTGCTTCAGCAAGAAGGACACTGGATCCACCTGTGCATCCTCTATCAAGCTTCCTCAGTAAGCTTCCTCCATCCTCGCCTCCTCGCTGTGTGTTTATAGAATTGATACATCTTTAATGATGGTGGTCTTTGAACTTTGAGGACAGAGGAGTGAGGAAACAAGCAGTCACAATTTAAGAAATGAGAAGCACCCTGGAAATATGGTAACAGTAGGTCAAAAGTTCAACTGAAATTCAAATCACTGGAAGTGAAGAGAAACTGGAAGTGTTGTTGAACGTATGGGCACATGTGAGCCCTAGGTTCGGGGTGAAATGCCACAGAGTGGCGACAAAAGCAAGTTGTATTTTTAGTTCCAAATGATGTAATACAGTCAAACGGAATGCATATTTTATAATGCTGCATTCCATTCCACTCAGTAAGTCAGATTTTCCAACTTCCTACTAGGAAAAGTGCAATGGAACACCACTTGAAGACAGAATTTAAACTTGGAATCTTGTGCAGAAATTTTCAACTCTGATTTCACCAAGATGCAGGTGCGTGACATAACACAAACATGTCGGAACCCAGGGAGATATACAAAGTTAAAAAAATCATTCACTTTTAAAAGTCCAGTGACTTTTATTAAATAATATCGATAAATGAGTCGAAGATCCTACAATAAATTATATATAAGCTTGTTTAACAAACACCTGTAGAAACAGGTGTATAAACATGATAAATTATACTCTCTTTTGATAATCGTACACATGTAGCACAAATGCTAGTGTTGCAAAGTTTTTAGCATTGCAGAATTTGGGTAGCTGGAGACGTCTCTGGTGACAGTCAAATCCCTGCTAATCTAATGGGAGCCTTGCAGTTTTGTTTCCTTACAAGTCATCTTCCGGGTATCTGGCAATGGAATGCTTTTATGGTCTGAGATTGGAGATGTCAAGTAGGAATATCTCACATCCGCAGCAAAACTCTACCCCATAACCCAAACCCCAACCCTAAAATGAACACCCAGTTGAGTAAAAATTATATTTTATAAAATCCAACCTCCGATTCGTGCTATTGTTTATGTTAACATGATTACCTCCTGCTTCCTGCAAGTCCAGAACCTGTGTCTATGATGTTTGCACAGTATTTCTACAGACAAATGTTTTCATGCTTGGACTAATGCAAATGTGCTGATGTGGGTTGACACTAATGTTAGAAAATGTCTACTCCCCTAGAAATTTCTGGAAGTGTAAGCGACATGTTTCCCCCAGTTATAATGGTTGCTTAGACCCTGGAGGTCAGGTACTTGTTGTTAGATATTACGGTTCCAAAAATTTGTGCCTGAACCCAAAGAGACCCAGAAAAGTACTACCAAGTCTCGAACTGGACCCGTCTATTATTTGAAAGCTTGGACCCATACCCATGCAGAATCGGAAAATGCCGGACCCGGACCCGAACCGGACCTGTCTAGTATTTGAAAGCTGGGACCTGGACCCGGCCGGGAGACACAGACCCGATCGACACTGATTTCACAGCTGATTAATTTACAAAAACTTTGTGTCTTACCTAATGTAACGTTAGTAACCTTCTCCCCTGTGCCTGGCTGTGACGCATACAATCCATCCTCCTAGCCAAGAACATTGGCACCATCATCATCAGCACTGTCTGATCATGGCCGGGTCTTCTCGGATTGACTCGGGTATTACACATAATGTTAAACAGACCCGGGACTCGCAGCAATAGAATGGGACCTGACCTGGCTGACCATATAGAACGTGGATCTGAACCCATATGTGTCCTGGATCAGGTCTCAGGTCCTCGGGTTAGGGTGGACCCATAAAGACCTATACTAGAAACCTCTATATGACAATAACAATACAATTATAACTAAGGGTTTTCTTGACTAAAGGGGTTTGATTCAACTTGTCTCAGTCAATGTTGGGCAATGTAGTCTGGCTATTTGATTATTCTACATGGGCAATAGTGGTCTTCAACCCAACCTGAGACCGACAAACGGGATCAGCTCAGTTTTTCAAGTATAGAGCAAGTTAGGGGCTCTTCACACGTGTTTTTGTGTGCATCTGTACCATTTTTTTTTCTCCATTTTAAACATAAGCTGGACAGTCATCTTTGACCATTGCGCCGCATCTCACGGTTTTTCTTTAGCATCTCTCGCAGTACCGGAGCAGTTTTTAGACACTGTAAAAATTATTTATAAAAAAACAATAAAAAACAATGCTTATAAACATCTTGAGACACCCGCATTCAATTTCATTCAATGCACTACGTCTAGCTTTTTTAGCACAGGTGTCACAAAGTTTCAAAGTTATAAAGAAGTTCAGGTTGCAAAGAAGACTTCATGTGACTGTTACACCTGATTCCAGATTGTTTTTCACCCTGCAAAGTTTCAGCATTTGATAAATCGTAAACCAATGTTTTTTCCTATTTTGCTTAGGTTTGCAGACAATAATTCTACAATGAAAATGCTAAACCTTTTAAAAAATCAAAGCATCCTGAAGAGGCTAATAAAACTCAGCAGTGTAACTCCATGCACATGACAATACTTGCGTTCACTGCCTCATGGGTATGTGAACCTTCCTGGGAAGAGCACATATCAGGTTTGGCACTTAAACAATTTGTTTTCCATTGGTAAAAAATTATATTTGCAATCAGTGACAGTTTAATTATTTTATAATTTGAAGATCTATGCATTGTGCTATTCAGGCTCATAGCCCTCTGTGGACTTTAGTCCCTGCTATTTTGAGTAGTGTTTGATGCATACCCATTACAATACATGTTCCTTTGTCTGAGTCACGACATTGGCTCCCGACAAATAACCGAATAACCGAACCAAACTGTTCATGAACCCTCAAGGTTATCTGAATATTAAAAACGGTAACCATGCACATCCCTAGCTCTCAAATAGTGTTCCAACTCACCTAAAAGGTGTTCAGTGGGGTTGCACAGGCCTGCCAAGTTCCAGTAAAGCATTTCTATCTTGACCTCTCTTTGTGTACAGGGGCATTGTCATACTGGAATAGAAAAGGTACACCACGTTCTGTTAAAAATGTCTGTCTTAGGAGATTGCATGGCTGTATGCATGATTTTACACACATGCTAGTAATGCGTGTAGCTGAAATAGCTAAATCTGTTATTTAGACAGAGATGTCCAAATACTTTTGGCCATTTAGTTTTAGTGTAAAGGGAACATGGCATCTGACAACTGAATGCAGTATTGGTCACAACCATAAGAGGGCATTAAAGATACAGAACCTCTTTCTGATTCAACCAAGAGAAAACTTGAGGCGGAACTATCGACACAATTTCAGTGGAACCAATGGTGCTCAGAGGGAAAGCCCTGATTAGCAGAATCTCTTCTCTTCTCTTCTCTTCTCTTCTCTTCTCTTCTCTTCTCTTCTCTTCTCTTCTCTTGGTTTTGTGTTAATCAAACCTTATCTCACCTCAGGGTTCTTGACTCTTTTCTTCACAGGTATTCACAGAGAAAAAAAGAAATCAAAAACACCCATGTCCGCTTGAGTCAAGACAAGATGAGAGGTGATGAGGAGAAAAAAATCAACAACCAACAAATTCTTGAAAATCTTGATGAAGTTCTCATCAGCTTGAGGCATTTGGCGAGCTCAGGTTGTTTAGTACGCTGGTCAGCCACAACATTAAAACCACCAGCCTAATATTGTGTAGGACCACTTCATGCCACCAAAACACCTGAATCTCAGAATAGCATTCTGAGATGATATTCTTCTCACCGCAATTGTACAGCACGGTTATCTGAGTAACCGTAGAATTGGTCAGTTCGAACTAATCTGGCCACTATCTGTTGACCTCTCTCATCAACAAGGCATTTCCATCCACAGAACTGCCGCTCACTGGATGTTTTTTTGTTTCAGTAAATACTAGAGATTGTTGTGTGTGAAAATCCCAGAAGATCAGCAGTTACAGAAATACTTACAGGCTGGCACTGTTTTGGCGGCATAAGGGGGACCTAAACAATATTAGGCAGGTGGTTTTAATGTTGTGGCTGATCGGTGTAAGTTTTAAAACATCTTATTATTGCTTTGGGTTTTTCCCTTTGAAATCCCCCAATCCTTAGTTTAGCTTTATATGCATGTGCATGTGTTTGTGTTTGTGTGTGTATGGGGGGGGGGGGGGGGGGGTTGCATGAGGGTAGTCCTGGTGATTTAAAGAGATGAGACAGACACTTTCAGATTCTGTGGAGATTGAAAGATGTTTGTGTGCATGTGTGTGCCATAGAATAGCTACTCAAAGAAAAATACAAAGCACACTAAACTATAAAGATCCATAAATCAGAACTGTCTTCAGAAAAACCTGTCAGAGCTGGTATATAACAAAAATAGATTCCTACGATAGCCTGAAATGAAGTTCTGTCATCATTTACATGTTGTTCCAATCCCTAACGACTTTATATCTTGCATGTCAAGCAAAAGAGCTCACATAATGGCATCCCACTATATACAAACTGGATAACCTGTTGTCACTGTTTTATTATACAATCAAGACACAAATACAGAAATACACGTACAAATATCTCACTGATGAAAGGACACGCTGTCATTAAAATGTGTGAAACACTTTTGTCATATGCAAATGCATAGAAATGTGAGATAAGTTGTAGCAGTCTTATCAACAAACTAAGCTGTTCTCACCCCAACACTAATTAATCATAATTAATAGTGAAGTGTGTGCTGTTTGTTTGGGTCTCCTCTGGCAACTGGCTATCCTTTCTTGTTCAGCACTCAATGCTACACTAGCAATAAGTGGCTTAAATCTATGTTCCCTATCTGTCACTCACTCGACGTTGTGTCGATGTAGTGACACTAGGGGTCACTCTTGGGAGCCCGAGACACCTCTGGTCTTTGATAAAAGGACAATGAAAATTGGCGAGTAGTATTTGCATGCCACTCCCCTGGACATATGGGTATAAAAGGAGCTGGTATGCAACCACTCATTCAGATTTTCTCTTCGGAGCTGAACGGTCATGCTCATTGAGCTGAATTCCCACAACTGTTCATTCACCTCTGCTGGATCTGACGGCGCATTTCAGCGGCTTCTCCCTCCTCTGCACTGGTGCACTGCAGAGAATGCCCCTGGGCGCTTCGGCAGAAATAAAAGCGTATATTTCTCTAAAAGAGTATATTTCTCTAAAAGAGCGGCACACACAGAAAGTCTTTTTAAAGACGCGTCTTTTTAAAGATGGCTTTCCGATTGTGTGTTATTCCTGGTTGCGCTCGTTATCTCTCACCTTCTGATGGTCACAATCACTGTCTTTCATGTCTGGACACTGCTCACGTGGAGACAGCGTTCGTGGATGGTCATGTACTCATTGCGAGGACATGTCCATGGTAATAATGCGGTCGTGGCTCGCCTTCGTAAGAAAGCAAGCCACCCTAGAGGTTCCCCGCCTTGGTCCTTTTACCCACGGGTATGAGGCCAGTGCGGCTAGCACTGGGGCGATTTGGGGACCCCAATGGGACCGCCTCCGCCGGGTATCCCCCCACGGACCTCCCATTCCCCAGCACGCTCGTCTGCCTCAGCTGGGCTCCTCCCTTCGGGGACGATTGCCCAGTCACAGGCTGACGCGGAGATGATGACATGCTTTACCGGGCAGCCGCGAGCATCGGCTAGAGTGGAACTCTCCGCTCTTCCCTTAACCCTCGCAGCTCGATGATTGGTTCCTGGGCTCGCGGTGCTGCTCAAAGCCATGCCCCGCCCCATTCCTTTCTTCCCGGAAGTGCATGAAGAGCTGACAAGGTCGTGGGAGGCACTTTTTTACTGCCCGGTCCCGATCTTTTCAGCTTCCCCGCCCTCACTACCCTCGATGGTGGGGCGGCCAAGGGCTATTCGGCAATCCCCCGGTGGTTAAAGGTGCACCTATGCCCGCAGAGCGCCGCCATCTGGCAAGGGTGCCTGAAGCCCCCGTCCAAAGCCTGTAGGTTTATGTCGTCTCTGACGGCCAAGGCCTACGGTGCCGCTGGACAAGCCGCCTCCGCCCTGCATGCCATGGCTCTCCTGCAAGTCTGCCAAGGCACTAAAGAAACTGCACAAGGGTAGTTCTGCCCCGGGATTGATGCAGGAACTGCGCTTAGCGACCGACCTCGCTCTCTGAGCGACGGAGGTCACGGTGCGGTCTCTCGGGCGGACAATGTCCTGGTCAAGATGGGTGAGGCCAACAGGACACGGTTCCTTGCTGCCCCCATCTCCCAGGCTGGCCTATTCCGCGACGGTGGAGCAGACGACGGAGGCTATCTGGTATATCCTGCCCCGGTGCGGCTCAAGATCCCGCACCTCGTCTGCTCATCGCCAAGGGCGTCCCCCTGCAGTGACTGCACCGGCTCCGCCGCAGCCCGCCCCTTCGGGTCGGCCCGGCGTGGAGCCCACCGCAGGAAGCAGAGGCCGCCAAGAACCTGTGAAAGGCTTCAAAGCGCCCTTGAGATAGGCGACCCAGGGATGACAAAACCCGCTGCTCTGGAACTGGTAAGCAGACCTCTCCATCCCCCGGTCGAAGGCCGGGAGGAGAATCATTTTGTTACATTTTGCATTTGATTGCGCTGCATGCCCAAGTGGCTGCAGTACCCATGAGTTCAGCAAGAGTAGTTTCCTTGTTCCCTGGGTCACGTATCTGGTGTGCACGGCTGTCATCACGACCGCCATCCACCACTCTATTTGGCAGGTTTGGCGCTCCAGCGGCGGTCTCCCGCCCCTGAGCGCCCAGCTGTGGCACAAATCCGCCCCCGATGTGACAGTCTCCATGGGTCACGAGGACAGGCCTCTTCCTCCCCCATCCCAGGCTGTTTCGGGGGTGGTCACAAGGAGCCAGGTAAGTGCTTCGATGTCCCTAGACTCAGCATGGCCACGACATGGTGTGGCACCTCGAGCTCCGCCCCGCCGCGAGGCCCCACCTGCCGGTACGTCCGACAACGTTGTCCCTTTGGTCCCCCTTGCACGGAACTTGGATGCGTGGCTTGCGCTTTCCAATCCGTTTCCGGTCCGGACCGTCCGACTCGGCTACGTGATTCAGTTCGCCAGGTGTCCGCCCAGGTTCAGTGGTATCTAAACGCTGCTACCTTGCGTGCGGAGATCGCTACCCTCCTACGGAAGGGAGCGATAGTACCTGTCCCTCCGGCTGAGATGAAGAAGGGGTTTTACAGCCCCTACTTCATCGTACCAAAAAAAGGAGGTGGGTTGTGGCCAATATTGGACCTGCGAGTACTGAACCGGGCTTTACATGTAGTCCTGACTCCCATTCAAGATGCTGATGCAAAAATGCATTCTGGCGAGCGTCTGGCATCAAGATTGGTTCGCGGCGGTAGACCTGAAGAACGCGTACTCCCACGTCTCGATCCTTCCTCGACACAGACCCTTCCTGCAGTTTGCATTCGAGGGTCAGGCATATCAGTACAAGGTCCTCCCTTTCGGCCTGTCCCTATCTCCTCGCGTCTTCACGAAGGTTGCAGAGGCAGACCTTGCCCCATTAAGGGAGGTGGGCATTTGCATTCTCAACTATCTCGATGACTGGTTAATCTTAGCTCACTCTCAGGACGTGTTGTGTGCACACAGGGACTTGGTGATCTCACACCTCAGCTGACTAGGGCTTCGGGTCAACTGGGAAAAGAGCAAGCTCCTCCCAGTTCAGAGCATCTCTTTTCTCAGTTTGGAGTTGGACTCAGTCTCTTTGACAGTCTCACAAACGAGCGTGCCCAGTCGGTGTTGGCCTGTTTGAAGGTGTCCAAACAGAAAACAGCGGTTTCACTGAAACTTTCAGAGGCTCCTGGGGCATATGGCATCCTCAGCAGTGGCCACCCCGCTCGGGTTGATGCATATGAAACCGCTTCAGCACTGGCTTCAGATTCGAGTCCCGAGATGGGCATGGCACCACGGGACACATTGCGTGGTCATTACGCCGGTCTGTCACTGTCTTTTCATCCCTTGGATCGACCTCTCGTTTCTACGGGCAGGTGTTCCCCTAGAACTGGTCTACAGGCGTGTCGTGGTCATGACAGTTGCCTCCAAAACGGGCTGGGGCACTGTTTGCGATTGACACATAGCCGCCGGCTGGTGGACAGGCCCACGACTGCATTAGCACATCAACTACCTTGAGTTGTTGGCAATTCTGCTCGCCCTGCTGAGGTTTCGGCCATTAATCCAGGGTAAGCACGTGTTAGTTCAGACAGACAACACGGCAACGGTAGCATTTGTCAACCGCCAAGGCGGTCTGCGCTCTCGTTGTATGTCACAACTCGCCCGCCGTCTCCTCCTCTGGAGTCAGCAGCACTTCAACTCGCTGCGAGCCACTCACATCCGGGGCAACCTCAACACTGCAGCGGACGAGCTGTCATGACAGGTTATCCTCAGGGAAGAGTGGGGACTCCACCCACAGGTGGTCCAGCTGATTTGGAGCTGATTCATACATGCACAGGTGCACCTGTTCGCCTCCCAAGAATCCTCCCACTGCCCGCTCTGGTACGCCCTGACCGAGGCCCCCCTCAGCATAAATGCGCTGGCACACAGCTGGCCTTGAAGGTGTACGTTGCTGCCATAGCAGCACACCATGATACAGACAACAGTAAGTCCTTAGGGAAGCACGACCTGATCATCAGGTTCCTGAGAGGCGCCAGGAGGCTGAATCCCTCCAGACTGCGCCTCGTTCCCTCATGGGACCTGTCTGTAGTTCTTCAGGGTCTACAGAGAGCCCCCTTTGAGCCTTTGCAGTCAGCTGAGCTTAAGGCACTCTCCTTGAAGATTGCCCTCCTGACTGCACTCACTTCCATCAAGAGGTTAGGAGACCTGCAAGTGTTCTCTGTCAGTGAAACGTGCCTGGAGTTTGGTCCGGGCTACTCTCAAGTGATCCTGAGACCCCGACCGGGCTATGTGCCCAAGGTTCACACCACCCCTTTTAGGGACCAGGTGGTGAACCTGCGAGCGCTGCCTCAGGAGGAGGCAGACCCAGCCCTATCGTTACTGTGGCCGGTGCAGTCTTTAGGCATCTATTTGGATCGCATGCAGAGCTTTAGAATCTCTGAGCAGCTCTTTGTCTGATTTGGTGCACAGCGGAAATGAAGCGCTGTCTCCAAGCAGAGGATTGCCTACTGGCTCATTGACACCATAGCTATGGCATATCACACCCAGGACATGCCACCCCCGGTAAGGCTATGAGCCCATTCTAACAGGGGTGTAGCGGCCTCCTGGGCCCTTGCCAAGGGTGCCTCTCTAACAGACATTGGCAGAGCAGCAGGCTGGGCAACACACAACACCTTTGCAAGGTTCTACAACCTCCGGGTGGCACCGGTTTCATCCCATGTAGTGGCATGCAATACAAGCGGATAAGCCCGGGATAGCCGGCCGGGTGTATCGCTTGCACATAGAGCCTTCCACCTCCTTTTGAGCTGAAGACGTGCACCATTAATTCCCAGTAGTGTTCACAAGTTTGTTCCCTGGTTGACTTCCTCCGAGCCCTGTGGCAGTCGAGTTTTCGGAGAGACTCGCTGCCGGCCCAGTACACGTGCTAACTAAGAGTCCTGTTCTGGGGTAGGTGCTCCGCATGTGGTGGTTCCCTGTAAGGCTAACCCCATGCAATATATATCTTCCGCTAATTCCACACAACGTCTCGTTCCCTCCATCAGGGAACAGAGGTTACACAAGTAACCATGACGTTATGTGAAAGGCACAGCTTGAACGATTTTCTGAAAAACTTGAATAGCAGCCAAATTAGATTTACATACTTGCAAATCATTATACATTTAATGCAAAGTCTTAGAGTATGAAACACGAGTCAACACATTAAGATATTTGTCATAACAAAATGACATGGTTGCTTCAGTTTTTCTTGACGAATTTGCTTTTTATGATACCATCGGTTAGGTTTAGGTTTGGTTTAAGGTAAGGAGGTGTCTTTTTGATTTAAAACTTGATAGAGCATTAACCCTAAACATCTGTTTTTCATCTCACATTTGTTTTTTTATGACACTATCAGTTAGGTTTAAGGTTTTGGGTAGGGAGGTAAGTTTCTTTTTCTTTTTTTTTTTTACTTGATCGAGCATAAAAAAAATAAACAAAAATAAATAAAAAACATTTGGGAGAACATTTTACTCATTTTTAGCACCACACACAATGGACATTTCACCTTAGAACTGTCACATAATATTCATGAGACCAGACTGGGTCTTTAACCTCTTTGCAAATATGTAATATCTGGATGTGACATCAAAGGCAGAGCACAGGTGATTTTCAGGGCATGAACATTCGCTGCATGGTAGCGCTTGTCCAGAATTCAGCACATTGGGTCTGAATATGGGTGGCAAAACATTCTAAACTAACCTGCAGATTTCCCATGTGATCATGGTGACTGCTTAGCATAACATCATTCCTTCTATCCTGAGGACAAATTAAGTGGAGACAAGACCTATGATACTAAGCACTTTCATAGTGATGCAAATGAAACCAGTGAGGGTTAAAGCTCAACTGACAATTAGCAGCACTCATAAGGTTAACCTCAGCCCCATCAGCCATGCAGCTATAATAAATCCATCACATTACAGACATGCGAGGCGAGGTGAAGGAGAAAAAGACAGACATGCACTCATACACTAAGTGATAACACCTACAGTACATCTCTAAACAGAGACAAAGATAGAGAGAAAGAGAGACAGTTGTATACACTGTAGGTGCTCCATTAGCCCACAGTTTGTGGAAAAGAGCCAAGGCCTCATTCTCCATTGCTGGTCAACACTGAAATAAGCTTGCTGATTTATGAGAGTCCTTACAGAAACCATAAATTAAAAACTGCTTAGGATTAGAAGAGACATATTGTCAAAAATGTGATTATTCATTGTTTTGTATACTGAGATATTGAGCCAATAGAAGTGAAAATGTCAATTATGTGCTTAATTGTTGTTTGTCCAGAGTTCTGACTTGTAATGGATGTGCTTTCTTGAGAGGTGAACGACTTCACTTCTTGTTTACAACTAACAGGACTACATTTCAGTATCCAGCTTCCCTTGTAGTTTTATTTCATAAGCTCTGTTCCAAAACCTAGTGAGCTACCTTACTGCCTACTGCCTATATAGGCAACATCCTAAATGCCATGGAAACTCATAAATTACTGATTTGGAATGCTCTTCAAAGGCAGCAACTCCACACAAGTAGCAATCAACACAAGTGACTAAACTCACTAATGATGATATACTTTAATAAGCATAAAACATTTTTAACAACTGTGCTGTTTTTATCAATACCTTTTTAGTATGGAATAAAATAATAATTTTATACTATTTTGCCTATATTTTGTAACAGTCTTTTTGTGACCGGGCCTATGATGCCTTGAAAAGTTCCCTTCTGTAGGCAGCTTGAAACAGAGCAATAAGTTAATATTACCTAAACCTACTTGACCAATTCATCTTGCCAACTATGAGGAACTCAACAAGAATTCCTCAATTAAAGTGCATAAGAGTCTGAGTGAACATTTTTTATTCAAATGTATAGCAATGCAGCATGCTGAAGCATATGTACAGTACAAGTGCTAAGAAGAGATAACTAAAAGAATTGCACACATCCTTCAATTTAGCATCCGTACTTTAGAATTGCAAAGCACAACCATATTGATATCTCCGACAACCACCAAAGAACCAGCCAAGATACACAATTACCATTTTTATCTGAATGGGTTCCAAGAAACTCTTCTGGGTGAAAGGATTGTGAATGGCAAATTTGTAGGACCTATTTTTTTTTTTTTTACATACCTTACTGTGGTCGTGTTTTAAGGGCTCTGGGGTGTGAATGCTCTCTGGCTCCATGGAGATAGAAGGGAAGACTCCAACAGCGAGTTGATTAGTACCCATGCATGAATAAAGTCTAATTAAACCCAAGAAAGGCTCGTTGAACCACAGATGCCCATATTAAAATGCAACCACTCTCTTTATTTGATGGATATGTTTATCAGATTTTCAGATAAATTGGCCACAATACATCTTGGCACAGAAGTAAAGAATGTTAATTAAAGACTATGTTGCAATTTCAATTATTCATCACAGTTCTGTTTGTTTTTATTCTCCTCTTGCCTGATCAGAAGTTGTGTTGCTTGGCAATGTGCACCACCGCTAAATCAATTAATATGACAAAGAACAGGCTACAAGGGGATACGTCCATGGAATTCATATTTATTTCTAAGTGGGACATAATTATAGGAAAGACTCTAAAGCATTTCATTTATTATGCATGAACTTTTAGGTATTTTACTGTAGATGAATCATTTCCACATAGGTGTGCACTGATACATTAATCTTTTTTTTTAGGATGCACCCTTTTAGGTGTGTGCAAAATATGTACTTTGATATAATTTGCTATCATTATATAAAGTGCTTATGGTAATATGCATGTCTATCTGCATCTGAAATAAATTGCTGTCAGATGAATGCATTAGATTATTGTGTTAGTTAGGGTTGGTGTTAGTACTGTAGGGCTCAGTGTTGGCTAAGTTACTCTAAAAAATAATTCACCATAAATTAAAATTGTAATCAGTTTACTGTACCGATTCCTTCATAAATAAATAATCACAGTAGTAATTACTTTAAGTTACTTTCAAAACACTTTTCATAGTCTGTAGACATCTGTCAAGGCAAGGTTTTTGTTTTTCACCAGTTTCTCCCTGAACATGATTTGTTTAGGGGTGCACAGCCTTCAGCTTCAGGGATTTTGGATTTCACTTTTGTTAATAAAATTGCACTTGGGTTCTTCACTTCATTGTCATCGTCTTTGTCATTGCCAGCACCAGCGCATCGTTACACTGTTATGCTGATGACTCCCAATTTTACCTCCCCATCAGGTCAGATGGTACTCGCTCAATTGACAATCTCTTAGCATGCCTAGCTGAAATCAAGAGCTGGATGTCTAACAACTTCCTACAGTTAAAGAAAATAAAACTGAGGTTCTCTTGCTAGGCTCTCATGCTTCCACCAGCACCTTCAGACATAACTTAAAATCATGCAAAAAATCTTGGTGTCATTTTCAAACCCTTCCTGCATTTTGATAAGCAAATAAATGCTGTCATTAAGAACAGTTTTTTCCACCTCATATCTGTAGCAAAAATGAAACATTTTCTTTCTCTTAAGGATCTTGAAATTGTGATCCATGCACTCATCTCATCCCATCTGGACTGTTGTAACTCCCTGTACATCAGCCTGTCTCAGTCTACTCTACCGCATTTGCAGATTGTCCAAAATGTAGTAGCCGGATTGTTAAATGGAACTAAGAAAAGGCATCATATTTCTCCAGTACATGCCTCATTGCATTGGCTTCCCATTAAATTAGAGTTGATTTAAAGATTCTGCTTTTTGCATACAAGGCCTTGCACAGACTGGCACCTGATTATATCTGTGATCTTCAGCTGTACTCTGCCCCCAGGATGCTTAGATCAAGTAATCAACTACTTTTCTCTGTCACTTGCTCAAAATCTAAGTCTAAAGGTGATCGGGCCTTTTCTGTAGCTGCCCCTAAGCTATGTAACAATCTACCTTTGCACGTCAGGGCCTCGCGGTCGATAGTTGTTTTTAAATCTAGCATAAAGGCCTGTTTTTTATTTGTTAGCATTTCAGTTTCAAAGTCAACTGATCATGCATTTTATGATTGTATGAATCTATTTAATAATGTATTGTCATTAGTTTAAATTTTCTTTTTTTATTTCTCAAGGTTAATATGTTTCTTACTGTACAACATTTTGGCTAAACTCCTGTTGTTTTTAAATGTGCTCTATAAATACACTTCGACTTGATATAGTTTAAAATGTTATGTGTTGCACTACTTTTTGATAACAATAGTAATTTGAATACAGAAACCAATTACTTAGTAATCAGATTACACCCACCACTGGTATGTACTGTATGTGATTAAGTTATGGGAAAGATATTGTATTTGTCAGTAAATATATAGAAAAGTACAGCATATAACTGTTATTTGTAACTCAGTAACTCAGACATAATGGTGTTATTTAAAAAACTAATCTGATTACATAATGTGTGTTACTTGTAGCAAAATAACACTGATGTGCAGGCACACAGAATCTGTGCCCGCAGAAGTCTGCAAAAACGGGACGGCTGTCTTTCACAGTGTTCTAAACACAATGTTCTACCCTCTTCCCCCTTCCATGTTCATTTATTTTGGCTAATCAATTTAATTTCAGCTAACAGTAAGAGTGTCGTTGACTACATGTTTAAAGGAACAGTACAACCCAAAAATTCTGACCATATTTACTCACCCTCTTGTTGTTTTAAACCCATATTACTTTCTGTCTCCCGTGAAAGGAGATGTTAGCAGAATGTTAGCCTCAGTCACTTTTCACTTTCATTGTACAGGCGGTTTTACATGGGACGCGGTGGGTGGCAGCTTTTGCTTGCAATCTTGCCGCTTCTCGTTTGTACAGGCGTTTTCCATTCACAGTAGAAGTGCAATAATGCCACCCACTGCTTCAGCTCAGTTGATGCATCCATGAAGTGATTACTGCAAATATTGTATTAGTTTTCATATAAGTGATTGCACTTAAATAAAATGGCACTTATTTTTTCATAAAATGTTTAAATATAAATATTGTCATAAGCAATTTTTTTTTATATTAATGTAAAATTATAATATCATGGCTAAACAATGTAATTGTAAATATTGATGGTGTCTTGCTACCTGTCTCCACATTTGATGAGTTTCGCATTTATATAATAATTAAATAACAATTAAATAACATCACATCGATAATTAAAGTGGGAGGGCTACAAATGAACATTCAAAATCCACAAAACACACTGCCAATAACCCGTCTGGGCAATTGTATTTTCTGTTTATCTAAAGTTGATGTTTCAGACACCTGTTATTACATTAAAGTATATGGTCCATGGCCCTTTTGTATACATTGTACAGTCATCTATTTTCCAAACATAAGCTATACATGTTTCCGTAGTCTATTTTCACCTGGTACACCAACTTGTCCACTCACAGCTTTCCATGAGGCTGTTTTCCTATTGTGACGTGGAGGAGGGCGTGGCCGGGCCTTGATGATGAACGCCTGGCGCTGAATTACCCCAATCAGCCGGGAGAAGAATAAAGAGGAGCCGGAGATGCCGGTTTGAGAGAGAAAGTTGCACACAGCTCGCGAAGGTGTGCATTCTGCGTTGGGCCGGGAAGGTCAACAGTGTGAGTGCGTGTGTGTCTGCCGGCGAGTGTGTGCTGGATAGCACTTTTTATGTTCTGTTAAGTTGAAACTATCTGTTATTAAAGTCTACATGTATTGTGCGCCCCGCTTCCTCCTTCTTAGGGAAGGCAGTGAATCTGCCACACCTATTTATGTCTCTATAAATGCTCAAAGAAATGTTAAATGTCAGGAGGAAATTCAGCAACAGCGAGTATGTTCGTCTCAATGTTGTTTTTGACTAGATAAAAGCTAAGTGTCGTTTGATTGGTTGTGAATAAATTCAGCTCTGATTGGTCAGCGACAAGGAAAGATAACATATTTTTATCTTGCACGGTGTGTGCCACAAGCAGTCGTGCACAACAAAGCATCAGGTTTCTCATGAACGAGCTTGGAAAGTGGCGCCACTTCTCCTGCCACCTCTGTTTTGCCACCTGCCGCCTCTCTCTCATTGAAAATGAATAGGGATATCGCTGTGACCACATCCCGTGTAAAACCGCCTTACTGAAGAAAAAAAAAAGATGTAATGAAAGTGAATGGTGACTGAGGCAGTCAGTCCCTAACATTCTGCCTAACATCTCCTCAACGGAAGTCATAAACAAGAGGTTTGGAACAACACGAGAGTGAGTATATGATGACAGAATTTTCATTATCCCTTTAACACATTTTGACATGTTTACATCTATTATGCAGATTTTCCCCCAAAATCAGCGCAGAAAATGCGCCACAAAGTCTGCAAATTCCAACTGCTGGACCTACTGATGCTTACTAGGGAGGGAACACAAAACACTAACTTGTCCTCTTGGAAACCAGTGCATGTTCACTGAATTCAGTTAACTCATAACAGCTAACCATACCCGGAGATGTTACTGGATAAAGACAAGACTGTGGTTACATTTGTTTTCTGGGTGCAAGCTTTTACTGCAGGCTCTCAAGTGAACTACAAGAGCACTGTGAAGAATAACGAGCACTGAAGATACGAAGATTCACTGTAAAGAAGACCTGCTGTCTATATGTGTCTACATACAGTATGTGTGTTTGTGTGTGTGTATATACAAGCTTTTTCAAGGTCTCTGACTGAACTGGTGTGAAGGAGAGAGATATAAAAGACGGAAGGCTGCTGTTACACACACTTGCTCTCTGTCAGCACTGATAACAGACATAAGACTACTGTGTCCACCTGAGCAGGGAGACAGGGAAAAGTGAAAGTTACAGAAACAGAGAGAGTCAGGAACTGAGGAAGAAAAATGCTTTGCTACACAGTAGAGTGGAATATTCCTTAAATACTTTCTGCCGTCTGATAGAAATCTGTGTAATAGCGCAGAGAAAAGCACTGGATATGGGCAGCTTTCTCACTCTCATGCATGGATTGGTTACTAATAAACCCATCTACCCAACTCTCCACAATCTATAGCAATTTGACACAGCACTCTCTCTGCCTGCATAGACCAAAAGTGCAAGGTCAAGTAACAGAGGGATGTGTTTATTTATCATGAATGCCTTTTATTCACCGGCACTGTTTTTTAATTTATTTACTCGTGTTATTTTTGACTACATAATAATAAAAGACATGGGCATCTACAGTATACTGAATATGCAAGCCTGCTAAAATAAATGCACTCAATAGAAATAAATAAATAAATAAATAAATAAATTCAAGCAAGCACACTTTTGGGGATTAAATTATGGAATGATCATTTAAAAATACAGCATTTTTCACATTGACTCGATGTGTACATATGAACATGTTTTCATTTTAGTCTGTTTTCTTGAATAAAGCCTGTGCTTCATAAACTTCAGATGTGTTGTTAAAATACAATACATACTGTATATTGACACAATTGTCCTTTGTCATTTATTGCTACAATCAGTATGTACCTCTATTCCAATTGTACAGTCTGGGTGTTATAAATGTAACAAAAGTTTAATTGTAAAAAAAAAAAAAAAAAAAAAAAAAAATATATATGAGGTAAAATTTCAAAACTTTAGCATAATTAACCTGCTAATGAAGCCATGTCAGATGAAAGATGTAACTTTATTGAAAGAAAAAAAAAATCTGGTTAAAGGTGCACTCAGTATTTTTTTATCCTCATTTCAAAAGTTTTACTTCTAAAGAATCTAATAGTAATTTTGAAACATACTGTATGTATACAGTCATGATGTCTCTTGTGAGATGAAGAGTCAGTCATGGCAGTAAACTTATAAAAGCTATTTTATTCTACATGGGGCGGGGGTGCCCTCATGGGGGCAGCCATGTTAGGATCACATGACCAGCTGAATACTACACGCTTAATCTCAGTAACTGCACTGTTATTGGACACTTTCATTCATGTATTAAATTAATCCTGGCTTAATGTGCATAGTGAATTTATACAATGGCATTGGTAACTGAAAACTACAGTGTTTTAATGATACAGCATCCAGGCAACTTTAAGTAAGCAAGCAGTATCACTTTGTTGAGCTTAATTAATAGAAACAAAAGTTTTGCTTAGTTTTGTTGCATCCCACAGCACAGCACATTGAAGGTATATGGGGTTTTGGTCACAATATGGCAGTGTGGTCATACAGTGACGTCACATGAAACAGATGAATTTTGAAATGCATGTACCAGCCGAGCAATTGTCATTGAGCTGAATGGGTATCCTAACAGATAGCTCTCTCTAGGTATATTAGAACTCATTGGTTCTTACACACAAATACAGTACAAGTGAATGCAAATTGTAAGTACTAAATTATATCTGTAATTAGCTCATTAGCTAATCAGAAACATTCCATTCTCAAAGTCTAAATGTGCATTTGGATGTTCATTTGGATTGAAGCACTTGAATGGGTCAGTGATTTCTGTTTTTGTTAAATGAAAACAGATGCTGATTACATTTACACAACCCAAACTTCTCATCCAACGCTAATTAATTAATCTCAAGGGCTGAATGCACATTTGTGGCTTCGACTGTGCTTTCAAATACCATCTCTCCAAAATGTAGAAGGTGCAGGATACATGTTAATTTGAGGTGAAGCTCTACACCATAATCCATCTCACACTCAGTAAGACGTCCACACAGAGACAAAGGGGAGGGGAGATAGAATTCTGCTTATTCCAAATGTTTGCCCATTAATGAATGAACTATTGATTCACTTGCAGAAAAGCCACCCTAAAAATAATTATCATGCATTAGTGCAGCGGTGTAGTTGTCTAGCCATACATACTGTTCGCAAGAGGTGTATTCACGGAATCATAAATAGAAAGATAAAATGCTCTGAGCTGTTTTCCTCTAGGCTTTTGAGGAATTCTTCATGGTCAACTAGAAGATAGGGGTGTTAGCCTCTTAGCCAAAGCTAAAGGTAAGCAGGCCTAAGAAATCAACAAAATGCAACTAGCTGACAAGCAAAAGAGACGGAAATCTGATCTGAGACAGCCAGCAAAATCTGAAACACCCAGAGAGGATCTGTCTAAAGAGTGATAATTTCACACTTCCAGAAGACAGGTGGCAGAAGATAAGAGGCCAATTGACCACCGTTTTAAATCATGAAGTGTATGTACTGAGCATCATCACATTTCGATAAGCCGGGGGCCAATTCACCTCTCCAGTGCACCAGAATCCTTAAGGGAATGCACTAGACTCCAAAAGAATGGTCTGTCACTTCTATAATAACTTGAAATAAGTTGCAGATTGGTTAAAACAGCATTAGGACCTGAACAGTTCAGATTAGATGCAATATTGCCTTGTCCTCACTCCATTTATGACAATTTTTACTCATTTGTTAGTATAAATCAAGCTAAGGTCCTCTCTGTGTCCTCTGGGAGTAGAATCTAGGAGCACAGAATCATAATCTTTAATACATTTTCAGCGGCCTCGGTTCAAGAAGTATTTTCCTCATTCATTTTCTTCAAAGGCATTTTAAAAAATCCCCTAAATGAAAAGTTCTAAGCCATGAACCAAACCAACCTCCTCCAAGATGAATCACAGCATTTCAACAATGTATTTAAAGCAATAAAGGATTTGAAAATCAGAAAAAAAGACTAAAGTTGAAGACTGTCATGAACTACTAACACCATGAAGCATTGTAAATGGTGCAATTACATTAAAGAAAATTACGGTCCAATATATACTATTGGCTCACAGTTATTGACTGGAAATATAAAAACAATATATTATAAGTAAATGTTAAAATATTGAGATATATATATAAATATATAAGTTGTTTGGGAGTATAGGGCAACTGACTCTATTATGTCATTTGTAAAGCTTCATATGTGCTTCTGAGCTTATGAATTCTGCTTCAATGAAAACAGTGACTTCTATGATTGGTCGATCTTGGAATTGTCAATTGGAATTCTGCTATTAAACACAATTTAAAAAACATTCCAACCTACCCAATGCTCAACAACTTCAGAATTCTTCACATGTTCTTAGTCTTGACAGGTTTTTTTCATTGTGTTTGAAAATGTATTTCTCCATGGAGAAAATGAATGGGATCTTTTTTTTTTACCTCTGGAACCTTAATGATGTACTCTATTGATACAATGGTGATAGAACATCAAGATGGATTTAAACTTGCATCACCCACATGAGCACCACAGCTCAGTGTGTCAGAGCACATGCTTTAACTGCTAGGCCAAAGCTGCAACAGTCTCCTAAACGTTAAAACATGTCTTGCTTCTCACAATCTGCTCTATTTTTACTGTGTACACTACACACATCTTTGCTTTTCACAATAGTTCATAGCCTAATGATCTGTGCTGATGCCTTCTAACCTCCTGATGATTAACTAATCACTTGTAACGAGATAAATCACAAACAAAAACAGTTAAGAAATGGGTAGAGTTTCAGATTGGACGTCTCCCAATTTTTTACACTTTCTTGTGCCAACTCCAAATATAACCGACTCCTTCAACAGTGTGAGAAAAAAGCTTTTACAAACTGCCAGATGGACTAGAGTCATGGCGGCCGCCACCAGTATTGACAGTATTGCCATGGCATACAGTACTATTTTCCTCCATTATTTCGGCTTCATTAACCAACATCCTTAGCTCTGGTAGTTCAAAATAGAATCCACATATGTGATCCAGTCCAGATCCAGTTACCTTTCACATTGTGATTGAAATCGTTATGATTGGTCAAAATCATTTGGTTGCCCTACCCTGCTGCTTAACTGAATGAGCTGCTTCAGAGCGGCCGTATTTCCCACCCGGAGAAGATGAGAAGCACAAGCGACGAATGTGAGAGGATAAAATATCTATTTGTAATACATATTGATTATTTGTTTATAGTGTATTATAGATTTAGACTTTTACCATTTGATTTTTTGTAAAGTTGTATTATTCTAAAAGACTAACATTTAACCGTACATGTGTATAGCATGACTGAGTGTAGGAGCCAACACAACATACTCACATTTAACTTGATAACCAGTAAAAAATGCATCAGGAGTAATAAAACAAAACGTGGATTGTCATATTTAGCGTTATGTAACTTGCTTGTATGTTTAATTTACTTGCTAGCTTGGCAAATGTTGGCTGTTGATTAATTTTTTAGCTTTTTACTATGCAGGAGTGGATAATGCTAGCTAGCTAGGTTTGTGTGAGCCTACCATGAAGCACGCACTTGCAGCTCAAAAAAGCATAGTTTATTTCTTCAAAAGGTTTGTCAAGGGATGTGAGAGGCTAAAAGATAATGTCAAGAAACAATTTTAATTGACTTGAGATGGGCGATATACCGATTACATCAATATACGGTCAGAAATGTGTCAACCACAAGGTATTTTTGTGTATCCTTGCTATTGCGGTGAGGCAAAGTGCCGCCATTTGGTAGGGTATGTGCATTTGTAGCCACCGTTAGTTGGTTGTGCGTTATTTTTCATTTAAATGTGCACTTTTCTCGGCATACAGCGCGGGGAGTGTGAAGACACTTAAAGATGCTTAAAATGAAAACTGACTGAACTTTAAAAATGAAAGCAGACATTGACAGTATTTTATTCAGCGATATTTAAATTTGTTTTGTAAATACTGAAACAAAGAGCTTGCTAACTAATTATTAAAACTTATATTTTATTTAAGTCCTTTCATTGTACATAGTGGATATGGAACTTCTACCATTACTCTGGACATTGTTTTAAATCAAAAAGGAACTTGATTATTTCAGAAAGTTTAACCAATTTCCATAAAAAAATAAATAAAAAAAAAATAAAAAAAAGGTGTATGTCACAATATATGGTTAACCAAAAGTGTTAAGAATTTCACAGTACAATATTTGCTTATATCGCCCACCTCTAAAAGTGACAATTACAAACATCAAACTTAATGAGTGCAGTAAGATGTCAGATCCAAATGAGTAAGTGGTGTTTTTGCAAACAGTCAGAAGAAACAAGTGGAGAGAGCTGGTATCTCAGCAGTGAGAGTTTGAACAGGTTAGTAAATAGTTTAACAAGTTAGATGAAGTAAGTGTCCAAAACAAGTAAGTTAAGTGAAGATTAGAATCAATAAACATAGTGAGTAAACATGTTAGGTCCATGATAGTACCTATATATAAGTAACTGGTGTTTTTGTAAACAGATATGAGCAGCAAAATGAGACAGCTAGTATCTCATCACCATAACTCTCACATCATAAGTTAGATGTGAGAGTTTGAACAGGTTAGTAAATAGTTTAGTAAGTTAGATGAAGTAAATGTTCAAAACAAGTTAGTTAAGTGATGATTAGAATCATTAACCCTAAAAACACCTTAAAACAAAATGCAGCAGACAGTGAAAAAAATTTCACTTTTATTATCCCCTCAAAAAAAAAAAAAAAAAAAAAAAAAAACTCTAACATTTGGCAATACTACTTTGAGGCATGTGATGGCACCCCTGACTTGAGTATTTAATATGTATGTGTTAGCACATAGTTTCAAACTAGATCTCATTTGCCAAGCTCCAGTGAAACTGTTTGGACTTTTTTTGTCTGCTTAACTCCTATAAAAGTTTGGAATGAGAAGATGCTGAATATAAGGTTTAGAAACACTGAATTCAGCACCAGCACACTATGAGGCCATGTAATGAGCTGCAGTTTCCAGAGTGCCATCATGACAAGAGGAAAATAGCACAATTTGGACTGGAAGTAATGCAAGTTTAAGGCCATTCTGAACCAAATGGCTATACACAGTGAAAGCAGAGGTAAAAAGAAAGGATGTTGGGTATGAAGGACAAACATCAATTCACTCTGGATTTGACAGGAGAATGTACAAGAAAAACACAAAGCAAAGACGACCAGCATGTCTAAATCTCAGCAGGAGACCGGCAGTAATTTCAGTCATTTCCTTTTGTTTTAATAGACCTGTAATCAGTCTAAATCCAGCTCTTTGGCTCTGCAGGCATCCTGCGGTCTATGCGCGTGTGTGTATGTGCTTATGTCCGCGTGTCTTTGTGATGCCACATTTATGTTTGAACACAACAGGATGGAACTGCACTAATTTTCTCTGTCCGTTCCTCAAACAAGGTCTGTCGTTTACTGCCTTGCTGTGTATGTTCACTTTGTTCTCTCTCTCTTTATCCTCATCTTTCGCCTTCTCCTCCTCCTATCGTTGATAGATATATTTAGGATAATGTGTCTATCATACTGAAGGTCAACACCAGTGTTGGGGAAGCATTTTTGAAACTTCAGCTTTTCATGTTACAAGCTACTTTTCAAGGTAATTTAAAGCAGTTAAACTACAGTCAAGCTACTCATGTGAAAAAAAAATGTTAGCTACACTACAAGCTTCTAATAATAAGTAGCTAACTACTTTGAAGCTACTTAATGGGGCAATATAGGTTTTTGAAATAATAATAAATTTAGGGTTAAAGCATTAAACTTGAACAGATAAAATTACACTTAACAACAACATATATACATACACACACACATATGCAAATATATAATACTATTTTGAAACTTGCTGCTGGCACGCTACTGAAAAATGTATTAAAGTCAGTAGCTTCGCTACTTTAGCTCCCTAACCACGGTCAACACTATCTTTCCACTGCTGAAGTCTCTCTCTTTCTATGTGAGTGATTTTTAATAAAATAACTTAATTGATGTTTATAGCATCTGATCAGACAATATGTTTTACGGAGTGTTTATTTGCACCCCGGTGTAAGTAGCATCTGCCACACTGTGCAGCTATTTGCACACCAATAGTGTGATGGAACCAAAGAAATATATGACAAACCAAACAATAGATGTTGCTGCAGTGGCGTGAGGAGTAAAGATGATGAGTGATTGTGTTCTGTTGTCCTAGCGACTGTGGTTCAAAACTGTGTTTTGTTACACTTTTTTCCCATCCGATTTCCTGATTCCACTCTTAATATTTCATTTAATACTACTTAAAATAATAGCTAAAAATGAATATAAATGTTGTTGCGATTATTTGGTCATGGTGAATGTCGAGTACAGTAACATGTTGTTAATACAGTAGCCATGGTTAATTTTGTAGTTACTGTAAATTTACCACAAACAAATAAATAACAAATAATAAATACCATGGTGAAACCATGGTTACTGTAGTAAAACAAAGGTTATTTTTTCTAAGGTAAGGTTAAGGTTAGGTTTAGGGGTAGGAGTTAATGTAGTGTGTCTGTGTGACTCTAAATAATCACAATAAACACACTACAGTGATGCCCATATTGTATGTTGGCATTTAAATATGGGTGCCAATAGTTTCTGACAATATCTGCACCAGAGTGCAGTTAGTACCTACCATTATATGCACCAAGGTTGGGGTGCAAATAATACCTGCCACTATTTGCACTGGGGTGTAAATAGCATATACCATTATTTATTAAATATCATCTGCCTATTTTTTTTTTTTATAATACATTAAATGTACTCTGTTGTTGGCTCATGTTGCATTATGTGACCTTTTATGAACAGACTATTTTTACTCTTATGTTCCTGAATGCAAGTGAATAATGTCTATGCCAGGACATGCCAACTCACGCAGCCACTTTGTGATTAATTAGAGCTTCAACTGCTGTTATAACCAGTAGCATGTTTATGGCAGTGCAATGAGAGAGGGTTAAAATAATAGCTAGACATGGGCACATCAGGGCTTATAGCAGGCAGCAATCTTTCACTTAAGCTACTGTATGTGTTTTCAGTCTCCGTTATGGAAACTTCTCCTGAGATGATATCTTTTTTTAATTTTTTGGTTTCAAAATGAGGTGTTATTGTCAGTTTACTTGCATCATTTCATCCTATTTACATATGCCACCTCTTTGGAATGATAATAAAATGTAACATGCTGAGTTTGATCAAACAATTAATGACAATCTCAAGAGTTATTTCCATAACTGTAAACTGCCAGTTGAGATTAAAATCACAAATCACATAGTTTGCTGTTAATGTGATTTACCTGCGACCATCCATACCCAAATAAATACCTTGCAAGTGTAATGGGAGCCAGCTGGTATGTGGTAGCTGTGCGTATGTGTAAACTTCACTCCCCTGGCCTCAAGAGGCGCACTAGCGACTGACGCTAGAGGCTGTAGCCTTTAGCCTCCTCGTTACTGCACCTGCCTCTCATGCCCGAGACACCGGTTCGGATCCCATTCGGAGTGGGTCTAGCAGGACCGGTTACAGTGGTGCCGTGACTTGGATGGAAGTGAGGTTTAGGGGGGTGAGTGTAACAGGAGCCAACTGATACATGATAGCTGTGCACATGTGTAAACTTCACTCCCCTGGCCTCATGTGGCGCATTAGCGACTGGCACTAGAGGCTGTAACCTTTAGCCTCCTCGATAGCGTGCCCCCCTCCCATGCCAGAGATGACGGTTCAAATCTCGCTCAGACTGGGTCGAACAGGACCGGTTACACAAGCATAAATTGGTAAACTACTATCCACAGTTTTCCTGCGCAAACACTGGGCGACGCCATGATGAATCTAATTGCCTGTTTTCTATTTCTAGTCTCGAGTCTCGAATACATCATGATGGCGCCATGGATGGCCGCCTCAGTGTGGAGCGTTCCTATTCTTTTGTTGTTTTTGTTTGTTTGTCCTGTGTTTAGTAATCTTTTTCCAGTCATTTTTACCAGGGACGAACTGCTGAACATTCGGCAGCACATACCAGACAATCTTTTCGCGGTTTTTGAATATTCAGATGCTTTGCTGTTCAAGAGATGCAGGCGAGGGAGACGAGCAGGCGCGCTGGTCAAGCTCTGTCGGCACGGCTTTCGAACAGCGCTGCCGAGCATTCATCTAGCGAATCTCTGCTCTCTTCCTAACAAAACGGATTAACTACATCTAAATCCATGATGCGATCCGCTCTGAACAGCTGAAAGCCCGACAGATGTAATGCGCTGTCCGGAATGGCTTCACTCAACCAGGTTTCTGTGAAGCACAAGGCAGCAGTTATTATTATTAACAAAGCAGTTCTCACACGTGAACTGCCCAAATACAAACAGCACACTACATGCCCAACCAGAGACAGGAACATACTGGATCACTGCTACACAACAATAAAGGATGCATATCGCTCTGTCCCTAGAGCAGCTTTGGGACTCTGTGATCACTGTCTGGTTCTTCCAACCTACAGACAGAAATTAAAATCAACCAAGCCTGTAGTAAGGACTGTAAAGAGATGGACTTATGAGGCAGAGCTGGAACTACAAGCCTTATTTGATTGCACTGATTGGAGTGTTTTTGAGGCGGCAGCCACCGACCTGGATGAGCTCACAGATAATGTTACATCATATATCAGTTTCTGTGAGGATATATGCATTGCTACTAGGACTTATTTAATGTTCAACAATGACAAACCATGGTTTACAGCAGAACTCGGGCAGCTTCAACGGACCAAAGAGGATGCTTACAGAGGTGGGGATAAAGTCTTGTACAGTCAGGCCAGGAACACACTGAATAAGGACATCAGAGTGGCTAAAAGAAGATACTCTGAGAAGCTGAAAAACAAGTTTTCAGCTAATGACCCTGCATCAGTGTGGAGTGGCATGAAACAACTTACGAATTACAGGACTCCTACCCCCAACCCTGTGGTGGACCAGCAACTGGCTGACGACCTGAATGTGTTCTACTGTCTACTATCTGAAAGGCCCAATCTCACACCCCACACCCGCTCTGACCTTCACTTCACTTTACACAAACACCAACACTCTTTCTGAAACAAAAGTCTAGGAAAGCTTCAGGCCCAGATGGCGTTTTACCCACGTGTCTTAGATCCTGTGCTACCCAGCTGGCCCCCATCTTCACACAGATCTTCAATAGATCACTGGAGCAGTGTGAAGTCCCATGCTGCTTCAAATGCTCAATCATCATTCCTGTCCCAAAGAAACCAAAAATCATGGGACTTAATGACTACAGACCTGTCGCCATGATGTCTGTGGTCATGAAATCATTTGAGAGACTGGTGTTGGCCTACCTGAAGGACATCACTGGACCCTTTCTAGATCCCCTTCAATTTGCTTATCGAGCAAACAGGTCTGTGGAGGATGCAGTCAACATGGGATTGCATCATATCCTGCAACATCTGGACAGACCAGGGACATATGCAAGGATCCTTTTTGTGGACTTCAGTTCGGCTTTCAACACCATCATCCCAGCTATACTCCAGACTAAACTACACCTGCTCTCTGTTCCTGTGTCTATCTGTCAGTGGATTACCAGCTTTCGGACGGACAGGCAGCAGCTTGTGAGACAGGGGAAATTCACTTCCAGCACCTGTACAATCAGCACTGGTGCCCCCCAGGGATGTGTGCTCTCCCCACTATTCTTCTCCCTCTACACCAGTGACTGCATCACTAAGGACCCCTCTGTCAAGCTCCTGAAGTTTGCAGATGACACCACTGTCATCGGCCTCATCCGAGATGACAATGAGTCTGCATACAGAAGGGAGGTTAAACAGCTGGCTGTCTGGTGCAATCAAAACAACCTTGAGCTGAACATGCTCAAAATGGTGGAGATGATTGTGGACTTTAGGAGGAACACCCCAACACTGACCCCCCTCCTCATTCTAAACAGCACTGTGGCAGCAGTGGAGTCATTCAGGTTCCTGGGCACTACCATCTCGCAGGAACTGAAGTGGGAGACCCACATTGACTCCATTGTGAAAAAGGCCCAGCAGAGGTTGTACTTGTTACACCAGTTGAGGAAGTTCAACCTGCCACAGGTGCTGCTGATACAGTTCTACTCAGCAGTCATTGAGCCTGTCCTCTGCACTTCAATATCTGTCTGATTTGGTTCATCTACAAAATCAGATATCAGAAGACTACAAAGGACAGTTCGGACTGCTGAGAGGATTATTTGTTGCCCCCTGCCCTCCCTTCAAGAACTATACACTTCCAGATTGAGGAAAAGTCTAAAAAAATTACTCTGGACCCCACTCACCCTGCCCACTACCTTTTTGAACTGTTGCATTCTGGCCGATGCTTCAGAGCTCTGAGCACCAGAACCGTCAGGCACAGGAACAGTTTTTTTCCCACAGGCTATCCATCTCATGAACAGTTAAAACTGCCCCATTGAGCAATAATTATGTGCAATACACAGTTTAGTCTTTTTATATTTATTCAACACATCCAATCTCTTCTGCCATTACATTCCCTTGCACTGTATATAACAGATTTGTATTTAGATTTGCACTACGTATCTGTATGTGTGTATGTGTATGTATGTATGTGTGTATGTGTGTATATATGCATATATGTGTATGTATGTATATGTGTATGCATGTGTGTGTGTGTGTATATATATATATATATATATATATATAGTCTTATTTTGTATTCTATATATACTTTATTTTCTATTCAATTTTTTTTATTTATTATTATTATTATTTTATTTTATTCAATTTTGTATTATTATCTATGACTTGTTGCTGTTTTGTATTGTTGTGCACTGGAAGCTCCTGTCACCAAGACAAATTCCTTGTATGTGTAAGCATACTTGGCAATAAAGCTGATTCTGATTCTGAGACACCAAGAAAAAACTGCCAAAATGAGCAATCCAGAGGAGAACAACAACCATTTAAGTGTTACTTGGAGTAAAAAATGCATGTCAGTCTCAACATGTGCAGTTGTTGGCTGTCATAATAATTAATGATATCAATATAACTAAACTCGAACCATCGCTTCATGTCATACACACTCAGGTGAGGCACTGTCTTAAAAAACAAAAAAAAAACAAAATGGTCATCTCGACTCTGTGAAGAATCTACATGTTTTTTGACCATTTTTACAAATGTCATACCTTAAACATTACACAACCCACTAAGAAGTTATGCCGATGCGAGTGAAAACACTGGAGACCAAAAATTGAAAACATTCGAATCATGGAACACTTCTGCATTCAGGAAAAAGGTGGACAGCTGATGTCAGATCAGACTCTTAAGATTCTAGTTAAAAAAAGTTTTTACATTTTTATATTTATTATTATTATTATTTACAAGGTTTATGGTATGACACAATAGGATAGTTGTTTTAAAGAATATAAAAAATAAAAATAATAATAATAATAATTGTAAGTTTTTACTCATCCTTAAATCATTCCAAACTTCAAACTTATTTTTATTTTGAGGGAGTGGATGGTAAAATAAACCTAATCAGGTTTGTGTTGCTTGTTTTATGACACACAGAGTTCTGAGCCCTATAATCCGCTGTACACATTCACAATCACAGCCGATGCTGATCCAGGAAGTCAAATTTTTCCAAAGTTGACAGAACAACAAGGTACAATGCTCAAATTGCGTGACCAGCTGTCGACTGTGTGATTGTCAGGTTCTTTCTGTCAGTCAAGTAATTATTTCAAAAGTTTATAATGCACAAAGGAAATATATGGAAAATATTTTATAGAATTCCCACATAAACCCATAGCTTTGGAAAAAATTTGTCACTCTCCACAATAAACAAGAAATAAAGTTTAAAACACCCAATATTTGCATTCTTTCTTCTCAATTATATTGTCATCAGTTCAACACACAAAGCAAGAATTGTCCCACAAGCATAAAAGTTCAAAACATTCAATAAACATTACAATAAAAAAACATCAAACACAGAGGGTCCACCACAGAATAACAAGGTTCAATAATGTAGTCAAGAAGCAGTCAGAGTAGTTTAGTCTAGGGTGACCATAATCTGGTTTTCC